>NC_138768.1:115574151-116174151 GCF_965119305.1 Pelophylax lessonae
TAACACTGTGCTGATCAACCACTTCTGGACCGGAAGGTTTTACTTCGTAATGACCAGGCCATTTTTTGCGATATGGAACTGCGTTACTGACAATTGTGCAGTCGTGCGACGCTGTACCCAAATAAAATTGATGTCCTTTTTTTTAACACAATTAAAGTTTTCTTTTGGTGGTATTTGATCATCTCATCGGTTTTTATTTTTTGCGCTACAAACAAAAAAAGAGCGTCAATTCTGAAAAAAAAAACAATATTTTTTTACTTTCTGCTATAAAACATTCCCAATAAAAAAATTAAAAAAATCAATTTTTTTCATCATTTTGGCAAATATGTATTCTGCCACATATTTTTGGTAAAAAAAATCCCAATACGTGTATATTGATTGGTTTGCGCAAAAGTTTTCGCGTCTACAAACTAGGGGAAAGATTTATGTCAATTTTATTTATTTATTTATTTTACTAGTAATGGCGGCGATCAGCAATTTTTAGCGGGATTGCGACATTGCGGCGGACAGATGGGACACCTAACTGACATCGTTGAGGGGACCAAAGACACTAATACAGTAATCAGTGCTAAAAATATGCGCTGTTATCATACTAATGACACTGGCAGGGAAGGGGTTAACAACAGGGGCCGATCAAAGGGTTAAGTGTGTCCCTAGGGGATGCTTTCTATCTGTATGGGGGATGGACTCACTAGATGAACATAGAGATCTGTTCATCTGTGACAGAACAGCGGTCTGCCTTGTTTACATAGGCAGACCGCCGTTCTGTCTCTTTGGGGGGCAATTGCAGGTGGCCGGCAGATGGAATGACCCGCTGATTAGCTCTCTCTCTGGCCAATCAGCCCACGCGCCCCCACTAACTATCGAACTATTACACTAAACAACAAACAGGTTTCGCGTAATAGAGCTGACCTGGCGCAGTGAAAGTGCGGCAGCTGGTCGGCAATTCTTCATTGTGGTATCGTATGAGAAAAATCTTTATGCTTGTCCCATCGGATAATATCACATGACCTGTCATGATCAGCTTTTGAAAGCTGTGTACTAATGATCAGATTATCCAACAATCACTCCAAAAGAGGTATTTTTTTGTCCGGTTTTCTCATTGTGTGTACTAGGCATAAAACTGATTTTTGCAACAACTGTCACATGGCTGTGATCACCACCTGGGAGTTTATGTGTTAATTTCCCACCTTTACTGTCCACATTGATAGCAGTAAAAGGTTACAGCACGCTAAGGGAGCTCATGGCCATGCACACGTATACGTTTTTTGCTTTAACTGTTTATTTCTGTTCTCTTAGATTTATACTTATAGACTGACATTTTTTTAACTTGTACTTAAAGGTGCTAAAATCTTGACATCCTTGATGTCAAAATGCACTGCAAATAAATACATAGATGCTTCTTGTAAGGCTACATTCACACCTGAGCGTAGCGTTTTTCGCGCGTTTTTTACCGCGATTTTACCGCGATTTTTGCGGCGTTTTTTACCGCGATTTTACCGCGATTTTTACCGCGATTTTTGTGCAGGCGTTTTTAGATTGAATAGAGATCAATGGAAAACGCCTGTAATCTGCCCAAAAAGAAGCTCATGTACTTTTTTGAGCATTGGGCGTTTTGTATACAGCGTCAAAACGCTCAGATGTGAACAGGGGCCATTGAAATGAATAGGATTTGTCTTGTTGGGCGTTTTGAGAGCTGATCCTAGAGCAGAAAAACGCCCCAAAAACGCCCCAAAACGCCTAGATGTGAACGGAGCCTAAGGGTACCCGGCAAGAATATTCCATCATGCCCACATAATAAGTATCCTGTGGATTTTTTTTTTTTTTTAACTTTAAAAAGTTTAAATCCTTCAGGTGCAAAACAACCTACTATGCAGGTAACAGTTCTCTTACCCAACCAACAAATCATATTTTTAAATGCAAGGCGCATCACCAAAAGGTAAGTGAGACCCCTCCGCCGCCCCTGCATCTCCTCAGGAGATACAGTGCTGCAGGCATGGTACAGGAGATTCTCCAGGACTGCATCTCCTACACCATGTCCCCAGCCCTGCATCTCCTACACTATGCCCGCAGCCCCTGCATCTCCTGCACCATGCTCGCGGCCCCTGCATCTCCTGCACTGTGCCCGCAGCCCCTGAATCTCCTGCACAATGCCTGCAGCCCCTGCTTCATGCCCGCAGCCCCTGCATCTCCTGCACCATGCCCGCAGCCCCTGCATCTCCTGCACCATGCCCACAGCCCCTGCCTCTCCTGCACCATGCACGCAGCCCCTGCATCATGCCCGCAGCCCCTGCATCTCCTGTACCATTCCCATAGCCCCTGCATCTCCTGCACCATACCCGCAGCACCTGCATCTCCTGCACCATGCCTGCCACCCCATGCCAACAGCCCCTACATCTCCTGCACCATGCCCGCAGCCCCTGCATCTCCTGCACCATGCCCGCATCCCCTGCATCATGCCCGCAGCCTCTGCATCTCCTGCACCATGCCCGCGGCCTCTGCATCTCCTGCACCATGCCCGCAGCCCCTGCCTCTCCTGCACCATGCCCGCAGCTCCTGCATCTCCTGTACCATGCCTGCAGCCCCTGCATCATGCCCACAGCCTCTGCGTCTCCTGCACTATGCCCGTAGCCCCTGCATCTCCTGTACCATGCCTGCAGCCCCTGCATCAATTTGTAACAATGAAAATAGATCATGCATATCAGATATTTACATTAAGATTCATAACAGTAGCAAACTTACAGTTATGAAGTAGCAACAAAAAAAATTTTATGGTTGGGTTCACCACAACATGAGGAACTGTATTAAAGGGTCACGGCATTAGGAAGGTTGAGAACCACTGGTCAAGAGCATTTATTTTTATTTCGCCCTGTTCCTGAAGTAAGAAACATAATTTTTACTCCCTGTGATGTCATCACTAGACTCCTAATGTGTTCCTATTGATGTGGACACTCTCCCAGGACTACATCTCCAAAGAGCTCTTTTACTAAACACAATGGCATTGGTTTACTAAAACTGGAGAGTGAAAATCTGGTACAGCTGTACATGGTGGCCAATCAGCTTCTAACTTCAGCTTGTTCAATTAAAGTACCACCCTAACACTAAAATTCCTACATCTATAGACATCCATGATCTAACACTAACCTATCCAGCCCTGTAAAGAAGAAACCAGTATACATACCTTTTTTTAAGCCAATCCGACCAGATCTCACGCTGAGCTGTCAGCCGCGGCTTCACTGTGAAGGCGGGTGCAGAGGACACAACTGACAATGGAAGCTCCATAGTAAGTCTCCATAGTAAGTCGATGGGTGACATCACTTCCCATTCATTTCACGGCCGTTGTCGGTTGTCTCCTCTGCAGAGCTTCCGCCGCTGGAGACCGGATCAGATCGGCTTCAAAAAAGGTAAGTATACTGATTTCTTCTTTACAGGGCTAGATAGGATAGTGTTGATTGTGGATGTCTGTAGATGCAGGGATTTTAGTGTTAGGGTGGACTTACACTTTAAGTTTTGATAATAAAACCTGGAATCTGATTGGTTTCTATGCAGAGCTGCACCAGATTTTACACTCTCCAATTTTAGTAAATCAAAACCCCTTGATGTAAGTGTTCTCTTGTCAGTCAAAGCAGCAGCAATGTTTTGCTGGGAAATGAATCAATCTGTGCATTCTTAGAGGGTCAGAGAGAGTGAGGAATATGCAGAGATCCAGTATGTAGTTTAGCAAGCAGGATAACTGGTTTGGCATACCTCCCAACTTTTGAACTTGAGACTGAGGGACATTTTAGGCAGACAGTGACCTGCGGCACGCAATGCACGCCGCAGCAAAAAGAGGGTGTGGCCGAACATGATAGTAGAAGGGGCTTAAGGGCCATGGTTAAACAAAACCTGTGCTTCCTTGTACCTATAAAATATTATTTGATTGCTGTGCCACAAGCTGGAGTCTCAGGGATACATATAAACCTCAGCAGAATCATTTGGAAAAATACTTCCAATACATATGTTTTGGAAACACTGAAAATAGACAGAGAGCTTAAAATGGAGGATTATGAAGGACCTGAGGAACCCTGGGATGGAGCTAAAAATAAGGACTTCAGTACATGTAGCACATAGTATCAAATTATGGTCATTGTCAAGTTGCATCTAACAGTGGGAGTGGCTTAAAGAGGGATGATTAAATAGAAGCTGAGCCTAGGTACTGTATACAGTGCAGCATTGCTTGAACAAATGAACTTAAGAAGGAAATTATATCTCAAATGTCAGAAATATTCAACATAACACTTAGACCAGTGGTTCTTAACCTGGGTTCGATCGAACCCCAGGGGTTCGGTGAGTCAGTCTCCGGGGTTCGGCGGGGGGGGGGGGGGGGGGACAAAGGGGCAATTGCTCCCCCCGAGAAAATATTACTGATTGTGAGGCCGAGCGCACCCCGGGAAATCAGAGCTGCGGTCGGGACAACTCACAGCCATTACACATAGACACTTGACACTCCGCCCCCTGTACCTCCCCCAGCAGGTTTCCAGCCTATCTCCTGCAGGCTGCTTGCTGCGTGAGTGGGCGGGATGGGGATGTACCTGACCACGGAGATCGCGCCCGCCTGGAAGAGGGAAGTGTGAGCAGCTGAGCAGAGGGAGCCGAGTGAATGTTCCTGGAGGTAGGCTCAGCTAGCTGTACATGGTGGATTAGTTTACAAGCACCTCTATGCTACGTCTGCTGAGTTACTGCAGCTTAGCATAGAGGTGCTGTTAGCTGACAGATGGAAATGCATGTCCTTTTCATTTAGCTCAATAAAGCATTGTGAATACCCCCTGGTGTGTGCCCTCCTGATACCCCATGGAATGCTCTCCCAACACCTCCCCCCAATGTGTGCCCTCCTAACACCCCATGGTATGCCCTCCAAACACCTCCCCAAAGTGTGTTCCCTCTTGACACCCCATGCTATGTCCTCCCAACCCCCCCAGTGTGTGCCCTCCTGATACCCCATGGTATGCCCTCCCAACACCTCCCCCCAGTGTGTTCCCTCCTGACACCCCATGGTATGTCCTCCCAGCCCCCCCCCCCCAGTGTGTGCCCTCCTGATACCCCATAGTATGCCCTCCAACACCTCCCCCCTCAGTGTGTTCTCTCCTGACACCCTGTGATATGCCCTCCTGACACCCCATGTTTTAATGGTTTTGTTCTTTGTTCTTAATGGTTTTGTTTTTTGAGATACAGTCGCCAACACTTGCAGGGAGGCCCCAGCGAGATTTGAACTCGCGACCCCTGGTTTACAAGACCAGTGCTCTAACCCCTGAGCTATGGAGCCTTTTTTTTTTATGGTTTTGTTTTTTAATGGTTTTGTTCATTTTGTGCACCTATGTATAAATATATAGCTAAATATATACCTATGTTTTGAATTTGAAAAAATCATATTTTATTTTTTCAATTAAGAAGGGTTCGGTGAATGCGCATATGAAACTGGTGGGGTTCAGTACCTCCAACAAGGTTAAGAACCACTGACTTAGACTCTCCAATCTGGTTTGGTTATTGTGACCGGCACAATAAGTTCTGCTGGAGTATTTGACATTTATGCATACTGATTTTAGTCGCTTGTGAGTATCCATTTTGTCTTGGGAGACAAAGCACTACTTTTTCAAATCATACCACACCAAACCACATAGTACTGCAGTACCATGTGATTTGGTGGCTGCAAACATTAACAAATAATGGCACCTATGTGCCTCTCACAAGGGCAGCATGGTTGCAGTGCAGGAAATGCGCACGGAATGCCCCTTTCCTCAACTGTGTTCCAGTATGAACCAACCCTCAGGGAGAGTGATTTGAGAGAGGAAAGGATCACTATGGTATAATGAAGAAAGGAACGAAGGATCACTACGGTATAATGAAGAAACATGGAAGGCAGGAAGAAAGGATCACTATGGTACATGGAAGAAAGGAAGGAAGGAAAGTTTACTATGGTACATGGAAGGCAGGAATAAAGGATTATTATGCTACATGGAAGAAAGGAAGGAGGGATTAATATGGTATTTGGAAGGGAGGAAGGATCAATATGGTACATGGAAGGCAGGAAGGATCACCATGTTATATGGAACGCAGAAAGAATCACTATGGCACATAGAAGGCAGGAAGATCACTATGGTACATGGAAGAAAGGAAGGAGGAATCGCTATGGTACATGGAAGGGAGAAAGGATCACTATGGTACATGTAAGGCAGGAAGGAAGGTTTATTATGGCATATGGAAGGTAAGAAGGATCACTATCCTATATGGAAGGCAGGAAAAATCAATATGGTACATGGAAGGCAGGAAGGATCACTATGGTACATGGAAGGTAGGAAGAATCACTATGGTACGTGGAAGGCTGGAAGGATCACTATGGTACATGGAATGCAGGAAGGATCACTATGGTAAATGGAAGGCAGGGAGGATCGCTGTGACACGTGGAAGGTTATAAGGATCACTATGGCATATGGAAGGTGAGAAGGATCACTATAGTACATGGAAGGCAAGGAAGAAGGATCACAATCGCACATGGAAGGCAGGAAGGATCACTATGGTACATGGAAGGCAGGAAGGATCACTATGGTATATGGAAGAAAGGATCGCTATGGTACATAGAAGGCAGAAAGGAAGGATCACTATGGCACATGGAAGGCTGGAAGGATCACTATGGTACATAGAAGGAGCACTATATCATTTGGTAGAAGTATGATAGGGTAATTGGCGCTGCCAATGGTTTTTAAAAAATGTGTGTATATATATATATATATATATATATATATATATATATATATATATACACAGGGGAATGGTATATCTAACAAATGCAAAACCAATTCCAGGAACGTTGTTGGCGCGGAGTGGAGCGGCAGGCGGTAATGGTGCCCAGATCACACATTTTGCAGTACATCACTATATTAGTGTTTTCTATCCATATAATCTCGGACATCATTGATAACACTCTGGAGTTCTGCCCAAGATCCCATACTACATTGCTTGCCTAATTATCTTATTACTGGAAGGAGGAAGTGCATTTGATCCCAGAAGGAGCGGAGAGGCTCACCGCAGTTTTTCGGGGAACACCCCATTAATCCAACGCTGGTTACCCCTGTAGGGGTGCCGCTCTCTGGTGAGTGCGGGCTATATAGGAAGGGGAGCACGGAAATTCCCTCACCCGACACCCACAACCTGATCCATCACTGGGAAGCACCCCCTCCATCCATGAAAACCTTCTTTGGCACTTTATAGCACACTATCATTGCACCACTTTGGAGGATCATTATATTGATCAATATTTGTGGACTTCTTTCACTTTTATTATGGACTATTTAATTATCTGTGTATATTTATTCTTGGAATTTCTATAAGTGTTTTTATAGATTTCAAACTATTTTTCCTTCACTTGGCACGATATTTAATTTTCAGCATTTATTTTATATATCGATTTTTCACCTGGATATCCACTATCTCACTTTTTTAGTATTGACTGTTTTTTTGATATTAACATACCACTTGGCACATTTTATCACATTACAACTAATTTTTACTTGGATATCCACACTTTACATTTTTATCAATACTGCCACCTAGTGTTTAAATTATTTATTACACCAGTCACGATAATTATTTATTTATTTTTAGATTCACTTATTTTCCACCGGTTGAAATATATTTATTGCTTGTTGGCACTGCACACATTTTATTTATTTATGTTGTCTTATTTACTGATTTATGATATAAATATATCCTTTGTTGATTAGATTACATACTGTGGCATTACATTGAAACCATTGGGTATATATAAGGACCTTTATTTACACCATCATTATCACATTTTTTATACATTGGTTTTGCATTTGTTATATATACCATTCCCCTGTATATATATATATCTATACACACATTTTTTAAAAACCATTGGCAGCGCCAATTACCCTATCATACTTCTATCATTTTTTATATAGTTTTGCACTATATTTTTGGGGTAGGCTGCAGCCAATCCAATAATCAGATCCATTTGCGCGGAATTTTTCTTTCATTACTATATCATTTGGAAAGAAAGAAGAGAGAGGGGTGAGTTTAGTCATAGGCTGTGTCCACTCACTTAAGGCTGGCTTGTCTCCAGAGCACTGCTTTGAAATTCCCACCCACACAACAACTTCACAGGCACAGATTGGCTGCACTCCGGGGGTTGTGGGCAGACACAGGGGGACATGGGAAGAAGGTAGAGCCAGAGACGTACCTAGGGTCTCCAGCGCCCTTGGTGAAAAGCTGTATTGGCGCCCCCCTAGAGAGAGAGGGTTTAACAGAGAGAGACAGGGGGGTTTGTCAGAGAGAAGGGGGTGACAGAGAGAGAGAAGGGGGTGACAGAGAGAGAGAAGGGGTGACAGAGAGAGAGAGAGAAGGAAGGGGGTAACAAAGAGAGAGAGAGAAGGGGGTGACAGAGAGAGAGAGAGAAAGAAGGGGTGACAGGGAGAGAGAGGGGGTGACAAGGAGAGAGAGGGGGGACAGGGAGTGAGAGGGGTTGGCAGGGAGAGAGGAGTTGGCAGGGAGAGAGGGGGTGACAGGGAGAGAGAGAGGGGGTGACAGGGAAAGAGAGAGATGGGGTGACAGGGAAAGAGAGGGGGTGACAGGGAGAGAGGGGGTGACAGGGAGGGTGACAGAGAGAGAGGAGGGTGACAGGGAGAGAGGGGGTGACAGGGAGAGAGGGGGATGACAGGGAGAGAGGGGGGTGACAGGGAAACAGTGGGGTGACAGGGAGAGAGGGGGTGACAGGGAGAGAGGGGGGTGACAGGGAGAAAGGGGTAGTGACAGGGAGAGAGGGGAGGTGACAGGGAGGGTGACGGGGAGAGAGAGGGGGGTGACAGGGAGGGGGACAGGGAGAGAGGGGGTGACAAGGAGAGAGAGGGATGTGACAGGGAGAGAGGGGGTGACAGGGAGAGAGAGGGGGTGACAGGGAGAGAGAGGAGGTGACAGGGAGAGAGGGGGGTGACAGGGAGAGAGGGGGGTGACAGGGAGAGAGAGGGGGGTGACAGAGAGGGTAACAGGGAGAGAGGGGGTGACAGGGAGAGAGGGGGTGACAGGGAAAGAGGGGGTGACAGGGAGAGAGGGGGTGACAGGTAGAGAGAGGGGGGTGACAGGGAGAGAGAGAGAGGTGACAGGGAGGGTGACAGGGAGAGAGGGGGATGACAGGGAGAGAGGGGGGTGACAGGGAGAAGGAGAGAGGGGGGTGACAGGGAGAGAGGGGGGTGACAGGGAGAAGGAGAGAGGGGGTGACAGGGAGAGAGGGGCATGACAGGGAGAGAGAGGGGGTGACAGGGAGAGAGGGGGATGACAGGGAGAGAGGGGGGATGACAGGGACAGAGGGGGATGACAGGGAGAGAGGGGTGGTGACAGGGAGAGAAGGGGATGACAGGGAGAGAGGGGGAGGACAGGGAGAGAGAGGGGGTGAAAGGGAGGGTGACAGGGAGAGAGGGGGGGTGGCAGGCAGAGAGGGGGGTGACAGGGAGAGAGGGGGTGACAGGGGGAGAGGGGGGTGACAGGGAGAGAGGGGGGATGACAGGGAGAGAGGGGGGGTGACAGGGAGAGAGGGGGATGACAGGGAGAGTGGGGGTGACAGGGGGTGACAGGGAGAGAGGTGGGTGACAGGGGGAGGGGGGTGACAGGGAGAGGGGGGTGACAGGGAGAGAGGGGGTGACAGGGAGAGATGGGGGTGACAGGGGGAGAGGGGGGTGACAGGGAGAGAATGCTTCTGGTACCTGAGAGCCCAGCCAGGGCAGGTCTTCAGTCACTGCAGAGAGAGAGTGCATTCATCCACCAGCCTGGAGCTGCCATGGAGCCGACTGATGAGGTCATGTGGGCAGGAGTGACTGTCATCTCCTGCCTGGCCCTGGACACAGAGAGAGCTCCAGGCGGCTTCCAGGATTGGAGTGGGGGGGTGCTGGTCGCCGGGGCGCAGGCTGAATGGAGGAGCGGTAAGTCACTGTGTCTGCTACACTACACTGCCAGTGATTTTGTGCCCCCCCCCCTCGGCCTACGCCCCTGGCGGGCGCCGTTCTGGCCAACCCCACGGTATGCCCCTGGGTAGAGCAGACCTAGCCTACTGTGTTCTGGCACTTTGCTTTACTGCAGGATTTAGCCCAGATTTGCCAGACTCCGGAATTTACTTGAATCCCGGGATGTCCTGGCGAATCTGGGATAGTTGCAAGGTTTGTTTTAGGTATTATAGTACAGTACTGAGTTGGGACTGAGTTGTCAGCAAGAAGAGAAAGTTAAGAGCTCACTGGATTGTTGGCAGGCCATCAGATGTTTTTCTATACTTGCATTATTTGTAAAAAGACAAAACATGGGGAGATATGCATCTGTTGCAGACATGTCCTGATTATTATTTTTTTATTTTATTTTGCTGCCACCTCCATTGTAATGTGGGTTTTACTGATTTTCTTCCCTTAAATGTGCATGTTATTTAGCAGCACTGTTTACGAGTATATGCTTTTTACGAGTATATGCCTCTAAAGAGGTGGCTAATTAATTTTATTAACCTTGATTTTTTTTTGTTTTTTTGGTTTAAACAGAGTGGTGAGGGTTAGAATTTATTTAAGCTATGTCTTTGGTCCTATTGAAAGGATTCCATCTAACTTCCTGCCCTGAGGATTTTTTCAAGTGAGGCCACAGACAGCAATAAAAACTTTCAAGTGGTGCTAAATCCTTCCAACTTAATCACACTTTTTTTTTTTATAAAGAGACTTGGCTAAAATTATACTTTACCATTTATTATCAACACCAGTAAATAAATAGGAGTAAATTAAAATATACTAATGCTATGTAGGAAACATTGCAACAAAGCTAAAATCAGAAATGTATTAATATATTGCTATACAAATAATTGGTTTGATTTACTAAAACTGGAGAGTGCAAAAACTGGTGCAGCTCTGCATGGAAACCAATCAGCTTCCAGTGTTTTTCTTTGTCAAACTGAAGTTAGAAATTGATTGGCTACCATACACAGCTGCATCAGATTTTGCACTCTCCA
The DNA here is from genome assembly GCF_965119305.1 of Pelophylax lessonae. NCBI lineage: Eukaryota > Metazoa > Chordata > Amphibia > Anura > Ranidae > Pelophylax > Pelophylax lessonae. The sequence goes on from NC_138768.1 coordinate 115,585,181, forward strand.
GTTTTAGTAAATCAACCTCAATGTCTAATTTATTATTATTATTATTATTATTATTGGATCACTTTTCAGAGATCATTTGACAAGCGATGCTGCACTACTGCAGCATTTTGGTGTAGCACTATTGAACTCAATGGGCAAATTTGACATGCGTTGATGACTGTCAAACTCTGCACCCTGAGATGAAAATGCTGTAGCTATAAAGCAAAGTATCGTGGCCAGGGCATGTGTTAAGTCCCATTCGGCTATAATTTTACAGCTCAGGTGGGCAGCCGGGGGTTATAAAATGCAGCCATCTGTTTTTACCACTCCCTAACAGCTCATCTGAAAGAGACCTTATGATTCATCATTTTCTTTAAAAGTGATACTAAAGTTTTTTTTTTTTTTTTTTAAATAACAAACATGTTATACTTACCTCCTCTGTGCAGATGGTTTTGCACAGGGCGGGCAACCCGGATCCCCCTCTTCGCTGCTTCTAGCCCCTCTCTCCAGTGGAGTACCCCCAGAGCAAGCAGCTTGCTATGGGGGCACCTGAGCTGTGCTGAAGCTATGTGTGTCAATTCAGACACGGAGCTGCCATTAAGACCCGCCCCTCTCTCTCCTGATTGGCTAACTGACTTTGTTTGACAGCCACAAGAGCTAATGATGTCGCTGCTGTTTCTCAGCCAATCAGAAGGGAGAGTCCCGGACGGCCAAAGGGACTCATGGACATTGCTGAACAGAGATGGGGCTCAGGTAAGTATTAGGGGGTGTTGGGGCAGCTGCTACACACAGAAGGCTTTTTATCTTAATGCATTAAGATAAAAAAAAAAACCTTCTGCATTTACAACTCCTTTAAGCCAAATATAGAAGGATCTGAAGCCTCTTGTCACATGATACCATATAATGCACACTGAAGTGGATGGATCAGGGCAGTGCATGAGCCAAAAAACCTGCCGAGCCAAATTTTTTGCAAGCTTAAATCCTGTGCCATTTACGAGATGGGGACACACAACTACAGTGATTTAGTCAAAGGGGTAGCCAGATAAACAAGATAAATGCCATCATGAAGATTGACTCCACTCAGCTAATAATTTATGTTCAATTCCTATACCACTTTAAATGCAGAAATCTCATGTCAGACAAGAGTATACCTTTCACCAAGAGATGTCTGCTGTATACCGAGCTGTAGATTTTAATAATAGCGCAGCAGTTTTAATTGTGAAGATATAGCAAGACTGATAAAATGCCTGTATTTTCCAATCAATACACCATCTGAGCTGAACAGAGCATTCCCCTGGGAGATTCCCCGCCTGAACCGTCAAATACTCTCAATAGAACAAGCGAAATTACACTGCCAAGTTCATTTGCTTTTGTGGCAGATAGTTGATCTATATTACAGAAGCAGCAAACATAATTTGTCATGATTAAAAGAATCTTAGCTCACGCGGTATCAAAGGCCAACAGTCAGGTCGAATAATTTCTTGTTTTTGCAATTGCATAAACAATTTCTGTAAATGAAGTGGATTCATTCTAAACAGACTTTACAAGTGAAGCCTAATTTTGCAGCAGTTTAGTTATTTCGATCAAACTTAGCTTGTCAAAGCGGTGAATCCACCTGGACTCCTGGAGTTCTAATACTGTTGGCTCCGGTGGGAAAAGGTTTCAGGTGGTTGATTAAAAGCCCATGCTACAAGCACTATTTCCCCAGCCAGCCTCTTTATCACCGCTGGCATGTGCAGTTTTTGAGAAATGAGAAAAAAAGGTGTGGACATTTTTCTGCTAAATATAATGTGACAAAATGTGGATAAACCAATCATGCCTTGAAGCAGCAATGTAAATATATCAAATGACATCACCACCATGATCTATTATTTCTTTTTGATTTATTGTTAAACCAGGTACACGTAATTCAAAGGCTAAAACTTTTTTATGACGTTCGGTAATTAACCTGAGAGTCACAAATGTATCAAAATTCTCCAAAAATCCCACAAAACTCATGCCCCTTAGGGTAGAAAATTATCACACAGTTTAGAAATTCTGGTTTAATTAAAAATAAGGAAATTAAATTATATATAAATCCTAATAATGTACTTCTCTTGTAACCCTTTTGGTCTGCGAAAATAGAACTATAGCCTCCAAAAAAAAAAAAATGAATTGTAAGTGTGTCTGCACCTACCTTTTTTCCTTAGTTCTCTTTCAAAGTCTCTGAAACGCCTTTTGGGATTTATACAAATAATTGGCAAAACCCCAGCTCTTGCCTTTCATAAGGCGGACTTTACTGGCACGACCAAGAGACCAAAATAGTAAAAAATATATAGTTTTATTATTTAAAAAACGTGTTTTTTTTTAAAAAAAAGGGAACAAAGAACATATCTCAACATATATCTCATCACATCCATCCGAGCAGAGGCGGCTCTAGACTTTTTGAGGCCTTAAACGAAATTAAAATATGAGGCCCCCCTTGCGCGATAAAACCCCAGGCGCCAGGTCGCTAATTCTAGTCGCCAATGCGACCTGGCGCCCGGGGTTTGTCGAGCCCCGTGTTAATATTAGTATATTAACAATATATGAATATATATTATAATAATTAATATAATAAAAATAATATATCCACCATCCTAAAGTCTGTTTCTGATTGTTTAGTCAGACATTCACATCAGTGTCCTGCTGGAGGTCATTGTGTAGGTCTCTGGCAGAGCTCATTCTGTTCCTTCTTGCATAAAGGAGCAGATACCGGTCCTGCTGATGGGTTAAAGACCTTCTATGGCTCTGTCCAGCTTTTCTAAAATAACTACCGGTCTCCTGGTATCTCCTTCATACTCTTGAGACTGTGCTGGGAGACACAGCAAACCTTCTGGCAATGGTACATATTTATGTGTCATCCTGGAGGAGTTGGACTGCCTGTGCAACCTCTATAGGGTCCAGGTATGGCCTCATGCTACCAGTAGTGACACTGATCCTAACCAAATGCAAAACTAGTGAAAAACAGTCATAAAAGATGAGTAGGGGGAAAAAATTCAGTGTCCTCCACCTGTAAAACCATTCCTGTTTTGGAGGTCAACTGTTGCCCATCTAGTGCCCCTGTTGTTAATTTCATGAACACCAAAGCAGCTGAAACTGATAAACAACCCCCTCTGCCATTTTACTGACCAGATCAATATCCCAGGAATTTAATTGATTTGATTGCTATACTCTGATTAAAAAAGTGTTCCTTTATTTTTTTTGAACAGTGTATATATCATAGTTTGTAGACCTGATAACTTTCACACAAATCAATCAATCTACACTTATTGGGATTTTTTTTTATCAAAAACATGTAGCAGAATACATTTTGGCCCAATTTAATGAAGACATTCTATTTTTTTTTTCATTGGATAGGTTTTACAGCAGAAAGTAACACATCTTTTTAACACCAAAAGAAAAGCTCTATTAGTGTGATAAATTATATTTGAGTATAGCGCTGCAACTGCAAGAGCTGAATAGCCAGTTAAAGTAATGCAGTGCCGAAATAGCAAAAAATGGCCTGGTCATAAAGGGGGTAACATGTTCTGGAGCTGAAGTGGTTAAAAGAGTTAGTGAATTGTTAATTTTTTAAAAAACCAATAAAAAAAGGCTGCAGAGACGTTATTAATCCAGTTTGGTGTGTCCAGTATTCTTTGTATATTTGGAGTATATGTGATGCCACCTACCGTCCCCTGTTACATCACTTCTGCTTTGAACGCAAAACATGTCGTCACGTTGACACCTGCGATTCATGAAGTGTACCATATTTCTGACCAAACTCTGTGTGTGTGTGAGTGTCAATATATATATAAAAATAAAATATATCAGATGGGGTTTCTCTTTTCCCCCCTATCTTTTAGCACTTGCTGACCAGCCACCAAAACATATACTGCAGGTTGGCAGATTCCCGCAAAATGATGTGCCCATATGTCGCTTTGCAGGAGCGCACGCACCCATTTGCTAGGGCAGAGGGGAAGCTGATCTTTGAATAAAATAACTGGAAGGTACCTCACTATGGAGATATCCTTTTTTATACCCATGGGGGGAGCTATGTAAGAGGCACCGTGACCCAAGGACTCGAGAGCCATGTTTATGCCACGGTCTTATCTTCAGCAGAAGTTCTGGCATGCAGAAAAAAAAAAAAAGCGCAATCTAATAGAAATCTATAGACTGCAGCTATAACTGCGGGTAAAATGTAGGAAGACCCTCTTTACATTACACAGCCCCTGTACCTCTGGACCCCTTTACATTACACAGCCCCTGTACCTCTGGACCCCTTTACATTACACAGCCCCTGTACCTCTGGACCCCTTTACATTACACAGCCCCCGTACCTCTGGACCCCTTTACATTACACAGCCCCCGTACCTCTGGACCCCTTTACATTACACAGCCCCCGTACCTCTGGACCCCTTTACATTACACAGCCCCTGTACCTCTGGACCCCTTTACATTACACAGCCCCTGTACCTCTGGACCCCTTTACATTACACAGCCCCCGTACCTCTGGACCCCTTTACATTACACAGCCCCTGCACCTCTGGACCCCTTTACATTACACAGCCCCTGTACCTCTGGACCCATTCACATTACACATCCCCCCATACCTCTGGACCCCTTCACATTACACACCCCCCATACCTCTGGACCTCTTTACATTACACAGCCCCCGTAACACTGGACCCCTTCACATTACACAGCCACCCACAACTCTTGACCCCTTTACATTACACATCCCCCCACACCTCTGGACCCCTTTACATTACACATCCCCCCACACCACCCCCCCTCATGGAACCCTTTAGATTATACAGCCCCCCCCAAATGAACCATTTACATTATACAGCCTCCCCCCATGTAACCCTTTAGATTATATATACAGTATATATATATATGCACAGCCCACCCCCATGAACCATTTACATTACATTATACAACCCCCCCCATGGAATCCTTTAGATGATATATACAGCCCCCCACTCCCCCCCCCCAAAGAACCATTTACATTATAAAGAAAAAGCCCCCCACCCTCCCATCCTACCTTATTAGGAGAGCATAGCAGGGAGCAGTGAGTGTAAAGCAGAACAGGGCAGGGAGAATCATCATCAGTGCTGAATATAGAGCGGGAATTACTGAAGTTAACCTTGCTAGTTATTAGCAGGTGATTGGTTGCTAGGGGGTCCTAGCAACCAATCACCTGCTCATTAATCGGCAGTGTCCGCCCGGGACCGCCCCACTGTATATTCAGCGCTGAATGATTCTCCCTGTGGCTGTGCTGTTCTACACTCGCTGCCTCTTGCTCCGCTCTCCTGGGTCAGTGAGCGGCAGAGGCAGTTTGGCGGCCGGCTCTGGGTGTCACCCTGGGGCTCCCTGGCACCCCCAATGTGTGGCACCCGGGGCGGACCGCCCCGCCTCCCTGTTGGTACACCACTGGAGTGCGTGCACTGCTGCGGGGCCTGGCTGGCTGGAGACTGGAGAATTGCTATACAGACACAGACAGTCTACTAGTGTAGTGCTGCTGCGCCGGCGCCCGGCATTTGGCAATGTTGTGGATGACAGGATGAGGATGTGGCATGTGGAGTGTGCGGATGCGGCCGCCGTGTCGCAAGGTGAAGGACAACTGTCTGTTACTGTAAAAAAAAAAACATGATGATGATCTATTCATTAAAAAAAAAAAAATGTTTGGGAAGGATCATGCGAGGCCCCTTTAAGTGCGAGGCCTTCGGCGGCCGCCTTACCGGCCTAATTAGAGAGCTGCCTCTGCATCCGAGTGCAGCTGCAATAGGACATGCATGGATGGTGAATCTTTTCTGAAAAAGGGTGAATCAGCGCAGGAGATATATCTTTTGGTTGCATCTTTATATCCCTTTGGATGTGATGCTCATAGATGGATGTGATGCTCATAAATGAGTACCTATGGCAGGTTGACCCTAATACAGGTGGTCCCTAGATTACTACATACTTTTTGATCTCATATATACCCATTTAAAGGCCCCACTCTTCCCTTGAATACAAAAGATTCATGCAAAAAATATACTATTCAGGAATTCATCTGGTTTGATATCCATAATGGCTCTCCTAGTGGATCTGTGAATATAGCCCCACACATATGTTCTCAAATGACAAATATAAATAAAGACTGATCTACAGCCTGGTCTTTATAAAGCTAAGGTCTGGAAAATGCGTCGACCCTTTGGCTATATCAACTTTCTGTTGCTGGAACTGGGTCACCTCATGGTAATCAAGTGGGGGATATAGGATCATCCCTGTCTCCCCACCTGTAGCAAGTGTCCTTTGTTCCAGTTCCTTTTCCTATGTCCTGTTCCACTGGTTTTATATTGTGTACACTGTGATGTTCTTGTTATATGTTCATTGTGGAAGTATTTTATGTGTTGAGATATGTGCTTTGTTCCGTTTTTTAATACAATTATATATTTTTTACTATTTTGGTCTCTTGGTCGTGCCAGTAAAGTCCGCCTTATGAAAGGCAGAGCTGGGGTTCTGCCAGTTTTTTGTATACAACTAACTGGATGTGGCATTTTATAGAGAACTATTTGATGCCTTTTGGGATTTGCTCCCCCCATAATCTAGCTTCCTGTAATGGGGGGGGGGGGGGAAACACTGCTGCACTGCTACAGTTGAAAGCAGTCCCTTTCATAGGCTCTGTCACAATTTTTATTGTATGCGATTGCCCTGCAGTGCGCAATCTTTGAGCAGTGCCACACATTGTTATATTTTTTTGGTTGCATGCTATGCCTGTGACATTTAGCACCCCATAATTTTGCTCTTTTTACAGCTTTCCTATACCCTGTTTGTTCAAGGTAGAGCTTCCATTGGTATATTTTATGCTTCTGACAAAATGATGAGCAGTACAGGCTTGAATAAGTGACAAAGACAATTAGTCCAGGCAAGACATAAAGAAGCAACCCCCTTGCGGGACTATTTTCTCTTTCTATTTATTTCTGCTGATATAAAAAAGCTTAATTTGCTGACAACATGTAAGTGTAAACCTATTTTTCCAAACAAAAGGGAATATATATTCTCTATATAATGAAATATGATGTTTATAATCATTTTGCTTCATTTTTCTGTTCTATTAATGTACACACCCCTGAGGTAAGAATGAGCTTCTGAAGCGCGTTGTAAGTTTTCTGTGTATGCTTTGCCACGATGCCCTTATTGTGGTACTTTTGGAATATGTAGAACTGTATACATTTATATTACTCCCATTATGTTGGCTTTACTCTGCACCAGCCATAACCTTTTTTCAATGATTTTTGTTAAAGAAAATTATACTTGTGATTTTTTTGAAATATTCTCTTGTTAATTCATACTCTACTATGGTTTGTTACTATGCTGTAGGCCTTTAAAGTCCCGCAAAGGAGTTGCTTCTTTTTGTCTTCTAATTATTTGGGAAGTTGGCCTAATTACCCCGTCGACTATACTCTCGTTTTCAATATATTAGTCCAGGAAATGGTCAACACAACTGTTGCCTGCACTGTCCCTGCCATTTGATGTTGACCTTTTATGCGTTTGACAGCTACTAATTTATCAGTGAGCCTTGTAGTTTCACAGTAGGGTTGATTTACTAAAATTGTAGAGTGTAGAATCTGGTGCAGTTCTGCATAGAAAACAATCAGCTTCCAGGTTTTATTGTCAAACCTTAATTGAACAAGCTGAAGTTAGAAGCTGATAGGCTACCATGCACAACTGCACCAAATTTTCACACTGTCCAGTTTTAGCAAATCAACCCTAGAGTGTGTGCTCCATATACAGGTTACTATTCTTGAGTGGTGCCCACGTATTAACGGATCCTATTCTCCTCAGGCTGTAAGCTCAGATAACTTTCCTACTTATAAAAAGACAACCAATAATGACTTAAATGGGCAAAATAAAGTACACAACAATTTTAACAATATGCTATACCAAAATCAAAACCTTAATTACGGGAACCATCTTCCCATAACTTACACTTTAACGAAAAAGTTAATTAAAGTGTATGTTATGGGAAAATGGTTCCCGTAATGAAGTTTAATTTTGGAATAGTATATTGTTAAGAATGTTGTGTACTTCATTTTGTCTGTTTAAAGGGTAAGTTATCCTTTTTTTTCTTAATTCCAGCTCCCCTATGTTCCGAAATACCATTAATGTACCTCTGTTGCAAAAAAAATAAATAAATAAATAAAAGCTTTCTTTGATTATGAGAACAAGCTCTTACCTTAGACCTTGCTGTATTACTTAGAAAGCTTCATCACTTCCTGATATATAGATTTTGGACAGAGAAACCAGTAAGACATAGGAAGGAGTTTACCAGCTGACCTCATTAGCACACACATCCTGCACTCACCTCATTGAAACTCGTACCCTTCACCCATCAACTATGTCTGCACAGCATCCTTCCACGCATGTATTTGCCTGGCTTTTCCTGCATATATCTCCAGCTGGGTCCGGGTCACATGCTAAACTCCCTGGGAAATTGTACAGAGATTGTACAATCAGATTGTATAGCGTTTGGCCACTTTTATATACATGTAGGAGGGATTGGATAGAGACACTCAGCTGATGAAGCTTTCTAAGAAATACAACAAGGGTTAAGGTAAGGCTTTGTTCTCAAAATCAAAAATAGCTTGTATTTTTCTGCAACAGAGGTACATAAGTGGCATATTGGTACATAGGGGAGCTAGAATTTAGAAAAAGAAATAGTGAACTTAACGTGATTGTAAAGTCTCCTTTTTTTTAAATTCAAAATAACAAACATGTCATACTTACCTGCTCTGTTGCAGTGGATTTGCACATAGCAGCCTGGATCCTCCTCTTCTCGGGTCCCTCTTTGGCTCTGCTGGCCCCTCCCTCCTGTGGAGTGCTCTCACAGCAAGCAGCTTGCTATGGGAGGCACCCGAGCCGAGTCACAGCTCCCTGTGTCCATTCAGAAATGGAGCTGCGACCCGGCCCCGCCTTCTGTCTATTCTCATTGGCTGACTGACTTTGATTGACAGCAGCAGGAGCCAATGGTGCCGCACTGCTGTCTCAGCCAATGCAGAGGGGAGTTCCGGACAGCCGAAAAATTCCTACTAAATCGCTGGAGCTAGAGGGACCTCAGGTAAGTGTTAGGGGGGCTGCTGCACACAGAAGGCTTTTTATCTTAATGCATTGAATGCAAAACATAAAAAACATTCTGCCTTTACAACCACTTTTACCTTTAAGTTTTTTTAATGAGTTTTTTGTGAATATATATATATATATATATATATATATATATATATATATATATATACTTTAGACTCCAAATACAGTATCTGGCAGAGGGGTTTTACAGGTCCTAATTTTGTTTAGTTCCTAACTTTTCTACTTCTAGCTCCTATTTCCATGATGCTGCTACTTTGTGTTGTTTGTCCCCATTGCTGCTATGGTCACTTTGTTTCTTATTTGCTCTTTTTTTTTATATGCTGCTTAAGCCAGTGTAGCCCCCATAGGAGCCGCTGAGTATAACAGGTTCTTTCCCATAATAGTGCAGAGGCAGCCAGGCACAGTTTATTCACTCTGGCTCAATATTCAAGTTAGGGGATGTCTTTTTTCATTTATTGCTGAAAACTTGTAACTGGGGAGGACAATGGGGTATGGGATGCTCCAAAACATCAAAGTGCAGGTTTTGCAGAGGACACTTTATCTAGGTGATAGTAACACAGTCTTTCACTCCCAGCTGTGGACCAGGAGAATTTTAGACACAGAATTAAAATGATTGTAAAGTCAATTTTTTTTTTTTAAATAACAAACATGTTATACCTACCGCCTCCGTGCAGTTGGTTTTGCACAGGGCAGCCCGAATCCTCCTCTCCTCAGGTCCTTCTTCGCTGCTTCTAGTCCCTCCCTCCTATCGAGTGCCCCACCACAAGCAGCTTGCTATGCAGGCACCCAAGCTGAGCTGCAGCTCTGTGTGGTCATTCAGACACGAAGCTGTGGTTTGCCCCGCCCCCTCTCTCCTGATTGACTGACTGACTTTGATTGAGCCAATGGCGCTGCGTTTGTGTCTCAGCCAAGCAGGAGGGAGAGTCCTGGATTGCCTAGGGACTCGTGGACATTGCTGGAGAGACATGGGGCTCAGGTAAGTATTAGGGGGTGCTGGGGAGGCTGCTACACACAAAAGGCTTTTTAACCTAAAGCATAGAATGCATTAAGATAAAAACCTTCTGCCTTTACAACTCCTTTAGGAAAGGCACCTCTACCTTAGATAGTAGCAACACATTGTTTCACCCCCAGCTGTAGAACAGAAGAATATTAAAGGAAGAGTAAGACATGTACATAGACTGGAACAGTCTGAGTTCTTGCAGCTAATGACCATAAGGTGTTTGGCAGGCTAGGTGTACTGGAGCAGATGGAAGACCCACTGCTGAGGACCATAGATAAATTGCAGCTCAGGAGATTGGACTCTACTCAATCTCAGTATCAATCTCCCAGTAGAAGCAAGGCCATCAAGTCTGAACAGGATCCTGCCAACACCACCCCAGGGATTGGCCAGAGGATAGTAAATATTTAGGTGAGAGATTTGTATTTCACTCCTTAAATTCTGGAAGTTTCTAAACAGAGACAAAGGAAAATAATCAACCTCTCCACCTGAAAAACCACAAACACACCCAAGCAATCAACTCTAACTTCTCTAACTACAGAGCAAGCTAAACACTAAATTTACCTAGCAGCCTGGCTAGGAGGGTGCTACACCAGCCATACATTGATGAACATGGATTGAAATGTGGCCAGTTCTGCAGGGACAGGCCAAATTTTGATTTACGTATGAGCAGGCTGGTTGTACATAAATCAATTTATTGGTCACCTTGCGTACAACCAGCCTACATGGTTTCTGCTAAACAATCAAGTTTCCCCGCAGTCAGAATACAGTAGCTCAGTGGCAAGGATTCCCCCATTCATATCGAATGTGTGGATGGGGGAATAAGCTAATTTTTTCTTTCAACCCACTGAATAAAAATAAATGTATCATGTATAGCCAGCATTTTTAGCTCCTTCATACATACACCTCACTTGTCCAGGGTGGTGTGTTCACTCTCTGTCTTTGCTTTTACTCTAGTTTATTTTACTGGCTTGCTGTCTTGGGCCTGATCCAGGTGTATCATAGATCTATCTGTCTGTTAGACTTTATATCTTAGTTACAAGGTTATTGTAATTTACACTTTCCCCTGACTGTACCTCGGTCTGTGATTCTTTATTTTTTATTTTGTACACTTTCATGCATTCACACTAGTGTATCGCTCACCACCAAAGGAGCCGATGTTCAGGTCCCCTGTTCCCAGTGCCCACGACACTAGGAGGAAAGCACCGAACAACTAACAATGATAATACAACTCTATAGAGCATCTAAAGCAGCACACAACTATACCAAGAGACCATGTACAAATCTGCTATAAAGAAGTCAGGTGTATGATCAACCAATTATACCAAGCAGGTGCAAATGATCATATGTAGATTGAAACACAGTCATTACCTAAAACAGAAACCGCTGTGTAGGCTAGGTGAGGGACAGCCAAACTCTCCTGCTAAGGTGAGGTTGTGGAAGACAATGGCATGGCATGACTGAGCACAGCAACAATACACAAGGTAGTTATATTGCATCAGCAAGGTCTCGCCAAGGCAAAGATTTCAAAGCGGATTGGGGTTTCATAATGTGCTGTTCCATCTCTTTTGAAAAAGCATAAACAAACGGAGAACATTCAGGACCATAGAAGCAGTGGTCAGCCAAGGAAACCTAAAGGAAAAATGAAGCCAAAGCTTTTTTGACTGTACTTCTCTTATGGATCACAGGAGTGCAGAATGAACTGCACTCCTGTGACCCATTTTTTGGCTGACAGTGGGCTAAAGCCCACTGGCAGCTGACGTCACAGAGCCAGTCCAGGCTTTGGAAAGATCCAGACTTTACTTTCGGGTTCCAGATCCACCCAGATGCCTAGACTGGTAGCTGTCTCAGCCTCTCAGGGAGCCGCCGAGAGCCTGAGCCAACCGCTCTCACCCCTTTCACAGCCCAGCACTTCAGTGGGCGATAGAGGGGCAGAACAGAGAGCCAAGACTGACAGTCACCAGCTCTCTGCAGGCTGAAGACTGAGAGCTGAGCAATCAGCAGTATTTCAATGCTCAGTTCTTGGTCTGGAACCGGCGGGGGATTTACATACTTCTCTTTTAATGAAGCAGATGAAAAATAAGTCATGCTTACTTCCTTTCAACATCGGAAGATGTCCGACAGTGCCAACACAAAAGAACCTGTTGAAACCAGTGGGACCCAGGTACACCAATCTACTGTTAGGATAAGCCTGGCCAGAAGTGGTCTTTATTGAAGAATTGGGGCCAAAAAGCCATACCTCCAAGGTGTAAATACAGCTAAGGATACCTTTTTTTGTATGTTTGTTGTTGGTTTAATAAGAAGTTTTTCTGTTAAAAAAAAAAAAAAATAGGGTTAAGGAACTATGTACATGAGCATAGGAACTGGGGTGCGGAAAAATATCAGCAGGTGTCCTGTTGTGCCAAAATCTAAAATATTTGGCTGTAGCGGGAGGCAGTTTGTTCACCAAAGGCCTGGAGAGTGGTACAATAATGATTGTCTGGAGGGAACAATGAAGCATGGTGGAGGTTGGGGCCGAGATATATCCTGGGTAACTATAGGGCGGTCAGCCTAACATCTGTAGTCTGCAAGATTTTGGAGGGGATGTTAAGGGACTACATACAAGACTTTAGTAATGAAAACGGTATTATTAGTAGTAATCACCATGGATTCATGAAAAATAGTTCTTGTCAAACCAATCTATTAACCTTCTATGATGAAGTGAGCTGCAACCTAGATAAAGGTAAGCCTGTGGATGTGGTGTATCTGGACTTTGCAAAGGCCTTTGACACTGTTCCCCACAAACGCTTACTGTACAAACTAAGGAATGTAGGTATGGACCATAGGGTGAGTACATGGATAGAGAACTGGCTCCAGGGGGTGGTGATTAATGGGGAGTATTGGGATTGGGCGGGTGTGGAAAGTGAGGTCCCCTAAGGTTCTGTCCTGGGACCAATCCTGTTTAATTTAGCACAATCTCAGTATTTGTGGATGATACCAAACTAAGCATGCCAATATCTTCTATGCAGGATGTGGAAACCTTACAAGCGGACCTGAACAAAATAATAAGGTGGGCAACTACATAGCAGATGAGGTTTAATGTTGAAAAATGTAAAGTAATGCACTTGGGTGTCAGAAACATGAAAGCAAGCTACTCACTGGGGGGGAAACCTCTGGGTGAGTCTAGGATGGAAAAGGACCTGGGGGTACTGGTGGACAACAGGCTTGGCAGTGGCATGCAATGCCAAGCCGCTGCAAGCAAAGCCAACAGAATACTGGCATATATGAAAAAGGGGATTCACTCCAGAAATAAAGAGATTATTCTCCCACTCTACAAGACTCTGGTCCGGCCACATCTGGAGTATGCTGTCCAGTTCTGGGCACCGGTCCTCAGGAAGTATGTACTGGAACTGGAGAGAGTCCAGAGAAGGGCAACAAAAATAATTAGGGGAATGGAGGGCATCGGCTATGAGGAAAGACTACAAACACTGAACTTATTCTTTCTGGAGAAGTGACGATTTAGGGGGGATATGATATCAATGTACAAATACTGTACTGGTGATGACCCTAGCATAAGGAACAAACTTTTTAGAGAAAGGGAATATAATAAGACACGTGGCCACTCACTAAAACTAGTGGAAAAACGGTTTAACCTTAAAATACGTAAGGGGTTCTTCACTGTCAGAGCAGTAAGGATGTGGAATTCTCTTCCACGAGCAGTCGTATCAACAGGGAGCATCAATAGTTTCAAAAAACTATTAGATGGGCACCTTAAAGACCACAACATACAGGGGTATTCAATGTACGGTTAACAGCAAACACACACACACATCATAGGTTGAACTGGATGGACTGATGTCTTTTTTCAAGCTCACAAACTATGTAAGTATGTAACTATGTAAGGTTCCTTGCAAGTGTGGGGCTGCATTTCTGCAAATGGAGTTGGAGCTTTGTTCAGGATCAATGATGTCCTCAATGCTGAGAAATACAAGCAGATAATTATCCATCATGCCATACCATCAGGTAGGCGTGTGATTGGCCCCAAATGTATTCTGCAGCAGGACAACAACCCCAAACATAAAGCCAATGTCATTAGAAACTATCTTCAACGTAAAGAAGAACAAGAGCTCCAGGATGTGACCATTTGGCCCTCACAGAGCCCCGATCTCCACATCATCGAATATGTGGTTAGTTCTCCGAGATGTCTGGAACAATCTACCTGCTGCGTCCATTCAAAAACTGTGTGCAAGTGTAACAAGAAGAATTGATGCTGCTTTGGAAAAGGGTGGTCAAACCAAATATTGATTTGATTTGGATTTCTCTTCTGTTCATTTACTTTCCATTTTGTTAACTGATAAAAAATAAGCTATAAACACTTTATTTATAAAAGCAGTCCTAATTTACACATTTTTTTACACCTGCCTAAAACTTTTGCACAATAATACAGTATTTCCAGAAAACACTTTTATCTCATGACCTCAGAGGTTTGTCTAATATGGCACCCTAAAAATGCTATGCTGTGCCTATTCTAGCCTTCTCCATAGCTCCTAAAGGTGCTCATATAAATTAGATTACAGTCAAAAACCTTTGAGCCAATTTCTGATCAACCCCATGTAATTATTAGAGTGTCCTCTAATGTGCATAAGCACCTTTAGACTGCAACTGGCCTACAAGGATTCTCAAAAAAGGCTGTATTTGCCCAGTTAACTGCCAGCCTCAGATGATTTGAGGTGTTCGTTGACAACTATTTATAGTACGGTAGGTTTAAAGGGGCCACCTCAACATAATTTAAAGCATTGTGATCCTTTAAACAGCCCAATGAATATTCAGGATAGCCTGAGTTGGCAATAGGCCAGGCTGTACCAAACAAGTACAATAAAATGCTGCTTGGGCCAAAGCCTCTTTCAGACACGCAAGACCTTATGCCTTCTGTGTCTGAAAGTGACCCTGGACCAAGAAGCAACAGTGCTTTTACAATGCCAGTCAAAGCATGGTTTTAGGTTGGACTTCCATGATGTACAGATAATATAGTACACAGAGGCAGGACATAGGGTAAAGGTCAGAAGGGGCACGTGCCCTGGGGACAATGTTGTGTTATATAGAGGGGGCCACACTGGGAGCTTACAAATGCTCCTTTCTCCAGCTGCCCCACTAACAGGAGTGATGTGCAGTGCCACTCCTGGCAGAGAAAACTGCTGTCCTTCCAGGTCAGACCAAGAGCATGGGGTCCTGATAGCTGCTGGAGAAAGGATTGTGCTCTCTCTTTCCTCCCATAGCAGAGCCAGAAGGGAAGACTGAGAACACACCTCTGTCTCCATATGGGCATCTCGCTCACTGATACAGATGCTCCATCTTCCTCAATCCTTCATAGCCAACTCTCACTGTAACACGCCCCAGCCCGCTCCTTTCCTTCACCTGCCCCTTTCACTAGCACAGAATTTAAACTTGACCAGGAGAGAAGACTGCTGTCTCTCCAGGTATACCAAGAGATATCTGCCAGGTAAAAACTCTCTCCCAGTGGCAGGCTGTATCGGGTAAATGCTGCAGGCATATTGTCTAGGCCTAGGGTTTGACCAGCAGACAAGCCTAATAGAGGAAGACTGTCTAGGAACAGCATTATTTAGTTAAGTGCACCTACAAGGGCCTCCTCTAACACCCCAGCTTCCCTTACCAGAATTTTGTTCACTATCAATGCCAATGTAGCTGCATATTTGCTTCCAGTGACAACACGAATGCAGGGGAATTTTTTTCTTCCAGAGGCACCATTGACGCAGGGGAATTTATTCCTTACACTGATGCTGGGGCAGTTCTTCCTTTCCTACTGTCAGCCCCATATTTTACTGGGGGACTGAATATGTATCACTATTAAACTCTTCAATTGCTGTGGTGTACCACAACCATGTGGTGTACCACAACCATGTCAGCATTTTAGAGCATGCCACAACCATTACAACCGATATTAGCCGATATTACATGGGGTAGTCACTAGGGATGATCAAACTTTTCAAAAGTTCGGTTCGGCCAGAACATCCGAACTTCCCAAAAGTTCGGCCCGGATTTCAGAACCCCATTGAAATCAATGGGACCTGAACTTCGGTAATCAAAAAACACCATTTTGAAGTCCTAAAACCCAATAAATGCCCCTAAAAAGTGCCTAGGGTTCTGGGTCATGCCCCAGGGACTATTAATCACACAAAAAAAAGTTATTAAAAATTGTGATTTTTGATAGAGAGCCAATTATTGAAAAAATAAAAAATAAAAATAAAAAAATTCTTTGGATTTAGTATCTGGGGGGTCTAAAAAGTGTACCTGTGAAGTTTCAGCTCTGTAGCATTTCCAGAACCATAAAAAAAGATCGTTTGTATTATGTCCCTTATAGAACAGGGATATGGCTCCGCTATTTTCACACCTTGCCGGTTTAGTATCAAGCGTTTTTATGGGCATTTTTTGGGGTTATTGGAGGCAGGCAAAACATCAGAACTTCTGTGTAGGGGTAAATGTACACACATACTTATATGTATATATACCCATACACATATATAGGTGTGAAAGGAACAGAACACTATACTTACGCTAATTAAATAATTAACACCAATATGGCTCCGCTCCTATAACACCTATATATGTGTAAGTGTAAAATACATATAAGTGTGTGTGTGTATATATATACCCCTATACAGAAGTTCAGATGTTTTGCCTGCCTTCAAAGAACTCAAAAAAATTGCATTTTTTGGGGTCTTTGGAGGTAGGCAAAACATCTGAACTTCTGTATAGGGGTATATATATATATATATATATATATATATATACACACACACACTTATATGTATTTTACACTTACACATATATAGGTGTTATAGGAGCGGAGCCATATTGGTGTTAATTATTTCATTAGCGCAAGTATAGTGTTCTGCTCCTTTCATACCTATATATGTGCAGGTGTATATATACATACATGGGTGTGTATATATACCTGTGTATATATACCCCATATACACATGTTCAGATGTCATGCCTGACTCCAAACATGTCCTCAAAAAATCCCTATAAATGCCTGCAGCCAAAAAGCAGGCTGACAGGCGAGAAGCCATATCAGTGCTCTGAATGTGACCTAAGAGAAACGATCTTTTCTTTATAACGGTCACCCTGATATGGAAGGGTTTGGTCACCCTGCCATAGCAGTCAGAGTCAGTTCACCCTACACTACATTACGGTCACCCTGGCACTTAACACTTTACCTACAGAAACTAAATTTTTGCCTCTAACTAAAGTGGAAAAAAGCACTCTAACTACACTAGATATCCCTTTCCTCACACTAATAAATGCTAAATGACACTTTTGAAGCAAAATTAACAGAACTGCTTCCACTCTATTCCATGTCCCTGTATTACAATGCTGGGAATTTGCCGGGGCTATCTTATATACTGGGGGGCGTATTCACTAATGATTGGCCTAGGGACCCCCTAGTCATTCCAATCACATTCCTAGCATTCTCCTGCCCCCTCAATTGGCTTTTACTAATGGTTCTGGTCCAATCACGGGTTTTTAAAGCCCATTTCCTGTCCTATTGCATTTTGGTCGGTTCTGGTTGCCGAATTCCGAACTTTTTCAGCAAAAAGTTCTAAATTCGGCCGAACCTCGAACAGCCAATGTTCGGGTCAAACCGATGGTCGACCCAAACCGTTCCATCCCTAGTAGTCACCATTTGGCATCTTCACTCTTGGCACTGAATTTCCTTGACAGTACAGATTAGGTTGACTGTGACCTATAAAAACAAGGCAGTATTCACATGACAATTTTAACAATCGCTTTCTAGACCCCGAAGTGTTAAGGGCTAGCAAAGTAGGTTTAAATGAATGGAATATGGACTTGATGAGTCAAATTATGGTTGGGTATAAGCAGATGGGAACTTAGGGCTCAAAAAATCATTTTATTGCACAATGTTATTCTCTTTCTCAAAGGGTATTCTTAAAAACATGTGCATATCTAATGTATTTATGAAGACAATTTAGCTAACAGCTGTGTTTTAAAAAAACAAAATCTTTAATTGCCCTTATGAATTCACTTGTACATATAAATAGTAGGGATGAACTGTGTATCATTGCTAAAGAAAAAAAAAGTGCTACTGGAAATGTATTGCAATTAACTAGTGACATCTAGTGGTCAAAATTCATACACCTCTACAAATAATAAACGGAAAACTACTGTACACTCAAACTTGTGTTTTTTGAAGATGTAAACCCTAAGGGCCGTTCACATTCCCATGCTGTATAATATATGAAATATTACAATATAACAAATATTCAACTGAAGTATAGTAGAGTAGTGTTTTTCACATATTTACTATTTTGGAGGGTGCGTTTACAGGACGTATCCCCTATCGGTGTATATCTGACTAATGATCTGAGCGCACAAAAAATTACCATGGAGATCTGCACTCTTTGGCAAAATTATAATCAAAATAAATTGTATCGCATCTATTATCTTCTCTCTACTGTAAAGTATGTTTACAGATCTTCAACCCTCCCAGAATATTAGAAAATTAAATCAAAATACATTTTTTTCAACCTTACCAAAATATTAGCACATTAAATCTAAATAAATATTCCCTAAACCCAACATGTTTCACCCCCATCATTAGCAGCCTAATCAGGGTTGAAAATAACAAAAATAGTGCTTAGGACATAGTGTCAAAATAGAAATAATTATAGTCTATATTTATTTCTATTTGGGCTCTATACACTGAACACTACTTTTGAAATTTTCACCACGGATGAATCTGCTAACGATGGTGATGAAACATGTTAGGTTTAAGGGATATTTATTTTGATTTAGCATGTTAATATTAGTTCAGAGGGGTTATTTTATTTTTCGTTTATTTTTTTGGAGATTCTACATTCTTTTTTTTTTTCTATTTTTTAATTCTTTATTGATTTTCAAAAGTATTACAAAACATGACAAATACAGTCAACAACAACAACAAACATTGTTGTGCAACAACACAAGTGATCAGCACAGCCCTGATGATGATAAAGGACAATTCCACAACAAGAACAAGCATCAGATCAACATAAAAGGAATTTTCCAGTGCCAGTTACCATGTATCTGACTATAACGCAGAAAAAAAAACGTACAAACATAACTGCTAAAGATTATAGACAAATACCTATCCCCATAAGATTGCAGAAGGAACATAAATATAAGGCCCTGTGTTGCTTCCAGAGAGTCTATTCACCTACCAAAACAGATTTAACTTTCAATCTGATAGATTAGACATATCATTCACCCAGCCTCCCCATACTTTATCAAATTTAGCTGGCACCCCTCTACTGGCATATGTAGCCTTAAAAAGGGGCAAGGCTTTATTAATCAATGCCTTCCAGGCTGCGATAGTTGGGGCAGTCGATTTTTTCATTCTGCATTCTTTAAGAGAAATAATAGATCAGTTAACAATGGAGGATATTTCTAATTAGAGCGGTATGCAGTAAGATTTAGAAAGATTATTTATTATGAGTCATGTTAGAGAGAGACTATAGAGAGGAGATCTGAGAGAAGATCATCAAGTTTACTGTAGAGAGGAGCGATAACAGATTTGATACAATTTATCTAGATTATTGACAGAGAATGCAGATCTTCATGAGAATGTATGTGGGCTCAGAACATACTGTAAGTCACATATACACTTATAGGGGAAAAGTCTTGTAAAGCACCCTCCAAAATAGTAAATATGTGAAAAACACTATACTCCTATACTTAAATTGTGGAAATAAATATTTGGATACAACATATTTTTTTTTTTTTTATAGTTCAGATCTGATGCATGTTAACTGCAAGAAGTAATTTCTCATTTGAATACCTTTACATCTTTGTGGCATTAGGTAATCAACACCAGGCCTTTCTGGCACTTTTTGTTTACATGTAAGAATCAGTAGTTTTTGCTAGAAAATTTCTTAGAACCTCCAAATATTATATATATTTTAAAGCAGAAGCCCTAGAAAATAAATTGGTGGGGGTTGCAATTTTTATTTCACACAGTATTTGCACAGCGGTTTTTCAAAAGCAATTTTTTTTTTAAATACACTTTTTTGAATTTTCATGCAAAAAAAACACAATACTTACCCAACTTTTTGGTAAAATATAAAAATTGATGTTATTCCTGAGTAAATAGATACCAAACATGTCACACTTTAAAATGTTGCATGCCCATGCAATGGCAACAAACTACGTAAATTTTCTATCCATAGGCGATGTTTTAAAAGCCTTTAAAGGGTACTACTTTAGATTTACAGAGGAGGACTGGTGCTAGAATTTATGCCCATGATCTGATGTTTGGGGTGATAGCTCACATGTTCACATTTGCGCAAGAGCATGGGGGGCACTTTAAAAAAAATTCCATTATTTATTTATTTATGCACACATCCCTTGCGGCAGGTACTCATTATGGAGAGATCTGGGGTCTGTAAGACCCTAGATCCCTTCTCTGCCCTTAAAAGCATTTAATCCCACCAAGATCAGTGCAATCAAATGCTTTTCATTTTTAAAAATGGTGCAGTTTACATCCGGGTAACCCAGAAATGATGTAAGGTAATCACTTCCAGGTTCCTGTATTAAAGAGAACAGAGTGTTTCTGGTCTTTGTTTACCTCCTATGATCAACCGACAGAAGCTGAAGGCAGATGGAGGAGGAGGAGTCCCCTCCCGCTGCTGGTAGGAGCAATCAAACGGCTAGTTAGCCACTAGGATTGCTGCTTTTACAAGAAAGCAACCGTTGGCTCAAAAAAACAGTACCCTGATGATGTTGCAGCTTCAGGGATCATCCCAATATTACCACTTGAAGTCCAGCGATGTATTGGTATCTCGCTGGTTGTCAAGTGAAGGAAAACAATACATTGCGAAAGACTCTATTGAAATAGTATATAAAAATATGAAGGCATCTATCATGGATTAACCAGTTGCTGACCACAAGCCGTAGTTTTACTGCAGAAACCGACGTAACTGCATGTTGGTCATACGCAGGGCTAGGGGGCGCGCACGTGCCCACCCGCCGTCCCCGCGATGTTCTGATTTAGTTCAGAACCAATCAGTCATATATAGTTACATATTACATATTAGTTGAGGTTGAATAAAGACAATAGTCCATCCAGTTCAACCTGTGTAGGTGTATGTGGCCGTAATCATCTCTCATACCCCTGAATGTTCTGATCATTGAGATGTACGTCCAATGATTTTTGGCCTGGACCTGGTGATCGGTTCTGACCAATTGCAGAATGTCCTGTGCCTGTGTAATGTAAACACAGGAAATTATGCAATCTTTTCCCCTGGTGCCCTTTTCAGTTCCAGCCTGAGAAAAGAGAACCTCAACTGTGAGTACACAAGCACAACACTGACACCAGTACACATAGGCACATATTTAACCCCCTGATCACCCCCCCAGTTAACCCGTTCACTACCTGTCACAGTGTACACTATATACAGAATACAGATAATTTACTGATCACTGTATTAGTGTCACTTGTGACTTCAGTTAGTGTGAGAGACGGTGGTAGTTAGAGGCAGTCCCAGATAGGTTTAGGGTAACCGCCATACATCCCCCAATAAAGATTTAACCCCCTGATCACCCCCAGTTAACCCCTTCATTGCCCTGTCACAGTGCCGCTATTATAGTGTACAGATCTTTTTTCTGATCACTGTATTAGTGTCACAGGTGACATCAGTTAGCATTAAAATGTTAGTTAGCAAAAAAAAAAAAAATGTTAGTTAGCGTCAATACAGCATAGCGTCAGATTTCCCACCGCATACTTAGTAATACATTTTAACCCTTTGATTGCCAGTGACACATACACACACACTAAACACCTCAATTACTAGTATAGTGTCTGAACGGATCAATATCTTTGATCTGATCAGAACTATACTAGCGTCCCCACTAGTTTAGTATTGTGTTCCCAAAACACAGCGTTAGCAGGATCAGCCCCGACCCCTGCCAGCACCTGCGTTTAGCCCCTCTGCCCATCCCCCAAGAAGTGCAGTATCAGCAGATTACTGTCACTTCCGATACACAGCACACTAAACCACAGTGTTAGCAGAGTCAGGCCTGAACATTTTTTAAGAGCAGTTCAAACAGTCCTTGACAACCAGGTGCTTTTTTTACCTGTGGGGGCACGCTGTGGTCTCTCTGCATTGAAAGGGGGCACGCTGTGGTCTCTCTGCATTGAAAGGGGGCATGCTGTGGTCTCTCTGCATTAAAAGGGGGCACGCTGTGGTCTCTCTGCATTGAAAGGGGGCACACTGTGGTCTCTCTGCATTGAAAGGGGGCACGCTGTGGTCTGTCTGTATTGAAAGGGGGCACGCTGTGGTATCTCTGCATTGAAAGGGGCACGCTGTGGTCTCTCTGCATTGAAAGGGGGCACGCTGTGGTCACTCTGCATTGAAAGGGGGCACGCTGTGGTCAAATATAACAGGCTAATTTTTAAGTTGATTATTTTGTATGGCCCCCGAATGATGTTACAAAAATCCAAATGGCCCTTGGCAGAAAAAAGGTTCCCCACCCCTGATCTAAAAAAATGAAATGATACATTGTAAAACATTGTGTTTATAGTTATCTAGCACCCTTAATGATGTTGATAAACATTTGCCAAAGGCTCTTTTGGTTTTTTGACAGCTGTGAGTGAGCAGAGAGCAGCTTTGTATAAATCAAAGACATGCCGTTTTAGGATCATGAGGGGGTAAATCGAGATCGCTATTTTTTAACAATTAATCATGCAGCTCTAGTAGACACCCCATTATTTACTTAGAGGCATGTTGAGTCCATGGAATATTTTATATTTTGCCACAAGTTTTGGATAAATTACCAATTTTTTTTTTTTACACAAAGTTGTCCCTAATGATATTTTGCTCACACACGCCATGGGTATATGTGAAATAACACCCCAAAATACATTCTGCTGCTTCTCCTGAGTATGGGGATGCCCCATGTGTGAGACCTTTTGGGAGCCTAGCTGTGTACAGGACCCCGAAAACCAATCACCACCTTCAGGTTTTCTAAGGGCGTAAAATGCTCATTTTTCTTCCTCACTACCTATCACGGTTTCAGAGGCCATGAAATGTCAAGACAACACAAACCCCCCCCCCAAATGACCCCTTTTCGGAAAGTAGACAAGCTATTTTCTAAGAGGCATGTTGAGTTCATGGAATATTTTATATTTTGCCACAAGTTTCAGGAATATGACAAAAATGTTTTTTTGTTTTTTTTTTTACACAAAGTTGTCACTTAAGTGATATATTGTTCAAACAGGCCATGGGTATATGTGAAATGACACCCCAAAATACATTCTACTGCTTCTCCTGAGTACGGGGATACCCTATTTGTGAGAATTTTTGGCAGTCTAGCCGCGTACAGGACCCCAAAAACCAATCACCGCCTTCGGGCTTTCTAAGGGCGTAAATTGTTGGTTTCACTCCTCACTACCTATCACAGTTTCGGAGGCCATGAAATACCAAGATACCACACCCCCCCCCCCCAAATGATCACTTTTCGGAAAGTAGATACCCCAAGGTAGGAGTTCCCAAACTGTGGGTCGCGACCTGCATGTGAGTGGGTCGCCGGCAGTAGAGCAGTCAGAGAGCAGTCAGAGTTGCCTAGGCATCAGCAGCAGCGCATTGTGTTACGAGGAGGCAGGCAGGGGCCTTGAGCTCCACTGACGCTCCAACCCTGCCCCCTGCCGTGCACGCTGTTCTGTACGGGAGGCGGCACAGAGTGCAGTGCATCGGAGCTGAGTGCCAGGTAGGCCAGGCACTGCTTGATGGCTTATTTTAGGCCTGGTTGGCAGCCCACATTTGCACCGGCATAGCAGCCCATTGATTTGAATGGGCTGCTATGCCTGTGTTTTCCACTGAAAAAAGGTACATGCAGAATGTAAAAAAACGCAGTGATCGTGAAATCCATCCTGCTTTTGCACCATGCTACTTACCTGCAGTTCCTGCACACGCAAACTGTGTTTTTAAAAGCTGGGCCCACGTATATAAAAACGCAGAAAGCTTGCCAGTGCAGGAACTGCAGGTAAGTCACATGGTGCAAAAGCAGGATGGATTTCAAGGCCACTGGATTTTTTTAAATGCTGCATGCACCTTTTTTCTGTAGAAAATGAGGGCATAGCAGCCCATTCAAATCAAATGAGCTGCTATGCCTGTGCAAATGTGGGCCGCCAACCTGCATACATGTGAACCAGGCCTAAAGCAGTAGTAAAGTAGAAAAAAAAAAAAAAGGGGGGGGGAGGGGGGAGAATAAAAATAAATATAAGAATATACAGAAAATATATAAAAAATTATTATATTACAAAGGGGAGAGAGAGAGGGGAAAGGAGAGAAATGGGGGGGGGGAGGATGAGAGAATTAAAAAGCATAAATATATGTAAAACTACAAGTTAAAATATACACAGAAATGTGAATGCGCACTTTAGCATAACAACGCACCATCATCGTGCGAACATATCCATATATAAAAAAAATACATATATATATAAAAAATAGATAAATATACACACATATATATATATAAAATGACACATGCGCATATATACATATATATATATATATATATATATATATATATATACATACATACATATATACACACGTGTACGTACACATATGAAGGGGAAAAAAATGGGGGGGAAGTTTTCGGGAGGGGGGAAAAAACAAGGGGGATTTAATTTCATTAATATGTTGGGAAACTATTCACAGTAGCAGCAATCCAGCCCCAATCAACGTGGATCAATAAAGATAAAAAGCCCCAATCAACGTGGATCAATAAAGAACCATAGGGTACAGTCTGCATTTACAAGATAGTGTTGATGTCCAATTCTTCATTAAGTCCCCCGGGCGAGAGGACATCTAAGGCGTATATCCAGTAGGTTTCCCTTTGGCAGAGTCGTTTGAACCTCTCTGCTGCGGGGAACCTACTTGGAATGGATTCGATCACCCATACCTGCAGACCATCAGTAGATTTTCCGTGGTGATGTAAAAAGTGTCTAGGGACACTGTGTATGTCCTTTCCCTCCTGTATGTACCGTCTATGCTGGCCAAAACGAGCTCGTAGTGTACGTATAGTACGGCCTACATAATGTAGGCCGCATGGACACTTTAAGCAGTAGACCACGAAGTCTGAGGAGCAGGTATGGAACTCCTTGATTCCATACGTGGTCCCCTTGACCACGAAATCCTTTTTTCTATGCGTGACATACTGACATGTCAAACACAATGGTTTACGGCATTGGTACATGCCAACCATATTGGAGAAGGAAAGGAGAGATGACTGATGCGTTTTAATTGTTTTCATTTTACTGGGGGCGATTTTGGCCTTAATATTTGAAGCTTTCCGATATGAGAACTTGGGTTTACTGGGCAGTAGTGTTCTTAAATGCGGGTCCTGAAGTAGTAAAGGCCAATGTTTTAGCACTACTTTTTCCATCTGTCGATGGCGGTTATGAAATTGTGTTGTAAATCTCATTTGCCCCTTCATACGCAAACCTTGCGATGGGCCACTGGGAAACATGTTATGTTCTGAACAATAACCCCTATAGTTCGCATATAGTTTTCTTTGGTCGTTATATCGACGACATCCTTATCATTTGGGATGGGGACCCTTCTGTGGTGGATAAGTTTGTTGCCCATTGTAACCAAAATGATATGGGCTTGAGCTTCACTTCGGTGGTTGATAAAGACCACCTAGCTTTTTTGGATCTAGATTTATATCATGAAGACCTCCTTATATTAGCTAAGAACTACACTAAGCCCACAGCCGGTAACTCTTTATTACACTATAAAAGTTGCCACCACCCCCGTTGGCTAAATAACATACCAAAAAGCCAATTTTGTAGGTTAAGACATAACTGTACAAAACTTTCTGACTATGAAGATCAAAGTAAAATCTTGAAGAAAAAATTTGCAGATAAGGGTTACCCTCCAGATCTCGTTGAACAATCATATTCCCAATATATAGCGCCAGTTACAAAGATAAAAAAGAAGTCGGATGATGCTAACACGCAAATGAGATTTACAACACAATTTCATAACCGCCATCGACAGATGGAAAAAGTAGTGCTAAAACATTGGCCTTTACTAATTCAGGACCCGCATTTAAGAACACTACTGCCCAGTAAACCCAAGTTCTCATATCGGAAAGCTTCAAATATTAAGGCCAAAATCGCCCCCAGTAAAATGAAAACAACTAAAACGCATCAGTCATCTCTCCTTTCCTTCTCCAATATGGTTGGCATGCAGAGGCGGACTGAACGGTCGGGCACTTCGGACGTGGTCCGAGGGCCTGGCCGGGAAGTCAGGAAGGGGGGGGGCCCGCCGGCGCTGCCCAGTATAAGATTTTAAGTCACCCAGCAGCGCTGGGCGATAGTGGGATAAGTAGTGGGACTGAGTCCGGAGGAGAGGAGGGGCCCGGCGGTGCTGAATCAGTGTGGGGAGTGGGAGCTGGGGAGGGGCCCGGCGGCTGTTCCTGCTTCAGTGACAGTGAGAGGAGGAGGGCAGAGGAGGGTGAAGGAGGGCGGAGGAGGCGGGCGGAGGGCGGGCCCTAGCGCTGGATTAGGGCGGGCCCTAGCCCTGGATTGAATAGTGATGGGGCCCGCCCTGAATTGAATAGTGATGGACTCATGGACTAGTGTTCTGTGTGCGGGGGGGACGTGACGTCGATGTGCCCCGCCTCCACAGGGTGAGACAACAAAGAGTAACGGTCGGGTCGAGTTCAGAGTGGACTGGATGCCATACCATTGCCTGCTATTGTGTGTAAGCAGCGTGACTGTGTCGTCTCTCCTCTCAACATCTTCATTTCAATACTTTACCTTCATCATCCCTTGTTTCTTTTGGATTGTGTGTGAGTAGTAGTTCTTCTTGTGGCCTCTGAAATCCAGCTCCACTCAATGGTCTCTCCTGTGACTGTGAGGAATGTGTACATTTGCATTATCACACACAATTTTAATAAAAATATATGATTCATATATTTTTACAAATATTGTGTGGGATAATGCAAATGTACACATTATTCCTCAGAGGAGAGACCATTGAGTGGAGCTGGATAATCCAGCCTGGATTAGTTAGTTGCTGATTCTTCCTTGGCCTTGCAATTTTAAAAGGCGTTCGCGTTCCCTCTTCCTCAGATCCTGTTTCTGTATGATGTGAGTAGTTCTTGTAACATATGGCCTCTATGTGAAATCCAGCTCCACTCAACGGTATCTCCTATGAGGAATAATGTGTACATTTGCATTATCCCACACAATTTTAATAAAAATATATGGAAAAAATACGATTTATATATTTGTATTAAAATTGTGTGGGATAATGCAAATGTATATACAAACAAAATCAGTCACCATCAGCTATAAACGGTGAATAGTCCAAAATATTAGTCCCATTCTGCAAATATGTGACTAAATTACTACTAAATCGCAATGAATTTAATCTAAAATTCACAATGCATGCCGATGCCACCAAGATAACTTTTTTGGACGTTGAGGTCTTTTGTGATGGGGATGGTGTTCTCCGCAGTGGGCTTTTTCGTAAGCCCACTGCTGGGAACACCATTCTCCACGCTACGAGTTTTCATCCCCAACCGCTTATTCGCTCGATTCCTACGGGCCAGTACCTACGTTTGCGTCGAAATTGTACCAACATAGACACTTTTAAAACAGCCGCCATCGGCTTGAGGGATAGACTGCTTGCGAGAGGCTACTCTCGTAAGTTGTTTCATGCTACAATGTCATCTGTGATAGAGTTTTGGGAAGTATGAGAACCAGGTTTGCCACTCATGGCAAACTTTACATGCAGGTTGCATGTTTTGACCCAAACCGGTTTGAGGAAATACTGGCTTCTCCTGAAAAAATACACGTTGATGAAATTTCTGCAGCGGTTCCTGAAATCAATGGCCTTGTTCTTCGTGAAGAATTGATTTCATTTGCATCAAGTTATAAAAATCTCTCCAGAGGACTGTTTGACAGTGATACTGAAACATTGAGCTCTGCTGGAGAGGAAGAGCCTGACTTCTCTGACTCTGAGCCATCAGCTTGTAAGCTTTCAGTGAAAAATAAATGCTGTAAAAAGTGCACATCCTGTGCATTTAAGCTGCTGTTTCAGTACAGATTATGCTCTTCGGCCTATGAAAATCTTTATATGGCATACAAGTACTTGATAACTCTAAGCACCACGCAATGCTCCTGTGAACGGTGTTTTTCTAAGTTAAAAATTCTGAAATCAAGACTTAGATCAACGCTTACACAGCAAAATCTGGAGACATTGATGCTTATTGCCATAGAGAGAGATGTTTCTTTAAGGATAAAGAGAGACAAAGAAAAAATCATAGACCGTTTTGGCAAAACATTTTCTGAACTCCGCTCTCTGCTTCTCTTGTAAACTGCAGACTGGCCAATGCTATATATTTTTGCAGCTAAAATTGGATGGCACTTCTGTTTTGTTTTAATATTTGTAATGCACTGATTTTGTTTGCATTGTAGTTATTTTTATATGTAATGTCTATTTATGATTTTTAATGCTCTGGTTTTGTCTGTGTATGATTTGTATTGCTCTGGTTTTGTCTATTTATGCCGTAAACCATTGTGTTTGACATGTCAGTATGTCACGCATAGAAAAAAGGATTTCGTGGTCAAGGGGACCACGTATGGAATCAAGGAGTTCCATACCTGCTCCTCAGACTTCGTGGTCTACTGCTTAAAGTGTCCATGCGGCCTACATTATGTAGGCCGTACTATACGTACACTACGAGCTCGTTTTGGCCAGCATAGACGGTACATACAGGAGGGAAAGGACATACACAGTGTCCCTAGACACTTTTTACATCACCACGGAAAATCTACTGATGGTCTGCAGGTATGGGTGATCGAATCCATTCCAAGTAGGTTCCCCGCGGCAGAGAGGTTCAAACGACTCTGCCAAAGGGAAACCTACTGGATATACGCCTTAGATGTCCTCTCGCCCGGGGGACTTAATGAAGAATTGGACGTCAACACTATCTTGTAAATGCAGACTGTACCCTATGGTTCTTTATTGATCCACGTTGATTGGGGCTTTTTATCTTTATTGATCCACGTTGATTGGGGCTTTTTATCTTCATTGCTGCTACTGTGAATAGTTTCCCAACATATTAATGAAATTAAATCCCCCTTGTTTTTTCCCCCCTCCCGAAACCCCCCCCCCCTTTTTTTCCCTTCATATGTGTACGTACACGTGTGTATATATGTATGTATGTATATATATATATATATATATATATATATATATGTATGTATGCGCATGTGTCATTTTATATATATATGTGTGTATATTTATCTATTTTTTATATATATATGTATTTTTTTTATATATGGATATGTTCGCACGATGATGGTGCGTTGTTATGCTAAAGTGCGCATTCACATTTCCGTGTATATTTTAACTTGTAGTTTTACATATATTTATGCTTTTTAATTCTCTCATCCCCCCCCCTATTTCTCTCCTTTCCCCTCTCTCTCTCCCCTTTGTAATATAATAATTTTTTATATATTTTCTGTATATTCTTATATTTATTTTTATTCTCCCCCCTCCCCCCTTTTTTTTTTTTTTTTTTTAGTTTTAATTCTCTATTTTTGTCCTTCCCCTTTTATATATTTTTTTCCTTCCCCTTTTGTCCCTTTTTTTCTTGTTCATTTTTATTTTCGTTTCTTCGTTTCTTTCTTTACCATATTCCTTTATTGTTTTATAATGATATGATGGTGTGCTATACAATTAGCTTATGTTTAAATGATAGGTCTCATGCTTAACATGATGTACATTCTGGTAGTAGAATCCCTGGTTTGTACCGCCTCTTCATCGTAATTAGTGCAGCTAGTGTGTATATATGACTGCGCTCTATCGGTATTTCAAGTCGTCTGAGGAAGGAGCGTTGTGCGCATGCTTCCCCCGAAACGCGTTACGTCATCATAGGTGGACAAGCGGCTCACCGATGTTCCTGGACTGATCCTGCTCCCCCATTGGACTCTATCGAGGCGGCGTCATCTCCCGGCTGCTGGTTCGGCTGTGAGGAAGAGAGCGCCATGCCACGGGGTTGAGAGAATAATAGGAGAAGCCCATACATTACCCACATGTAAGTGTGCTATGTTGCTGTTTAATAAATCGTGGTTGCATTACTGAGTGGAGCCTGTCCTTTCTTATTACATATGTTAACCAATAGGTTAACTCCTGTATCATTAGCTCCATCTAGTGGTCAAAATGCATTATATTTTTTATTGAGGTATTTCAGAAAACTATACAGCAAGGGTATTGAATTAAAATTCATGGAGGTCCGACCAGTAAAATTTTCTTCCACCAGAGGTTCAAACCAAATTTTTTTCAGCCCTCTCTTTCTATATGACAAGCCTATAAGCAGCACACAGCTGCGCAGATGTGAACCAAGGGCTTATTCACATGTGAGATTGAAGGGTGGTAAAACCACATGCTTTATCTGTGTTTTTACACCCTCAAATTGTTCCCCTCGTAGCTGCAAAGGAAGCAGCTGGGGGTGTACACATGCTGCCGGGTATTGCACTGAAGGGGGCAGAGAGCAGAGCGCACACTGTGCTTTCACTTTCTTAGGTCTAAACAGTGTGAGCAGCTCCTGCAGTGCTGATTTACAGTTCCGCTGAGGATCGGGGAGCTTGGTATCCAGGCATACAGGGCCCCTGCAGCATAGGGCCAGGTCGCAATGGCGACTCCTGCGACCCCTGTATGTCCGCCCCTGCTAGTTGTCCACCCTCCCCTACTTAGAGACCCAGTTACATTCAGTGAAATCCATGAATGCATTTGTGCCACAAGAGGAGAAGGGAGCGGGGTCTTGTCAGGAGCTTCTAGAATGTATGCCAATGTTAGGCTGGCCATACATTATACATTTTTCTTGTACAATTTTCTCTTAGATTTACCAAAGCCATATAATATAAGGTCAAACCTAAACACTCTACATTTGTATGCAATCAGGCAGGCCCTTGTATTACATAGTTGAAGGTGAATCTAAAGGAAATTGAACAAGAAAATTTTATAATGTATGGCCAGCTTTAAACCAAAAGTGATTAACCCCCGCAGCGGCAGAAATTCAGAGCTATGAAAAGGACAGGCTATCACGGGACCAATGATTTCAACAAGTACCATCAGTCTGCAGGACATTCTTCATTACAGGATAGTTATGTAACTGCAGCAGTAGATAGAAAAAATGATAATATTTAAACTTCAGCTTCAATACTTCTGAGTGTTTAACTTTAGTACATATTTTACCACACTGATTTATATCAGAAAACTAGCGGTTTGTGACTCATACTGGAGTTCATACCGAGTTCCTGGTAAAAGGTGAGATCTCTATCATGTTTTCTACAGAATTTTATCAACTTTGTCTTTTCTTTTCTTTTCTATACAGTGGATATAAAAAAAATCGACTCACCCCTGTTAAAATGGCAGGTTTTCTGTGATGTAAAAAAATTAGACCAAAGGTAGACGGAAGTGCCTCTAAATAAACCCCAAATAAAGTTCAGCTGTTCTAGTAGGTCTTTCCTGAGGATTTCCTAGTCGCTTTCTACAGCAAAAGCCATGGTCCACAGAAAGCTTCCAAAGCATCAGAGGGATCTCATTGTTAAAATGTATCAGTCAGGAGAAGGGTACAAAAGAATTTCCAAGGTGTTAGATATACCATGGAACACAGTGAAGACAGTCATACAGTGGAGAAAATATGGTACAACAGTGGCATTACCAAGAACTGGACATCTCTCCAAAATTAATGAAAAGATGAGAAGAAAACTGGTCAGGGAGGCTGCCAAGAGGCCTACAGCAACATTAAAGGAGCTGCAGGAATATCTGGCAAGTGCTGGCTGTGTGGTACATGTGACAACAATCTCCCGTATTCTTCATATGTCTGGGCTATGGGGTGGAGTGGCAAGCAAGGAACCTTTCCTTACGAAGAAAAACATCCAAGCCCTGCTAAATTTTGCAAAAACACATCTGAAGTGGGAAAATGTGTTGGGGTCTGATGAAACCAAGGTTGAACTTTTGGCCATAATTCCAAAAGATGTTTGGGGAAAAAACAACACTGCACATCACCAAAAGAACACCATACCCACAGTGAAGCATGGTGGTGGAAGAAATTATTTATCTTTGTCCCATTTTTTACATCACAGAAACCCGACATTTTAACTGGGGTCTGTAGACTTTCTAAATCCTCTGTATATATATATATATATATTAGATATTTACAAGGATATACTGTAGATTGGGGGTGGGGTCTAGGTGAGAGGAGGAGGTCAACTATTTAGATTGGGGGGGTCTGACTGAGATTGGGGGGAGGGAGGGAGATCTGGTTAAGAGGAGGTCAACTATTTAGATTGGGAGGGGGGGGTCTAGCTGAGAGGAGGAGGTTAGCCAATTGTATATATTTTATGAAATATGCAGCATGGGTCTCTGTGTTTATTACTGCCACTGGTGTTAATTTGTAAAATGCAGCATGAGGGGGTTAATGTATTGCCGCTGGTCACTGCAGCACTTTGTGCTGCATTAGTGGCACCAGTGTCAGTATTAATTAACACTAGCACTGGTGCCACTAATGCAGCAGTGACCAGGGGCAATACATTACCTCCCTTATGCTGCATTTTACAAATTGAGTCAAACAATGATAAATACAAAGTCCTAATGTGCTAAAAAAGGTTCTTTGGTAACATCCGCACCATCTGCCAACTTCAATTGAGTGATCCTGCTGTGACAGTCACCTCCACCATTGATTGCTAATTTGCTTACCAGATTGCACGGACTTCGAGAAGCACGGTGACATCAGTACATCACTCTGTCAGCTGATGTCACCGTGCTTCTCAAATCCCATAAGGACAGGTAGCTGCGATTAGCCAGCTGGCTTGTTTTGATCCTAATGTGATTATGTGTTCTTCTTGCTGTAAGTGCAATATTGTATACCCTAAATAAAGTTTTTTACACTATGGTGAGCAAGGCTTTTGTATTTTGGTTACCATCTGTGATATAGTTTCCTGGACGGTGGGTCCACTTGCCATAAGAGGTTCTACTTCCATACCGGGCCTATTTTGGCACTCCTCTCCTACATGTAAAAATCATAATTTTTTGCATAAACAGGCAAAACTGCTGGGCTCTATTATTGCAGAAACTGGCACCAATGCTGGGGATTATTATTACAAAACTGGTACTAGTTCTCTGGGTTATTATTGCTTAAACTACGATCACCAATATGAGGGGTTAATATTGCTGCTACTAACTTCAATGTTGAAGTTTACTTTTGCAAAAATTGACATCAATGCTGGGGAATATTATTGCATCTTCTGGCATCAATGCTGAGGGGTACTGTTACTGGAGCAAAGGGGTTTATTTTACTCCTATTTGCTCTTCAGTCCTCAACATTTTAACTCTAACCCATAGCAGGTTGAACAGGCTTAAAATAAAACTGTGGGAGCACTAGAAATACTAAGGTAGCAGCTAAAGAAGGTAGCTGCCAGCATAAGATGTCAATGTCATCTTTCAAATGAAATAGTTTATATTTTTTCTCTTTTAGCCAAATGCATTCAGCATTTCCTGAACAGAAGTCCAGAAAGGGTTACTGACTGCAGCATCACAAAAACAAGTAAAGTAAGTTTAGGAAATGTATTGTACGGTTCTATTGTACTACAGTATAATGCAGTGGCGGATCCAGGGGGGGGGCATCAGGTCAATTGCCCCCCCCGAAAAACATATTACCCACGGCACTCTTACTGCAGGAGCAGGCCAGCAGCGCGGCGGAGCTGAAAGCTTCTCTTGTAGTCCCGCCGCCGCGCCGCTGGCCTATACAGCAGCCGCGGCCCGCCCGCCGCAGTGAGTGCACTGATTGCTATGCCAATCGCCGATTGGCGTCTAGCAATCAGTGACGTCACCTCACCGGTCCTAAGGAGTGGAGGAGAGCAATGCCCCAGCATCCACAGCGGAGCCTCCGAGTCCTTCCTCGCGCGCTGAGTGCTGGCTCCACCAACCTACCCCCTCCAGGCTCCAGCAGCTTCTATCCAAGTAGCCAGGCAGTGAGGCAGCCAGCAGCCCAGCACCTGACCGAAGGAGAAGAATCTGAGCAGTAAGTACAATTTAATGGATGTAAGAAAAAAAAAAAAAAGCGCCCTGCCCAGGCTGCCCTTTGCCATTAATGTAAAAGAATACAGTATTGTCCTGGAAGGAGTGTGTTATAGTTTGATTGGACACAGTTACCAAAAGGCCCCAGGAGTATGACAGCTTGAAGTTCATTACATAAACGCTTTATTTACTACTTTTGAGTAGTCCAACATTTGGGGTAAGGGTCAGTGTGTGTCCCCTCTGCCAGTGGCAGCTTTTCACTAGCACCTGTCGTGTGGAACCACAGTTACTGGATCCCTATCTATCAACTTTTCATCTCCTAATGTTATGGACTTTATTTACTCACGTTTAAAGCGCTAAATGTATTTATTATTATTGATATTGTTTTTACCAGGAAACTGTGCTGGCTGCTCCGATTTGGTTATTGATATCACCTTTTTATTACGAGCACATGTATTTTTTTGTTTATCATCTGGCTAATTTTTGTGCTGCAAGTGTATGTAGTTTTGGATAGAGATATAAGGTTTGGAATCCCTGACAAGTATTTTTTTTACTACTGTTGGGCACTGATGAGGCTGCATTTGATTGACACTGGTGAGAATGCGTTTGATGGGCACTGGTGAAGCTGCATTTGATGGGCACTGATGAGACTGCATTGATACATTGATCTCTTGTATCATGTCTACAGTCGCTGACCATCTCTTGTATAATGTTTACAGTTTCTGACCATCTCCTGTATCATGTCTGCAGTCTCTGACCATCTCTTGTATCATGTCTACAGTCTCTGACCATCTCTTGTATCATGTCTACAGTCTCTGACCATCTCTTGTATCATGTCTGCAGTCTCTGACCATCTCCTGTATCATGTCTGCAGTCTCTGACCATCTCTTGTATCATGTCTACAGTCTCTGACCATCTCTTGTATCATGTCTGCAGTCTCTGACCATCTCCTGTATCATGTCTGCAGTCTCTGACCATCTCTTGTATCATGTCTACAGTCTCTGACCATCTCTTGTATCATGTCTGCAGTCTCTGACCATCTCCTGTATCATGTCTGCAGTCTCTGACCATCTTTTGTATCATATCTGCAGTCTCTGACCATCTCCTGTATCATGTCTGCAGTCTCTGACCATCTCCTGTATCATGTCTGCAGTCTCTGACCATCTCCTGTATCATATCTGCAGTCTCTGACCATTTCCTGTATCATGTCTGCAGTCTCTGACCATCTCCTGTATCATGTCTGCAGTCTCTGACCATCTCCTGTATCATATCTGCAGTCTCTGACCATCTCCTGTATCATGTCTGTCTGTTTGTCTGTTTGTAATGTAATATTCTAATCTGGAATGATAAATGTGTCACTGTTTTAAACAAGGCTAGGACCGTATAATACGTTAAAAACAGTTCTGTAAGCAACACATTCTTTTCTGGCAGTGCCCCTCCTGAGACTAGATTCTGGATCCGCCCCTGGTATAATGTACTGTAGAATTTTTAAGACTTTTTTTTTTACACCAGCAAGTCGGTGATCTTAAGGGTGTTGGTGTGTGCTGGATGTAAATAGTGCTGATGCACTAATCCTAGAGTATCACACTGTTTTTTTTTTTTGCAAGAACTTTATTTACCGTATTTTTCGCTCCATAAGACGCACTTTTTCCCCACCCCCAAAAATGGGGGAAAATATATGTGCGTCTTATGGAGCGAATACTGACTAAATCCCTACATGTTGGGTACCGGGCAGCATCCCCGAGGCTCTCCGTGGTGTCCCAGAGCCTCCCAGCGGTGCTGTGTCCCCACTCCTGGCTCAGCTGTCTAGAATGGAGCTGCTACTTCCTGCTACTTCCTGTATAGGTCCGGCTCACAGGCGGAATGATATCAGATGCACTCCGCCTGTGAATGGAGGAGCCGTACACAGGAAGCAGCAGCTTTGCTCTATACTGCCAGGGCCGGATTAAGAGCATCATGGGCCTGGTGCTGAGGATTTTGGTGGGCCTTTTTATGAAAAAAAATAAAATGAAAACGCAAACATTTTTTTGTCAAAATAAATTAAAGAGAGTGAGAGATGCAGGGCCATCTTACCGAATGGGCACGCTGGGCAGTTGCCCGGGGGCCCCACTTGCCCGGGGGGCCCCACCTGCCCAGCGACCCAGCCCCAGCCAAGCATTAGTCCTGATTCCCACGTGCATCTCGCCGCCAAACTTAGCAGGTGGCAAGCGCCTTTCGGCCCTGCGCTGCTGTCAGGCCACTTGGGCCATGGAGGGGGAGCCCACAACTGCAGGAATGTCTGTCCACCTCCACGGGAACAGGCGCACACAGTCGAGTCCGATTCTCATCCTAGCTGTTATTAGCCTGGCACTGCTGTACCAATAAATATTGCCTTATCGATAATTTGCATTTTTATTCTCGTGGGCAATTGTGTAGGCAGGGCCCCAGTGTACTGCATTGCCCGGGGGCCTACAATGCTCTTAAGATGGCACTGGAGAGATGGGTTGAGAGAGAGAGAGAGGGGGCTGAAAGCGAGGGGATGAGAGAGAGAGAGGGGTGAAAGTGAGAGCGAGAGAAAGAAAGAGAGAAAGAGGTGGTGAGAAAAATGGGGATAGAGAGAGGGTGAGAGAGAGAGTGGGTGGTAGGAAAGAGGGGGTGAGAGAGAGAGTGGTAAGAGAGAGGGTGGGAGGAGAGAGGGGGTTAAGGGGGCGAGAGAGAAAGGGTAGAGGGGAGGTGAATCTGTGGGGGGGCACAGTATAGTACAATACATGGGGGTAATAGCAAAGTACATTACATGGTGGGCACAGCACACTAAATGGTGGATACATGGATACAGCACATTACATGGTGGGCACAACACATGACATAGTGGGCACTGCACAGCACATTACATGGTGGGCACAACACAGCACATGGTGGGCACATCACCTTATATGGTGGGCACAGCACATGACATACTGGCACAGCTGAGCACATTACATGTTGGGCACTGCACATCATATGGTGGGCACAGTACAATATATGGTGGGTACTGCACATGGCATGGTGGGCACTGGACAGCAGATTACCTGGGGCACTCCACTGCACCACATTACATTGTGGGTGCAGCACATTTCATGGTGAGCACTGCACATGACATGGTGGGCACTGCACAACACAGCACATGACATGGTGGGCACTGCACAACACAGCACATTACATGGTGGGCAAAGCACATGACATGGTTAGCACTGCACGCCACAGCATATTTTATAGTGGGTACTGCACGGCACACGACATGGTGGGCAATACACAGCACATTACATAGTGGGTGCAGCACATTACATGGTAGGCATTGCATGGTGCAGCACATGACAAGATAGGCATAACACAGCACATGACATCGTGGGCACTGAACAGCAATTGACATGGGAGGCCTTCATGGCATAGCACATTACAAGGTGGGCAATACACATGACATGGTGGGCAGTGCACAGCACATTACATGGTGGGAACTGTATATGACATGGTAGGCACTGCTGCATAGCACATTACAGGGTGGGTACAAAGCATTACATGTTGGGCACAGCACATTACATGGTGGGCACTGCATGTGACATGGTGGGCACTGCACAGCACACGACATGGTGGGCACTGCTGCATAGCACATTACACAGTGGGCAAAACACATTGCATGCTGGGCACAGCACATGACATGGTGGGCACTGCACGGCACAGCACATGTCATGGTGGGAACTGCACATGACATGGTGGCCACTGCATGGCACAGCACATGGCATGATGGGCACTGCACATTACATGGTAGGCCCTGCATGGCACAGCAAATTACATGGTGGACACTGCATGGTACATCATATGGCATAGTGGGCACTGCTCATAACATAGAGGACACTGCATGGCACAGTACATTACATGGTGGGCACTGCATATTACACTGCAAGCACTGCATGGCACAGCATTTGACATGGTGGGCACTGTATGGCATAACACATTACATTGTGGGCAATAGGGAACACATTACATGGGGGAAAGCAGCAGTCTCTCCAACAATCATCACAGCCCCCAGGAGAGTTTTTGCACAATCCTCTCTCCCTATTTACTAACCTCATTTCAGCAGCATGAAATATTTCCTTTCTCCCGGGCTTCTGCTGATTAGGATGACATCAGCACCCCTCCCCCAGACAGCTATCTGCATCTCCTTTACACTGAGGATCTGTGTGAGTGTAACAGATCCTGTGATAGGACCCAAGCATCGGCAGGAACAGGACTCAGCTGCAGCAGCTGAGACTTCTCTCCTTCACGTTTGCAGGGACTTCTTCTTCAAGACAGCACACATAGCTATCGATAAGCCACTGGCATAGGCCTATATTCAGGGAGGGGCCTGGAGCTGCAGCTCCAATAGCCCCTATGTTAATCCGGCCCTGTATACTGCAGCCGCATGCTTCAGGGGCTCAGCCACAGACAGACAGAGCCACTACCTACAAGCAGATCACATCCCGGCTAGTATTGCTATTACCGTATACTGTGTGTGTATATATATATATATATATATATATATATATATATATATATATATATATATTTGGTTCAGAATATATTTTTTCTCTCGTTTTCCTCCTCTAAAACCTAGGTGTGTCTTATGGTCAGGTGCGTCTTATGGAATGAAAAATATGGTATTTCCTTATACATTTCCTTAAGTTCTATTCACACAGTGATATTGCAATGCAATAGTTTTTGTCACAATCCTTCATACTAAAAAAATGCACACTACCCCCATCCAGTGATATGAACTGGCCTTTTGTCTTTTCTTGCCCTGGGACTGCACTGGAAATAGCTGTCAACCGCCATCCCAGTACACCAGGTCAGAGCGAGCCCTTAGGCTTCTTTCACACGGTCCGCCTCCGCAGGCGGATCCGTGTTGCTCAGCGGGGATCGATCCGGCGATCCCCGCTGAGCCGGGCGGATGACAGCTCCGTCTCCGCTTGCAGAGCAGAGAGGGAGGTGTCTCAGCACCCGCTGCCCTCTATGGGGGATCGGAGGAGAGCGGACCGTTTGTCCGCTCTCATCAGATCCGCTCCGCTCCGATTACTGAACGGATGGAAAAATAGGGTTTCCATCCGTCCAGATTTCAGCACAGGATCGGATGCGGATGGCAGCGGGTGTCAGCGGAGGTGACCTCCGCTGACACCCGCTGCCCCATAGAGCTGCATGGAGGATCCGATCAGATCCGCCTAAAAAACTGACAGGCGGATCTGATCGGACCGCCCGTGTGAAAGAGCCCTTAGTGTTTTCATCAGTGGAAAACCCTTTCTAACATAATGGATGGATGTAGGGATGTAGTTGCATTGTAACTGATGCTTAATGGTGCAGAAGAGACACTTGGCAATCTCCTGTGCATTTTCACTTAGTGGACTACTTAAAAGTTAGTTGGAATGAGTTGCTTATGTTTCTGCTAGAGAGTTGGAGTAAGCTAATTATGTTTCTACTAGGGAGTGTAGGGTGTATTTAATTTTTTTTATAGGGATTGCAAAGTCTCATGGTTTTTCACCTTAATGCATTCTGTGCATTAGGGTGAAAAACCTTCTTTTCTGCAGCCTGCAGCTGTCCCCTAGAGCCCCCCCCCCCTTTTACTTACCTGAGCCCATTAGCTCCAGCGATATGCATGAGCCCAGTGGCTGCAACCTCTGTCTCTGTCCTCATTGGATAGATTGATAGCAGTGATAGCAGGTGCCCACAGAAGAGGAGGAATGCGGGTTGTGTAAAACCCTTGCACAGAGCAGGTAAGTATAACATGTTTGTTATTTTTTTTTAAATGGAACCTTTACAACCGCTTTAAGGTTAGTTGGATAGCCTATATTGTACTTAAAGCGGATCTTCACGGCATCTGAACACCACAAACCAAAAACACTATTTAATTAATTTTTAATATTCAAAGCAAACTCCCCCCATCCATCTATATCTCTATGCTCTATTTTGGTGAGAAATCTCTTTGAAAAAGACCCCCTTGCATTTCTGGACATGGCCATCTTCAGTAAGGGCAAATGATTTGTGTAGCATTTACTTCCTGCCCTTAGCTCAAGTATGCAGGCAGGAGAGTGTGCTTAGCTGAGAACAATGTAAAAAAAAGTATAAAACAAGTAAATATGATATACTTTCCTATCTATTTACTAATACTAGCAGCATAAGGATTAAAAGTATTCAATGTTGATTGGGAGAGTGAAGTTCCACTTTAACATTCTTTGCATATTTTAAATGTTGAAGCTGCTTAATGTTTTATTTTTTTGCACATATAATGTATGTATTAAGATATTTTAGTCTGCATTCTCTAAATTACTGCATGAAGATCCCATTTTTAATTGAGTTTGCTTGATATTATTGTTCTCTAAAGAATGTCCAAAAAACCATCTGGAACAGAATTCCGAAAACGAAGAAAATTTGTAGAAGAGGAAGCCACAAAGTTATCTTTGGCAGAAAGGGTTGAAAAGTTATATATGTTTCAGTGGGAAAGATAAGTGTAATCCCTTGATTTTGCACTTTTATATATTAATATTTTGTATCGAGGGTTCCTTTTTTTGCTGAAGGCCATGTATGTTGTTTGAGAAATGTTTGTTTGTTGTTCTTTTTTGCACTTTTCATATTTATATGAATATTTTGTATTGGGTCACTGACTACCTCAGGAAGGATTACAGTTGAATGGTATATATGTTTTAGTGAGAAATATTAGTGTAATCCCTTGATTTTGCACTTTTACATATTAATAGTTTGTTTGTATTGATGGTTCTTTTTGCTGAAGGCCATGTATGTTGGTTGAGAAGTTTGTGATACTTTTTGTTTTTGCATTCTTTCCTATTTATGTGAATATTTGGTATTGGGGCACTACCTTACATAAAGTAATGCAAAACTGAAAACTTTAGTATGTTTGCATGGGCCCTGACAGAAAAAACAGTTAACAGGCCTTTCTACAAGCACATTTACTGCGTTATTATTTCAAAGCACTTTAAGGGCTCTTTCACACGGGCGTTCAGTATGTCCGTTTTTCATCCCTTCCGATTGCGGATGAAAAACGGACATAATGCAAGTCAATGGTATTGCGGATGTCGGCGGATGTACATCCGCTAACATCCGTTTAGCGTCCGGTCCGCTAATGTCCTTTTTTTTGGACTGAAGAGAACCCTATTTTTCCTCCGTAAAAAAAATGGAACGGACGCAAAACGGATGTTAGCGGATAACATCCGCTGACATCCGCTCCGATCATATCCTTTTTTATCCAATAAAATACAGTATAATATCTAAACTTTGACCCAGGTAGTGGTCTAGTGGTCTAGGAAGTGACAACAACCACCAGTTACCACACCCCAAGTACCACACCCCAAGTAACCAGCAGTCATGGCCCGTGATGTGTCCCACGAACGTCTGATCCAACTAGTACATGCCAGGCCTGGCATTTGGGACAAACACTGTACAGAGTATAGTGACCGCATCACCAAATCCAGGCTGTGGGAGGAAATTTTCAAAGAAGTGACCCCCAACTGGACCTCATTGAGTGATAGGCAACGTCGCATACGTGGTAAGTGTATCTTTTGGGGGGATGTGAGGGTGGGGTTGTCATGCTGAGACTTGTGGTCCACCTAATTGTGACATATGGGTGGACTACAAGTCTCAGCATGCTAAAAGAGACAGATAAGTGAAATGTAAAGTTATATTACCGTATCTTTCACTGTTTGCTTGCTGAGACTTGTGGTCCACCTAATTGTGACATATGGGTGGACTAAAAGTCTCAGCATGCTAAAAGAGACAGATAGGTGAAATGTAAAGTTATATTACCGTATCTTTCACTGTTCGCTTGCTGAGACTTGTGGTCCACCTAATTGTGACATCTGTCATGTAATTAAGTTCATATTATCCATTTTTCATAGGCCAAAAAATCATCACGAGATGGAGGTCACAAAGGGACCGCTATAGGAGGGAACTCCACAATGAGGCTGAGGAGAGCAGAAGTGGGGCAGGAGTCAGCCAGAGGAGGAGAAGTCCTTTTTTTGAAATGCTGTCATTCCTGCGTAATGTCATGGACTTAAGACCGTGAGTACAAAGCTGTCATTCTACGTAAAATTGAATCAATTTGAAAAGTAGGACAAATCATTTATCAATGTATTGTATTACAGCACCAGCTCCAACATTACAGAAACCGAAGAGGAGGGGGAAGAGGTCACCGAAGCAGAGGCTGACACAAGTGACCACGAATCACAGCCTCAAACTTCTGCACAGGTTTCTCCTCAACACGTTCAAGTCCGCACACAAAGACAACATGTAAGTGAATTTTACCAAACCAAAGCCCCTATTGTAAACATTTAGTAAAGACAAATGTTCTAACAAATTTCCCTACTGTACAGGTTCCCAGAGCTTCTAGAGGGTCCCAAAGAAGAGGTGCTGCACCAACACCAATGGACACTGCCATGATGGGGTTCATGGAAGATATGAGGGCCATGCGTAGGGCTGAATCCATGGACCCCTTCCAAGACCCAAATAATTATGATGCTGCATTCCTTCGCAGCCTATATCATCATTTGGTCCAGACCCCCAATAACAAAAAAATGTAGGTACAAATGCAGATATCACATGTAACCATAACATGTATAAGAGCTGCAATAGCTGGGGAACCCATACCTGAATACCATTTGCATCAAAGGCCAGTCCAGCATCCAATGATGCCGAGTACATCACCTGGCCATTATGGTTATAATCCATCCTACCCCCCTAACCCAATCCTGCCATGTAATAGGATGCCAACCCATACCCTCCCACCATGTGGACCCCCATCCCATGCACCACCATTTACCCAGTCAAACCCCACCAGCAGCCAGCAAACGTCAAGCTCACAGGACTTCTACATGTCCCAGCCCCAAACATCTGCATCTTCCTCATCAACGCAGTTCGGGAATGCTCCAAGTCCCTATTATCACGACTTATAAGGTTGACTTTGGAGTTTGAATTTTCTTTTGTTTCATGTTACAATCACACAGGTTGTTATGTGTGATGCTGTTTCAATAAAAAAAATATTTCTGACAAAAAATTAGTTTTTATTCTTTTATTGAACAAATGGAAAATATTCTTTTAATGAACAAAAGGAATATAAGTGCAGTTACAATCTTTAAAAAGATTACATATGGGCATACTGCCATGGAACCTCTCGTTCAGGGGACATGAAATAATCAGCGAATTTATCTCGTAGAGCAAGAGCTGAATGGTTCGGGCGCAGTCCACCATATTGCACAGAGGGCAAATGTGTTTCATCTTCATCATCCATGCTGAAGCCTTCTTTATCACGTACGATATTGTGCAACACACAACATGCTTTGATCACTTCTTCGGCATTATCCACTTTAACCACTTGCCGACTGCCTAACGCCGATCTACGTCGGCAGTCAGCCCCTCACAGGCAAAGTGACGTAGGGCTACGTCACTAGCTTGTGAGGGTCTAGGGAGCGAGCGCGCGCCCCCGGAGGCGCGCTCCCGCTCCCGCATGGTCACGGACCCCCCCGCGCGTGTGACCAGCGGACCCGATGTCCGCCGGTCACTCGGCGATCGGCGGGGGAGAGGGAGAATGTCAGGCAGCTTGTGTAAACAAGCTGCCTGTCATTCTCCTCGCTGTAAAGACACTGATAAAACGGATCTAGTATGTAGATCCGTTGATCAGTGTCCTTACAGCTCAAGCCACAGCCAATCACAGTAGAAAGCACGCCCCTAGGGATACACACAGCCCCTCCCTTCCAAATAAAGTTAACCCCTTCACTACCAGTGTATTTTTACAGTAACAGTGCATATGTATAGCACTGATTACTGTAGAAATGTCACTGGTAACCCCAAAAGTGTCACAAATGTCAGTCAAGGGTCCGATCTGTCCGCCCCAATGTCGCAGTACCGCAAAAAAAATCGCAGATCGCCGCCATTACGCGTTAAAAAAAAAACAACAAAAATGACAAAAATCTTTCCCTTTGTTAGTAAACGCGATAACTTTTGCGCAAACCAATCAAAATACGCTTTTTGCGATTTTTTTTACCAAACATATGTAGCATAAAACAAATTGGCCGAAAATTTAAAAAAATTTTGATTTTTACTTTTTTTTTGGGGGGAATTTCATATAAAAAAATGTGAAAAATATTGTTATTTTTGCAAAATTGACGCTCTTTTTTTGTTTATAGCGCGTGATCAAAAAATCGCACAGGTGATCAAATACCACCAAAAGAAAGCTCTGTTTGTGGGAAAAAAAGGACGTCAAATTCGTTTAGGTACAGCGTCGCACGACCGCGCAATTGT
This sequence comes from Pelophylax lessonae, assembly GCF_965119305.1. Classification (NCBI taxonomy): domain Eukaryota; kingdom Metazoa; phylum Chordata; class Amphibia; order Anura; family Ranidae; genus Pelophylax; species Pelophylax lessonae. The sequence goes on from NC_138768.1 coordinate 115,629,683, forward strand.
CCGTTAAACTCACGCAGTGCCGAATCGCAAAATACCCCCTGGTCAGGAAGGGGGTAAAATCTTCCGGGGCTTAAGTGGTTAAGTTGAATGGCACTATGGAAAATGCGCCACTTGTTTGTTAAGATTCCAAATGTGCACTCAACAAACCTTCTTGCTCTACTCAGTCTGTAGTTAAAAATCCTTTTTTTGGCTTGTTAGATTATGTTTGGCGTATGGCCTTAAAAGATGACGTGAGAGGGCAAATGCTTCATCAGCCACAAAAACGTGAGGTATAGCTGGTCCATTTGTTCCTGGCAGTGGCTTGTCAGCAGGTAGGTTCAGACGTCCGTCTAACAGCCTTCTACCCATAGCGGATGTCCTGAAGACACGGGAGTCAGCAGAGCTACCATATGCCCCAATATCCACCATAACAAATTTATAGTTGCTATCACAGATAGCCATCAGCACCAATGAAAAAAATTTTTTGTAATTGAAATAACTGGAGCCTGATCCAGGAGGCATTCTAATCCGCATATGTTTCCCGTCAAGGGCACCAAGGCAGTTGGGAAATTGGGTCTTCATCAGGAATCCCTCAGCTATTTGCAACCACACATGTGCATCAGGGACAGGCATTGCAATTGGTGTTAGCTCCTCCCATATGGCCTTGCAGGTGTCATGAACGATCATCGATATTGTGGAGATCCCCAATAGGAAATAATGGTTCATACACGTAAATGTCTGCCCGGATGCAAGAAACCTAGGCATAAGGAAATTAGACAAGAATTAACGGAAAAGTACATTTTAGTTGGTAATTACATGTTATCTGACATTTGCTCCTAGCATATAGCATGAAATATAGCATGACAACAGCAGCTGACTTACCTGAGAGTCACTAGCAGACGCTCCGCTGGCGGCGCACTGCGTCTCATATTGGTGTCCATCCGCTGAAGAGGTGGTAACAATTTCTCTAAGACAAAATCAAATGTTACATTCATTCTGGTGAAATTGAAAAATTTAACCAGATACTGTCTCAAATCCGCATAGTGTAGGGAAAGAAATCCCTCAGAGGGCCTCTTCAGCATCATAGGATGAGCCCAATAGGTGCGATGTTTTCGCTGAACAGTCTTCCTCCTCCGGCTCTCCACTTCCCTCACATAATACAGGAGCATAAGGCATGTGACATCATCCCAAAATTGGGAAGGGGCCATTGCTCGCTTTGATATAAATCACAAGAAAAAACACAGGAACACACAGGGGACACACTGTATGCACACTGAGTCATTCACTGGGACCACAAAGCAGCATGGGAAACCCAATGCATGCTGGGGAAGAGCAAAGTGACATGGGAAATTATGAGTCATAAAAAAAATGATGAAAAACGGATATGAAACTGATAAAAAACTGATGGAAAATGTATAGAAAAATGATAAAAAAAGGATGTCAGCGGATGTAAAACGGACGTCGGCGGACAAAAAACGGACGTCGGCGGACAAAAACGGACGTCGGCGGACAAAAAACGGACGTCGGCGGACGGAAAAACGGACGTCGGCGGATGTCAAACTGATGTTAAAATTGTCATCAGTGTCCGTTTCGTAACAAAAAAAAGTGACGGAACTGAAGATAAAAAAAGAACGCCCGTGTGAAAGAGCCCTTAGTGCCTCCAATAAAAATACATATAATTAAAATGTGTGAGTGAACTCTGTTTCTATCGCATTAAACCTAATTGAATTTGTATTGTTTTAAGTATTTTCTTGTTATGATACTACATTGATTCTTACATTACACCGGGGGGGTGCACCGTTTGCCATCTTCGCCCTGGGCACCAAATGACCTTGTCCCAGCACTGTTGTCAGGTTTACTGATCAGGAAGTAAAGTGACATAGACAAGAAGGAAAAAAAAACTGATGGGTTTGAACCATTTTTTATTAATCACTTAAGCCCTGGAAGATTTTACCCCCTTCCTGACCAGGGCCTATTTTGCGATTCGGCACTGCGTGATTTTAACGGACAATTGCGCAGTCGTGAGATGCTGTACCTAAACAAATTTGACGTCCTTTTTTTTCCCACAAATAGAGCTTTCTTTTGGTGGTATTTGATCACCTGTGCGATTTTTTGATCATGCGCTATAAACAAAAAAAGAGCGTCAATTTTGCAAAAATAACAATATTTTTCAAATTTTTTTAAATTAAATTCCCCAAAAAAAAATGTAAAAATCAAAATTTTTTAACATTTTACGCCAATTTTATTTATGCTACATATGTTTGGTAAAAAAAATTGCAAAAAGCGTATTTTGATTGGTTTGCGCAAAAGTTATTGCGTTTACTAAGGGAAAGATTTTTGTCATTTTTGTTGTTTTTTTTTTTTAACGAGTAATGGCGGCAATCTGCGTTTTTTTTGCGGGACTGCGACTTTGCGGCGGACAGATCAGACCCTTGATTGACATTTTTGACACTTTTGGGGTTACCAGTGACATTACTACAGTAATCAGTGCTATACATATGCACTGTTACTGTAAAAATGACACTGGCAGTGAAGGGGTTAACTTTTTTTTGAGAGGGAGGGGTTAAGTGTGTCCCTAGGGGCATGCTTTTAACTGTGATTGGATGTGGCTTGAGGAGTAAGAACAGAGATCAACGGTCCTATATAGCAGAACCGTATGATCTCCATTCTTACACAGGGGAGAATGACAGGCGGCTGTGTTTACATTAGCCGCCTGCCTTTCTCCCGCTGTAACGGACAATCACGAGTGCCCTTTTTTTTTTTTTAAAAAAGGTATTTGAGGCCGGAACTCCGCTTTAATATTCAGTGTGGGTTCAATATTGAGTTGGCCCACCCTTTGCAGCTATAACAGATCTTCTGGGAAGGCTGTTCACAAGATTTAGGAGTGTGTCTATGGGAATTTCTGACCATTCTTCCAGAAGCACATTTGTGAGGTCAGGCACTGATGTTTAAGAGAAGGATTGGCTCGCAGTCTGTGCTCTAATAAAGTGTTCTATCGGGCTGAAGTCAGTACTCTGTGCAGGCCAGTCAAGTACCTCCTCCCCAAACTGGCTCATCCATGTCTTTATGGACCTTGCTTTGTGCACTGGTGTGCAGTTATGTTGGAATAGGAAGGGGCCGTCGCCAAACTGTTCCCACAAAGTTGGGAGCATGAATTTGTCCAAAATGTTTTAGTATGCAAACACCTTAAGAGTTTCCTTCACTTATCCTAAGGGGCCAAGCCCAACCCCTGAAAAACAACCCCACACCATAATCCCCCCTCCACCAAATGATTTGGACCAGTGCACAAAGCAAGGTCCATAAAGACATGAATGAGCGAGTTTGGGGTGGAGGAACTTGACTGGCCTTCACAGAGTCCTGACCTGAACCTGATAGAACACCCTTGCGATGAATTAGAGTGGAGACTGCGAGCCAGGCCTTCTCATCCACATCAGTGCCTGACCTCACAAATGCGCTTCTGGAAGAATGGTTAAACATTCCCATAGACATAGTCCTTAACCATCTGCCCAGAAAAGTTGATGCTGTTATTGCTGCAAGGGGTGGGCCAACTCAATATTGAACCCTATGGGCTAAGACTGGGATGCCATTAAAATTCATGTGCATGTATTTTGGTAATATACCATTCTTTAAGTAAATATAAGTGCAGATGACATTTTTTTTTTTTTTTTTTTAATATGCAGTTTTATGTTTAACTTTTCTTTCCATTCTTCCCTTTTTTAAAACGTTGTCTCCATGCCTCAATTCAGCATACAGTGTGTGGCTCAATCCATAGAATTAAATATAGCGTGTGAAAAGCATTTTGAGAAACAATGTACAGTTATTTGTTTGACCACAAATGTTCTGTTCAAATGTTGAGAAACGTGAAAAGGAAAATGGAAAATTGCATAACCTTCTAATATATACAGTATATATATATACACACAGTATCTCACAAAAGTGAGAACACCCCTAACATTTTTCTAAATATTTTATTATATCTTTTCATGTGACAACACTGAAGAAATTACACTTTGCTACAATGTAAAGTAGTGAGTGTACAGCTTGTATAACAGTGTAAATTTGCTGTCCCCCTCAAAATAACTCAATACACAGTCATTAATGTCTAAGCCGCTGGCAACAAAAGTGAGTACACGCCTAAGTGACAATGTCCAAATTGGACCCAAAGTGTCAAAGTTTTGTGTGACCACCATTATTTTCCAGCACTGTCTTAACCCTCTTGGGCATGGAGTTCACCAGAGCTTCACAGGTTGCCACTGGAGTCCTCTTCCACTCCTCCATGACGACATCATTGAGCTCGTGGATGTTAGAGACCTTGCGCTCCTCCGCCTTTCGTTTCAGGGTGCCCCACAGATGCTCAATAGGGTTTAGGTCTGGAGGCATGTTTGGCCAGTCCATCCCCTTTACCTTCATCTTCTTTAGGAAGGCAGTGGTCAACTTGGAGGTGTGTTTGGGGTCGTTATCATGTTGGAATACTGCCCTGCGGCCCAGTCTGTGAAGGGAGGGGATCATGCTCTGCTACAGTATGTCACAGTACATGTTGGCATTCATGGTTCCCTCAATGAACTGTAGCTCCCCAGTGCCAGCAGCACTCATGCAGCCACAGACCATGACACTTCCACCACCATGCTTTACCGTAGGCAAGACACACTTGTCTTTGTACTCCTCACCTAGTTGGCACCATCTGAACCAAATAAGTTTATCTTGGTCTCATCAGACCACAGGATATGGTTTCAGTAATCCATGTCCTTAGTCTGCTTGTCTTCAGCAAACTGTTTGTTGGCTTTCTTGTGCATCATCTTTAGAAGAGGCTTCCTTCTGGTACAACAGCCATGCAGAGCAATTTGATAGAGTGTGCGGAATATGGCCTGAGCACTGACATGCTGACCCCCCCACCCCTTCAACCTCTGCAGGAATGCTCGCAGGACTCATACGTCTATTTCCCAAAGACAACCCCTGGATATGATGCTGAGCACGTGCACCTCTTTGGTCGACCATAGCAAAGCCTGTTCTGAGTGGAACCTGTCATGTTAAACCGCTGTATGGTCTTGGTCACCGTGCTGCAGCTCAGTTTCAGGGTCTTAGCAATTCTTATAGCCTAGATAATCTTTATGTAGAGCAACAATTATTTTTTTCAGATCCTCAGAGAGTTCTTTGCCATGAGGTGCCATGTTGAGCTTCCAGTGACCAGTATGAGAGAGTAAGAGCGATAACACCAAATTTAACACACCAGCTCCCCATTCACACCTGAGACACATGACACCGGGGAGGGAAAATGGCTAATTGGGCCCAATTCGGACATTGTCACTTAGGGGTGTACTCACTTTGGTTGCCAGTGGTTTAGACATTAATGGCTGTGTGTGGAGTTATTTTAGGGGGACAGCATTTTACACTGTTATACAAGCTGTACACTAACTACTTCACATTGTAGCAAAGTGTCATTTCTTCAGTGTTGTCACATGAAAAGATATAATAAAATATTTACAAAAATGTGAGGGGTGTACTACAGTCTCTATATATAAGTCCCTCCCAACCTCATTCAAATGCACACCGCCCTCCCTCAAGTAACGCCACTTGTCCACCACCAACTCGGGATGCTGAGCTAATAAACTGCCATTCCTCACCACGAATCTAGAAACTGCTATATTCACTTTTTTACGGGCCTTATTCAAAGTGTCCACTGACCTGGCCAAACGCCATTGCGTATGAGCTACCACCTCCGACCACACTAAGACCATCTCCGGAAATGCCATCCGTTGGAGCAAAAAGTCAAATTTTATGTCATGTATCAATTCCCCCCCTAAGCCCTAACCCCCAAGCCCTAACCCCCAAATCGTTCCCACTGGCATGGACAAGCAACCCCTGCGGGGCCCTGTCAAAAACAACATAACATTTCACTTCAGGAATAACCCTACTCCACATTAACCCTGGCACTCCAATCCAGCGTAACACAGCCTCCTCCCGTGGTATACCCAGCTTCCGACCGTCCGGCTGAACATCCGCTCTCCGAGCACCCCAGTGCTTATAGGAGTGCCCCAGAATCCACAAGAGACACGATCCTCCATTTGTAAAAGAAACAAAACAAGACCAACAACAAAAAACACCCCCAGTAGGCTATTCATACAACCAATAAAAACTTTAACAAGCTGACCCCCGGAACAAGCCCCCCTACAACAAATGCGGACGAACGTGCAGGTGATACCGCCAAGATTCCCAACAACCAATGCGCTTAACCACCCCTTCACTCAACCCCCACTTGGCCGCCTCAGTCTTCGCTTAAAAGCGGAATAAATGTGACGCAAATTCAGTAGCACACAGCCCCAAAGCCGACAAACCCATCCAAAACACAGAGACAAACTGATAGTGAGACAGTGATTGTCCATCCCTTTGTAACCAAAATGGTCCGGCAGCTGTGCATGCACTTGCAGAAACTGCGAAACCGCCCGAACTGGGCACACCTCTGAACCCTGTACCTCATACAACTCCACCTTCACCCCACAGCCCACCTGATCTGTTTTTGAATCCAAAAAGCAACTGACCGGACACCACATTCCATGCCAGACGCTATAAGGCCACTGACCCCCGTTTTGAAGAACTAACCAGTTCACCAATGCACAAACCCCCGAAAAAGGCCAATGCAAAAGCCGCCCTAAAAAACACTACCTTATAAGAGGATGAACACACCCTAGGAAGAATATTGAACAAGGAACCCAGGACCTCAAACGACACAGGCCGTCGTGCGTCTGCGGGCGCCCACCCTTCTGGTACCCACGCACCACTTGCCTAACCAAAAAACCCTTTGAATAGTCAGTACCGCCCAAAAGTTTAAACAAAAAGGCTAAACCTGACAGTTTATGGTTCAGCGCCAATACTGAAACCCCTTCCTCATAATTTCTACATACAAAGTACAATACCCGTAACACATCTTCCTGTTCCGACGCCACTCTGCGCTCACCACCCACCAAGCTAAACCACTCTGTCCACACTTTGGAATAAGAAGACCACGTAGTCTCGCTCACTCAACGGCAAATCAGCGCGGCCATTACTCCAAAGCAATCTTCCACAGCCATTCCGGACAAGGAACTCCCCGTTGCTCCGCCTCCGGTGCCAATGAACAAAACTTGTCCCAATTAAACCGAGAAAGATCATCAGCCAGTGAATTAGTACAGCCCGTAATATGCACAGCATACACAAAAGAGTTCAAACGTAAACAAATCAAAACCAAATGCCAAAGCAAACGAACTACTGGGGGGGGGGGGGGGGTGATGCAGATACACTGTTGGTCGCCCCAACCACTCCCAAATGATCGCAATTAAAACAAACCTTCTTGTTCCACAAAAATGAGCCCCACAATTCCACTGATAGCACAATCGGACACAATTCCAACAGCACCAAGTTTTTAGTTAGGCTAGCTAGCCTAGCTGCCTTCCAAGGCCCCGCACACCACCGACCGCCGAAATACGCACCGTATCCAGCTGATCCCGCAGCATCCATGAAGAGTTCCAAATCACGATTGCCATTGCTTCCGACATCTACACTGACCTGCCGTTATAAAACTCCAAAAAAGTCTCCCAAACTAGCAGGTAGGCCTTGAGATCCCTCGTAAGTCAGATGTGATGCGGGAGCATAATGACAGCCTTCTGTTGGCGAAACTGTTCATTGTAGCGCAGCCAGGCCAGTGGACACGATGAGCCTCCCCTATCGCATACAAATAACAAAGCAATTCTCTGGTGCCTTTTCCCCTATGACGCCCGCCAGAATCGCAAAGGCTTGTAACCAATTCGTGAAGGTACACGGGATCAGGCGATACTGCCGCTTCTCCTCATCTTCCTTTTTGCTATCGTCAGACTTACCCCTATCCAGGTTGAACTTTTCCAGCGGAAGCAACGAGAAGATATCAACGTAGCCACCCTTCCAAATCTTATCCTTCACCTCCAGTCTCTGGGCAGAGCGGTGCCTCCATGCTGGACCTGGAGGGTCCCTGGAACTGCTCCTGCAGGGGCTTCTACATCGGCGCTGGATCCTAGGAGTCATTGCAGGACTCAGGCGTTTCGGAGGCCGTGACCTCTGAGCACGTGCAGAAGCAGGGGGGGGGGCTGGCTCTGCAGCCCTCTGACTGACTCACCCCAACATCCCAGAAATCTGGGCATGCAGCCAGTCGTTGCCCCTAACTGCGGCAGCTGCCCGCAGCTGGGACAAGAGGACATCCAAATCATTCATAGTAAGTCTTTTTTTTTTTTTAAGTTGATAGTCGGAGAGGGATGACTGGCCTGAGGTTTTCCCCTGTTGGTCCCTCTTCCAACTGGAGTCCCTACCCCCCACTTAGCCTCACCACCACCCATAGCTCCACCCCTTCCCAAACTTGTACCCAATCACTATTTTGTAACTTGATTCCCCTTATCTGTATGTTTTCTCATAGAGACCTAAAACTCACAGTTCCTTAGACCCTTTAACCCCTGTCATGCCGGCCCTTCGTGCATGCTCTTCTTTTTTTTTTAACTCCAGGCCTCTCTGTTATACAAGCTGTACACTCACTACTTTACATTGTAGCAAAGTGTAATTTTTTCAGTGTTGTCACATGAAAAGTTAGAATAAAATATTTACAAAAATGTGAGGGGTGTACTCACTTTTGTGAGATACTGTATATACTGTATAGAGAGAGAGAGAACCAACATGGTAATTTTTTTCAGTTGCACACAATTTAATTTGACAATCTCCACTCTAGGCTTTTAGAAAATGTTTCTGTGAATTCCCCTAATATGGTAAACCTATGTATATCTAAAATACATTGGAGGAAATGTACAAATTATGCTGCACAGCAAGGAAATTCTAAATAGAAGCAGTGAGGCAGAGTATGCAACAGACTTACTACTGGGTTGCAACTTGAGTCATAAATTCCTCTGCAACTCCAAAGAAGCACTGGGACAGAATGAAACTTGCTTTTGACCAGTTTTAAAGTGGAACTTCGCCCAAAAGGGAAAGTTCTGCTTGTTTGCTTCCTCCTCCACTGCCACGTTTGGCACTTTTTTGGGGAGAGTGGGTACCTGGTTTGAAACAGGTACTTATTCCCACTTCCGGTCAGATGCGCCGCAGTGATCTGAGACGGAAGTTCATAGGGTGTATACGATAGTATAGAGGTGATGTGCTGAAAGGACAGGCGTGAGTAGTGATAGCAATGATAGGCACTCAATAGTAATGTTCAGGAGTGTTAGCAGATGGTGATAGATAGTATGCAGATAGGTTAGCAATCATGTACAATTAACAGGTGGTAGGGGACAGCAGATGAAGTGTACAGGAATTGCTAACTTAGTGCAAGGATATAGATGGTAGTAGACTCAAGAGCTAGCAATCTATGTAACAGTGCAGATGATAGAAATAGTAGTGCATAGATAGCAACAGTCTTTAGTATGCAAGAGTAGATAGTGTAAGTTGATAGGAAGGAATCCCCTGTGGGGTACTTATCACTAGTTGGTTTAGAGAGATGAGGGCTCCGGTAGTGAGATAAGGATCAGGTAGCGAGATACAGGATCAGTAGCGAGATACAGGATCAAGTAGCGAGACTCCGGTCTATCCAGATACTGGGGAAATAGCTGGAGGCTTCGGCAGCGTCAGACAAGGCTGTATAACAAGCGGTTTGCACGAACACCTTGTTAGTGAAAGCCGGCGATTGAAATAGCCACTCAGAGCGGCGCCTAGTGATGACGTCATGAGAATTAAAGGGACAGGTAGCTATATGCGTTCCACCTACCTAAATGGTGGAACGCAATGCGGAAGAAATGGGCTGGAAGGGTACCGAAGGTACCAGAATCTTACAGTACCCCCCCCCCTTAAGGCTGGCTCCGGAAGGCCTATAGCACTGGTCTCTCCGGGTATTTGGAGTGGAACCTTCGTATAAGCCTGGGAGCGTGAACGTCAGAAGTATCCAATCAGGTGTCGTCTTGGGGTCCATAGTTTTTCCATCTTATGAGATATTGGAGTTTCCCTCTGTGGATACGAGAATCCAAAATCTCCTTAATCTCAAATTCTTCTCCGCCCTCAACTTGTACTGGAGGTGGAGGCGAGATGGTAGGTCTTATTCCTTGGTTGGGAACATGTGGTTTCAGTAGCGACACGTGAAAGATGGGGTGTATTTTAAGATCTGCCGGTAAGGTGAGTTGAACTGCAGCTCTCCCAATGAGCTTCTCAATTGGGAAAGGTCCTAGAAACAAAGGCCCAAGCTTTTTACTGGGGATCTTTAACCTTAAGTTTTTCGTAGATAGCCAAACGAGATCCCCAATAGCATATTGAGGAGAAGGTCTTCTTTGGAGGTCGTAGTACCTTTTTTGTTGGCTATGAGCATGTGAGATGGTGGTGTTAAGTAAACCCAGAGAGTCTTTTATTTGGGTAAGATAGTCAGAGGCTACTGGGTTACTTGATGGCAGTATGCGTGGTGGAAGAAGTGTGGGATGAAACCCATAGTTTAGGTAGAATGGACTTTGCTTAGTAGTACTGTGGGTTGCGTTATTGTAAGCAAATTCTGCCAGAGGGAGGAGGTCCACCCAATCATCCTGTAGGTATGAGGTGTAGCAACGCAAATATTGTTCAATGCACTGGTTGACTCTTTCAGTTTGTCCATTGGTCTGAGGGTGGTAGGGAGAAGTAAGTTTTCGCTCAATTCGTAGTATATGACATAGAGCTTGCCAAAACTTGGAGATGAACTGTGAACCTCGGTCAGATAAAAGAGTCTTTGGAATTCCATGTAGCTTGAACACATGTTTCACTAGTAATTCCGCTGTTTCCTTAGACGAAGGTAGTCTGCGAATAGAAATGAAATGTGCCATCTTTGTCAGATGGTCCACTGACACTAGAATGGTAGTAAATCCTTTGGAAGGTGGTAATTCTACTATAAAGTCTAAGGACACAACTTCCCATGGAACTTTGGGTATTGGTAGACTGCAAAGTAGACCAGATGGTTTTGTAGTGTCAATTTTGGACCTTGCACAGATGTCACATGAGGAAACAAATTTTTGTACAGACGTCTTCATATGAGGCCACCAAAATTGCCTGGTGAGCAAATTGAATGTCTTAGTCATACCCATATGTCCTGCCATAGGTACGTCATGTGATAATTCCAAGATCTTGGTACGCATACCAGGAGGTATGTAGAGTTTGTCGTTAAAGTAGAGGAAGCCTTCTGCATCAGCACTTAGTTGTGGTGGTGGTGAATCCAGTCCTATACTGTGCAGAATCTCTTCCTTCAAGGAACGAACAACACCAATAATACGGTCATGGGGTATTATAGGAAGTGAAGGGATTTCGGCGCAGTTATCTTCGGTTAGCCGTGATAGTGCATCCGCTTTTTTGTTTTTGTCTGCAGGCGTGTAGGTCACTAGGAAGTTGAATCTTAGGAAGAATAATGACCAACGTACCTGCCGGTGGGAAAGAGTCTTGTTGGTCTGAAGGTATTGGAGATTCTTATGATCTGTATATATGAGTATTGGCAATCGAGTACCTTCAAGTAAATGTTGCCAATTTTCTAGTGCCAGTTTTATGGCAAGCAACTCTTTTTCACCCACTGGGTAATTCACCTCTGGGCTACTTAGTGATTTAGAGAAAAAAGCAACTGGATGGAGTGGTGAAGTATTCGTTGGTCGTTGGGAAAGAACTGCTCCTAAAGCCATATTTGACGCATCTACCTCCAGGATGTATTGGAGGGATGGGTCTGGATGGCGTAGTATGGGAGCAGAAGTGAAGCTTGATTTTAACAAGCGGAAAGCTTTATTTGCTTCTTCAGACCATTTGAATGGTTTCTTTACACTTGTAAGTTGTGTGAGCGGTCTCACAATAGAAGAGAAGTTCTTGATGAACTTCCTATAGAAGTTTGAAAAACCAAGGAATCGTTCTAATGCCTTACGAGTTGTTGGTACAGGCCAATCCAGTATACACGATATCTTGCTCATATCCATCTTGATACCGTTCTTAGATATGATGTATCCTAGGAATAGTACTTCTTCCTTACGAAATAGGCATTTTTTCAATTTTACGTATAAATTGTGTGCGAGTAATCTGGTTAGCACAAGTCTTACATGTCTTACATGTTCGGACAAGGACTGAGAATAAATGAGTATATCATCCAGATATACCACAACACAAACATCAAGTAAGTCTCTGAAGATGTCATTTATGAATCGCTGAAATGCTGTGGGAGCATTACACAACCCAAAAGGCATCACTAGATATTCGAATAATCCGTATCTGGTTCTGAATGCCGTCTTCCACTCATCCCCATTACGGATTCGGATGAGGTTGTATGCCCCTTTTAGGTCCAATTTTGAAAAGTAGGTAGCTCCACGCACTTGTTCAATGAGTTCGGGAATGAGAGGTAAAGGATAGCGATCCTTTATCGTAATGGTATTTAATTGCCTATAGTCAATAATAGGCCTGAGACTTAAATCCTTATTGCGGACAAAGAAAAGTCCTGCAGCTGTGGAAGAAGTAGAGGGTCTAATAAACCCTTTCGCTAAATTTTCATCCAAGTATTCCTTGAGATGAGAAAGTTCATCCTGAGAAAGAGGATAAACATGATCGAAAGGTAGTTTACTATTAGGGAGTAGATCAATAGAACAATCGTAGTCCCTATGAGGAGGCAATACTTGAGCATTTTTCTCAAGGAAGACTTCTGATAGATCCTGATAACATGGTGGTGGTGAAATTTCATCTGACACCATGGACAGGATTTTTTATATGATTGAAGGTTACACGTGGTCTCGCAGTAGTGAGAGGGGAAGGTCAAAGTCCGTGTTTTCCAATCAATGATTGGTTGATGTATGTGTAACCAGGGAAGTCCCAAAATAATGGGAAAATGTGGTTAAGGTAATACATCAAAAGTGGTGGTCTCAGCATGAGACTCGTTAGCAGTAGCAAGGAGTGCTTGTGTCTGATTGGTAATTGGACCAGAAGATAACGGAATACCGTTAATAAAACTAACAGAGACAGGTTTAGATTTTGAAATAATAGGTATTTTATTTAAAGCAACAAAACTAGTGTCAATGTAGTTCCCACAAGATCCTGTGTCGATCATAGCCTTGGTGGTGATCCTATTGTGGTCCCACTGTAAGGTCAAATGAATAAAAAGATAGGGATTAGAAAAAGAAGTCGTTAATCCCCCAAGCAAGACATGTGAACACTCACCCTCTTTTTTGCGGACAAGGGGACAGACGCTTATCAAATGATCCGGGGAGGCGCAGTACATGCAGAGATTTTCAGATCTTCTCCTGGCTCGTTCAGTAGACGATAATGGTGGGCGTATGGTTCCTACCTCCATAGGAGTAGGGTCAACGGGCGAAACCCGAGAAGGATTGGATAATGGTACTCCCATTTTCTCAGCCTTTCTTTCTCGCAGTCGCCTGTCAATATTGATGCTGAGTTGTATTAAGGCATCCAAAGTGCCAGGTAAATCCGCTCGGGCAAGCTCGTCTTTAACGGCTTCTGATAACCCGAGTCTGAACTGGGTTCGCAAAGATGCATCATTCCACCCTGAATCAAGGGTCCATCTTTTGAACTCTGCTATGAAGTCTTCAACAGGTCTCCTTCCTTGTTTTAAAGCCCTCAATTGGCTGTCAGCAGTACTCTGCCTATTTGGGTCTTCATATAAGCTAGCGAGTTCTGCTAAGAATAAAGGATAGGAGTTAAGAAGAGGGTCATTTTTCTCAAAGAGAGAGTCTGCCCAAGCCCGTGGATCACCCGACAAATATGAGATAGTGGTGCAGACTTTAATTTGGTCTGTAGTATAAGTACGAGGTTTTAAATTAAAAAGCAATTGACATGCGTTTTTAAATTCACAAAATTTTTTCCGATCACCTGTAAACACTAGAGGAGGGTTTATTTTGGGCTCACGAGGTTGAGCAGCAGTGAGCTGTGAAACACGGGCTATCTGCTGTCTCAAAGTCTGATTTTCATTTTTCACTTCGGCAAGGGAAAGGATTAATGCATCTACCTTTTGTGTTAGTTGTAACACATGAGTGGCTAATTCTGCTGAATCCATTTTTTTTTTCTGGTTCGTGCAATCTGTAACGCTCCGGCGTTTGTTTAGTGAACTGGATTTGCAGCTGCAGAATTTCCACTCAGTAGTCGTGTAGAGATGTGTTGAATCACCATATCCAACTCTCCAGACTCATCATTGTGGCCCAGCCTGCCTCAGCATGCAAATATACAGGCACTCAGATAAGATGTTCCTGGAGTGATAGGTTGTATACGATAGTATAGAGGTGATGTGCTGAAAGGACAGGCATGAGTAGTGATAGCAATGATAGGCACTCAATAGTAATGTTCAGGAGTGTTAGCAGATGGTGATAGATAGTATGCAGATAGGTTAGCAATCATGTACAATTAACAGGTGGTAGGGGACAGCAGATGAAGTGTACAGGAATTGCTAACTCAGTGCAAGGATATAGATGGTAGTAGACTCGAGAGCTAGCAATCTATGTAACAGTGCAGATGATAGAAATAGTAGTGCATAGATAGCAACAGTCTTTAGTATGCAAGAGTAGATAGTGTAAGTTGATAGGAAGGAATCCCCTGTGGGGTACTTATCACTAGTTGGTTTAGAGAGATGAGGGGTCCGGTAGTGAGATAAGGATCAGGTAGCGAGATACAGGATCAGTAGCGAGATACAGGATCAGTAGCGAGATACAGGATCAAGTAGCGAGACTCCGGTCTATCCAGATACTGGGGAAAAAGCTGGAGGCTTCGGCAGCGTCAGACAAGGCTGTATAACAAGCGGTTTGCACGAACACCTTGTGAGTGAAAGCCGGCGATTGAAATAGCCGCTCAGAGCGGCGCCTAGTGATGACGTCATGAGAATTAAAGGGACAGGTAGCTATATGCGTTCCACCTACGTAAATGGTGGAACGCAATGCGGAAGAAATGGGCTGGAAGGGTACCGAAGGTACCAGAATCTTACAGCACTCAACAGGAGGGAGGGGCCAGGAGGGCGGGTGAGGGACCTGAGAAGAGGAGGATCCGAGCTGCTCTGTGCAAAACCAACTGCACAGAGTAGATAAGTATACCATGTTTGTTATTTAAAAAAAAAAAAAAAAAAGGAGAACAGCACTGTCCCCGCAGGGCCTGATGAATAGTCACTTGATGGGCTCCCCTGATTACCAGCACACGGTTACCTTGAGACATAGTATGTGGATCCCTTCCTTGATGGCTCTAGGGTGTTGGTTTTTTGGTGTTTATTTGGAACTGGGATAGGAGAAGGGAATAGCGGGATACTCCGGTTTAAACTTTTTCACATTAGTTGAGAGCTTCTATCTTTAAGCCTTCTAGGTTGATTGGAAACAGATAGGCTGCTTAATACACACTGCCACAAGTGTAGAAAGGGTTAAGTCGCTTGCTCTTTACTTCCTAAGACGACTTGGTGGATGATAACTTATCTTCAGGACACTCTCACTAGCATCCCCTTTCAACCGACACCCATCCACTGACTATCCTCGGAGCAGGGGTGGCCCCCCTCAGGTCAGGCCGCTTTACACGTGATTCTGTACTCACTGTACTGCAGAGACAGATCCTCCAGTGTCTCCCCTCTCTGTCAGCTCCTCTGGACCTCCGGGTTCAGTTCCTCACTAGCACTCTCTTGGCCCTCAGGAAGACCCCCTGCGGTCGCATGGCACCTCTACAGAGGAGGAGACAGCCGCCTCCTCCCTCCAGGACTCCGCTATCCAGACGAAAGAACTCGAGCACAAGTTCTCCAGGCTTTTATACAGTATCCCAACATGGACCAAGGCACTTTCCCTCTGCCAATCCCCATGACTGTATCAAAAGCCTGTGCACTCATTTGTCAGGTTTCCTACTACTGTCCAACATGCCTTCCTATTGGACCAGTGAGAAACATTCTCTAGACAGAATGAGTTGCATCCTAAACACAATGAGCAAACCTTACTAACAGATCCTGCTCTCTGGTAGGCAGAGAATGATGGAGATTTACCTGCAGCTCCTCTGACAATCAGACAGAGTTCAAAACTATACTTTCTCACTAACACCTACCTAGGAGGTTGCTACAGAGACTTTAGTATCACTTTTAGGCAGACCATACATGCATAGATTTCTCTATTACATTTCTCTATCCATGGTAAACAGTGTGGACAAAGGACTCCCCCTTGCTGGCTATCATATTCTGACAGCTGGACTCTGTGTTTGGAAGTTGTCACTGTTTGGGCGACAATTTTCTATATGCTTCCTTCAACAAAGGTCAGTTGAAAAATTGTGCTTTGTAAAATGATCTTCTGTCCCATCTCCAGTGATAACTCTGTCACAGAACTTTGTAAATCTGTCCCAGTCGGCTGCCCAGGATTGTGGGTGCAAAGTTTGCAAAAAACAGAACAAAAATTGCCACACAAACTTTGTCAAACGAGGTTCAGCCTGATTTGCATGTAATTGTGTCACTAGTTTGCTTGATAAATGCCCCCCACAGTGTTCTACAATTTTTCAAATGCTTGCTATTTTCAGCTTAAAGTGACACTAAAAAAGTATCCCTTTTCTCCAAAAATAATCTATACACATTCACTACTTAACCACTTCAATACTGGGCCCTTTCACCCCCTTCCTGCCCAGGCCAATTTTCAGCTTCCAGCGCTGCCACACTTTGAATCACAATTGTGCGGTCATGCTACACTGTACCCATATTATATTTTTATAATTTCTTTCACACAAATATAGCTTTCTTTTGGTGGTATTTAAACATTGCTGGGTTTTTTATTTCTTACTAAAAAAAAAAAAGAGAAAATTTTGGAAAAAAAAAAGTTTTTCTTATTTTCGGTCAGTAAATTTTGAAAATAAGTAATTTTTCTCCTTCACTGATGTGCGTTGATGAGGTGGCACTGAGAGGTGGCACTGATGGGCACTGAGAGGTAGCACTGATGAGCACTGATAGGCGGCACTAATGGGCACTACTGATAGACACTGATGGGCAGCACAGATGAGCAGGCACTGATGGGCACTGACTGGCAGCACTATGGGCACTGATTGTGGGCACTGTGGGCACAGATTGTGGGCATTGATGAGCACTGTTTTTTTTTACTTTACTGTAATCACTAGGCACTTCCTCATTTACATGTGACCGGCTGTGATTGGACACAGCCGATCACATGGGTAAAGAGCCAAGTCATTGGCTCTTTACCAAGATCGGGGTCGTGACGTGTCCGAGGAACACTGCGGGGCCACGATCGCTACACTGTGCACCTCCACGGGGGCACAAGATCAGCCGTTCAGGTGCGCCGTCATATGATGTCATCCCAGGAATCGATGAGAGTCGCACCGCTCCACCAACATTTGACAGTGGGCGGGCTGCAAGTGGTTTATGTCCCTGTAATCTATTTTTCATAAAATCATTACTTACTGTACTTTTCTGCCTTGTAACTCCATGTAAACCAGAACCTCTCTTTTTCTTCCTCACTTGGGTTTGTTTGGAAGGAGCAGTGCGTGTCAGTTGTGGTCACGTGCACTGCTCTATGCATACTACAAATCCCATAGTGCATAGTCCCTAATCCATCCTGGGAGTGAGCAAGAGAGGCAGGCTACATTCCTACATACAGTGGGACCATGAAAAATGAATGTAGCCATCCTCTAATAAGAAGTTAGCAAAGTGGCAAAAGGGAATTGAAGGAGGCTAAGAGCAAAATAAGGTACTTTTCTGAGTAAAAAGTACATACTTAAAAGTGGTAGTAAAAGCACAAGGTTATTTTACCCTTATGCATTCTTTGTGTAGCACCCTCCTAGGTAGGTGCTAGGAAAAATAATATTTTGCTCTGCCTGTTTCACATGGGAGCCTGATCTGTTGCTATGCCTGTTGCATGTGTCAAGTGGGTGATTCATCTGGGCTGAGGGAGTGTCCCCACTGTATCCAATAGGGGAGCCTGTTGGACAGTGGAGGAAACCCAGCCAATGGCACACAGGCTTTTGTGGCTGCCCCAGTGGGTTGGCACAAGAGTGGTGCATCCTGGGATACATCACAAAAGCCAGGGGCACATGTGACAGGGCGTCTTTTTTGGGCGGGAAGCCAGGTCCCAGGAGGAGGGTGACGGTTGTCTCTCCTCCTGTCTGCATGGAAGGTGGTCACAGGCAGTTGGCCTAGTGAGTCAGAGTGTGGTGCTGAGCCAAGAGGTCCAGGAAGCTGACAAGTGGAGTTGGAAGCAGAGCGGCCTTGAGAAAAACGGTGTCGGTGAGTACCAGGAAGCTTGCCAGGGGTCTGCCTAGGAAGGGGACCACTCCAGTAGGGTGTCAGTGGACATAAGGTCAGCGCACACAATCAGTGAGAAAGGAGGTGCCAAGTTAGACCCTGAACAGTAACCTAAACGAGATTACATATTCTTTATCTTCACTTCAGTGGCAAGGTGAAGCAGTGGCCTTGCCGCATTCTACTGTCAGTTGTCCTCAGGAATTGTGCATAGCTCTAGTTGGAGTATCCCACTCATCCCTTCTCCCATCGAAGTTCCAATAAAAACACAAAAAAACAAATCCCCTGGACTGTTCATTGTCAGAGCCAAGTATTTAAAGAGATAGGTTTCTACAGACTGTTGCTACGGGTAACCCAGGGGAATCCAAGAAGTGTAATTCTCAGCAGCTCCCTAGGGGGCAGTGCTACATATGTATAAAGGGAAAAAAGAGCCTTGTCTCTCAGGGAACTCTGGATTGACTTCTGTCAATCACAGCCAGTAAGCCGATAAAGAGACAGAGGGGGCGGGGACAAGTCGCGGCTCCGTGTGCGAAAGGACACACAGAGTCATGGGTCGAGAGCGCTCCTGCATGGGTGCCCCCAGAGCAAGCTGCTTGTTGTGGGAGCACCCGGCAGGAGGGAGGGGCCAGGAGCTCTTACGTGGGACCCTAAAACAGGAGGATCTGGGCTGCTCTGTGCAAAAGCCTTGCACAAAATCAGGTAAGTATAACATGTTTGTTATTTAAACCACTTCAGCTCTGGAAGGTTTACCCCCCTTCATGACCAGGCCATTTTTTTGCAATACGGCACTGCTATGCTTTACCCAAATACAATTTTTGTACTTTTTTCCCGCAAATAGCACTTTCTTTTGGTGGTATTTGTTTGATCACCTCTGTGTTGTTGCTTTTTTTTTTTTTTTTTTTTTTTTTTGCACTATAAACAAAAAAAGACAAACAATTTTGAAAACAAAAAAAAATTATTCTTTACTGCCTGCTGTAAAACACATCCAATAAAAACATGTAGAAAATCAAATTTCTTCATCAATTTAGGCCAATATGTATTCTGCTACATATTTTTGGTAAAAAAAAAAAATCCAAATAAGCATATAGTGATTGGTTTGCGCAAAAGTTATATTGTCTACAAACAATGGGATATTCTTGTTTATTTACAGTATTTTACTAGGAATGGTGGTGATCACCAACTTATAGCGGGACTGCGATATTGCGTCAGACAAATCATACACCTAACTGACACTTTTTGAGCACCAGCGACAATAATACGGTGATCAGTACTGCCACTAATATAATCATAGGTCTTATATATATACTGTATGTATATATATATATATATATATATATATATATATAGCTGACTCCTGGATCCCTAGAACCTTCTCCGGAGTGGTCCCCTCTGACACTAGGCAGACCCTCAGGGGCAGTCCACAGTACTCACGACCTTTGTAGGCTTTCCTGGAACTGGACCCCTCTCTCTCTTCGCTGGTTCTGGGCACACCCTCTTCAGCTCAGCTCCACACTCTTTGGATTCCCAGGCCGCCACCTGGGACACCCGCTTCCTCTGACAGGAGGAGAGACAGCCGTACTCTCCCTCCTGGGATTCTGCTTCCCGCCAAAGACGCTGCATCATGCGTTCCTTCAGAACTTATACCCACTCCCAGAATCCTCTGCAGCAGAATCTGCCTTCTGGAGTAGATACAGGCCTGAGTGTATCTCTGATTGAGTTTCCTCCGCTGTCCAATGAGAATCCTCTAATGGAGCCAGTGGGGAGACTCCCCTCTTAGCGGACGCACCTGGGAGACATAACAGCTAGATTAAACCATGGCCCTGCTGTTAGGCAGCCAAGGCCCACTATACTTTACCTAGCACCTACCTGTAGGGTGCTACAGAAGTAATTGGAAGGGATTGCCCTATAACTAACTATGGTTTTCGGGGGATTTGAGTTAATGCAGCCTGAAAATATCTTCATTATTTTTATTTGCAAGTGAGTTCCATTTTATTCTATACTTTATTTATACATGCCCCATTTTTGTACATATACAAATACATTTGATACATCTTTAAATGGCTCCCTAATCTATTATATGGGATATACTGTACGTACTGGCCCAGTGTATTCAATATACATTATTACTATGAATTTGCAATTAGCAATTAGATAAACCTTCAACCTTTAAACAACTACACCCCTCTCTCCTTGTCTTTGCACATAGGATTAAATGTGTGGGATGATGATTGATTACACATTTCAAGATAGATATACATACAATGATTTTCATTAATATCATTTATGATAGGTGCTATTTGCTCTTGACAGACACCCCTGATTTTGGGATCCTAGAGAGACATTTGCACTGTGTGTGCTCTCTGTCTATCTCTCTCTTGGCTGGAACTGGTGTTTCCAGGATCCCCCTTATCTTTGCCATCACCTGGTTCCGGTTGCTCCATGTTTCTTTCCTTTTACCCTAAATAAATACATGTACATGTTTTATATGTTTTATGACAATTGTTGAACTCAAGTTTTTGATATTTTGATATACTGAATTAATACTAAAAATGTAAAATGTTAGAATATGATATATTATATGACAACTAATGTATGTAATTTTACACTACATTCCCCAGCAATAACAGGATTTCCTGATGAAGCTACAAGCGTAATGTGTAGTGATCCTGTGATTCTTTGAGATACCCGCGGGACCCAGAGACCCACCAGTATTATTCGCAAGATTTACGTGTTTATCCACTTGCCTACTGGGCACTTTTATCCACTTCCTGCCCAGGCCAATTTTCAGCTTTCAGCGCTCTCACGCTTTGAATGACAATTGCACGGTCATACTACACTGTACCCATATGAAATTTGTATCATTTTTTTTCACACAAATAGAGCTTTCTTTTGGTAGTATTTAACCACCTCTGGGTTTTTTATTTCTTCTAAAAAAAAAATACAGAAAATTCTGAAAAAAAAAAGTTTTTCTTATTTTCTGTGAGTAAATTTTGAAAATAAATACATTTTTCTCCTTCACTGATGTGCGCTGATGAGGCGGCACTGATAGGCTGCACAGATGGGCACTGATGAGGTGGCACTTATGGGCACTGATGAGGTGGCACTGATGAGGAGGTACTAATATGCCGCACTGATGAGCACTGATAGGTGGCACTGATAGGCGGCACTGATGAGCACTGATAGGCGGCACTGCTGGGCACTGAGAGGTGGCACTGCTGGGCACTGAGAGGCGGAAGTGAGGGGCAGCACTGATGGGCACTGAGAGGCAGCACTGATGGGCACTGAGAGGTGGCACTGATGGACACTGATGGGTGGCACTGATGGGCGGCACTGATGAGCACTGACTGGCAGCACTATTGGCACTGAATGTGGGCACTGATGGGGGGCGCTGATGGCGGGCACTCTGGGCACTTATGGCATTTTTTTTACCCTCTTTTGTAATCAGGGCACTGGTGATCGGTGCCCTGATTACATTTCTCTGTGTCCCCTTCAGCCGATCGGCTCTCCTTTTCCTCACACTGCAGTCTGTGTGTGAGGAAGGAGAGCTGGCGATGAGAGATGATCTCATATGTTTACATATGAGATCATCTCTCATTGCACGGTCCGATCACGTGGTGAATGGCCGCTGTGATTGGCCATTCACTGCGATCTGTGATTGGCTGTGTCCAAGGGACACGTCCGACACAGATTTTCCCCGATGCGCGCTCTAGGGAGCGCGCGGGGAGCCTGTCACTGGGAGGCCGTTTAAAGACAGCCTCCCGGAAATTAGAGCCCGCGCTGTAGCCGTCTTTCGGCTATAGCGCGGGCCGGAAGTAGTTATGCAGCACGGGTATCTCTAGATCTCCCGGGTGAACCTCGTTATCACCAGGAGAGACCATGTATCACAATGGGGAGTAATTGTTTTGTATTATTTTTTTTTTGTATTGTCATACAGTTATTTGTATGAATTGATTTTAGTAGAAACCCTTTTTTTAACGATGTTCAAATAAAATACATTTTTATTCATGGGGTTATCAGTGGCTACCTTTAAAGTCCCATTTTTTTCTTTGTTTTCTTTTGTCATTCTTCAAAGTTTACCTTCAGACAAAGACTCTGACCTACCATACCATCACCCATACCTATTCACGAATTAAAAAAAAAAAAAACTCCTGTGATCCACCAGTCTCAGCAATCAGTCTTCTTGCCACACATTGTGCCGCAGGAAGTCTTCATAACCTTGTAAGGGCCTTGCCAAGGACCCAAGGGCCCAAAGTGTCACATTAAAGCAGATTCAGGTAGGTGTAAAGCTAACTAATGCAACTACAACATGTAAGAATTGGTAAGCTACAATATATTTGTAGCACCCTACAAGGTAGGTGCTAGGTAAAGTATAGTGGGCCTTGTCTGCTTAACAGCAGGGCCATGATTTTCAGCTGGGCTGTCATGTATCCAGGTGTGGCTGGTGAGACTGGGGAGTCTCCCAACTGTACTTAATGAGAGGGTTCTCATTGGGCAGTGGAGAAACCCCATCCAATGGTTCACTCAGGCCTGTATCTACCCCAGAAAGGCAGATTCTGCCTCACAGCATTCTGGGAGTGGGTATAAGTTTGAGGGGAGCACATGACGCAGCGTCTTTGGCGGGAAGCAGAGTCCCAGGA
The DNA here is from genome assembly GCF_965119305.1 of Pelophylax lessonae. Lineage (NCBI taxonomy): Eukaryota > Metazoa > Chordata > Amphibia > Anura > Ranidae > Pelophylax > Pelophylax lessonae. Next base: position 115,652,510 of record NC_138768.1, read on the forward strand.
GGGAGAGTATGGCTGTCTCTCCTCCTGTCAGAGGAATCGGGTGTCCCAGGTGACTTGTCTGAGGGGACAGAGGGCTGAGCTGAGCTACAGAGAGGATCCAGTGTGCTGAGGACCAGCAGAGCTGAGAGGGGTCAAGTTTCAGGAAAGCATTCCCAGTTTGTGAGTACTGCAAACTGCCTTTGGGGGTCTGCCAAGTGAGAGGGGACCACTCCGGAGAAGGTCAGAGGGATCGGGGAGCTAGCTAGCCGCTGCAGGAAGCAAGTGTACAAGGGGGTGCCAGTGTTGACCCTGAAGTGTAACGGGGGTGCCAGAGTTTGGGCCCTGAAGTGTACAAGTGGGTGCCAGTGTGTGGACCCTGAAGAGTAAAGGGGGTGCCAGTGTGTGGACCCTGAAGTGTAGAGGGGGTGCCTGCAGTTGGGCCCTGAAGTGTTCAGTGTACAATGTACTGCTACATATTACATTAATGTTTTTCAGTTTAGATATGTACAAAGAAGGGTAGAGTTGGATATTTTTATTTTATCAACCACCCCTACAGGTCTTGTATATCTGCTAAGAAGTTCAGCTTTAAAGCGGTAGTAAACCTCAGTTGTTGACAAAAAAAAAAAAAATTCCCTGAAAGGTAATGTCATAATGTGTATATATGCAACACATACTAGCACATTATAAGAGACTTACCTTAGAATGAAGCCCTCCAGTGCCACGCGGTCACCACTGAGAGGGCTGACATCTTCCCCTGGTCTTCCTTCTTGGTTCGCATCTTTCAGCTACATGAGTGGCCAGGGGCACTATAACGTCACTCCTGCGCATGTTTGCGGGAGCCGCCATTTATGGCACGGGCTCTGAAGGCCCAACACTGTATGTCGGACGATCAGAGCGCATACGCCAGTAACATCCCCGGCACAGTACACAGAATATGGAAATGAAATAGTTTTAGTAAATTTTAACTACTAAATACTTTTTCCTATCAGCAGTATATAGAAGTCTTGTGACTTCTATCAGTGTCTGTTTATAGCCTATAGGAGGAGTTTTAATTCTCCCCTGATTGTTCTGTGAGGCTGCAGGACTCCTGACCCTCTGTCTGGACAGTGCTGATTGGCCCTGTGCTGATAACATGCATTCTCTTAAAAAAAAAAAAAAAAACTATCTAGCAAAATACACCAAACTGAGGATGTGCAGCTTGCCCCCAATGCTCTGTTCTATCAGCAGATGGTTTGGGGACTGTGGAAGAAGGGGAGGATCAGAGAAGACAGGATCAAACAGTCTTTTCTTTTTTTTGCAAAATTCAGAGGATTAACCGCTTGGGTTCCACAGTGAGTATAATGAGCATGATTTACTGCATATACAGCAGTGATCGAAAGTTTGGGCACCCCAGGTAAAAATTTGTATTAATGTGCATAAAGAAGTCAAGGAAAGATGGAAAAATCTCCAAAAGGCATCAAATTACAGATTAGACATTCTTATAATATGTCAACAAAAGTTAGATTTTATTTCCATCATTCACACTTTCAAAATTACAGAAAACTAAAAAATGGTGTCTGCAAAAGTTTGGGCACCCTGCAGAGTTAATATCTTGTACTGCCCCCTTTGGCAAGTATCACGGCTTGTAAACGCTTTTTGTAGCCAGCCAAGAGTATTTCAATTCTTGTTTGAGTTATCTTTGCCCATTCTTTCTTACAAAAGTCTGCTCTTTTAAAGGTCTATCCATAGATTTTCAATGGCAAAACCTTCAGTTTACACCTCTTGATGTAATCCCCCGTGGATTTTGAGGTGTGTTTAGGATCATTATCCATTTGTAGAAGCCATCCTCTCTTTAACTTCAGCTTTTTCACAGATGGCATCAAGTTACCATCCAAAATTTGCTGAAATTTTATTGAATCCATTTTTCCTTTTATTCGTGAGATGTTCCCTGTGCCACTGGCTGCAATACAACCCCAAAGCATGATTGATCCACCCCCATGCTTAACAGTTGGACAGAGGTTCTTTTCATTAAATTCTGTGCCCCTTCTTCTTCAAACATACCTTTGCTCTTTCCGGCCAAAAAGTTTGATTTTAACCTCATCTGTCCACAGAACTTGTTTCCAAAATGCATCAGGCTTGTCTATATGTTCATTTGCTAAGTTCAAGCGCTGATTTTTGTGGTGAGGACGTAGAAGAGGTTTTCTTCTGATGACTCTTCCATGAAGACCATATTTGTACAAGTATCTCTTTATAGTGGGTTTTGAATTGTTTTTCTCACAATCCTGCGAGCTGTTCTGTCTATTTTTCTTGGTCTTTTTTAGATCTTGCTTTAACTTCCACTGTTCCTGATGACTGCCATTTCTTAATTACATTCCGAACAGAGGATATTGACATCTGAAAACGCTTTGCTATCTTCTTATAGCCTTCTCCAGCTTTGTGAGCGTCAACTATTTTCAGTTTTCTAGACAACTGCTTAGAAGATCCCATGGTGCTGATCGTTGGGGCAAGGTCAGATGAGTCTGGGCATTTAAAACCTTTGAGATTGACATCACCTGGTCTTCCCAGACAATGATTGAGAACAATCCATGACACTGGCAGGTCTCAGCCTTGCAAAGGGGGCAGTGCATGCTTTAAATTCTGCAGGGTGTCCAAACTTTTGCAGACACCATTTTTTTGTTTTCTGTAATTTTGTAAGTGAAATTTTGAAAAGTGTCAATGATGGAAATAAAATCTAACTTTTGTTGACATATTATAAGAATGTCTAATCTGTAATTTGATGCCTTTTGGAGATTTTTCCATCTTTCCTTGGCTTCTTTATGCACATTAATACAAATTTTTACCTTGGGGTGCCCAAACTTTCGATCACCACTGTACACACTGATTTTACTGCTGTGGGTTTAGTAACACTTTGAATACATTTTGGGGTTTTCCATTTCTTTATTACCAGTATTTTGCATGTTATGTTTATCTGTGAAATATTGACTAATAGCAAAAAACAGTTTAGAGACTTGTTTTTTATTTGATTATGTGTGTTTCAGTTTGATCTTTTTGCCCTTTGTGATCTTTTCCAGTTATCTGTAGCTTTATTTTCATACTGCAATGGTACACCTTATCATAAAAATGTAAATATGTGTTGTGAAATGAAGCTAGCTCACAGCTATATATAACCACTGGCCATCAAACTTCCTTTGCAAGATAGAATCTACTACCTACTCTGCTTCTCTTTTAGTGATGGCAATCACTACACTCATGAAAAAGGAAGATCATCTTTTAACCAAATCTATTCCTAGGAGTGGCTTGTAGCTTGATGGGTTTGTCTCTGTCAGTATTTTTTTTTTTTTTTTAGCAGAAAGGCAAATGGTTTGTTGTCATAAAGGGGCATTACCAATTTGTCTTCTATAAATACATATTAAATGTTCCTGCTGACAGACTTGTAACATTTGCCACTCGTGTGCGCTCATACACTGGGGACAATAGTACTTCAGGTAAGGAAATCTGATCTATGCTTAGACACAAAACAGATTTTATTAGTAATCGCCAGAAGGTTTTTTTTTTATTTTTTATAGAGATGGTGCAAGATATACTTACTAATTCTAATATTCTAATATGTGATGGCTACATTTGTTTTCTCTTTTTCGGCTTGCTTTTTTCTATTTTCGATTTGTGGTCCAGCCAGTAAGTCTGTTTTTTTTTTTTAAAAAAAGACCAAGCTCTCCTGCAAATGTATTAGTTACAGGGATGAGGCAAACCATTTAACACTAGCAGGGGTGCCTACAATGATCAAATATGAATGTCAAATATACAAGTCATAAGTTGTGTGGAGCATCAAAAATGACTCATAATATGTTTTCACAAACGTATACAGTTCAAAGCAGTGGTAAAACTGGCTAAAAATAAAGTACACTTTTGGTATGTTGAACTGAATGAAACCAGATAAGTAAAATAGTAGCTGAAGGAGATCCACTAGATGCAATGAGACGAATTAGTCATAGTGAGATAAGAGAATGCCTTCTACATTTATCCAGCAACTAAGAGCTGATTGTATATCACTGCATAGTAACCCCCATACTTGATTTCAGAGGAAGAAACTGGAATGGAGAACAGTAAAGGAAGAATAGGATAGCATCCATTTAGTAAAGAAAAATTAGGAGAGAGAATGGGCAAAAAAGACGCAGATGACCCAAATTCTGAAGTCTCCAACCAAGATTGGAGATGACCCCAGGGAGTGCCTGAGAGAAGGAGTGTCCTGAATTCATTACATGAGACAGTCAAGAAGGGGTTTCCAGAAGAGTTTCCAGATTCCCAAGTCTTAGTCTTTATTTATCCAGGGAATTGTTAAGAGAGGCAGTAAGATACTCCATCCTTTTGACATCCCGGATCCTCATATGGAGTTCAACCAAAGAGGGAGATTTCACACATTTCCCTTTAAGGGCGACTAGGTATCTGGTGACTGTAGGTATATGCACCAGTAATTGTTTAGACATTTTAGAGGAGTTGTGGGGAGGAAGATCCAGAAGGTATGCTTTAGAAGTGAAGGAGATCCAGGAGTAATAGAGACTGTGGATAAGCTCATGAACAGCACGCCCATAGGGCAGGGGTCTCCAAATATTTTAAACAAAGGGCCAGTTTATTATCCTTCAGACTTTACGAGGGCCAGATTGTGGCCCGCAGGTGCAGTAAATGTCCCGGGCTCGGCATCAATGAGAATAAATATGGCCTCAGGCTTGGTGGTCAATAGGAGAAAGGAGCAGTGTCCCTATTAGTAGGGGGAATAGTATTCCATCATTGGTATCGATGGAAGAATTCTAAGAATAGTGTCTCTTATCAGTGGGAGGAATATTCCCCCGAGGGCCAGATAAAGACTAGCAAAGGGCCACATCTGGCCCTCGGGCCGCAGTTTGGAGACCCCTGCCATAGGGTTTATTTGGACAGTTCCAGTATATGTGTTGTATCGTCCCTAGGTTGCCTAAGATTTTATACTGATTTTCTTTATATACTGTAAATTACATACTGAGCTTTTAGAAGCTTATGATCATATGATTTACCACAATTCCAGAGGTATTTCTTCTCCAAGAATTTGCTCCCACCTCTAGTTTTTAAGCAAAGCATACCTTTCCCCAGGATATAATAATTGGGTTGTGTAAATGTTGAAAAAGCAAAGCTACCACCTGTGGAAAAACTGTAAATTCAGTGAAAAAATTGTTCTTTCCTCTGTGTAAAAAATGTAACAATTATTGCAGAGGTTTTCCTACCCCTTGGAAAGCATCAAGTGTTTCTGACACTAATACTTATTATCATGGTACGTTGCTCATTTCTTCATCAACATATTGGTCAAACAACTCACTCATTTTGGGATATGTATAGGAAGCACCTTCAAAGCTGTGTCTTTTTCTATACATTATACTCTTTTTATTATTTTTGTGTTACTGGTTTGTTATCCTGAACTTAATGTTGTATTTTTGCCTTTAGGACAAGCATGATCTGTATTTTTGTGGTCTTGCTGACAATGTATTGCAAATCAGGTAAGCCATTTATCCATTTATTATGTTGACTACTCGGTTTATGGTTAGCCAAACATAACCAGGGCCGCTGATAAGGGGGTACCACCAACCCTCCTGTAACAGGCCCAGCTCTGCCAGCTCACCAAGCACCTGCATTCAGTGGGGGCTGGGGGCCGAAAGCAGACCATTTCACCACTTTTGAGTTTAAGTGGAGTAAGTATTATTATTATTATTATTATTATACAGGATTTACAGTACAGTGAGTGTACAGCTTGTTTAGCAGTGTAAATGTGCTGTCCCTTCAAAATAACTCAATATACAGCCATTAATGTCTAAACCAATGGCAACAAAAGTGAGTACACCCCTACGTGAAAACGTCCAAAGTGGGCCCAAATTGTCAATATTGTGTGGCCACCATTATTTTCCAGCACTGCCTTAACCCTCTTGGGTATGGAGTTCACCAGAGCTTCACAGGTTACCACTGGAGTCCTCTTCTACTCCTCCATGATGACATCACAGAGCTGGTGGATGTTAGAGACTGTGCGCTCCTCCACCTTCCGTTTGAGGATGCTCCACAGATGCACAATAGGGTTTAGGTCTGGAGACATGCTTGGCCAGTCCATCACCTTTACCCTCAGCTTCTTTAGCAAGACAGTGGTCGTCTTGGAGGTGTGTTTAGGGTTGTTATGTTATAATAGTATGTTATAATAGTGTCCTGCAGCCTAGTCTCCGAAGGGAGGGGATCATGCTCTGCTTCAGTATGTCACAGTACATGTTGGCATTCATTATTCCCGCAATGAACTGTAGCTCCCCAGTGCCAGCAGCACTCATGCAGCCCCAGGCCATGGCACTCCCATCACCATGTTTGACTGTAGAAAAGACACACTTGTCCTTGTACTCCTCACCTTGTTGCCACCACACACGCTTGACACAATCTGAACCAAATAACTTTATCTTGGTCTCATCAGACCACAGGACATGGTTCTAGTAATCCATATCCTTAGTCTGCTTGTCTTCGGTAAACTGTTTGCGGGCTTTCTTGTGCATCATCTTTAGAAGAGGCTTCCTTCTGGTACAACAGCCATGCAGAGCAATTTGATAGAGTGTGCGGAATATGGCCTGAGCACTGACATGCTGACCCCCCACTCCTTCCACCTCTGCAGCAATGCTGGCAGGACTCATACTGTACGTCTATTTCCAAAAGATAACCCCTGTATGATATTGGCCACCGTGCTGCAGCTTCGTTTCAGGGTCTTGGCAATCTTTTTTAGCCTAGGCCATCTTTATGTAGAGCAATAATTATTTTTTCAGGATCCTCAGAGAGTTCTTTGCCATGAGGTGCCATGTTGAACTTCCAGTGATCAGTATGCGAGAGTGAGAGCGATAACACCAAATGTAACACACCTGCTCCCCATTCCCCTGAGACCTTGTAAGACTAATGAGTCACATGACACCGGGAAGGGAAAATGGCTAATTGGGCCCAATTTGGATATTTTGACCTAGGGGTGTACTCACTTTTTCTGCCAGCAGTTTGGACATTATTGGCTGTGTGTTTAGTTATTTTGAGGGGACAGCAAATGTACACTGTTATACAAGCTGTATACTTACTACTTTACATTGTATCAAAGTGTAATTTCTTCAGTGTTGTCACATGAAAAGATATAATAAAATATTTACAAAAATGTGAGGGGTGTACTCACTTTTGTGAGATACTGTACATTACCCATTCCTGACCTCTGCACTCTGTATATTAACATTACTGACCCTTGCACTATGTACATACCCCTGACCTCTGTACTCTGTATATTAAACACTACTGACCCATGCATTATGTACGTACCCCTGACCACTGTACTTTGTATATTTCACATTACTGCTCCCTGCATTATATACATACCTCTGACCTCTGCACTCTGTACATTAAACACTACTGACCTGTGCACTATGTATGTACCCCTGCACTCTGTATATTAAACACTACTGACCCTTGCACTATGTATGTACCCCTGACCTCTGTACGTTGTATATTATACACTACCTACCCTTGCACTATGTACATAGCCCTGACCTCTGTGCTCTGTATATTAAACACTACTGACCCATGCATTATGTACGTACCCCTGACCACTGTACTTTGTATATTTCACATTACTGCTCCCTGCATTATATACATACCTCTGACCTCTGCACTCTGTACATTAAACACTACTGACCTGTGCACTATGTATGTACCCCTGCACTCTGTATATTAAACACTACTGACCCTTGCACTATGTATGTACCCCTGACCTCTGTACGTTGTATATTATACACTACCTACCCTTGCACTATGTACATACCCCTGACCTCTGCACTCTGTATATTAAACACTACTGACCCTTGCACTATGTACGTACCCCTGACATCTGTACGTTGTATATTATACACTACCTACCCTTGCACTATGTACATACCCCTGACCTCTGTGCTCTGTATATTAAACACTACTGACCCTTGCACTATATACGTACCCCTGACCTCTGCACTCTGTATATTAACCACTTGCCGCCCACCCACCGTCAAATGACTGCGGGACGGTGCGGCCATTGTTCTGGGCGGACGTCATATGACGTCCGCCCATTCAAGCAGGGCAGGCGCGCGATCGTGTGCGCGCCGCCCTGCACTGCTGGTGTCGGCGTGTCCCCGGGACACAGCCCGTCACCGGCAGGGGGGAAACAGCCAATGAACATGGCTGTTTCCCACGTGATCGGCTGTGTTCCAATGACACAGCCGATCACAATAGCAAAGCCCGGAAGAAGACCGTGCATGCGCGATCGGGAGCGTGCAGCGCGGTCATGTCGGTGGCTCTGTGTTCCCTAGGAACAGAGCTAGTCACCGGCAGTAGTAAACAGTCACTGACAGTGACTGTTTACTATGTGATCGGCTGTGAATCCATTCACAGCCGATCACAAAATGTAAAAACACAGAGCAGTAACTCACTGTTACTAGCTCTTCTCCCCTCACACACAGTTTCCAGTGTGAGGAGAGCAGAGCCAGAAACAGTGAGTTACTGCTCTGTACACCTGTAAAAGTAAAATCACAGCAATAAAGGTCCCCACACAGTCCTCAGCCCCCCCCCCCCCAATTGCACCTGTCACCCTACAGTCACCTCATCAGTGCCCAGAAATTGCCACCCATAACGTTCACATGTGAGCGTAGCGATCGCGGGCAGAATCACTGCGATTCTGCCCACGATCCGGAAATCATTGCAAATCACGGGACGCCTGTGCGTTGCCCGTGATTTGCAATAGCACCCCAAACGATGTGCGATGTTGCCGTGATTTCCGCCTGCCGAATCGCAGTAACATCGCCCAAAAAAGGTACAAGAGCTATTTGGGGCGTCATGCGTTGTTTGCGTGATGTTACCTCGATTCGGCAGGCGGAAATCGCGGCAACATCGCACAGCGTTTGGGGTGCTATTGCAAATCACGGGCAACGCACAGGCGTTGCAATGATTTCCGGAATGCGGGCAGAATCACAGTGATTCTGCCCTGATCCGCTACGCCCACATGTGAACGTAGCCTAAAGTGCACCTGTCACCAGAGACTGCCATCAGTACCGCCGTGCACCATCGCCCGTCACCTGTCACCCATCGGTGACCATCGCCCGTCACCTGTCACCCCATCAATCACTGTCACCTGTCACCCCATCAGTCATCGTCACCTGTCACCCAATCAATCATCGTCACTTGTCACCCCATCAGTGATCGTCAGTTGTCACCCCATCAATCATTGTCACTTGTCACCCCATCAGTGATCGTCATCTGTCACCCCATCAATCATCGTCACCTGGCTGTCACCCCATCAGTGATCGTCATCTGTCACCCCATCAATCATCGTCACCTGTCACCCCATCAATCGTCGTCACCTGTCACCCCATCAATCGTCGTCACCTGTCACCCCATCAGTCATGGTTACCTGTCACCCCATCAGTCATTGTCATCTGTCACCCCATCAGTCATCCTCATTTGTCACCCCATCAGTCATCGTCACCTGTCACCCCACCACTCATCGTCATCTGTCAACCCATCAGTCATCGTTATCTGTCACCCCATCAGTGACCGTCACCTGCCACCTATCAGTCACCTGCCACCAGACTTGTATAAAGTACTCGAAATTTCTACTTGAGTAAAAGTACAAATGCTCGATCAAAAAGTGACTTGAGTAGAAGTGGAAGTGCTCACAGAAAAAGTTACTTAAGTAGAAGTACTAAAGTATTCAACATTTTTTTTACTTAAGTATTGCAAGTAGTTTTTTCAAAAAATTTGCTACTTAAGTACTAAAAGTAAAAAGTACCAGTAGTTTTGAAAAAAAATTTCTACTCAAGTACTGAAAGTAGAAGTACAAGTACTGTGTTATGTAGTTATTAAAGAAAGAAGTCAAAAGTTTGAACATCATATTGTTTTTTATTATTTCAAATGATTTATTCAAATGATTAACCTGTGTTTGTTAGTAGTTTCTTGATGCACTTTAAGCGCTGTAGCACCATTTATTTGTTTGTTTCATATTTTCTTTTTATTGGAAAGATTTGGTATAGCAGCTTTTATTATACACAGCCTTTATTTTCGTATGCGCTGATTTACAAATGACATTATACACATTTTTTTGAGCTTTATGCAACCTGCCATCTACTGTTCTGGCAGTGGTAATTTTTTTAAAAGTAACGAGTAACTATGCAGCACAAAAAAAAATACTTGAGTAGAAGTATCGAAATCATCGAAAAAATGTAGTGAAGTAAAAGTAGAAGTAGGAGAAAAAAATTCTACTCTAGGAAAGTACAGATACCGCATTTTGGTACTTAAGTACAGTACTTAAGTAGTTCTACTTCGTTACTATACATCTCTGCCTGCCACCCATCAGTGATCATCCGCAGTCAACCGTCACCCGTCGCACAGCCCACCACAGCCAGCACGTCAAAAAGGATGTACAGCAAGGAAGAGGCCCTTCAGGTCCTCTCCATGACTGGTGAGAGCACCGGGGAGCTCTCATCAGTATCCGAATCCAATCCCGAATCCGATTCGGAATTTGAAATCGCTAATAGTAGCGGATCGGAGATGGACTCGGACTATTCCTGTACACTTTCCTTTATACAATGTATTTTGGGGTGCAATTTTTGCTATATACATGCAACCACTTACTGACCGCCTAACGACTATATACGTCGGCCATTAAAAGCTAAATACTGGGGTTATGGCAGCAGATAGCTGCCATAACCCCAGTATTTTTTTAAACAGCGGGCGGTCGGCTTTCAGATAAGGGTGGTCCCAGTGGCGGATTCGCCGCGGAATTACCCTTACGGTGCAGGGGTAGAGGTGAACCCCCCCTCCCGCCGCGTCCCAGACGTTTTCCCAGCTTACCGGACCCGCTGGCAGCAGGGAAAACTATCCGGTCCCGGATCCTCAGAGACAGGAAGTCGAGTGAGGGCAAGATGGCCCTCACTCGACTCTATGGTCTTGGAGCTACGTCAAAAGTCGTTGCCTAGCAACCGGTTTAAAGAGCCGCTTTTTTTTTTTTTTTCTTTTTCAACAATTTTTTTATTTTTCTTTTTTAGTGTAGTAGTAGTGTAGTGTAGTCTTTTTGACCCCAGATCTCACAATAAAGAGGACCTGTCATGCCTATTTCTATTACAAGGGATGTTTACATTCCTTGTAATAGGAATAAAAATGATCAAAACATTTTTTTTAAAACTGTGTAAAAATAAAAAAAATAATAAATATAATAAAAATAATAAATAAAATAAATAGGAAAAAAAATTAAAGCGCCCTGTCCCCGTTAGCTCGCGCGCAGAAGCGAACGCATACACAAGTCCCGCCCACATATGTAAACGGTGTTCACTCTAACGATCGCCGCGATCGTTAGAGTGAGAGCAATAATTTGAGCCCTAGACCTCCTCTGTATCTCTAAACTGGTAACCTGTAGAAATTTTTAAAATGTTGCCTATGGGGATTTTTAAGTACCAATGTTTGGCGCCATTCTGTGAGCGTGCGCAATTTTGAAGCATGACATGTTGGGTATCTAATTACTCGGTGTAACATTATCTTTCACATTATGGAAAAGAATTGGGCTAAATTTACTGTTTTCTTATTTTATATAATGTTTGGGGGTTCTAAGTAGTTTTCTAGCAAAAAATGATTTTAGCTTGTAAACACCAAGTGTCAAAAATAGGCCCAGTCTTAAAGTGGATAAATGGACAACTTTGTGTAAAGTGCTACTGTATGTGGCCAGGCTGTGAAAAAGTCTCACACATGTGGTATTGACATAATCAGGAGGAGTAGCAGAATGTATTTTGGGGTGCAATTTTTGCTATGTACATGCTATGTGTTGGAAATATTTCATAAATGGACAACTTTGTGTAAAAAAAAAAATGCATTTTCATTTTCTTTCCACAGTTTCCAAAAACATGTGGAAAAAATGACACGTTCAAAAGACTCATTATGCCTCAAAAATTATACGTTGGGGTGTTTGCTTTCCAAAATGGGGTCATTTTATGGGGGTTTCCATTGTTCTGGTGCATCAGGGCCTTCAAAATTGCGATAGGTTGTCAGGAAATTATATGTGTAATTTATGCTCCTAGAATGCCGGACGGTGCTACTTGTATGTTAGGCCTCTGTATGTGGCTAGGCTGTGAAAAAGTCTCACACATGTGGTATCGCCATACTCAGGAGGAGTAGTAGAATGTGTTTTGGGGTGTAGGTGCAAGTATATATATGCTGTGTGAGAGAAATAACCTGTTAATACGTCAAATTGTAAAAAAAAGAAAAAATCTTCATTTTGCAAAGAATTGTGGGAAAAAATTATAACTTCAAAAAACTCACCATGCCCCTTATTAAATACATTGGAATGTCTACTTTCCAAAAAGGGGTCATTTGGGGGGTATTTGTACTTTCCTGACTTTTTAGTGTCTCAAGAACCATAACTTGTGGACTCTATAACTTTCACAAAGACCAAATAATATACACTTATTTGGGTTATTTTTGCCAAAGATAAGTAGCAGTGTAAATTTCGGGCAAAATTTGTGAAGAAAAATTACTAATTTGCAAAATTTTATGACAGAAAAAAAAGAAAAATGCGTTTTTTCACAATATTTTCAGTCTTTTTTTATTTATAGCACAAAAAATAAAAAACCCAGTAGTGATTAAATACCATCAAAAGAAAGCTCTATTTGTGTGAAAAAAAGGACACAATTTTTTTATGGGTACAGTGTTGCATGACTGAGTAAATGTCATTCAAAGTGTGAGAGCGCTGAAAGCTGAAAATCGGTCTGGGCAGGAAGGGGGTGAAAGTGCACTGTAGGCAAGTGGTTAAACAATACTGACCCTTGCACTATGTACGTACCCCTTCCCTTTGCACTCTGTATATTAAACACTACTGACCCTTGCACTATGTACGTACTCCTGCACTCTGTATATTAAACACTACTGACCCTTGCACTATGTACATACCCCTGACCTCTGTACTTTGTATATTAAACACTACTCATCTCTGCACTATGTATGTACCCCTGACCTCTGCATCTTTAACACTACTGACCCTTGCACTATGTACGTACCCCTGACCTCTGTGCTCTGTATATTAAACTCTACTGACCCTTGCATTATGGAAGTACCCCTGACCACTGTACTTTGTATATTTCACATTACTGCTCACTGCATTATATACATACCCCTGACCTCTGCACTCTGTATATTAAACACTACTGACCCTTGCACTATGTACATATCCCTGACCTCTGTACTCTGTATATTAAACATTACTGACCCTTGCACTATGTACGTACCCCTGCACTCTGTATATTAAACACTACTGACCCTTGCACTATGTATGTAAACCTGACCTCTGCACTCTTTATATTAAACACTACTGACCCTTGCACTATGTACGTACCCCTGCACTCTGTATATTAAACACTACTGACCCTTGCACTATGTATGTAAACCTGACCTCTGCACTCTTTATATTAAACACTACTGACCCTTGCACTATGTACGTACCCCTGACCTCTGCATCTTTAACACTACTGACCCTTGCACTATGTACGTACGCCTGACCTCTGTACTCTGTATATTAAACACTACTGACCCTTGCACTATGTACATACCCCTGCACTCTGTATATTAAACACTACTGACCCTTGCACTATGTATGTACCCCTGACCTCTGTACTTTGTATATTAAGCACTACTGACCCTTGCACTATGTACGTACCCCTGCCCTCTGCACTCTGTATATTAAACACTACTGACCCTTGCATTATGTACATACCCCTGACCTCTCTACGTTGCATATTAAACACTACTGACCCTTGCAGTATGTACATACCCCTGACCTCTGTACTTTGTATATTAAACACTACTGACCCTTTCACTATGTACGTACCCCTGACCTCTGCATCTTTAACACTACTGACCCTTGCACTATGTTCGTACGCCTGCCCACTGTACTCTGTATATTAAACACTTCTGACCCTTGCACTATGTACATACCCCTGCACTCTGTATATTAAACACCCCTGACCTCTGTACTTTGTATATTAAACACTACTGACCCTTGCATTATATAAGTACCCCTGCACCTCTCTACGTTGCATATTAAACATACCCCTGACCTCTGTACTTTGTATATTAAACACTACTGACCCTTGCACTATACAGTATAAGTAGCCCTGCACTCTGTATGTTATTCATGACTGACCCTTGCACTATGTACGTACCCTTGACCTCTGTACTCTGTATATTAAACACCAATGACCCTTGCGCTATGTACATATCCCTGACATCTGTAAGTTGTATATTAAACACTACTGACCATTGCACTACGTACATACCCCTGACCTCTGTACTTTGTATATTAAACACTACTGACCCTTGCATTATGTAAGTACCCCTGACCTCTGTACTTTGTATATTAAACACTACTGAACCTTGCACTATGTACATACCCCTGACCTCTGTACGTTGCATATTAAACACTACTGACCCTTGAATTATGTAAGTACCCCTGACCTCTGTACTTTGTATATTAAACACTACTGACCCTTGCAATATGTACGTAAACCTGACCTCTTCACTCTGTTTATAAAACACTACTGACCCTTGCACTATGTATGTACCCCTGACCTCTGTACTCTGTATATTAAACACTAATGACCCTTACACTATGTACATACCCCCGACATCTGTACGTTGTATATTAAACACTACTGACCATTGCACTATGTACGTACCCCTGACCTCTGTACTCTGTATATTAAATACTACTGACCCTTGCAATATGTACGTACCCCTGACCTCTGTACTTTGTATATTAAACACTACTGACATACCCCTGACCTCTGTACGTTGCATATTAAACACTACTGACCCTTGCATTATGTAAGTACCCCTGACCTCTGTACTTTGTATATTAAACACTACTGACCCTTGCACTATGTACGTACCCCTGACCTCTATAATTTGTATATTAAACACTACTGACCCTTGCACTATGTACATACCCCTGACCTCTGTACTTTGTATATTAAAAACTACTGACCCTTGCATTATGTAAGTACCCCTGACCTCTGTTCTCTGTATATTAAATACTACTGACCCTTGCACTATGTACATACCCCTGACCTCTGTACGTTGCATATTAAACACTACTGACCCTTGAATTATGTACGTACCCCTGACCTCTGTACTTTGTATATTAAACACTACTGACCCTTGCACTATGTATGCATTCCTAACTCATGCAAACTGTACAGTACATACTCCTGAAACTACACTGTGTAAGGTACAAAGTTCTGACCTTGGTACATTATATATTCTTGATACCTGCATTTTGTAAATTATATACAAACACCTGATACCTACCCTTGCACAGTTTTGCCACACTCACATTTCTCCACAGCACACAGACCACACTGCCTCCTTCTCCACTTGCTGTAGGCTAGGGGCAGGGGTGGTCAGGCTTCGGCCCCAGCCCTGTCAGGTGGGGGGGGGGGGGGGTTGTGTCTTTTTTTTTGTTGTTTTTATTGGTATATTCTAGGACTGTAGTAGACTATAGAACTATAGCTGTTTTGTGATTTTTTTTTTTTTTTTTCTTGCAATGATACTGGTCTTGAGTTTTGGCTACGTGCAAAGATCCAGATGTGTTCAGATTAGTGCCCAGGCATTGCCTTAAAGAGGAACTTCAGCCTCCTCATGAAAATGACTCTTGCACTGCTCTCCTCCTACAGCTGCTTCCTTGTGGCCTCTCAAAGATGCAGTGCCAGACCTTGGAGATACGCAGACAGAAATCTGGAGCTGTGTCATATTTTTCTATACATGAAGGATAGTCATTTCTCCTTGAATACCAATGTCACATATCCCAGGAGGCAATAAAGTAATTGTAAAGTCTCGTTTTCTTTTTTTCCTATAAAAATAACAAACATGTAATACTTACCTGCTCTGTGCAGTTGGTTTTGCACAGAGTGGTCTGGATCCTCTTCTTCCTCTTCTCAGGTCCCTCTTCTGTGGTCCTGGCCCCTCCCTCCTGTTGAGTGCCCCCACAGCAAGAAGTTTGCTATGGAGGCACCCAAGCCAAGTCACAGCTCCCTTTGTCCACTCAGACTTGAAGCCCCAACCGAGCCCCACCCTCTCTCTCCCCTGATTGGCTAGCTGACTTTGATTGACAGCAGCAACAGCCAATGGACCCGCTGCTGTGTCTCAAATCAGGAGGGAGAATCTTTAATGGCTGAGACACTCATGGACTTTGCTGGACAGAGAGGGACCTCAGGTAAGTATCAGGGTGGCTAAGGGGGCTGCTGCTCTCATGAAGGCTTTTTATCTTAATAAATAGAATGCATTAAGAAAAAAAAAACCTTTTGCCTTTACAACTCCTTTAAGCTCTTTCATATATAGAATAATATGTACACAGATATGGTGCCAGATGCCTGCTGGTTCACAAGATCTGCCACCTCCTCAATCTACATAAATGGAAAGTAATGCCTGTGATACGTGATGTTGGCACCCCAGGAGGCAGCAGCAGGAGACTTAAAAGATCATTCTTGCCTAGGCGAAAATGGGGGCAGGGTGCAGGACCAGCAGGAACAAAGGTACAAAAGAAATTTAAGAAATTTTTTTTTTTTTTTTTAAAAAGAGGAGGGGGAGGATTAGAAATCTGCGCGCACACGCACGCACGCACACACACACACACACACAAAATTTTAATGGCATCCCAGTCTTAGTCTGTAGAGTTCAATACTGATTTGGCCCATCCTTTGCGGGTATAACATCATCAAATCTTCTGGCAAGGCTGTCCACAAGGTTTAGGAGTGTGTCTTTGGGAATGTTTGACCATTCTTCCAGAAGCACATTTGTGAGGTCAGGCACTGATGTTGGACAAGAGGTCTGGTTTGTAGTCCCGCTTGAATTCATCCCAAAGGTGTTCTATCAGTTTGAGGTTAGGACAGTCAAGTTCCTCCACCCCAAAGTCGCTCATCCATGTCTTTATGGACCTTGCTTTGTGAATTGGTCCAAATCATTTGTTGGAGGGTGGATTATGGTGTAGGTTTGTTTTTCAGGGGTTGGGCTTGGCCCCTTAGTTCCAGTGAAGGGAACTCTTAAGGCATCAGCATACCAAGACATTCTGGACAGTTTTATGCTCCACCCCAAACCCGCTCATCCATGCCTTTATGGACCTTGCTTTGTGCATTGGTGTGCAGTCATATTAGAACAGGGAGGGGCCATCCCCAAACTGTTCCCACATATTTGGAAGCATGAAATTGTTCAAAATCTCTTGGTATGCTGACATCTTAATGTTCCCTTCACTGGAACTAAGGGGCCAAGCCCAACTCCTAAAAAACAACCCCACACCATAATCCTCCCATCAAAAAATGATTAAGACCAGTGCATAAAGCAAGGATGAAGGAGTTTGGGGTGGAGGAACTTGACTGCCCTGCACAGAGTCCTGGCCTTCACCCGATTTGGGATGAATTAGAGCGGAGACTGCAAGCCAGGCCTTCTCTCCAACATCAGTGCCTGACCTCACAAATGCGCTTCTGGAAGAATGGTCAGACATTCCCAAAGACACACTCCTAAACCTTGTGGACAACCCTCCCAGAAGAGTTGAAGCTGTTATAGCTGCAAAGGGTGGACCAACTCAATATTGAACACAACGGACTAATACTGGAATACCATTAAAGATCATGTGCGTGTAAAAGCAGACATCCCAATACTTTTAACAATATAGTGTGTATATATATTATGACAGGAAGTCAGGTAAATCTGTGGGTGTTGTCACAGACAGGAGATACATTTCTGCCTTGTTAAGACAATTCACCAATTACTATCAGGTGTCGGCTTCAGAGGTAGCCAGAAAGGTTTAGGACGTTGGAAAGCTTCAGCTATTCAGAATGAGGCAATTAAGGCCTCTATAAGTTATCCAGAGGATGACTACTGATTGCTGCCTCCTGAGGCTTTTTGCGTTAAGGAGAGCAGTGAGCTGAGAGAGACTTCTGAAGGTGAGGTGGTGTTGACTTTTTCTGTGTGAAAGGAAAACAAATGGACTATTGGTTTTCTGCTGTATGACCAGCAGTGTCTGCCCAGCAGTAGGTTGGGACAGACTCCATAGGTAGGTTCCTGTGTTGTGAAGGTAGACGCCCCAAGTGGCCAGGGTTTATTTTATGTTTGTTTGATTTATGCTGCTTGGATGCTTGCACTTGTTTCCAGCAAATTGGAAGAATAAACCATAGACCGATGTTTTCAATCACTCCTCGGCTGTCTCTCTGTGTAGCGAACCTACCCAAGGGGTCACCCACACCCGCTACCGAGCTAACCCCTTACTATATATATATATATATATATATATATATATATATATATATGTGTGTATGTGTGTGTGTGTGGTGTATGTGTATATATACATATATATATATATATGTATGTCTACTTCCATCGGAGCTGCTGGGTTACCATTAGCAACAGTAGAATAATCTGGCATTTTCCAAGTGTTTTTACCTCAGACAAGAATCAGTCCAGTTTCTTTGGTTTTTATGTTTTATTAGGAACTTGGATAGGAGGAGGGACGAGTGGGATACTCCAACTGAACAAAACTATGCACAATTGACAGGGACGACTGGAATAAATGCCGGTTAACGCTGGTTAACTTAGAGTAACGCTGAGTAACACTGTAATTGAGCTAGTCACGGCTAGGCCGCTGGTTTCAGTCTGTCACTAGCTGTGAGGCAGAACTGAAGTAATTCTCTGAGGTAATCTGTACTCTGAAGCAACTGACCTGTACTGCTGAACAACTTCAGGGCCCTTCCTGGCACCCCCTTTGTTCCTAATCTTCAGGGTTCACTACACAGCAACCCCCTTTACTGTAACACTCTGAGTGAGCTGGCTCCTTGATCCCCTGACTTCTCTGGAGTGGTCCCCTTTCTTAGGCAGACCCCCAGGCAGATCCCTTGGTACTCACGATACTGTTTTTCCCAAAATCATCTGCCCAGCAGCTCCACTGGTCAGCACACTGGATCCTCTGCAGCCCAGCTCCACTCCTGGTCCCTAGGCTGACCGCCTGGACCACCTTCCTCAAACATAGCAGGAAGAGAGACAGCCGTTTGCCTCCTCCTTGGACTCTGCTTCCCGCCAAAGATGCCCTGTCACATGCTCCCTCCAGATTTATTGCCCATCCCAGGATGCACTGCGGCAATGCCCGCCCAGTGAGACAGCCATAAACCCTGTTGTGCCATTGGTTAGGTTTCCTCCACTGTCTAACAAGATCCCTCATTGGATACAGTGGGGAGACTCCCCAGACTCAATAAGTCACACCTGGAAGCATGTGACAGGCTAATCTACAGATCAGGCTGTCCTGATAAGCAGAACAGAGCCATACATATATTTTACCTAGCACCTACCTAGGAGGGTGCTATATCCACCCCCCACCAAAAATTAGCCACGTCCCGTTGGCTCTGGGGTGGCTGCACCTACAAAAATCCTGCCAAAAACTCAGGAGTATCTGCTGTACAAATCTACAAATTAGAGTGCATTTTTAAAACAATGCACCCCCCGCCAAACAAACGTTGTTTGGTGGTACTGCAAAAGGAAATTTACACATCCTGACTGACTACCTCTAAACTTGTGGCATCTGGAAAGAAAAAGGTTAGGCATTTGCACAAGAACACACAATGTAATTATCTTATAACTTACAAATGATGGGAAGACCCTCCCCGCAGGGGCGACCTTTCCATCCTAATCCCTGACTTCTCTGCTGTCCAGCCTTGACACGACATCCCACATCCATCCTTGCAGGTGAGTCTGTGGCCTACCGCTGGCTACCTAAAGCAGAGTCAATGAAGAAGAGTGTATACAGCATCTCCTCGCTGTAGTCCAACAGCACTCTTTTTGGTCTGAAACAGGATAGATCACTGCAAGGCCCCTTTAGGGCACCCTGTATTACTTTCAGTCCTAACCCTTCTAAATTTATAGAGTCTCCACAGTGGAAGCACATGCATTAGGGGCAGGTGGGCCTGGAGGTAGCCAAGTCCTCCCATAAGAGGCAGGGGCACCATGGACACCCAGCACATAGCACAATGGCAGCAAAGGTGTCCAGTGTGTTTCCTCACCAATATTTACACCAGTAACAAAGAAATGGCCCCTGCCCCAATCTATAACTGGCCTTCACAGCAAGGAGTATGTGGAAGGGAAAATGTATGAAAGACAAAACCAGAGAAAATTCCCAGCTCAACTTACCAACCTGTCTGCTTCACAACCAAATTAAACTGTCCAACAGGATGCGTTAAAAACAGGGGTTACATAGTTACATATAGTTACATAGTTACATAGTAGGTGAGGTTGAATAAAGACAATAGTCCATCCAGTTCAACCTGTGTAGGTGTGTGTGGCTGTAATCATCTCACATACCCCTGAATGTTCTGATCCTTGAGATGTAAGTCTAAGAGTCTTTTGAAAGCCACCATACTACCCGCAGAAACCACCTCTTGTGGTAGAGAATTCCACAATCTTGTAGCCCTAACAGTAAAGAACCCCCCACGTTGCCTGAGGTTAAAACGCTTCTCCTCTAATCGCATTGTATGCCCTCGAGTCCTCATGCAATCCCTTCGAATGAACAGCTTTTTTTCTAAGCTGGGATCCCCATTAAGATATTTATAAATAGCTATCATGTCCCCCCTCAGACGTCTCTTCTCCAGGGAGAATAAATCGAGCGATTGTAGATGCTCTTCATAGTCAAGGTCCTCCAATCCCCTAATTAGTTTAGTTGCCCTTCTCTGGACTCTCTCCAGCTCCAACACATCCCTCCTGAGGACTGGCGACCAGAACTGGACAGAATACTCCAGATGCGGTAGGACCAGAGTTTTATAAAGTGGAAGGATTATAGTCTTATCTCTGGAATACATCCCTTTCTTTATGCATGCTAATATTCTGCTGGCTTTGGCAGCTGCCGCTTGACATTGCATGCTGTTGCCTAATCTATCATCAACCAAGACTAACGTGTATTGTGTTTTTATGTTTTTAGTCCCCAAGTGCAAAACCTTACACTTCTCCACGTTAAACCTCATTTGCCATGTCGTTGCCCACTCTGTAATTTTGTCCAGGTCATTCTGTAGGATATCTGCTTCATGCTGTGCAGTTATTGCCCTGGCCAATTTTGTGTCATCTGCAAAAACTGATATCGAACTACTGATCCCGTCCTCAATGCTGTTTATGAATAAATTGAACAAGGTTGGTCCCAGGACTGAGCCCTGGGGCACCCCGCTTACTACCTCAGACCAGTCTGAGTATGCGCTGTTTTTTACCACCCTTTGGACACGCCCTTTAAGCCAATTCCGTATCCAAGAGCAAACCCTGCTGTCGATACCTGCAGACCTTATTTTATAAATTAAGCTCCTGTGGGGAACTGTATCAAACGCCTTAGCGAAATCCAAGTACACCACATCCACTGGTCTCCCCCTATCTAGCTCACAGCTCACCTCCTCGTAGAATGTTAAGAGATTGGTTTGACAAGAACGCCCATTTGTAAACCCGTGCTGATTACTGCTGATGATGTTGTTGTCTTTAGCAAACTCTACAATATAGTCCCTTATCATCCCCTCCAGAAGTTTACATACTATTAATGTCAAACTGACAGGCCTATAATTTCCCGGGACATGCCTCTGGCCCTTTTTGAATATCGGAATCACGTTAGCTTTCTTCCAATCCCCTGGTACATCTCCTGTCCTAATACTGTCAGCAAAGATCAGGAACAGTGGTCTGGATATAACTTTACTGAGTTCCTTGAGTACTCTCGGATGTACGCCATCCGGGCCTGGTGATTTGTTTGTGTTAAGTTTATCCAGCCTTTCCCTGATTTCACCCTCTGTTAGCCATAGTGGCAAGTCCTGTGTATTACTACTAACCAAACAGTCATGGTCAGTGTACCCCTCCTTTTCCTGTGTAAAGACTGACGAGAAAAAAGCATTCAGCTCGGTTGCTTTTTCAGTGTCCTCTGTAACCATCCTCCCATCGTCGTTAATTATGTGTGCAATATGCTCTGCCCTAGTTTTCTTGCTGTTGATATATTTAAAGAATTTATTTGGGTTTTTTTTACTATCCTCCGCTATTTGTCTCTCAAAGTTGATTTTAGCCATCTTGATTTCTTCTTTACCTTTCTTATTTGCCTCCTTGTATTGCTCGAAAGCCGATACTGTGCCCTCTGATTTATACTTCTTGAAGGCCAATTTTTTTCCCCTAATAAGTTTTTTGACGCTACAGTTTAGCCAGCCAGGTTTGGCTTTGTCTCTTCTAAATTTATTTCCCATAGGAATGCACTGCAAGATGCCTTTGCCTAATATGTTCCTAAAGCATTCCCATTTTTCCTCTGTGGTCAGGGATCCCAGGGTTTGGTCCCAGTTTACCCTTTCCATCAATGAGTACAATTTTGGAAAGTTTGCCCTTCTGAAGTTTAGGGTTCCTATGTTCCCCACTTGCCTTGTTATATTGTTATTTATACTAAATGTGATCATCCTGTGATCGCTAGAGCCCAGGTTGTCCTGGACTCCTACCTCCGAGATTATGTCTGGGTCATTAGTGATCAATAGATCCAGGACTGCATTTTCTCTAGTCGGAAAATCCACCAACTGAGACATGTAATTATCCAGTAAGGTTTCCGTGAATAGGCGGGCCTTCTGTGAGTGTGTAGTCCCCTCGTCCCAGTCAATGTCTGGATAATTGAAGTCCCCCAATATGATGACTGATCCCAATTTTGCCACTTTACTCATTAGTGCTAAGAATTCCAGCTCTTTTAGTTAGCACACATTTGCAAACGCATGCATAAGCGGCAAGGCCCCTTCATGGCACCCTGTATTACTTTCAGTCCTAACCCTTCTAAATTTATGAGAGTCTCCACAGCGGGGGCACATGCCTTATAATGGATAGATAAGAGGCAGGTGGGCCTGGAGGTAGCCCAGTACTCCCCAAAGGTACAGGGGCATCAAGGACAGCCAGCACATAGCACAGTGGCAGCAAAGGTGTCCAGTGTGTCCCCTCACCAATATTTACACTGTCCCCATCTATAATTGGCCTTTGTAGCAAAGAGCACATGGAAAAGCAAATGCACGAAAGACAAAATGAAGAACAGAAGACAAATTCAAATCAAATCAATAATTAGGGGTTGATTTAAAAAAAAAAAACTGGAGAGAGCGCTATCTGGTGCAACTGTGCATGGTAGCTTCTAACTTCAGCTTGTTAAATTAAGCTTATACAAAAAAAACTGGAAGCTAATTGGCTTCTGTGCAGAACTGCACCAGGTTTTGCACATGTAGCACCCTCCTAGATATGTGCTAGGCAGGTGAAATATAGTTTGCTCTGTCTGCTTATCAGGGGAGCCTAATTATTAGTTATGCCTGTTGCATGTGTCCATGTGTGATTCATCTGGTCTGAGGGAGTGTCCCCACTGTGTCTAATAGGGAGGCCTGTGAAGGAAACCCAGACAGTGACACACAGGCTTTTGTAGCTGTCCCAGTGGGTTGGCACAGAGAGTGGGGCATTCTGGTATAGCCTATAAAAGCCAAGGGCAGGGGGTCTTTTGGGGGGAAGCTGTTTCTCCTTCTGCAGTTGTGAAACGTGGTCACAGGCTGTCGGCCTGGTGAACCTGAAGGTGTTGCTGAACCCAGAGGTCCAGTGGATGCTGACAAGTGGAGTTTGGAGGCAATGGTGACTCTGGAAAAATAGTGTCCGTGAGTACAGAGGAACTTGCCCGGGGGACCACTCCAGAAGCTAGGGACAGCGGACGGGTGTCAGCACACAGGCATTGAGAGAAAAGGGAGTGCCAGTTTCAGAACCCTGAAGAGAATATTAACACAGTTACACAGGGACATTTAAATAACCTTCCTTTAGTGGCAAAGTGAAGCAGCGGCCTTGCCGTATTCTACAGTAAGTTGTCCCTCAGTCTGTGAATAGTTACTAATTGGAGTATCCCACTAATCCCTTCTCCTATCCAAGTTCTCAATAAAACCACAAAAACCAACATCCCCTGGATTGATTATTGACTGAGCCAAGAACTTTTAATGCTCTTATCTGCTGTCCGTGGCTAAGGGTAACCCAGGGGAATCCAGAAACTGTAATTCTCAGCAGTCCTCTAGGGGGCAGTGCTACACACGCTCCAGTTTTAGTAAATCAACCCCTTAGTGTGACCACCCTTCAACTTCAAAACAGCATCAATTCTTCTAGGTACACTTTCACACAGTTTTTGAAAGAAATTTGCAAGTATATGATTCCAGACATCTTGGAGAATTAACCACAGATCTTCTGTGGATATAAGCTGCCTCAAATCCTTCTGTCTCCTCATGTAATCCCAGACAGACTCCATTATTTTGAGATCGGGACTCTGTGGGAGCCAAACCATCACTTCCAGGAGTCAGGACCTCTTGTTCTTTACACTTAAGATAGATCTTAATAACATTGGCTATGTGTTTTGGGTTGTTGTCCTGCTGCAGAACACATTTGGGGCAAATCACATGCCTCCCTGATGGTATGGCATAATAGATGAGTATCTGCCTGTATTTCTCAGCATTGAAGACACCTCTGATCCTGACCAAATCTTCAACTCTATTTGCAGAAATTCAGCCCCAAACTTGCAAGTAACCTCGACCATGTTACACTGTTGCCTGCAGACACACATTTTTGTACCATCACTTAGTCTTGTTTCCACGCAAAATCCCTCTGTGCCAGTTTTTATAAATTCCAGGGATAATCTTTAACAAATGTTTTTTGTTAATTACCACAAATAAGATAAATATTTACCAAAAATGCAAATTTTGGTAAAGAACAGACACTGCCATGCATTACAGATGCTCCCATGTATGCTTTAGCATATTATCCTGCTCTAGAGATATGATGGTTTGAAGCAGATTATTATGGGCAGTAGTTCTATCAATTGGTGTAGCTGGCAGTGCAGAGGCTGCTCAGGGAGGACAACAAGCGGCACAATATTGCACAAAAAAATTACAAAAACAAAAAAGAACAAAATTAAAAAAAAAATATATATATATACATATGATGGATCTGAAACCTTCCCCCTACAACTAAAAACCCTTACTTACATTTGCGGGCGGGGCTTAGTCACCCTAGAAAGGGACACTGAGGACTATACTGGCTAATTGTAAAGAAAGGTTGGTGCGCTAAACTTAAATTCCACAAATATATAAACAATGCATACAAATGTAAATATGGTGAAAAATTCAAAAGTCCATTCTCTTGTGACAACGTGCAAATGAATAAACTTGAAGTGACTTAAAACGAATTGTGATTCCTGTAACTCGATAAATTGTGTATGACCACCACGTGAAACGATCCCCACCACCGACAAGCTGTTCTTCTTACCAGATAGACAGATATATACGTGAGTTGATTGATAATACAGCTACTCACTCCCCATGCAGCTTCACCCAAGGTGTGTGTGTAAGCCGCTTACCAGATATCAATATGGTTGAGCATGGGAATACAATCTCATCTCTTCAGAATCGATGCTGTCTGTTGGTGTGGCGATCCCACAGGGACGAGGAATCGTACAAAGAGACACTATACTTTGTATTGGGATCGCCACACCAACAGACAGCCTCGATTCTGAAGAGATGAGATTGTATTCCCATGCTCAACCATATTGATATCTGGTAAGCGGCTTACACACACACCTTGGGTGAAGCTGCATGGGGAGTGAGTAGCTGTATTATCAATCAACTCACGTATATATCTGTCTATCTGGTAAGAAGAACAGCTTGTCGGTGGTGGGGATCGTTTCACGTGGTGGTCATACACAATTTATCGAGTTACAGGAATCACAATTCGTTTTAAGTCACTTCAAGTTTATTCATTTGCACGTTGTCACAAGAGAATGGACTTTTGAATTTTTCACCATATTTACATTTGTATGCATTGTTTATATATTTGTGGAATTTAAGTTTAGCGCACCAACCTTTCTTTACATTTATATCACATATATATCTTGGTAGCAGCTTTACGCACGTTTATCAGCGCACCTTTATTTTTTCACTATACTGGCTAATTGCCTAGAGTCTAGACAGGGGTTTGCAGCCAAGCAAAATCAACATTAAAGAACAATTCCAGACTTAGAATCAAGCCACAATGAACACAGTTAACCCTCTAGAAATAAAGGCAAGGTGCTGTACTGTTAACACTAAGCATTTCAGACACTACCACAGTTGGAGAACACCCAGGGCCGTCGCGTCAAGGCAGGCAAACCAAGCAATTGCTTGGGGCCCCGAGCTGGCCTGGGGCCCCAAGACCCGACACAGACTGACATTATCATCCAGGGCTCGAGTCCAGCTGCGGGAACGCAGGGGAACGATGATGTCAGTTCCTGAACTCTTTCCATTGCAGGAATGCAGTTCCCATTACCTCCTGTAGGGGGCCCGGCCGGCAGCTGTGTTTCACAGAGCATCCGACAAAATTTTACAACACAGGCACTTTTTTTTTTTTTTGCTTCTGAAGTTCTGCCTGTTTGCCGAGTTCCCTGTTGCTCCCATGTGGTCTGACTGACCAATGACCATATATCCTGGGCCCCAAGTTCCAGTCCTGGTGGAGTGATATGCTGTGTCACAGGGAGCAGAGGCTGTCAGCAAACAGCAGCTTCTTCACTGACTGTCCCGTGTCTCTCCTTCAGCAAGTAAGTGCTGAGCTGAGGAGAGGGAAGGCTCAGGGGAAATCAGCAGCAGCCAAAAGCCACCAAAGCACAGAGGGACAGACAGTATGAGGAAAGTGGGGACCAGCAAGTCTGCAGTGAATGTTGCTTAACCACTTCACCTCCGCTCACATGGAGGCTACTGCGGCAAAGTGCCGCGTTCCCGTCCAGCGACGTAGGCCTACGTCGGGCGGGTTCACGGCTCCCAGAGCGCGCTCCCGCGCGCCGCGGGTCCCGATTCCGATCGGATTCGGTAGGGAACCGATCAATCACCAGATACTGACCAATGATTTTTGGTCAGTGTCTGGCGATCGGTCCCCACCAATGACAATCTGTCCCCTGTCTGTGTAATGTAAACACAGACAGGGGAAGTGATGTCACTGTCCCTCCAGGAGTCCTTTCGGTTCCAGGAGAGAGACAGAGACACACCAAAAACGTGAGTTCCACCAACACTACACTGACACACCTCACATAGGCACATTTAACCCCTTCATCACCTCTGATCACCCCCTGATCACCCCCAAAACCCCTCACAGTGAACACTATATACAGTGGTATACAGATATTTTACTGATCACTGTATAAGTGTCACTTGTGAGCGTAGTTTGCGCCTGCGTTAGGCCCAAATAGGGTTAGGGTACCCGCCACCTATCCCCTAATAAAGTTTTAACCCCTTCATCAGCCCCAGTTAACCCCTTCACTACCTATTACTCTGTGCACTAAATACAGTATATAGGTAAATACTGATCACTGTATAAGTGTCACTAGTGACCCTAATTTGCGCTTGCGCTAAGCCCATATAGGGTTAGGGCACCCGCCACCTATCCCGTAATAAACTTTTAACCCCTTGATCTTCCCCAGTTAACCCCTTCACTCCATATAACACAGTGCACTAATATATACAGTATATCAGATAACTACTGATCACTGTATTTAGTGTCACTTGTGACCCTAATTTGCGCTTGCGCTAGGCCCGAATAGGTTTAGGCCACCCGCCATCTATCCCTTATAAAGGTTTAACCCCTTGATCTCCCGCAGTTAACCCCTTCACTCCCTATCACACAGTGAACTAATATATACAGTATATCAGATAACTACTGATCACTGTATTTAGTGTCACTTGTGATCCTAATTTGCGCTTGCGCTAGGCCACCCGCCATCTATCCTCTATAAAGGTTTAACCCCTTGATCTCCCCCAGTTTAACCCCTTCACTTCCCTGTCACAGTGTTCACTATATACAGTGATTACCGATCACTGTATTAGCGTCACGGGTGACACAACTTAGGCTAGCTAGTTAGCGTCAGGGTCCCACTACACCATCGTTACTTAGCGTCAGTTAGTCAAGTACACTAACACACACACACCACCGTTACTAGTATAGTGTTTGAACAGATCAATATCTGATCTGATCAGAACTATACTAGCGTCCTCATAATTTAGTGTTCCCCAAACGCAGTGTTTGCACAATCAGCACTGATTCCTGCTAGCACCTGCGTTTAGCCCCCTTGCCCAGACCACCTTACCCAGGCAAGTGTAGTAATCAATAGATTACTGACACTTCCAAAAAACACATCACACAAAACCGCTGCGTTAGCAGAGTCAGGCCTGATCTCTGTTAGCACTAGCAGTTTTTTTTTGTAGCGACCAAATAGTCCTCGACAACCAGGTGCTTTTATTACCTAGTAGTCGCATCACTGTACGGGTAAATTTAGCTACCAAAATGACAAAACGTTCGTTCAGTGATGATGCTATATACAGTATAATGACCATGTCAAGTGAGAGCGATGGGGAAGCCTCATTGGCAGAATCAGGGTCAATATACGAACCAGATGATGGCAGCGGCTCCCTGACAGATAGCTCCGACAGAGGGGTCCCTGCTAGGGTCAGGCGTACCCGACCCCATTCTGGAGTTGTTGACTTGCAAGAACCGGGGGTTTCTCGTATGCAGCAGAGTGCCAGTACTAGTGCCGCTCACACTTCTCGTGAACTGGCAAGCACGAGCGGCCTAGTACACCCTGGACCTTCAACCAGCGCTGCAGTATCACCTGGTGACGTGGCGAGTCACCTGAGTGCAGTTGAAGCTGGTGCGGTGGCTAGCACGAGTCGTGGCCCGCAGCCACTGCGTATCCGAAGACAGGCCCGTAGAGCCCATAGTGTCCTCCCTGAAGCGCTGGCATATCCTAATTGGCAGCCCACAGATTCCACAGCGCCAGTACTTCCCCCATTCACCGCCCAACCCGGAATCCAAGTGGAAACAGCTGGTTTTAATCCCATAAACTTTTTTGAGCTGTTTTTCACTGAAGATCTTTACAGATCTATTGTGGACCAATCAAATTTGTATGCTCAACAATTTATCGCCGCCAACCCAAATTCGCCCCTTGCCAGACCATTTGCCTGGAATCCTATTACGATTCAGGAGTTTAAAACCTATCTGGGCCTTTCCCTCAACACGGGCATTACAAGAAAGAATGAATTGCGGTTATATTGGTCCACTGACCCAATTCATCAAATGCACGTGTTCTCTGCTGCTATGTCCAGGGCTCGATACGAACAAATATTTCGGTTCATGCATTTCAACGACAATGAACTCTGTCGTCCTCGGGGAGACCCTGCATATGATCGGCTCCACAAAATTCGGCCCCTCGTAGACCACTTCAATCAGCGGTTCGCAGCCTTGTTTACCCCCCAACAAGATGTCTGCGTTGACGAGTCCCTGATTAAGTTTACTGGCCGTCTTGCTATCAAACAGTACCTCCCCAGCAAGCGTGCCAGATACGGGGTCAAGTTGTATAAGCTTTGTGACAGGGCCACATACTATACAGTTAATTTCCGTGTCTACGAGGGAAAAGACAGCACTGTGGAGCCCCCCGACTGCCCAGGCTACATAGGGAGCAGCGGCAAGATAGTCTGGGACTTGGTGTCACCCTTATTCGGAAAGGGGTACCACTTGTACGTGGACAATTTCTATGCAAGCGTGCCACTTTTTAGACACCTCTTTCAATTGCAAATTGGCGCTTGTGGCACCGTGCGATCTAATCGCCGGGGCTTCCCCCAACGGCTAGTAAATGCCCCACTGAGCTCGGGGGAGAGAGCCTGCTTGAGGTGCGAGGAATTGCTTGCAGTGAAGTGGAGGGACAAAAGAAACGTTTACGTGCTGTCCTCCATTCACCCAGACACGGCAGTCCAAATTACTACGGTCACTGGTGTTGTTGAGAAGCCCCTCTGTGTCCACGACTATAACCGTAAAATGGGAGGGGTGGACTTCAACGACCAGATGATGGGACCGTACCTAATTGCCCGTAAGGCCAGACGCTGGTACAAAAAGGTGTCTGTATACCTATTTCAGTTGGCTGTTTACAACGCTTTTGTGTTATACAAAGCGTCTGCCGGAACATTATCCTTCTTTCAATTCCAAGAAGAGATAATCAGAGCCCTTCTGTATCCAGCTGGTGCTCCTGCCCCAATTCACCAACCAGATGCAGTGAGCCGGCTGCATGAGAGGCATTTTCCGAAATTCCTCCCGAGTACCCGTACCCAACGATACCCCCAAAAAAGATGCCGTGTCTGCAGCAAGCGCGGATTTAGGCGTGACACCCGGAATTATTGTCCCGACTGTCCTGACCAACCTGGTCTTTGCCACGGTGACTGTTTCCGTCGCTACCACACACTACTAGATTTTTAGTGTAGGGTACAGCATGGCACAGTTTAGGGCACATTTACACAGGGTCTCAAAAGATGTTCGATGGCTATCGTCATTTTGAGAGACCCGAACCTGGAACTCGACGTTTGAAGAAAAAAAAAAAAAACATAAAAGCCAAAAATAGTTGTCGTCTCAGTCATTTTTTATGTTCTTCTGCACTTCCTATGTACTTTTAATGTCCTTTGTATGTTTTTCATTCTTTTGTGACCTGTTTCTCTTGCAGGTACTTGTCGGCTACCACGCATTGATTTTATATATTCTGACACAAACAGTGTTTGCGTTCAGCATATATGGATACCTTTGCTGATAGCAGCTGTGGTGATTTTCTGATTTCAGCACTGCAGTTAAAATCTTATTTTGGTATACGTGGATAGTGCCGTGTATACCCATCATTAAATTCAGTGGGTGGTTGTTTGGGCGGTTAATGATGAGAATCCAAAAACTTTTGTTGTGTCAGTCATTTTATATGTCCTTCTACTCTTCCTAATGTACTTTTTTTAATGTACTTTTTTTTTTCATTCTTTTGTGACCTGTTTTTCTTGCAGGTACTCGTCAGCTACCACGCATTGATTTTATATATTCTGACACAAACAGTGTTTGCGCTCAGCATATATGGATACCTTTGCTGATAGCAGCTGTGGTGATTTTCTGATTTCAGCACTGCAGTTAAAATCCTATTTTGGTATACGTGGATAGTGCCGTGTATACCCATCATTAAATTCAGTGGGTGGTGTTTGGGCGGTTAATGATGAGTAATACTACGCATTATTCCTGTGCTGATTTCTGATAGGTTCTCTTTTTTTTCGTTCAGCCCACAGGCTGCATGAAAAAAAAAAAAACCTATATGCCAAACAAAGACCAGCAATGTACTGGTACGTTGCTGGACTTTGAGTGGTTATACCAGGATGATGCCTGCAGATTTAGGCATCATCTTGGTATCGTTTTTTACAGCAAGCGGTCGGCTTACATGTAAAAGCAATCCTAGCGGATAATTGGCCGCTAGACTGCTTTTACATGCAGTGGGAGGGGACTCCCCCCCCCCCTCCTGCCGCCTTCCGCTGCCTTCCACGGTTTTTCTCGGGCTCTCCTGTCCCACCGGTTAACCCGAGAGTGCAGCCGGTGGTTCAATTATCTAACCATAGAGCTGATTGGAGATGAGAATGGCTCCAATCATCTCTATGGCCTAAGATGCCGGAGGCTACGAGCATTTCATGACTTCTGTTTCGCCAGAAATAAACAGCGCCATTGGGAAATTGGGAAAGTATTTTATCACACCAATTTTGGTATGGTCAGATGCGTTAAGGTCAGAGGATAGATCTAGAGTCTAAAAGACCCAAATTTTTTTTAAAAAGAGTACCTGTCACTACAGATTGCTATCATAGGGGAAATTTAAATTCACCGTGATAACAATAAAAATTAATAAAGAAAAAAAAAATGAAAGAAAAGGTGTCAAAATAACATAAGAAAGCAAATTAAAAAATAAAAAAAAAAAAAAAAAAAAATCAAGCCCCCCTGTCCCCCCGTGCTTGCGCGCAACTGAGCACACAAGCGTTGGTCTAGTGTCATATGTAAACCGCAATTTCAGCATGCATGTGAGGTATCGCCGCGAACGCCAGGTCGAGGGCAGTAATTCTTGTGGTAGACCTCCTCTGTAAGTCCAAAGTGGTAACCTGTAAAGACTTTTAAAAGCTTTTAAAACCGTACGTAGTTTGTTGCCGCGGCACGGGCGTGCGCAATTTTTAAAGTATGTCATGTTAGGTGTCTATGAACTCGGCATAAGATCATCTTTTAAATTTTACCAAACAATTTGGAATTATATAGTGTATTTTTGCATTAAATATAAAAAAAGTGTTTTTTTACGCAAAAATTGCGTTTGAAAAATGTGTGCGCAAATACCGTGTAACAAAAAAAATTGCAACATCCACCATTTTGTTCTGTAGGGCCTCTGCTTTAAAAAAATATATAATGTTTGGGGGTTCAAAGTAATTTTCTTGTGAAAAAAAAATATTTTTTCATGTAAACAAAAACTCACAGAAAAGGCTTGGTTTTCAAGTGGTTAGAAGAGTGGGTGATGTGTTGCTAAAATTGAGCATAAAATGCCAGGACTGTTCAAACACCCCCCAAATGACCCCTTTTTGGAAAGTAGACACCCAAAGCTATTTGCTGAGAGGCATATTGAGTCCATGGAGTATTTTATATTTTGCCCTAAGTTTCAGGAATATGACAATTTGTTTTTTTTTTTTTTTTTTTTTTACACAAAGTTGTCACTAAATAATATATTGCTCACGCATGCCATGGGTATATGTGAAATGACACCCCAAAATACATTCTGCTGCTTCTCCTGAGTACAGGGATACCCCATGTGTGAGACTTTTTGTCAGTCTAGCCGCATACAGGACCCGGAAAACCAATCCGCACCTTCTGGCTTTCTAAGGGCGTAAATTGTTGATCTCACTCCTTACTACCTATCACACTTTTGAAGGCCATGAAATGCCAAAATGGCACAAAACCCCCCCAAATGACCCCATTTTGCAAAGTAGACACTCCAAGCTATTAGATGAGAGGCATGATGAGTCCATGGAATATTTTATATTTTGCCACAAGTTTCAGGAAAATTATTATTTTTTTTTTTTTTTTTACACAAAGTTGTCAGTAAATGATATAATGCTCACACATGCCATGGGTATATGTGAAATGACACCCCAAAATACATTCTGCTGCTTCTCCTGAGTACAAGGATACCCCATGTGTGAGACTTTTTTGCAGTCTAGCCGCGTACAGGACCCGGAAAACCAATCCGCACCTTCAGGCTTTCTAAGGGCGTAAATTGTTGATCTCACTCCTTACTACCTATCACACTTTTGAAGGCCATGAAATGCCAAAATGGCACAAAACCCCCCCAAATGACCCCATTTTGCAAAGTAGACACTCCAAGCTATTAGATGAGAGGCATGATGAGTCCATGGAATATTTTATATTTTGCCACAAGTTTCAGGAAAATTATTATTATTTTTTTTTTATTTTTTTTTTACATAAAGTTGTCAGTAAATGATATAATGCTCACACATGCCATGGGTATATGTGAAATGACACCCCAAAATACATTCTGCTGCTTCTCCTGAGTACAAGGATACCCCATGTGTGAGACTTTTTTGCAGTCTAGCCGCGTACAGGACCCGGAAACCCACTCCCTACCTTCAGGCTTTCTAAGGGCGTAAATTGTTGATCTCACTCCTTACTACCTATCACACTTTTGAAGGCCATGAAATGCCAAGATGGCACAAAACCCCCCCAAATGACCCCATTTTGCAAAGTAGACACTCCAATCTATTTGCTGAGAGGCATGGTGAGTATTTTGCATCTCTCATTTTTTTTTGGAAAATGAAGAAAAAACAGGAAAATGCATTTTTTTCCTCTTTTTTCAATTTCCAAAACTTTTTGACAAAAAGTGAGATCTGCAAAACACTCAACATGCCTCTCTGCAAATAGCTTAGGGTGTCTACTTTCCGAAAAGGGGTCATTTGGGGGGGGTTGTGCTGTCTTGGCATTTCATGGCCTCCGAAACTGTGATAGGTAGTCAGGAGTGAAATCAACAATTTACGCCCTTGGAAAGCCTGAAAGTGGGGGTTGGCTTTCGAGGACCTGTACTCGGCTAGACTGCAAAAAAGTCTCACACATGTGGTATCCCTGTACTCAGGAGAAGCAGCAGAATGTATTTTGGGGTGTCATTTCACATATACCCATGGCATGTGTGAGCAATATATCATTTAGTGACAACTTTGTGTAAAAAAACAAAAAAAAAAATAATAATAATATATTTCCCGGAACTTGTGGCAAAATATAAAATATTCCATGGACTCACCATGCCTCTCAGCAAATAGCTTGGGGTGTCTACTTTGCAAAATGGGGTCATTTGGGGGGGTTTTGTGCTATCTTGAAATTTCAGGGCCTCCGAAACTGTGATGGGTAGTCAGGAGTGAAATCAACAATTTACGCCATTAGAAAACCTAAAGATGGAGATTCATTTTCGGGGTCCCGTACACAGCTAGGCTCCCAAAAAGTCTCACACATGGGGTATCCCCATACTCAGGAGAAGCGGCAGAATGTATTTTGGGGTGTAATTCCACATATACCCATGTCATGTGTGAGAAATTTATCTTTTAGTGACAACTTTGTGTTAAAAAAAAAAAAAATAAATAAATTGTAATTTTCCCAAAACTTGTGGCAAAATATAAAATATTCCATGGACTCACCATGCCTCTCAGCAAATAGCTTGGGGTGTCTACTTTGCAAAATGGGGTCATTTGGGGGGTTTTGTGCTATCTTGAAATTTCAGGGCCTCCGAAACTGTGATGGGTAGTGAGGAGTAAAATCAAAAATTTACGCCATTAGAAAACCTAAAGATGGAGATTGATTTTCGGGGTCCCGTACACAGCTAGGCTCCCAAAAAGTCTCACATATGTGGTATCCCTGTACTCAGGAGAAGCAGCAGAATATATTTTGAAGTGTAATTACACATATACCTATGGCATGTGTGAGAAATTTATCTTTTAGTGACAACTTTGTGTTAAAAAAAAAAATTTTTTTTTTTTAGTCATTTTTCAAACACCTGTGACAAAAAAATGAAATATTCAATGAGCTCAACATGCCTCTCAGAACATT
Source organism: Pelophylax lessonae (assembly GCF_965119305.1). Lineage (NCBI taxonomy): Eukaryota > Metazoa > Chordata > Amphibia > Anura > Ranidae > Pelophylax > Pelophylax lessonae. The sequence goes on from NC_138768.1 coordinate 115,687,529, forward strand.
CCTTAGGATGTCTACTTTCCAAAAAGTGGTCATTTGGGGGGGTCTTGTACTGCCCCGCCATTTTAGCACTTCATGAATTGAGATAGGCAGTCAGAAATTAAAGCTGCGTAAAATTTCAGTATTTACACCATAGTTTGTAGACGCCATAACTTTTGCGCAAACCAATAAAAATACGCTCATTGAATTTTTTTTTGTCAAAGACATGTAGCTAAATATATTTTGGCCAAAAAAAATGACATAAATTGAGTATATTGGATATTTTTTAAAAGACAAAGTTGAAAATGTCATTTTTTGCAAAATTTTCGCTGTTTTTTTATTAATATCGCAAAAAATAAAAAGCGCAGAGGTGATCAAATACCACCAAAAGAAAGCTCTGTTTGTGGGAAAAAAAGGACGTAAATTTTGTTTGGGTACCACATTGCATGACCGCACAATTGTCAGTTAAAGTCGCACAGTGCCGAAGCACAAAAAGTGGTCTGGACGGAAGACAGCAAAATCCTCCGGTGGTAAAGTGGTTAAATAAGGTATTGTCATTGTAACTAAAAAAAACAGCTTCTTTCTTCACCTAAGCCATGCCTCTGTTGCACATGATTGATGATACAGCAGCTAAATGTGATCATTATCATCATGTTAATCACACAGTGCAGTTGCACTGAACCACAGCATCTGTATTGTGTGATTATTATTATTATCATGATGATAATGATGATAATCACAGGACGGACAGTGAAAATCATTCTTAGGCTTCATTTAGGGCACTTTTAGGGACACCCGGACACTTGGCGTTGCAGATATGTGTCTCCTGTGCAGGGCCATCTTTTACCAGCATGGGATGCACAAAGTGTTGTGTGCGCATCCGCCTGCCAGTGTCCTATTCATTTCTACTGGGAAACGCAGTTGCATGGGTACAACCACTGGGTCCTATTCTAACATGCAGGTAGGTGTGGGTGCAGGTCCAAATAGAAATGAATGGGAAGCTGGCACATGGACGCCCACAATACTTTGTGCATCGTCATGCTGGTAAAATACAGCTCTGAACAGGAGACACAACCTACACTTTCTTCATGTGAATGAGCCCCTTACACTTGTGTTTAGGGTGTAGAAAAAAACTTTTTTTTTTTTTTTTTTTTTTTACCATCCCCAAACATTTACCCTTATACTGCAAAACAGCAGAGGATGGATACTATATGATGTGGCCATGATGCTTTTTGTGTAGCAAAAATGATTCCCATGGTTGTGTTCAGCTGCCACTTGCACCTGTTTTCCTGGGCTCTCCCATTCCAACAGGTTAGGTTGGCATTGCACAAAGAAGAAGAAGGAACACATGTTTCTTTCTCTCCTCTGTGAAAAATAAAGCTGGAGGCTTTGCGTGTGTGCGGGGGGGCCTCCATGTCCATTTTGCTTGGGGCCCCCAAATTCCTTCAAACGGCCCTGAGAACACCCTCTCCCAGATGCGCAACATTTAGGAACTGGTGCAGCCTGCACTGGCACCCACCAACCCAGCAATACCTGTCACCTCACTCCCAGTGATATGTCCACAGTTACCAGTGGATACAGGAAATTAACCTCCCTCCATAATTAGGTGCTTGCTGTTTCTCAGGGCCCCCCTCTATTTAACATACATTCCCTTGTCTCCCAGGCTAGATCCCTAGGTATGCTGTGCCATGGGTCTGGTCTCAGTATGTGGGGAACTGGCCTCAAGTAAAGGTGCCAAGCACTTAACCCCCTAAACTACCAGAGTAACCATCACCCCACGCCAAGTTACCCATTTCCTGGCTGGTTGGCTGCAAAAAGCAATAGCACATGTATGGTTATCTCTAGCAACAGCCAGGGCCAGATTAACGTAGGGGCTATTGGAGCTGCAGCTCCAGGCCCCTACCTTTATATAGGCCCCGGGTTGGCCATATTCACTGTTACCGCTCTTCTGTCACTTGTAAACACAGAAGTCTGGCTTCTATGCTCGCTTCCCCAGGCAGCTCCCTCAGAACCTCCCCACACAGCACGAAGGCCGGACAAGGAGGGACAGTTGCCGATGCATGGATGTGTTTATGGGCTTCAGAGACAGCATCCCATGTTGAATTAGGCATGCATGGCTGCACCCTTCCTCCTCTGGGCGCATGCCAAGGCACGGCCCTTAAGGCCCTTCAAAATCCTCAGCACCAAGCCCATGATGCTCTTAATCCGGCCCTGGCAACAGCACTATAGCCTACACTAGACAGCAAACTATATGCTGGACTAAATTGCACTGTATCTCCTGTAACCTACAGTCCCCTATTTACAAGCCCTGTTCTTTAGATACACCATGCAATGCACCACTTAAAGAGACTTAAGACCAGGCATTCAAAGGAACACAAACAGTTTTCCCTGAAGAAATGTAAAAATAGAAGAACAGTCTTTACAAAGCAACTTCTTACATAGAATCCTGTACAGAGGTGCTCTAGTGCCCTTAGGATAATCATACCCGAGTTTGCAGCAAGTTCATAAGTCTATCAAAGGCAAATGTCCTTATAGTCCACGATGGGCAATGATCCTTAAAGGCATGAAGTCCAAAGCTGGTAAATGAAAATCCATAAGAGTCTTCAGGTTCCCATGCCCTCAGGGAACCCTGATTGGGTCCCCAGATGGGGGCACAGACCGTCAGCAGCAACTCTTCTTTGGCTCTGAGGAACGGGGGTTCACCCCTGAAACGCGTCAGTCTAGACACAGCAGCCCCATGCGGCACACTGTATACCATTTAGCACAGTGCGGTTCCTTGGCTACCTTGGAGACTATATGTGTATCATGTTGATGTGTGGTCATACACACCTGCTTTGAGAGTATAATATATACTTTTTAATATTTTTAATACATTTTTAGTGGTAATGCACTAGGTCAGTGCGCCCTTTTTTCTTTTTTGTTGTCTCCTAGTTGGTTTTGGATACCCTTGATCCTGAAGGGGCACCTGACCACAAGCTTGTCCACTCAAGTTTGAAGTATCTCTCTTCCCTCCGGCCTATGTTATACTAGAGCGCAGGAGAATTGTTCTATTACTGGGCACAGACCGACAGAGTAACAGCCTACACCTTCGCAGTGTTTCCCAGCAGCTCCCTCAGGGCATTTTAATGCCCTTTTAATGTGGATCTCTAGAAAACTGGCAGAAAAATTTAGCCAATCAGTTCCTCAGATCCACCACACATCTGCATTGCAACAGTTTTAGTTGTAAAACAGCCAGTTTGACTTAGATAGCTGCAGAACATCAGTCAGAACAGAGAAAATCATTAAACCTTCTGTAGGCATCTTCCATGTAGATAATGCCATCAACCAGGTGAGGAAGAATAACATTTCTCTTTAATTCGTCCAAGGAGGTCATATGTTACAAACAGAGCCAACACTAACACGTTTCAGCCAATGAAGGTCTTACTCATACTTAGTCTGACATAACCAACAAGACAGATATATAGGAAGCCAAACACCCCCCCCCCCCCCGCACTGGTTTCACAATTGGTCATTTAACCATTAAGGTACTCTGCTGGAAAGAAAAGGCAAGCCATGATTAAATGCATCTGTCACCAAACAATAAGTACAACATAAAATAACAAATATTGAATCAAAATAAAATAAAGAAATACATATATATGCTACAATCATAGTGGAATATTAAAGAAATCAAATAGAAACAGCTACTAAATATTTTCATGGGTTAGCAGTTGGATAACGCAGAGATGGATAACGCACAGCTAGATGACGTACATTCGGATAATGCATAGATGAATAACGTACAATTGGATGACATACAGTTGGATCATGTACAGCTGGATACCATGCAATTGGATAACGAACAGGTAGATAGCGTATTAATTCAGATGAAGATCCAGGTCCCATTTTAGGTTTACCCTTTGGGTACCCAGGTCTGCAACCTGTGAATCCACCATGTCACTTTCTGCAATAGTTTACAATGTCTATCTCCTCTCTAGTTAATGTCTGCACTCTATCTACTCTACAATATCTAAAAGGAGTAGTGTTACCCCCAAAAATGTCTATAAAATGTCTTGAGGCATTAGATACAGTATCTGTTTGGTTTGTGGGTTACTGCTCGCCAACTCCTCAAGGGACGTATTGTGCACCCCACATACTATACACAACAAGCAGTACAGCAAATGAGGTGCACAATGTAAGAAGTTCCGCAGTTTATATCATGTTTGATTTTAAATTGCTCAGCTGTGGCTAAACATTCAAAATACTTTTTTTGCACAAGTTTAAATAACAATACAATACCTGCACAAACCACAAGCATAACAGCCCATACAAGTGAGCCAAGTGGGAGATTTATCTTTTGAGGTGAACATACTTGGAAAAAGGAGTGAGCCCAAGGTGATGGCCCTACAGCTAGAAAACTTACAGCTCTGTTGTAAGATAAGATGTAAATCTTTATCTGTACAGTAGGGGAAGGTTCTTTGATGATATAAATAATCTGATGGTATTGTTTAGAAAATGTGGTGACAAAAGAAACTGTCCCTTTATCTAAAACTCTTCCCACACTGCATTTTTTTCTTTTGTTGTTTCCACTTCCACCTGCTGCTAAAAAAAAAAACAAGTGCAATTTGTTCTGACCTCCTGTGACCTATTTTCAGCCCACAGTGGGCTGAAGCCCTCTGTCAGCTGGGCTGATGTCACAGAGTTGGCCTAGTCTCTAAGCGATCTGCCCATAGCCTGAGCCTGGCAGCCCAGCGCTCCAGTGAGTGCTGGAGGGGCAGAGCAGAGAGAGTCTGACAGTCCTTGGCCCTCTGCTCACACAATAATGAGAACTGAGCAATCAGCTGTCTTTGATTGCTCTGTTCTCAGTCTTAGAGCAGGCGGGGGACAGGTGCAGCATTGGATCGATGCTGCATCCACCTAGGTGAGTATAATTTTTTTTTCTGCAAAATCCCAAACTTCTCTTTTAATTATCTCACATTCCATCTCAAAGATTCCTCCATGGAGCAATTTCTGCAGGCTCTGACAAATTCATCTACCGGTGTAGCTCTAATAGTATGTGGGGTGAAGACAGCTCGTTACATACAAAGTAGTGTTCCCAGCACAAGGCTTTCGGTATTTCCTGGACTCAACTTCTCTTTTTAAAGAGTTACCCACCAAAGTTGCATCTAAAACATTTTGGAAGAAGTAGTTTGGAAGTCACAAGTTAAATGTAAATTGTGGTGATTGGTATTCAAATACTCCACAAATTCGATCAATGTTTCGCTGACACCCATCCAAATCAATAACAAATCGTCCATGAAACAACCAAACCAGTGAAGATGTCTGCTATATGGTTTATGGTTGGAGAAGTCTCCTCCCACTATCTCATGTACACAGTGCTTTAAGTGGGCCGGTATGCACTGGTACTCAGTACCGCCACATCCAAATATGGCTCTTGAGCATACCGCCACCTCTCCGTGCACCTTAGTGTACCAGTACACTAATTTTGGACATCTGCGCCCTCAATTGCCCCCCCCCCCCCAAGAATATTTCCCACTCCAGAGCCAGACCAGTCACCACCAGTGAGTCCCCCTGCTCCGGAGTCCCAGCCCAGGCCAGGGGGGGTGCTCTGTGGGGACCCTGATGTGGGGTGGGGGGGCAACAAAATTTATTGGCTATAATAGAGTACCGACACCTCTTTTGGGCCACTTAAAGCACTGCATGTACAAAATCTCTGATATGCTAAAAGGAATCCAATGCGTGGGAGGAGGTATTCCTGCAGCTCTTTAGTGTACAAACTGTATAACCTTAGATGGTGTTAAACAGCTTGTAACGCTAGGTGGTGGGGAATAGAAGAATACAGAGAGAGCCCTGACGTCTAATGTCGCCCATTAAAAATTTGGAGCCTAATGAATATTCTGGATTTGAGAAAGTAGAAGAAGAAGTTCCAGTGTTTTTAATATAACCCAGCAAACGCAATACCAATGGCTGTAATAATTTATCAACCCATTCTCCCAGACTTTCAAAAGAGGGAAGCAATGCCAGCCACTACAGGGCTGCCCCTCATTAGAGATGTCCCAAACTGTTCGCCGGCGAACAGTTCCCGGCGAACATCGCATGTTCGCGTTCGCCTCGGCGGGCGAACATATGCGATGTTCGGTCCGCCTCCTATACATCATCATTGAGCAAACTTTGACCCTGTACCTCACAGTCAGCAGACACATTCCAGCCAATCAGCATACCCTCCCTCCCAGACCCTCCCACCTCCTATAAAAAAGCAAGGGCAGCATCCATCTTAGATTCATTCTGAAGCTGCAGAGTTAGTTAGAGCAGGGAGAGGGCTGCTGTTGCTGCTGAATTGATAGGGAAATCATTAGCTAGGCCAGTGTTCTGTGTCCACTCCTGCTGTAAGGACAGCGTCCTGACAGCACCCCAAAAAGCCCTTTTTAGGGCTGGTATTTCAGTCTGCTTTTATTTTTTTTTTTTATATATATTTATCAGGCATTTTTGGAGGCAGGCATGCTTTTTTTGGATTAGTGTTGGGGGGGGGGGGGGTCTAAAAAGTGTACCTGTGAAGTTTCAGCTCTGTAGCATGTTATAATATAACACAAAAGTGCAGCGCTAGAATTAGGTGAATATGAAATTCTTGTATTCATAAAGGAATATATAAAAGAATATGGGTAGTGTCCAAATTAATGAATACAGTCCCACTAAACAGGTGCAAAATAAAGATGGATCCACGTGCAGGATATTCCAAGGCAAAGACTCTTTCCAGTGACACCAAGGAAAAGTGTGAGAAGGGGACACCTCTGTGCACAAGTATAGTAAGCAGCTTACCAAAATTCCGTGGCTGCTCAATTAAATGAGTCAGCCTCTCCCAGCTAATAATCAAACCAGTGTGGTCGGATGTCAGACCCAGGCACTTCAGAATTTCGTGGTTACTTTTAAAAAGAGGGGCCGCCTCTCCAGACAGGTGGTTGAATCACTGTGATTAAAGGATGTCAGGCTTGGTACTCCTCAGTTAACTCCGTCACACATAAATGAATATGTAGGAAAAAAACAGAGGCCCATATCGTAATCCCGTAAAAATTATAGGCAATATTTATTAAAGAACTACTCACAGATTACAGATGATAACAGGCATGAAAAACAAGCTGATTGTAGGGCGAAAGCTCTGTAGCATGTCCAGAACTAGAAAAGAAAGATCATATAGGTGTAAAAGGAGGGTTCCCACCATCCCTGCTCTACTGAAAAATTGTCTTTTTTTCTGGTTCTGGACATGCTACAGGGCTGAAACTTCACAGGTACACTTTTTAGACCCCCCAGAAACTAAATCACACAAAAAAAGTTCTTAAAAATTGTCATTTTTGATAGAGAGACAATTATTGGAAAAACTAAAAAAAAAATTTCTTTGGATTTAGTGTCTGGGGGGTCTAAAATGTGTACCTGTGAAGTTTCAGCTCTTTAGCATGCCCAGAACCAGAAAAAAAAGATCATATAGGTGTAAAAGGACGGTTCCCACCATCCCTGCTCTACTGAAAAATGATCTTTTTTTCTGGTTTTGGACATGCTACAGAGCTGAAACTTCACAGGTACACTTTTTAGACCCCCCAGACACTAAATCACACAAAAAAAAAAAAGTTCTTAAAAATTGTCATTTTGATAGAGAGCCACTTATTGAAAAAATAAAAAAAAAAAACTTAAAAAAAAAATGTCTTTGGATTTAGTGTCTGGGGGGTCTAAAAAGTGTACCTGTGAAGTTTCAGCTCTGTAGCATGTCCAGAACCAGAAAGAAAATTAGAATTAGGGTTAGGGCTAGGGTTAGGGCTAGGGTTAGGGTCAGGGCTAAGGTTAGGGTTATTTTTAGTGCTTAGGGTTAGAGGGTTAGGGTTAGAGGGGTAGGGTTACTAACTCTAACCCTAAGTATCTCACCGTAACCCTAACCCTATCCCCTAACACTAAACCTAACCCTCTAACCATAACCCTAACCCTCTAACCTTAACCCTAACCCTCTAAGCCTAGCCATAAAAATAACCCTAACCCTAAACCTAACCCTAGCCCTAATCCTAACCCTAACCCTCTAACCTTAAACTTAACCCCCTAACCGTAGCCCTAACCCTAACCCTAGCCCTAGCCCTAACCCTAACCCTAATTCATATTTTTTTTCTGGTTCCGGACATGCTACAGAGCTGAAACTTCACAGGTACACTTTTTAGACCCCCCAGACATGAAATCCAAAGACATTTTTTATTTTTTTTTATTTTAATTTTTTTTTAATTTTTCCAATAATTGGCTCTCTATCAAAAATGACAATTTTTAAGAACTTTTTTTGTGTGATTTAGTGTCTGGGGGTCTAAAAGGTGTACCTGTGAAGATTCAGCTCTGTAGCATGTCCAGAACCAGAAAAAAAATTAGAATTAGGGTTAGGGCTAGGGTTAGGGTTAGGGCTAGGGTTAGGGTTATTTTTAGTGCTTAGGGTTAGAGGGTTAGGGTTAGAGGCGTAGGGGTAGGGTTACTAACTCTAACCCTAAGTATCTCACCATAACCCTATCCCCTAACACTAAACCTAACCCTAACCCTTAAAGCCCAGTTCCTGTCCCATTTTGGTCGGTTCTGGTCTGTTTGCGGTTGTTTGCGGTTGTTTGCGGTGCGTTAAACGGGGAGTTTGGTCTGTCAGAGTTTGGTCTGTCACTGTGAAGCGGGCGTAACCCTTACACCACCTGATCGATACAACATCATACCTAATCGTATACACACACTGGATGTTTTAAAGCACGTTATTCCAAACGATTTAGGAATGTTAGGTGATTTATGCCCTTTATGGATTAAAACCCGACTCTGCGTCAACTACGTAATTTTCCATGGGAGTTTTGCCATGGATTCCCCTCCGGCATGCCACAGTCCAGGCATTAGTCCCCTTGAAACAACTTTTCCATCACTATTGTGGCCAGAAAGAGTCCCTGTGGGTTTTAAAATTCGCCTGCCTATTGAAGTCTATGGCGGTTCGCCCGGTTAGCCGGTTCGCGAACATTTGCAGATGTTCGCGTTCGCCGTTTGTGAACATTAAATTTTATGTTTGCAACATCACTACCCCTCATCTGCTCTCCCTCCTTATGTATTTTGGGTAAAAAATGAAATTCGGGCATAATTGGGTTGTCAATCAACAGGTAATCTGCTGTTTTGGCACTTATCAAACCCAATGTTTTACCCCTATTGATTAATTCTTGTAAAGCACTTTTAAAACTTTGGGGGGGGGGGCTGTTTTAAGCAACCTTAACCAAATTAAAGCGTTTGCTACCCCAGAACTTCATATTCCTGATATGCACCTGCTGTACCATGTACTTGTATGAGAAAATATCCTATTCTCTTTGTATTGCTTCCTTTATGTGAAATCCCTGGCGTTCCTGTGAGTCCCTCTGCTTTCCTATTAAATCTGACCCCACTATGCAGTCGAGCACATCGTGGTCAGTTCTCTAGCTATGCTGGAAAATCAGTGTACTCTCCTCCAATGATCAGACTTGTCCTGAAACGCCCCCCCCCCCCCCCCCCCGCTGCACTGCCATTCACTGACAGGCTCAGTGTGCTGCTGCTTATCCTCTGCCTAGCTCTTATGCAGCTGAGAACAGAAGGAATGTGATCTCTTATAAAAGAAAAGGGGGGAAAGGTATTTATAATGTTTTTTATTTTTGTATCTATACAAAAATGTTTTGCCTTTCATTTCTATTTTAAACCTAATGAGTTGTTTTACAAGGTGATTGTTTACAATCACTTTAAAGTGGAGTTCCAGTGTTTTTTTTTTTCTTTTTAAACACCCCCATCTTGTTTGCACTTAATCCTACATCAATCGGCATTATTAGAAAATGTCAGTTTTGTAAATGTAATTTAGTTTGAAAAAATATTACTTAGCAGTCCCCCCCCCCCCCCACACCCCGCCGCGGCACTCCAAACTTTGGTGTGGGCATCTGAAATCCACTGCTATCCAGCATGCACCTCCCGGTCTCGCACATGCACATCAATAGCAAAGAGCGGCTCAATGCTACAAGCGGCGGTGGAGGCGCCTTGACTCCTGGGATTGATAATACTCATATTCCAGGAGCCAATGCGCAGCTAGACATGACGTACCTTCATATGCTGATAAATTAGAGGTGTTAGGTGCCTGACTGTTTGGTTGGTTTTGGATACCCTTGATCCTGAAGGGGCAGCAAGACCACAAGCTTGTCCACTCAAGTTTGAAGTATCTCTCTTCCCTCCGGCCTATGTTATACTAGAGCGCAGGAGAATTGTTCTATTACTGGGCACAGACCGACAGAGTAACAGCCTACACCTTCGCAGTGTTTCCCAGCAGCTCCCTCAGGGCATTTTAATGCCCTTTTAATGTGGATCTCTAGAAAACTGGCAGAAAAGTTTAGCCAATCAGTTCCTCAGATCCACCACACATCTGCATTGCAACAGTTTTAGTTGTAAAACAGCCAGTTTGACTTAGATAGCTGCAGAACATCAGTCAGAACAGAGAAAATCATTAAACCTTCTGTAGGCATCTTCCATGTAGATAATGCCAGCAACCAGGTGAGGAAGAATAACATTTCTCTTTAATTCGTCCAAGGAGTGCATATGTTACAAACAGAGCCAACACTAACGCGTTTCAGCCAATGAAGGTCTTACTCATACTTAGTCTGACATAACCAACAAGACAGATATATAGGAAGCCAAACCCCCCCCCCCCCCGCGCTGGTTTCACAATTGGTCATTTAACCATTAAGGTACTCTGCTGGAAAGAAAAGGCAAGCCATGATTAAATGCATCTGTCACCAAACAAAAAGTACAACATAAAATAACAAATATTGAATCAAAATAAAATAAAGAAATACATATATATGCTACAATCATAGTGGAATATTAAAGAAATCAAATAGAAACAGCTACTAAATATTTTCATGGGTTAGCAGTTGGATAACGCAGAGATGGATAACGCACAGCTAGATGACGTACATTCGGATAATGCATAGATGAATAACGTACAATTGGATGACATACAGTTGGATCATGTACAGCTGGATACCATGCAATTGGATAACGAACAGGTAGATAGCGTATTAATTCAGATGAAGATCCAGGTCCCATTTTAGGTTTACCCTTTGGGTACCCAGGTCTGCAACCTGTGAATCCACCATGTCACTTTCTGCAATAGTTTACAATGTCTATCTCCTCTCTAGTTAATGTCTGCACTCTATCTACTCTACAATATCTAAAAGGAGTAGTGTCACCCCCAAAAATGTCTATAAAATGTCTTGAGGCATTAGATACAGTATCTGTTTGGTTTGTGGGTTACTGGAGTCTCAAAAATGCTCGCCAACTCCTCAAGGGACGTATTGTGCACCCCACATACTATACACAACAAGTAGTACAGCAAATGAGGTGCACAATGTAAGAAGTTCCGCAGTTTATATCATGTTTGATTTTAAATTGCTCAGCTGTGGCTAAACATTCAAAATACTTTTTTTGCACAAGTTTAAATAACAATACAATACCTGCACAAACCACAAGCATAACAGCCCATACAAGTGAGCCAAGTGGGAGATTTATCTTTTGAGGTGAACATACTTGGAAAAAGGAGTGAGCCCAAGGTGGTGGCCCTACAGCTAGAAAACTTACAGCTCTGTTGTAAGATAAGATGTAAATCTTTATCTGTACAGTAGGGGAAGGTTCTTTGATGATATAAATAATCTGATGGTATTGTTTAGAAAATGTGGTGACAAAAGAAACTGTCCCTTTATCTAAAACTCTTCCCACTCTGCATTTTTTTCTTTTGTTGTTTCCACTTCCACCTGCTACTAAAAAAAAAAACAAGTGCAATTTGTTCTGACCTCCTGTGACCTATTTTCAGCCCACAGTGGGCTGAAGCCCTCTGTCAGCTGGGCTGATGTCACAGAGTTGGCCTAGTCTCTAAACGATCTGCCCATAGCCTGAGCCTGGCAGCCCAGCGCTCCAGTGAATGCTGGAGGGGCAGAGCAGAGAGAGTCTGACAGTCCTTGGCCCTCTGCTCACACAATAATGAGAACTGAGCAATCAGCTGTCTTTGATTGCTCTGTTCTCAGTCTTAGAGCAGGCGGGGGACAGGTGCAGCATTGGATCGATGCTGCATCCACCTAGGTGAGTATAATTTTTTTTTCTGCAAAATCCCAAACTTCTCTTTTAATTATCTCACATTCCATCTCAAAGATTCCTCCATGGAGCAATTTCTGCAGGCTCTGACAAATTCATCTACCGGTGTAGCTCTAATAGTATGTGGGGTGAAGACAGCTCGTTACATACAAAGTAGTGTTCCCAGCACAAGGCTTTCGGTATTTCCTGGACTCAACTTCTCTTTTTAAAGAGTTACCCACCAAAGTTGCATCTAAAACATTTTGGAAGAAGTAGTTTGGAAGTCACAAGTTAAATGTAAATTGTGGTGATTGGTATTCAAATACTCCACAAATTCGATCAATGTTTCGCTGACACCCATCCAAATCAATAACAAATCGTCCATGAAACAACCAAAGCAGTGAAGATGTCTGCTATATGGTTTATGGTTGGAGAAGTCTCCTCCCACTATCTCATGTACACAGTGCTTTAAGTGGGCCGGTATGCACTGGTACTCAGTACCGCCACTTCCAAATATGGCTCTTGAGCATACCGCCACCTCTCCGTGCACCTTAGTGTACCAGTACACTCATTTTGGACATCTGTGCCCTCAATTGCCCCCCCCCCCAAGAATATTTCCCACTCCAGAGCCAGACCAGTCACCACCAGTCCCCCTGCTCCGGAGTCCCAGGCCAGGGGGGGGTGCTCTGTGGGGACCCTGATGTGGGGTGGGGGGCAACAAAATTTATAGGCTATAATAGAGTACCGGCACCTCTTTTGGGCCACTTAAAGCACTGCATGTACAAAATCTCTGATATGCTAAAAGGAATCCAATGCGTGGGAGGAGGTATTCCTGCAGCTCTTTAGTTTACAAACTGTATAACCTTAGATGGTGTTAAACAGCTTGTAACGCTAGGTGGTGGGGAATAGAAGAATACAGAGAGAGCCCTGACGTCTAATGTCGCCCATTAAAAATTTGGAGCCTAATGAATATTCTGGATTTGAGAAAGTAGAAGAAGAAGTTCCAGTGTTTTTAATAACACCCAGCAAACGCAATACCAATGGCTGTAATAATTTATCAACCCATTCTCCCAGACATTCAAAAGAGGGAAGCAATGCCAGCCACTATAGGGCTGCCCCCATCTGCTCTCCCTCCTTATGTATTTTGGGTAAAAAATGAAATTTGGGCATAATTGGGTTGTCAATCAGCAGGTAATCTGCTGTTTTGGCACTTATCGAACCCGATGTTTTACCCCTATTGATTAATTCTTGTAAAGCACTTTTAAAACTTTTTTGGGGGGGGGGGGGGCTGTTTTAAGCAACCTTAACTAAATTAAAGCTTTGCTACCCCAGCACTTCATATTCCTTATATGCACCTGCTGTACCATGTACTTGTATGAGAAAATATCCTATTCTCTTTGTATTGCTTCCTTTATGTGAAATCCCTGGCGTTCCTGTGAGTCCCTCTGCTTTCCTATTAAATATGACCCCACTATGCAGTCGAGCACATCGTGGTCAGTTCTCTAGCTATGCTGGAAACTCAGTGTACTCTCCTCCAATGATCAGACTTGTCCTGAAACGCCCCCCCCCCCCCCCCCCGCTGCACTGCCATTCACTGACAGGCTCAGTGTGCTGCTGCTTTTCCTCTGCCCAGCTCTTATGCAGCTGAGAACAGAAGGAATGTGATCTCTTATAAAAAAAAAGGGGGGGAAATGGTATTTATAATGTTTTTTATTTTTGTATCTATACAAAAATGTTTTGCCTTTCATTTCTATTTTAAACCTAATGGGTTGTTTTACAAGGTGATTGTTTACAATCACTTAAAAAGTGGAGTTCCAGTGTTTTTTTTTTCTTTTTAAACACCCCCAACTTGTTTGCACTTAATCCTACATCAATCAGCATTATTAGAAAATGTCAGGTTTTTAAATGTAATTTAGTTTGAAAAACTTACTTTGCAGTCCCCCCCAGCATGCTCCCATCTTTAGTGTGGGCATCTGAAACCCACTGCTATCCAGCATGCCCCTCCCGATCTCGCGCATGCACATAAACAACAAAGAGCAGCGCGATGCTACAAGCGGCGGTGGAGGCGCCTTGACTCCTGGGATTGATAATACTCATATCCCAGGAGCCAATGCGCAGCTAGACATGACATACCTTCATATGCTGATAAATTAGAGGTGTTAGGTGCCTGACTGCGCTCATGTAATTTCATTAACTCTTTTTCTACCACTGATTGAAATACAGTGCCTTGCAAAAGTATTCGGCCCCCTTGAACTTTGCGACCTTTTGCCACATTTCAGGCTTCAAACATAAAGATATAAAACTGTAATTTTTTGTGAAGAATCAACAACAAGTGGGACACAATCATGAAGTGGAACGAAATTTATTGGATATTTCAAACTTTTTTAACAAATAAAAAACTGAAAAAATGGGCGTGCAAAATTATTCAGCCCCCTTAAGTTAATACTTTGTAGCGCCACCTTTTTGCTGCGGTTACAGCTGTAAGTCGCTTGGGGTATGTCTCTATCAGTTTTGCACATCGAGAGACTGAAATTTTTGCCCATTCCTCCTTGCAAAACAGCTTGAGCTCAGTGAGGTTGGATGGAGAGCGTTTGTGAACAGCAGTTTTCAGTTCTTTCCACAGATTCTCGATTGGATTCAGGTCTGGACTTTGACTTGGCCATTCTAGCACCTGGATATGTTTATTTGTGAACCATTCCATTGTAGATTTTGCTTTATGTTTTGGATCATTGTCTTGTTGGAAGACAAATCTCCGTCCCAGTCTCAGGTCTTTTGCAGACTCCATCAGGTTTTCTTCCAGAATGGTCCTGTATTTGGCTCCATCCATCTTCCCATCAATTTTAACCATCTTCCCTGTCCCTGCTGAAGAAAAGCAGGCCCAAACCATGATGCTGCCACCACCATGTTTGACAGTGGGGATAACATAACGTTTTGCATTGTTGCCAAAAAGTTCGATTTTGGTTTCATCTGACCAGAGCACCTTCTTCAACATGTTTGGTGTGTCTCCCAGGTGGCTTGTGGCAAACTTTAAACAACACTTTTTATGGATATCTTTAAGAAATGTCTTTCTTCTTGCCACTCTTCCATAAAGGCCAGATTTGTGCAGTATACGACTGATTGTTGTCCTATGGACACAGTCTCCCACCTCAGCTGTAGATCTCTGCAGTTCATCCAGAGTGATCATGGGCATCTTGGCTGCATCTCTGATCAGTCTTCTCTTTGTATGAGCTGATAGTTTAGAGGGACAGCCAGGTCTTCGTAGATTTGCATTGGTCTGATACTCCTTCCATTTCAATATTATCGCTTGCACAGTGCTCCTTGGGATGTTTAAAGCTTGGGAAATCTTTTTGTATCCAAATCCAGGTTTAAACTTCTCCACAACAGTATCTCGGACCTGCCTGGTGTGTTCCTTGTTTTTCATGATGCTCTCTGCGTGTTAAACGGACCTCTAAGGCTATCACAGTGCAGGTGCATTTATACGGAGACTTGATTACACACAGGTGGATTCTATTTATCATCATTAGTCATTTAGGTCAACATTGGATCATTCAGAGATCCTCACTTAACTTCTGGAGAGAGTTTGCTGCACTGAAAGTAAAGGGGCTGAATAATTTTGCACGCCCAATTTTTCAGTTTTTTATTTGTTAACAAAGCTTGAAATATCCAATAAACTTCGTTCCACTTCATGATTGTATCCCACTTGTTGTTGATTCTTCACAAAAAATTACAGTTTTATATCTTTATGTTTGAAGCCTGAAATGTGGCAAAAGGTCGCAAAGTTCAAGGGGCCGAATACTTTCGCAAGACACTGTACCTCTACAGTGGCACTTCTAGCATTTACTGAATAAAAATACTTGTCACCTGTACTTAAAGCTATGCTGTTTAAACCATGTAAACCACTCATTTGATTCAATCTCTTTTTCTCTAAATTTCAAGAAGAGTTCCAGCTTTTCCTCCCCAAAACAACATATGCATTGTGCATGTAAATGAATCACAACCCCACTGTCCGTTTTAGTATAGCTTACCTCCTTCAGCATTATACATCAGGTTTCTGTGTCTGTGCAGTCACCCGTCGTCCTGGCTGAATTTCAGAGTTCTCTAACTTCCTATTGCCTTCCTTTAACAGTCCTGATACTACATGTCCCATGATCCTTTGGGCTTTTTTAGTTTCAGGAATTCTGGGAGTTGATGTGGGTGGGTCCTAGGGTTACTGTGGATGTTTCTGGGCCTTCATGTGGGTGCTAAAAGGTGTAAATGTGTCATACCTCCTCCTGTGTCATTCCGGTCTTGCAGCATGCCAAAGAATAATGAATTTCTGCAAGACTACAGAGGTTATTATCTGGGCCGGCGCCAGCTTAAGGCAGCCGCCTTAGGGCGCCAGGATAGAGGGGATGGTAAAATGCCCCCTCTGCCTATGTAGACAGACCTTGGCGCTTTATGTCCTGGACTCCATTTGCCCCTTCCATCCCCTCATTATCAGTTCTGCTCATATTCCTCTGGTGTCCATTCCTCTCCCTGATCACCCCCAGAGTTTTGCCCTCTCTCCGCTCGCTCAGCCTTTTCAGTGCTGTCCCGGGCTCTGTGCTTCTGTTTCTTACTGTCTGAGCCTTCGCCCGCCGGAACTCCGCTCCCTCCTAATCCCAGCCTGGCAGACAGTGTAGCTCCAGCAGCAGTGAAAGCAGGAGGGGAGTGAGCCAGGACAAACAACTGCCAGTGCCAACTTGATGTGCCGCAGGAGATAAGACAGGGAACCTGGGCAGCTGCAGCGAGCTTACTACGGTGTATGGGGGCAGCTAGCTGCAGATCAGAAGGTGCATAAGACTAAACAGGGGAAGCAGTGTGGACACATAAGGGAACAGCAGCAGTATACATCAGGGGACAGCAGGGACAATATACAGCACCCATCCCGACATACTATCCCTAAAGTGATGAGATCACACATTCTGCCTAGCAGAGCTGATCCCACACTATAGATCCATATACCAAAGCACATTATAGCTGCAGACCCCTCTGTCATTAACCTCTCCAGAGATTACTTATTAGGGGAGGTTCACCAGGAGCACCACCACAATACTGTCCCAAGTATTAGAGCCTCCTAAATGAAAGAGCATCCTTTGTACCACGATGTCTGGGGGGGCTCACAGGCTAGAGAAGTGATCAGCATTAAAGAGATCACCAGTATCACTGATTTTGGCACCCTAACCACCAGTGTTAGCAACCCGATCAATAATCCCCTACATCTTGGCATCCAATCATCACTCCCTCCATTTTTGGCACCCCGATCACTAATCCTTGCTCTTGGCACCTGATCACCAGTACTACCAGCCTCAGCAGCCTTATAACAATTCCCTCCATTTTTGGCACCCCAACGCCCCTACCACCTCGCTCCAGTTGTTATTCGGGCACCTCAGGACGCAGATGAAAACCAGCCACTAATCAAATGAATAGCCTAATTTAATAAGCAGCCCTTCCACAAGCATTTATAATAATTTTTTCTGGCAGCGCTGGTGTGACTACCCCTTAGGGCTTGGGTGGTGGGGCATCAGTGCTCTCTCCTCTTGCAACTCCCCTCTGCACCCAAGGGAGTCCCAATCCCACACAATAGGATATTTAACACAATAAGTAAAAAGGAAGGGGGAAGAGTTTTTGTTATTTTTTTGCAGGGGCGATCCGGCTGCAGGGATCAGCCGAGGAACCCTGCACTGATGCACAACCAGAGACTTTTATTAGAAATGGGGGACAGTGTGTGGCAGTTGGGGACATGTTCAGAAGGTATAGCTTACACCAGCATAAAGCTGCTTTGGCAGCCACCTTACGGCGCCAAGATGGGGGGAGGGGGGTGGGTGGTAAAATGCACCTTCGCCAGTGTAGACATAAATTCTTGCACCGGCCCTGGGTATTATGAAGGTGTTGCCTTCATATGTAAATTAATCACTTCACAGAGTGCAGGGCTCAGGAAGGGCGGGAACTGAGGGATGGCATAGCTTTCAGCTGTCCCTAATTTTGAGGGACTGTCCCTGATTTGGAACAAAGTCCCTCTGTCCCTCTTCATTTGTCCCTCATTTTGGTCTGATCCATATAGTTGTATTTAAAATGCACTTTTTTTTCTTTCAAAAAGTGTTTCCCAGTGCTAAACCTTTCATCCAATTTCTAGATTGCTGCATTTGTAAATTTCAAAGGCCAGTATAAAGGAATAGTAGTGGTAGAAAAAAAAAAGCACATGTGGATTTAACTTATCATTGTAAGGAGCATGGCAGGGTGTGTCCCCTATGCCTAAATGTACAAAGTATTTGCTAATAGGCGTCCCTTGTTCCCATCTAAAAAGGTTGGGAGGTATAGGGTGGGTCAGCATATTTAACTGGGCACGATTGAATTCTAATTGTAGTGCATTCAGTAGTACAACTAGCTTTTAGAACAGGCTGTGTATATATGTACGTATATGAAGGGGTTTCCTTCTTGAATAATGCTGTGATCTGCGAGGCGGGACTTGGGAGGTTTGCACTTTTCCTGTAGGTGGGACTGGCTGGGATTGAATGCTAATTAGGATGTATTCAGTCCCACCCACCATCAGAACTGTGAAGGAATTTACATCATTTGCAGAGTCTGAAAGACTACAGAGGGGAGTGTTATAAGAATCTAGTTGCTGCAGGAAGTGGCTGTAGAATGGACAGAGTCTATCAGCAGGATATACAGAGTGTCACATGACACAAAGCCACAACTAAACCTAGAATATCAGGGGATCCGCAGACAACAGAGAAACATGATACAGAGGTATGATCTGTGCTAGGATTGATCTTTCCATTCAGTTCTAGTGAAAAGAAAGTTTGAGTTCAGCTTTTATTTACTGCATAGTTCTACAAAACAAAAAAAATGACTAATTGATCATAGCAAAATCCGGATCATGTAAATCTAGGGGTCTCTCACTTCCTTCCTCCCCTCCAAAATGTTTCCTAAAAATTACATTTCTTTAAAATTTATTAATGTCTATTAATGTGGAAAATAAATTGAAGTGGTGTGTAGGGGAATATGAGAGGCCACGAGACAGCAAAGATAATTCATGATCACTGAGAGGAAGACCAGATAAATTGACCACATTACGTACAAATAATTTCAAGTCCTTTTCCTTTGTGGGTATCTTCTGCCTTCCTCTTCTTGATCATCTTTTTCATCTTTTTCTACATCCTTTTACTATTTTTTCTTTTTGGTTCCCTTCTTGGGTAACTAGTAGTGCCTGGGTGGTGTGGCGTTTTTTGGAGATAATTCCCTAGTGTCATCATGTGAAAAGACTGAGCTGACTGAGGCTCTTGAGTTGAAAGGCGCCCAGTGGTATCAGAAGCCTCTGGGGAGCTGAAGTTAACCCTTTTGTTTAGTTGCTTATGCTTGTGTTTGCCTTTTTTTCTTTGAAATGGAGCATAGTGTTTTCTGAAATTTAGCGCTCTTCCGCCCCCACTCATACACTGACTTCTCATTATAATCCTGTACATCTCTGAGGAATTTTGATCTTTTTGTTTCCATTATGTCATTTTCTAACTTTTCCACAATTTCTTGTAATTTTACATTTAAATCCTCATAAAGGCACCTGCCTACACACTACTGTTCTTAAAAATGGGGTTTTCAGATGCACTTGTACAGTATATGCTTTGCTTAGTTTCCATGAACTATGCTATGAATCACAGGAGTACAGTTCGTTCTGCATTCCTGTGATCCAATTTCAGCTAACAACAGGCTTAAGCCCACTGTTGGCTGACGTCACAGAGCCGGTCCAGGCTCTAAAAAGATCTCGATCCACCCAGAAGCCTAGATCAACAGCTGGCTCAACCTTTCAGCGATCCGGTGAGAGCCTGAGCCAGGTGCTCCCGCCTTCTCCACAGCCCAGCGATCCAGTGAGTGCTTTAGGAGCATGGCAGAGAGCCGGAGGCTGACAGTCCCCGGCTCTCTGCTCACAGAATGCTAACTACTGAGCGATCAGAGTTAGTGGGGGACAGATGCAGCATCAAATCGATTCTGCATCCACCAAGGTGAGTATAATTGTTTTTATTTTTCTAAATCCTGTACTTCTATTTTAAGCAGTTACACCAACATTTTTTTCCTTTGGATAAATGTTTTACCTAAATGAATAAAAGCTAACCATTGTAAGTACCCCTGCCAGTGTTAAATGGTTCATCACAACCCTCTTAGCTGCCAACTTTGCTGAACAGCTCAGTCTGTTAAAGGAATTTGAAAAAGAACAGACTTACTGGAAGGATCACCAGGTGAAAATAAAGGGAAAAAAATCTAAAAAATTAAAATAATGCAGCCACCACATCTAAGAATTGGTAAGCTGCAATATATTACGTTTTTGTTCTACGTTTATTACTAGTTTAAATATTGGATTAAAATCACTTTTGGTATACCTGTTCAATAAGTGCAAAAAATACCCACTGATCTTGCCAGAAACCTTGTGAGCTAATAACCTCCTCTGCATGGTGAGAGAGCATTGTCAGCCTATGAATGCAGTCTCCACATTTAAGGACTAGTAAGCTGCAATATACAGTATAAAATACTTGTTTTTGGGTTTAGAGATACTATAAATGTAAAATACTGAATTTTCTACTGTTTCTTTACATGCTAAAATGAACAACTCAATATAAATGATGGTATCAGAGTTTTAATATTTTAAAATCCTTGTTCTAATATCATTTCTAATCATGTATGTATGTGGGAGAGCCATATTTGCTTATAACATAGGCAGCCTTTTGGCTTCCTTTGTGTTTTTCTTACCCTTTTATTCTAACTGTAGTCCAATTATCCACAGATGATAAAATCAATCAATAAACATAATCCTTATGTATTCCATTAATACCATCAGAGTTGTATAAAGTACTCGAAACCCATACTTGTAAGTGCTCGATCAAAAAGTGACTTGAGTAGAAGTCCTCGATCAAAAAGTGACTTGAGTAGAAGTACTAAAGTATTCAACATTTTTTGTACTTAAGTATTGCAAGTAGCTTTTTTAAAAATTTTGCTACTCAAGTACTGAAAGTAAAAGTACCAGTAGTTTTGAAAAAAAATTGCTACTCAAGTACTGAAAGTAAAAGTACAAGCACTGTGTTATGTAGTTATTAAAGAAAGAAGTCAAAAGTTTGAACATCATATTGTTTTTTATTATTTCAAATGCTGCTTTTATTTATGCATACAGTAGCATTTATTTTCGTATGCGCTGATAATACACATGTTTTGAGCTTCATGAAACCTGCCATCTACTGTTCTGGCAGTGGTAATTTTTATAATTGTAACAAGTAACTATGCAGCACAAAAAAAAAATATTGGAGTAGAAGTATTGAAATCCTTGAAAAAATTTAGTGAAGTAAAAGTGGAAGTAGGAGAAAAAAATTCTACTCTAGGAAAGTACAGATACCGCCTTTCGGTACTTAAGTACAGTAGTGAAGTAGTTCTACTTAGTTACTATACATCTCTGAATACCATAACATAAATTATGAAAGTGCACCGTGCCAAGTAGAAGACTCGCTGGGCATATGATGATACCCTTACAAGGTGCTGAGTGCTAGTGCAAGTGCAGCTATGTAACAAGTAAAAGTGTAACCACGCTTAAAGCTTTAGAAAGAGCAGCAGCTTTATAGTGAGATAACACCAAGCAATAATATAAAGAAAAAAAGCTGTGCTAATGTGAGCAACATGTAAATAATTGATAAATGTATAATACACCAATCTCAATGTTATTAATATGAGTAACAAATAGTGCATGAAGGACACCTGAAATGCCAATATACTGCATCAAATGGTAAGTGAAAGACACCAAAAATGCCTAATGAATTGCATAAACACTACTAATGAGTGACCACTATGAATCACAAAAACATAAATAAAAAATAGTCCATAAATGAATATTACATATAATAAAGATGAAGATCCAAAAATTATAGGAGTAAGTGAAGTGAATAAAGGATAAGAAGCCAGTATCTGTTGTCACCACGGTGCTCCAACAAATGTGACATGCATATCTGCTTACCAGATTCTGGTATAAAAACAGCCTGTATATATGGTTTCCTTACAGTGCCACTCTAAATAGGAGATTACTTGCTTCAGCGAGCCCCCATGAATATGGCCAGAGAAGGAGGGATAAGACTGATCCTGATATTAATCCCAAGTGGGCACTCCGGTGGCACCATACAAGTAAAGACAATGGGCTCGATAGTGTGATATCGTCAAACCAATTTATTAAAAGATAAAAAGTAACACTCACATGGAAATGAATAAATATCGCTCAGAGTTCAAAGGAAGCCGGCCGGCTCTCGTGTAGCCCGTCCTCAGGGCAGCGTGGTGATGTCAGCAAGCCGTACCCTACGCACTTGTCTGCAAAGACTTCTAACTGGAAATCCATTAGAAGACTTTGCAGATGAGCGCGTAGGGTACGGCGTGCTGACGTCACCGCGCTGCCCTTATCTCCTATTTAGAGTGGCGCTGTGAGGAAACCATATATACAGGCTGTTTTTATACCAGAATCTGGTAAGCAGATATGCATGTCACATTTGTTGGAGCACCGGGGTGACAACAGATACTGGCTTCTTATCCTTTATTCACTTCACTTACTCCTATAATTTTTGGATATTCATCTTTGGGACCTTTATTATATGTTATATTCATTTATGGACTATTTTTTATTCATGTTTTTGTGATTCATAGCGGTCATTCATTAGTAGTGTTTATGCAATTCATTAAGCATTTTTGGTGTCTTTCACTTACCATTTAAGTGCAGCTATGTAACTGGTGAAGAAAAAGTTAATAGTGCTCAGTATGTGTGCTATTCAAAGACTTTATTAATTGATAGATGTGCTCACTGTGATGTAGATATATATAGATCTACCACCAGTGTTTAGATGATACCCCCTGCCCTGGGGGTATGATGTTGATTCAAGTATCTATAAGTGCTATGGTGCTGAACAAATAAATATTCACATAGAGTGATTAAAAATAGTAATAGGGCGATCACTCCCAGTGCTATGTGCCAGGCAGTGAAATAACAATTGCTTCCAGTGATAATTAACCGGTTTTGGTGCGGGTGCTTTTAATGCCTATACCCGTGGCCCCCCACTAGGTATTGCACTCACCCCTCCAAATTCCCCTTTCAACAGGGGTGCTGGCTTAAGTGTATAGTCCTGGGTGGCTTGTTTTCATAGGTCCTGGGCGTCCTGGGTGTCCATAGCTAGATGGGCTATGGGTCCCCTCCAGGAAGTCCGCTGGGTCTGGTACGCTCAAAGAACAAACAGAAGATACCCCATAGTGTAGTATGTAAAGATATAGAAAAACTGGTGCAGATAAAATCGCAAATGGATGATTTGCATGGGTTCGCACTAAAACCGGTTTATTATCAAAGGAAGCAATTGTTATTTCACCGCCTGGCACTGGGAGTGATCGCCCCATTACTATTTTTAATCACTCTATGTGAATATTTATTTGTTCAGCACCATAGCACTTATAGATACTTGAATCAACATCATACCCCCAGGGCAGGGGGTATCACTTAAACACTGGTGGTAGATTTCTATATATCTACATCACAGTGAGCACATCTATCAGTTAATAAAGTCTTTGAATAGCACACATACTGAGCACTATTAACTTTTTCTTTACCAGCTACATAGCTGCACTGGCACTAGCACTCAGCACCTTGTAAGGGTATCATCATATGCCCAGCGAGTCTTCTACTTGGCACGGTGCACTTTCATCATTTATGTTATAGTATTAATGGAATACATAAGGATTGATTGATTGATTTTATCATCTGCGGATTTTTTTATGTTGGATTACTAAATCTAGTCCACACTTTCACATACACTGTACACCAGGGCTCAAAATTTCAAGTCTTGAGCTACTAGCCAGGCCTTAAGAGTAATGCCCCATACACACGTGCAGATTATCTGCAGACTTTTGTCTGCAGACTTACCAAAACCATATAATATGAGGTCAAACCTAAACACTTTCAATTTGTATGCAATCCGGCAGGCCCTTGCACTACATAGAAAAGGTAAGTCTGCAGACAAAAGTCTGCAGATAATCTGCACGTGTGTACGGGGCATTACTCGCCACTTATTGCCCCACCCAAACCCTACCCTGCTCCGCCCCTAAACACGCCCTCGTAAAATATCTAAAAAAATTACACTGTTAAATGTGTTCAGAGTGCCCACAGCGTTCCCCCTTTCAATGCAGAGTGCCTATAGCGTGCCCCTTTTCAATGCAGAGTGCCCACAGCGTGCAGAGAGACCAGCGTGCACTTAACTGATGCAGCGGCGGCTTATCCTCAATCCTCTGCGTCTCCCTCCTCCTCCTCCTCGGCCAATGGCAATTGTTAGCCTTTCGGCCAATCAGGAAGCAGGTATCGGACCCACTTCCTGATTGGCCAGGAGGAGGTTCCGGAGGAGGATCCATGTGACAATAGCGAATATTCATTTGCTATTGTCAAACAATGGGTGGGCTCAGGGCACACTGCTCTGCGCCCCAGGTCCACCCTTTTCTGAAGAAGAATGCAGGCTGCGCTGTGAATGGCGGCGTATACCAACATTGCTTTTTATCTGTTTAGTAATGAAATGACTATGTGTTCTAGAAAGCCTAAGCCAGGAACCCCCTTTTATCAGCAGTACGTCACATCTTGTCATTATAACAGTTGTGTGAGGCTGGAGCTCCACTTTTTATTTTAACTCTTTCAGTTATGTAACAGCTAGAATACAATGTGTTTGGTGTTCAATGAGACCTGTAGTATATTTGTGGCTTGGGTATTGGGGAGGAATGCATGGGTTTAGCCACAGATAAGGATGTGGTATCATGGGTGTGAGATACAGGAAACAGGCAGATTTTAAAGTGTAAAATGAAATTAACCTGCTGTTAAGTTTAGATTGCAAAATTACAAATTTTTCCTGCTGAGATCTGCAATTTTATTGCAAGAGAATGTATGTAAGTTTAGCGAATGGGACATTTCTGATCTTTTGCATGAGGAGTTACATGAGCTTTATTGGCTTCATAAAAACAGACGGTGAGATGATAAAAATATGCCCAGAGTAAAATTTGGGGTGTTTTCTTGCACCTGGGGAGCTGCAGTTGCAGAGTAGAACCTATCATTCAATTAAATCACTGAACACAGCCATTCTCTTGTACTCACGTGTAGCCCTACCTCCCGCAGGAGCTTGGTTTGATGAGACTCTGTTCTCTGCCAAAACTCTGTAAACCGCGTCGTCCCTTCTGATATACTTGGTTCTATAATAATGTTTTGCAAGGACCCATGTTACCTTAGGCATTAATATACTACCACAAATGTATCAGCATACAAAATATGACTACCTAACTGTAAACAAAGTCATAGGTGTGCGCAGCCTATTGCATTATGGTGTGCACCCTAAAGCTTAAACACACAAGCCTTTCTCTGCAGCCTCTGCTGCACTGGACAGTGAATGAATGGGAAGTGCTCTGTGCTGAGCGGCTTCCTGTTCATTCACAAACTGAAGCATAGTAAACCTAATTGTGTTCTCCATGTTCATTTGGAAAAGGAAGGCACCAGTAAATTACATATTTACTAGCCCCTTTCCCCACTCTCCATCCTGCAGCGTAGTGATTAGGGTGTGCCCAGTCACACCTGGCACACCCCCTGCGCACGCCTATGAACAAAGTAAATATATCATTGCAAGGGAAAAAATGGTGCAGTTGGTAACAGCCCTAACTGCAACATGCAATTGTTTGAAGCCCAATGTTGCATAACGATTTATTCAGGTAGAAATATCATTAATTTGCAAATACTGTTGTTACCCAACTGAATATATATACTAGGCCTGGATATAATTTCTCCAAAACAAGGAGCCAGCTCCAAAAAGTTGGAAGGTTGCAACCATGCATCTTTGATCTCACAGCTGGTCTAAATTGACAGTGTATGATAATGGGTCACATTTTAATGAAAGTGGGTGTGTACGTCAATATATCTACAAAGCCTATAATGTAATGTGACCGGAAAACTAGTGAAGGTTCCAGGGCCGGTGTTAGACTATTTTGCCCCCCCCCCCCCCAAATCAAACTTGTATACCTCTAAAATATTATTTCTGTACCTCTATAAGGTATAAAAAGGGCACAAAATATTCTAGATTCTAGAAACGGCCCTGTCTAAAAGGCCTATACCCCCATAATGTTTGCATTGAACTGCCAGACACAGAGAGCATAGTTGCCAACATTTCAAAAACATTTTTAGGGACACTTTTTTTTTTTTTTTTTTGCGTCCAGAAAGCCACTGTAGGTGGGGCATTGCCTTAATTAGAGAACTGGGTGACAGCAGAAGACTGGGTGACAGCAGGGCAGAGGACTTGTAGACAGCAGAGGACTGAGTGATAGCAGAGCAGAGAACTGGGTGACAGCAGGGCAGAGGACTGGGTGACAATAGGGAAGAGAACTGGGTGACAGCAGGGAAGAGGACTGGGTGACAGCAGAGGACAAGGTGACAGCAGGGCAGAGGATTAGATGACAGCAGAGGACTGGGTGACAGCCGGGCAGAGAACTGGGTGACAGCAGAGGACTGGGTGATAGCAGGGCAGAGGACTGAGTGACAGCAGAGGACTGGATGACATCAGGGCAGAGAACTGGGTGACAACAGAGGGCTGAGTGACAGCAGGGCAGAGGACTGGGTGACAGCAGAGGACTGAGTGACAGCAGAGGACAGGGCAACAGCAGGGCAGAGGGCTGGGTGAAAGCAGGGCAGAGGACTAGGTGACAGCAGAGGACTGGATGACAGCAGGGCAGATGATTAAATGACAACAGAGGACTGGGTGACAGCTAAGCATAGGACTGGGTGACAGCATAGGACTGGGTGACAGCAGGGCAGATGATTAAATGACAACAGAGGACTGGGTGATAGCAGGGCATAGGACTGGGTGACATCAGGGCAGAAGACTGGTGACAGCAGAGCAGAGGACTGGATGACAGCAGGGCAGAGGCCTGGGTGACAGCAGGGCAAAGGATCGAACAACAGCAGAGGACTGGGTGACAGCAGGGCAGAGGACTGGGTGATAGCAGTGCAGAGTACTGGGAGACAGCAGAGGACTGGGTGAACGCAGAGCAGAGAACTGGGTGACAGCAGAGGACTGGATGACAGCAGGGCAGAGGACTGGGTGACAGTGGAGGACTGGGCAACAGCAGGGTAAAGGACTGGATGACAGCAGAGGACTGGGTGACAGCAGGGCAGAGGACTCGGTGAAAGCATAGGACTGGGTAACAGCAGGACAGATGATTAAATGACAGCAGAGGACTAAGTGACAGCAGGGCATAGGACTGGGTGACAGCAGAGCAGAGGACTGGGTGACAGCAGGGTACATGACTGGGTGACAGCAGGGCAGAGGATCAAATGACAGCAGAAGACTGGGTGACAGCAGGGCAGAGGACTGGGTGACAGCAGGGCAGAGGACTGGGTGACAGCAGCGCAGAGGACTGGGTGACAGCAGAAGACTGGATGACCACAGGGCAGAGAACTTGGTGACAGCAGAGGACTGGGTGACAGCAGGGAAGAGGACTAGGCGACAGCAGAGGACTGAGTGACAGCAGAGGATTGGGCAACAGCAGGGCAGAGGACTGGAAGACAGCAGAAGTCTGGGTGACACCAAGGCAGAGGACTGGGTGACAGCAGAAAACTGAATGACAGCAGGGCAGAGGACTGGGTGACAGCAGCGCAGAGGACTGGGTGACAGCAGAAGACTGGATGACCACAGGGCAGAGAACTTGGTGACAGCAGAGGACTGGGTGACAGCAGGGAAGAGGACTAGGCGACAGCAGAGGACTGAGTGACAGCAGAGGATTGGGCAACAGCAGGGCAGAGGACTGGAAGACAGCAGAAGTCTGGGTGACACCAAGGCAGAGGACTGGGTGACAGCAGAAAACTGAATGACAGCAGGGCAGAGAACTGGGTGACAGCAGGGCGGAGGACTGAGTGACAGCAGGGCAGAGAACTGGGTTAAAGCAGAGGACTGGGTGACAGCAGGGCAGAGAACTGGGTGACAGCAGGACAGAGGACTGGGTGACAGCATGGCAGAGGACTGGGTGACAGCAGAGGACTGGGTGAAAGCAGGGCAGAGGACTGGGTGACAGCAGAGGACTGGGTGACAGCAGGGCAGATGATTAAATGACAACAGAGGACTGGGTGACAGCAGGGCATAGGACTGGGTGGCAGCAGAGGACTGGGTGACAGCAGGGCATAGGACTGGGTGACAGCAGAGCACAGGACTGGGTGACAGCAGGGCAGAGGACTGGGGGACAGCAGAGGACTGGGTGACAGCAGTGAAGAGTACTGGGTGACAGCAGAGGACTGGGGGACAGAAGGGCAAAGAACTGGGTGACAACAGCAGAGGACTGGGTGACAGCAGGGCAGAGGACTGGGTGATAGTGGAGGACTGAGTGACAGCAGAGGACTGGGCAACAGCAGGGTAAAGGACAAGATGACAGCAGAGGACTGGGTGACAGCAGGGCAGAGGACTCGGTGACAGCATAGGACTGGGTGACAGCAGGACAGATGATTAGATGACAGCAGAGGTCTGGGTGACACCAAGGCAGAGGACTGGGTGACAGCAGAAAACTGAATGACAGCAGGGCAGAGAACTGGGTGACAGCAGGGCGGAGGACTGAGTGACAGCAGGGCAGAGAACTGGGTTAAAGCAGAGGACTGGGTGACAGCAGGGCAGAGAACTGGGTGACAGCAGGACAGAGGACTGGGTGACAGCATGGCAGAGGACTGGGTGACAGCAGAGGACTGGGTGAAAGCAGGGCAGAGGACTGGGTGACAGCAGAGGACTGGGTGACAGCAGGGCAGATGATTAAATGACAACAGAGGACTGGGTGACAGCAGGGCATAGGACTGGGTGGCAGCAGAGGACTGGGTGACAGCAGGGCATAGGACTGGGTGACAGCAGAGCACAGGACTGGGTGACAGCAGGGCAGAGGACTGGAGGACAGCAGAGGACTGGGTGACAGCAGTGAAGAGTACTGGGTGAAAGCAGAGGACTGGGGGACAGAAGGGCAAAGAACTGGGTGACAACAGCAGAGGACTGGGTGACAGCAGGGCAGAGGACCTGGGTGATAGTGGAGGACTGAGTGACAGCAGAGGACTGGGCAACAGCAGGGTAAAGGACAAGATGACAGCAGAGGACTGGGTGACAGCAGGGCAGAGGACTCGGTGACAGCATAGGACTGGGTGACAGCAGGACAGATGATTAGATGACAGCAGAGGACTAAGTGACAGCAGGGCATAGGACTGGGTGACAGCAGAGCAGAGGACTGGGTGACAGCAGGGCAGAGGACTGAGTGACAGCAGGGTAGAGAACTGGGTTACAGCAGAGGACTGGGTGACAGCAAGGCAAAGGACTGGGTGACAGCAGGGCAGAGGACTAGATGACAGCATGGCAGAGGACTGGGTAACAGCAGAGGATTGGGTGACAACAGAAGACTAGGTGACAGCAGGGCCGAGGACTGGGTGACAGCAGGGAAGGGGACTGGGTGACAGCAGAGAACTGGGTGATAGCAGAGCAGAGAACTGGGTGACAGCAGAAAACTGGGTGACAGCAGGGCAGAGGACTAGGTGACAGCAGAGGACTGGGTGACAGCAGGGCAGAGGACTGGGTGACAGCAGAGGACTGTGTGACAGCAGGGCAGAGGATTCAATGACAGCAGAGGACTGGGTGACAGCCGGGCAGAGAACTGGGTGACAGCAGAGGACTGGGTGATAGCAGGGCAGAGGACTGAGTGACAGCAGAGGACTGGGTGACATTAGGGCAGAGAACTGGGTGACAGCAGAGGACTGGGCAACAGCAGGGCAGAGGACTGGGTGACAGCAGGGCAGAGGACTAGGTGACAGCAGAGGACTGGGTGACAGCAGGGCAGATGATTAAATGACAACAGAGGACTGGGTGACAGCAGTTTCATAGGGCCGGGTGGCAGCAGAGGACTGGGTGACAGCAGGGCAGATGATTAAATGACAACAGAGGATTGGGTGACAGCAGGGCATAGGACTGGGTGACAGCAGGGCAGAAGACTGGTAACAGCAGAGCAGAGGACTGCGTGACATCAGAGCAGAGGACTGCATGACAGCAGGGCAGAGGCCTTGTTGACAGCAGGGCAAAGAATCAAATAACAGCCGAGGACTGGGTGACAGCAGGGCAGAGGACTGGGGGGCAGCAGGGCAGAGGACTGGGTGACGGCAGAGAACTGGGTGATAGCAGTGCAGAGTACTGGGTGACAGCAGAGGAATGGGTGATAGCAGTGCAGAGTACTGGGTGACAGCAGAGGACTGGGTGACAGCATGGCAGAGAGCTGGGTGACAGCAGAGGACTGGGTGACTGCAGGGCAGAGGACTCAGTGACAGCATAGGACTGGGTGACAGCAGGACAGATGATTAAATGACAGCAGAGGACTAAGTAACAGCATAGCATAGGACTGGGTGAAAGCAAAGCAGAGGACTGGGTGAAAGCAAAGCAGAGGACTGTGTGACAGCAGAGCAGAGGACTGGGTGACAGCAAGGGTACAGAACTGGGTGCAGCAGGGCAGAGGATCAAATGACAGCAGAAGACTTGGTGACAGCAGGACAGAGGACTGGGTGACAGCAGGGCAGAACATTGGGTGACAGCAGAGCAGAGGACTGGGTGACAGCAGAGGACTGGATAACAACAGGGCAGAGAACTTGGTGACAGCAGAGGACTGGGTGACAGCAGGGAAGAGGACTGAGTGACAGCAGAGGACTGAGTGACAGCAGAGGATTGGGCAACAGCAGGACAGAGGACTGAAAGACAGCAGAGGACTGGGCAACAGCAAGGCAGAGGACAGGGTGACAGCAGAAAACTGGATGAATGCAGGGCAGAGAACTGGGTGACAGCAGGGCAGATGACTGAGTGACAGCAGAGCATAGAACTGGGTTAAAGCAGAGGACTGGGTGACAGCAGGGCAGAGAACTGGGTGACAGCAGGACAGAAGACTGGGTGATAGCATGGCAGAGGACTTGGGTGACAGCAGGGCAGAGTTCTTGGTGACAGCAGGCAGAGGACTGGGTAACAGCAGGGCAGAGGACTTGGTGACGGCAGGGCATAGAACTGGGTGACAGCAGAAGACTGAGTGACAGCAGGGTAGAGGATCGGGTGACAGCAGGACAGAGGATTGGGTGACAGCAGGACAGGGGACTGGGTGACAGCAGGGCCGAGGATTGGATGACAGTAGGGGACAAGGTGACAGCAGGGCAGAGGACTGGGTGACAGCAGAGGACTGGGTGACAGCAGGGCAGAGGATTGGATGACAGCAGTGGACTAGGTGACAGCAGAGGTCTGGGTGACAGCAGGGCAGAGAACTGGGCAACAGCAGGGCAGAAGACTGGGTGAGAGCAGAGGACTGGATTACAGCAGGGCAGAGAACTTGGTGACGCAGAGGACTGGGTGACAGCAGGGCAGAGGACTGGGCGACACCAGAGAACTGAGTGACAACAGAGGACTGGGCAACAGCAGGGTAGAGACTGGATAACAGCAGAGGACTGGCTGACAGTCAGTAGGGTAGAGGACTTGTTGAAAGCAGAGAACTGGGGGACAGCAGGGCAGAGAACTGGGTGACAGCAGGGCAGAGGACTGAGTGACAGCAGGGTAGAGAACTGGGTTACAGCAGAGGACTGGGTGACAGCAGGACAAAGGACTGGGTGACAGCAGGGCAGAGGACTGGGTGACAGCATGGCAGAGGACTGGGTAACGGCAGAGGATTGGGTGACAACAGAAGACTAGGTGACAGCAGAGCAGATGACTGGGTGACAGCAGAGGACTGGGTGACAGCAGAGCAGGGGACTGGGTGACAACAGAGGACTGGGAAACAGCAGGGCAGAGGACTGGATGATAGCAGGGGACTGGGTAACAGCAGGGCAGAAGACTGGCTGAGAGCAGAGGACTGGGCGACAGCAGGGCAGGGAACTGGGTGACATCAGTGCAAAGGACTGGGCGACAGCAGGACAGATGACTGGGCAACAGCAGAACAGAGGACTAGGTGACAGCAGGGCAGAGGACTGGGTGACAGCAGGGGACTGGGCGACAATAGGGCAGAAGATTGAGTGACAGCAGAGGATTGGTTGACAGCAGGACAGAGGACTGGGTAAAAACAGGGCAGAGGACTGGGTGACAGCAGATAACTGGGTGACAGCAGAGCAGAGGACTGGATGACAGTGGGGCAGAGGACTGGGTGACAGCAGGGCAAAGGACTGGATGACAGTGGGGCAGAGGACTGGGTGACAGCGGGGCAGAGGACTGGGTGACAGCAGGACAGAGGACTGGGTGACAGCAGAGGACTGGGTGACAGCAGGGAAGAGGACTGAGTGACAGCAGAGGACTGAGTGACAGCAGAGGATTGGGCAACAGCAGGACAGAGGACTGAAAGACAGCAGAGGACTGGGCGACAGCAAGGCAGAGGACTGAGTGACAGCAGAGCATAGAACTGGGTTAAAGCAGAGGACTGGGTGACATCAGGGCAGAGAACTGGGTGACAGCATGGCAGAGGACTTGGGTGATTGCAGGGCAGAGGACTGGGTGACAGCAGGCAGAGGACTGGGTGACAGCAGGGTAGAGGATCGGGTGACAGCAGCACAGAGGATTGGGTGACAGCAGGACAGGGGACTGGGTGACAGCAGGGCAGAGGATTGGATGACAGCAGGGGACAAGGTGACAGCAGAGGGGCAGAGGACTGGGTGACAGCAGAGGACTGGGTGACAGCAGGGCAGAGGATTGGATGACAGCAGTGGACTAGGTGACAGCAGAGGTCTGGGTGACAGCAGAGCAGAGAACTGGGCAACAGCAGGGCAGAAGACTGGGTGACACAGAGGACTGGGTGACAGCAGGGCAGAGGACTGGGCGACACCAGAGAACTGAATGACGACAGAGGACTGGGCAACGGCAGGGTAGAGACTGGATAACAGCAGAGGACTGGCTGACAGTAGGGTAGAGGACTGGGTGAAAGCAGAGAACTGGGGGACAGCAGGGCAGAGAACTGGGTGACAACAGGGCAGAGGACTGAGTGACAGCAGGGTAGAGAACTGGGTTACAGCAGAGGACTGGGTGACAGCAGGACAAAGGACTGGGTGACAGCAGGGCAGAGGACTGGGTGACAGCATGGCAGAGGACTGGGTAACGGCAGAGGATTGGGTGACAACAGAAGACTAGGTGACAGCAGAGCAGATGACTGGGTGACAGCAGAGGACTGGGTGCCAGCAGGGCAGGGGACTGGGTGACAACAGAGGACTGGGCAACAGCAGGGTAGAGGACTGGCTGAGAGCAGAGGACTGGGCGACAGCAGGGCAGGGGACTGGGTGACATCAGTGCAAAGGACTGGGCGACAGCAGGACACATGACTGGGCAACAGCAGAACAGAGGACTGGGTGACAGCAGGGCAGAGGACTGGGTGACAGCAGGGGACTGGGCGACAATAGGGCAGAAGACTGAGTGACAGCAGAGGATTGGTTGACAGCAGGACAGAGGACTGGGTAAAAGCAGGGCAGAGGACTGGGTGACAGCAGAGAACTGGGTGACAGCAGAGGACTGGGTGACAGCAGGGCAGAGGACTGAGTGACAGCAGAGGACTGGGTGACAGCAGAGCAGAGGACTGGATGACAGCGGGGCAGAGGACTGGGTGACAGCGGGGCAAAGGACTGGGTGACAGTGGGGCAGAGGACTGGGTGACAGCGGGGCAGAGGACTGGGTGACAGCGGGGCAGAGGATTGGGTGACAGCAGAGGACTGGGTGACAGCAGGGCAGAGGACTGGGTAACAGCGGGGCAGAGGACTGGGTGACAGCAGGGCAGAGGAGTGGGTGACAGCGGGGCAGAGGACTGGGTGACAGCAGGGCAGAAGACTGTGAGAAATTGGGTTACCTGCTCTGCCCAGTTTCTCACAGTCAGGACAGTGCTACATTTGAAACCAGATGCCATCTTGATCTTTGTCAGCTAACAGCACTTGTTTACTTCTATCTAAAAGTTTAAAGATAGAAGTAAAAAAAGCTGACAAAGATCAAGATGGTATCTGGTTTCTCATGTAGTACTGTCCTGACTGTGAGAAATTGGCAGAGCAGTTTTTACCTGAATATCTCACAGACCAGTGGCTGCATAAAAATTAAAAAAACTGCATTTTGCGAGATCCATGTTGCTCTCTGCCCCGAAAGGACCGCACAAATCATCCCTGAGACCGGCCGCACCGCACCACTGACAGGCGGGATCTCCCCCGACCAGTGACAATGAAGAAGGCGGGCCAGCTCCTAGACCTCATCAGAGCCCTAAACAGCTTGACAGCTGGGGGAGCCAGAGGAGGGATCTGTCAGTGTACCACATATATAAATCTATAAATAGCTGCACTAACCAATGCGTTAACTGTTACTTGCCCAAATCAACATACAATGTGAATATTTCAACACCACTAGTGATGTGCCGCAAAAAATATAAAAATCAATATAAAATTAAAATAAAGTGCCCATTATTGAATCCATTCCGTGCCAATAGTGATATCTTGCATATAATCGCTCATATGGTGATTCACGCAGCTTTAACGTGCCTATATCTACCACCTTCAAAAATTCACACTCACCAAATGGCAGTGTAGTATGAGCCTGATCAATGTGTAGGTCTTTTGGTTCTCTTTATGGATCTCTCCTGTGGTCCCAGGTACAGATAGCGTTATTCCACTGACTCTTTCTTTGCTCCAACAAGCTGCCCTCATGTAATCAGATAATATCCATCATTGCGCAACATCCAAATCAATTTTATTAAAAATCCACTAAAGGAATTACACTCACATGTAAAAGTGCTCTTAGACTGGCACTAAGTCTGTCCAGCAATCCACTAAACTTGTGCGCTTGCCGCTCCGTCCAAGGAGGTAACAGGCGATGACTGCGCCCTAGGCGGCTGCCTAGTTCGCCTAGTAGTAGCACCAGACCTGGAAGGTTCTTCAAGCGCTATTATCCAAATTCATGGGTGCAATAAATATACAGTGAATAAACATTTCTTAGGCACTGTTCACACCTGAGCAGTTTTCTGCTTGAAGCTTGTAGCTCTAAAACTGTCAACAAACAAAATCACATTCATTTCAATGGCCTTGTTCACAATTTAGTGTTTTGTTGCTTGAAGCAAAACACTTGGTGCTCAATAAAGTACATGAACTTGTTTTAGGCAGATTGGCCCCCAAGTGTTTTACGAGCACTGTGTCGCATGTTTTCTGGCAAAACAGCAGCTCTCCACCTCTAATCTGCTCTCCCTAGTGCTTTCCTTTAGCTAAAACACCTGAAGCTTGAATATATATAAAAAATGCTTATAATATACTTCCAAAACTCTCGTAATATGCTTGCAAAACTCTGTAACAAAAATTCCTGAAAATTGGTCTGCTCAGGTGTGAATGGGGCCATGGTGGGGGATATCTTGTAAGTCTGGGTCTGGCTGCAAGCTGAAGCCAAGCTTTTGAGATTTTGTGGTATTGTTCTGGGCAGGACATCCTGGGCAACACAGATTTTCTAGAAACACTATGCCAATTTGGCAGCTTGGATTTACACAGCCCTACCTGACACTGCTTATATGAGTATCTGGATTGGCAGCTTGGATTTACACAGCCCTACCTGACACTGCTTATATGAGTATCCTGAGAGTTAGTCTTGTGAGGCAGCCCTGACCCAATTTAAACCCATTGCTGCTAGGGCGCCAGTCACCAGCAGACAGAGGGCCTGGGAATTTGCTGCTCACTATCTTTCAGATTGTGACTGACAAAACACACAGAGGCCAACGTTTTCACCGAACAATGTGCAGTGGATCTCTACAGTACAGCTCCAGGGAACCTAGGACTCCGACAGCAGATCAGTACTGTTGTAATTATCCTTCCTAGACATGCAGCACCAAGTTGAAGCATAGCTCCCAATTGTCCCTGATTTTAAGGGACTGTCCCTGATTTGGAACAAAGTCCCTCTGTCCCTCTTTCCTCCTCATTTGTCTGATTCATATAGTTGTAAATAAAATGCACCTTTTTGTCTTTCGAAAAGTGTTTCCCCAGTGCTAAACCTTTCATCCAATTTCTAAATTGCTGAAATTTCAAATGCCAGTAAAAAGAAATAGTAGTGGTAAAAAAAGCACTTACAGAATACAGGATACTTTATTAATCCCTAAGGAAAATTGGGAAACTGTTACGATACAACCATACTCAACAAAGACAACGCAAGATCACAAAAATGAACAGAACAAGATACAAAGACGCAACAAAATTACCAAAAACAGCCATTAGCACCAAATAAAACAAATTAAAACTACACTACAGCTAAACCATCCATACAATTAAAATACAACATAGAAAAAATAACACAGATTAAAATAACAGAAAAATAAACTACCAAATGCAAACTGACACACCACTTTCTCTAACATTCCACAAAAATAAATTAAGGCTGGGTTCACACTGAT
This sequence comes from Pelophylax lessonae, assembly GCF_965119305.1. NCBI lineage: Eukaryota > Metazoa > Chordata > Amphibia > Anura > Ranidae > Pelophylax > Pelophylax lessonae. The sequence continues at coordinate 115,724,060 of NC_138768.1, forward strand.
GCTAATTGGATGCTGTCTGTCAATCAGTTGCCAAGGCAGCAAAGGGATCTTGCAGCATGGCGGTAATGATGTCCTGGTTGTGCTTCTCGCTTCCCTTAAAGGGGCTACCCATTATTGGCATGACAATGGTGATGGAAAGTGATCTCTTGGCTTTAGAGCTCTGATCACTTTTACAGAGTACACTAAACCCCCAACCCCTCAAGCCAAGATGCCAGTGGTGGTTCCCAGGCTCTCCTGTCCCTCCGGGGAGCCCAGGGCCAAGATAAATGGCTTTGAGATGTGAAGTAGGAAGAGATCAGGGAAAATGTGTTCCCCAATCTATTCTGCAACTAATGAACCAACAAGGTTTTTTTTTGTTTTTTTTTTTTAATTTCCAGGTTCTCAGCTGTCATTCCCTGACTGAGGGATGACATTAGAGGTCTAATTGTCTCCTGATGTCTCTATAAAGAGGACCTCTCACCTGCCCAATTATCACATAGGGTGTTTGTTAGTCCTCTTGTGATGGCAATAAAGGTTTTAAAAGTGTTAAAAATTGCAATATAATAAAATAAATGAAAATAGTAAAAACAAATGAAAAGCACCCCATTGCCCTGCGCATACACCTATATGCAAATGCAAAGTATCTCTGTGAATGTAGGTGTGAGAGCACTCATTTTAAGGGCCATAGTTCACGTAACTCTGATAATCTCTAAAGGCTTTTAAAGTGCCATCTATAAACAAGTTTGGGTACCACAGTTTTTCACCATTCCACAGACATGCACAAAGTATTATATTGTGCTTGTGTACACTATAATTAATTTTAGTGTATTTTCTCCTGTAACTATGCATTTAATAATCAGTTACACAAATATTATGTAGCATAAAAATTGCAACTACCATTTTTTTCTACGGGGCCTCTGCTTTCAGAAAATATAAAATTGTTTGCGCATGTAATGTAATTTTGTAGCAAAAAGTGCAGATTTTAACGCGTGTGAAAAACTGCTCTGGTTTAACCACTTAAGCCCTGGAAGATTTTACCCCCATTCCGACCAGGGGTTTTTTTGCGATTCGGCACTGCGTGACTTTAACGGACAATTGCGCGGTCGTGCGACGCTGTACCTAAACGAATTTGACGTCCCTTTTTTCCCACAAACAGAGCTTTATTTTGGTGGTATTTGATCACCTGTGCGATTTTTACTTTTTGCGCTATAAACAAAAAAAGAGTGTCAATTTTGCAAAAATAACAATATTTTTCACATTTTTTTTATATGAAATTCCCCAAAAGAAATGTAATAATCAAAATTTTTTAACATTTTAGGCCAATTTGTTTTATGCTACATATGTTTGGTAAAACAAATCGCAAAAAGCGTATTTTGATTGGTTTGCGCAAAAGTTATTGCGTTTACTAAGGGAAAGATTTCTGTCATTTTTGGTGTTTTTTTTTAATGCGTAATGGCGGCGATCTGCGATTTTTTTTGCGGTACTGCGACATTGCGGCGGACAGATCGGACCCTTGACTGACATTTTTGACACTTTTGGGGTTACCAGTGACATTACTACAGTAATCAGTGCTATATATATGCACTGTTACTGCAAAATGACACTGGCAGGGAAGGGGTTAACTTTATTGGGGAAGGAGGGGTTAAGTGTGTCCCTAGGGGCGTGCTTCTAACTGTGATTGGACATGGCTACTGGTGTAGGCACAGTAATCAATGGTCCTACATAGTAGAACCGTATGATCACTATTCCTACACAGGGGAGAATGACAGGCGGCTTGTTTACATCAGCCGCCTGCCTTTCTCCCTTCACGGCGGACGATCGCGAGTGACCGGCAGACATCGGGTACGAGCCGTTGCGGGCGAGCGCCTCCGCGGGCGCGCGCTCACCCGCTATTGTCTCACAAGCAAGTGACAGGCGAGTGACGTACCCATACGTCACTTTGCCTGACCGGGGCTGACCGCCGCAGTATACAGTGGGTACGGAAAGTATTCAGACCCCCTTAAATTTTTCACTCTTTGTTATATTGCAGCCATTTGCTAAAATCATTTAGGTTCATTCTTCTTCCTCATGAATGTACACATAGCACCCCATACTGACAGAAAAACACAGAATTGTTGACATTGTTGCAGATTTATTAAAAAAGAAAAACTGAAATATCACATGGTCCTAAGTATTCAGACCCTTTGCTGTGACACTCATATATTTAACTCAGGTGCTTTCCGTTTCTTCTGATCATCCTTGAGATGGTTCTACACCTTCATTTGAGTCCAGCTGTGTTTGATTATACTGATTGGACTTGATTAGGTAAGCCACACACCTATCTATATATAAGACCTTCCAGATCACAATGCATGTCAGAGCAAATGAGAATCATGAGGTCAAAGGAACTGCCTGAAGAGCTCAGAGACAGAATTGTGGCAAGGCACAGATCTGGCCAAGGTTACAAAAAGATTTCTGCTGCACTTAAGGTTCCTAAGAGCACAGTGGCCTCCATAATCCTCAAATGGAAGACGTTTGGGACGACCAGAACCCTTCCTAGAGCTGGCCGTCCGGCCAAACTGAGCTATCGGGGGAGAAGAGCCTTGGTGAGAGAGGTAAAGAAGAACCCAAAATCACTGTGGCTGAGCTCCAGAGATGCAGTCAGGAGATGGGAGAAAGTTGTAGAAAGTCAACCATCACTGCAGCCCTCCAGTCGGAGCTTTATGGCAGAGTGGCCCGACGGAAGCCTCTCCTCAGTGTAAGACACATGAAAGCCCGCATGGAGTTTGCTAAAAAAACACCTGAAGGACTCCAAGATGGTGAGAAATAAGATTCTCTGGTCTGATGAGAACAAAATAGAACTTTTTGGCCTTAATTCTAAGCGGTATGTGTGGAGAAAACCAGGCACTGCTCATCACCTGTCCAATACAGTCCCAACAGTGAAGCATGGTGGTGGCAGCATCATACTGTGGGGGTGTTTTTCAGCTGCAGGGACAGGACGACTGGTTGCAATCGAGGGAAAGATGAATGCGGCCAAGTGCAGGGATATCCTGGACAAAAACCTTCTCCAGAGTGCTCTGGACCTCAGACTGGCCGAAGGTTTACCTTCCAACAAGACAATGACCCTAAGCACACAGCTAAAATAACGAAGGAGTGGCTTCACAACAACTCCGTGACTGTTCTTGAATTGCCCAGCCAGAGCCCTGACTTAAACCCATTTGAGCATCTCTGGAGAGACCTAAAAATGGCTGTCCACCAACGTTTACCATCCAACCTGACAGAACTGGAGAGGATCTGCAAGGAGGAATGGCAGTGGATCCCCAAATCCAGGTGTGAAAGACTTGTTGCATCTTTCCCAAAAAGACTCCTGGCTGTATTAGATCAAAAGGGGGCTTCTAATAAATACTTAGCAAAGGGTCTGAATACTTAGGACCATGTGATATTTCAGTTTTTCTTTTTTAATAAATCTGCAACAATGTCAACAATTCTGTGTTTTTCTGTCAGTATGGGGTGCTATGTGTACATTCATGAGGAAGAAGAATGAACCTAAATGATTTTAGCAAATGACTGCAATATAACAAAGAGTGAAAAATTTAAGGGGGTCTGAATACTTTCCGTACCCACTGTATGTACTTGCGGCGGTCGGCAACCGGTTAAAAGTGGTTAAAACAGTATTAAACCCAAAACCAAAAATGTATTATTTTGCCACTTTGTAATCAGATGTGGTGGGCGGCTGCATCAATTTTCTTTTCTTTGTCCAGTTACATACATCTTAAGGAAAGCAAGCCTAAAAAAGGAAACTAATAAAGCCATCACATCTAAGAATTGGTAAGCTGCTTTATAATAAATATTTTGCTGTTAGGTTTAATACTGCTTTAAATATTGATTTATCAAGTCACTGTTGCATTTTTTTTTTGAGGTAAGCCTTTTTTGGCTTGTGTGTCTTTGGGGTCAACGTCAGCATTGTTTTATTGATGGTTTAGAAAATAACTTGTGGGTTAAGTCAGTCCTTTTTTGCATATTAATTCTTCATGGTCCACATAAAAATGGTGTAACAGGGATTTTACCTTATGATTACTATTCTTTGTTATTAATGTGAAGCATTTGCCGAAAACGCCATATGGCGAAATGCATTGATGTCCGCCTGTCTATAATTCTTTACTAACCAGTGACGACACTTCCGGCGACTCCGTGGAACGCACGCCAGCCAGCTTCTCAGAGCGTTCAGAGAGGGGTGAGCCCGTTACATGGTTGAGGAAAGGGGATGCATTTGATATGCGATCTGAGCTGGTGCCGTTCAGGGCACATTCTATGTAAGCCTAACTATTGTGTGTGTGGTGGCTTTTTAATTGTTAATAAAACAGTGTTGCTCTATTATGGGTGTCTCTGTTTTACCTCCATATAATCAACATTGGCCACCCAAGAGGGATTAGAGAGGTGCAGACCCATCCAGGTGTCCTGATTGCTTATAAGGCTGTATGGTCCCTGGGACCTGGGGCTTCTGGTGAGCAGATTTATGAGCCTTATCACGAGGTGGAGCCCTTTTATCAAAATAAGAAGATACAGCGTGGGTGACAGCATTTATTGAGAACCAATATATTCCACTTAAGAAGACTTCTTTGTATATGGCCTGTGATTGCTTCACATTTATTAATTTCTGCTGGTTTTATAGCAATAGTGTATTGTTGTGTTCACACTATTGGTACATTTGTATGTTATTTTCCATTATATCTACATTAGCCATCACTTAACAGCGCCTGCTTTATATGTATTGTCTTTGTTTTTAGTGTTTTTCATTTAAAGGGGCAGCAGTTAAGGGAACTCACTATATGGATAAGGTGCTCCCTTCATGGATTATTTCACTTTTTGTTATTAAATATTCTTATTAAAACTGAAATGTGACTATTTTGTTTTATGGGTGGAGCTGGTGCAAGTAATAGGTCTATTGTTAATAATAACACAATTGTTAAAGCTATATTTATCTCTGCTATATTTTTTTTTTATAAATGGGCCCCTAGGTGGTTTATGCCATATTGTGCTAATAAGCACAGCAAATTAGCACATTATGACAGACCTACCTGTCAATTGGTGCACTCCAGCGCTGGTCCCGATGACTTGTAAGACACTATAGCTGGCTTCTGTGTTCTTCAACTAAAGCAGCTCTCTTTCCCATAAGACAAGCAGGCCTACCGGTAATCAGTTGCCCCTAGGACCTATACACAGTGCTAGAGTGCCTGGCTATCACGCCAGGGTAGGCGCAAAGTGAGCAAAGCAAACAGGTACTTGTGGTGTTGTTCATTGACAGTCCAGGTAGTAAAAGGCAGGCAAGGTTCAGAATAGTTAGGGACAAATCCGTAGTCAAAAGGCAAGCAGAGTTCAGAGAGTAGTCAAAATCCGATCCAAGGTCATCCACGAGGGCATCCAATCCAACAGAGCAGGGTAGGCAAACAGGGAGCTTGGAACAAATGTAACAAATACAATATTGCAAGCACGAGACTGCAGATTTGGCTGGTTTAAATCAGGTTTAATCTCCACCCAGAGGCTGGCCGCATGAATCACCTTGCAGGTGGACAGACAGACAGACAAGGAGAATGCCCAGCCAAAAACTAGGATACTGAAATGAGGAGCAGGAGTGTCACATGCTCCTGACACATCTGCACTTGGTCTTCCTTCCAGGTTCCGTCTGTCTGGCCACTTGAATGGCCAGGGCATGATTACGTCACACTCCTGCATGCACATAGGAGTTACATCAGATTGAGTGCTGTAAAAGTATGCTGTGTTGGGCATGCAGTGTACATGACAGCTGAACAGGAAAAAGGAAGTACTTGACAAAGGAGACCAACAATACCTGTCCGCAGGTTTTATTTATTTATTTATTTTTCTTTCACTTTTTTTTTTTTTTTTTTAAGAAATTAGGTAGCACATATACACCGTACAACAAATCTCAGATAAAAAAAAAAAAATGCTGTTTCTGGTTCATACAAAAATAAAAGGTGAGAAACATAACACAGTAAAAAAAAAAAAAAAACTCTCTCTCCAGTGAAAGGCCTGGGAGGGTATTAATCAGACAGCCCAGAGTGGTTGCAGAAGAGCACAGAAATGTGACATTCATCTACTGGTATGAGATCAATTTAATAAAGGATATGCTAGGTGATATCATGAGAAGATCTGCTGAAAAATGGGCCAGTGTAAATGTGATAGAATTACGAAGATAGATAGATAGATTAAGAAGACGTCTTTGTATATGGACTGTGAATGCTTCACATTTAATAATTTATTCTGGTTTTATAGCAATAGTGTATTGTTGTGTTCATACTATTAGCACATTTGTATGTTATTTTCCATTATATCTACATTAGCCATCACTTAACAGCGCCTCCTTTATATGTGTTGTCTTTGTTTTTAGTGTTTTTCATTTAAAGGGGCAGCAGTTAAGGGAACTCACTATATGGATAAGGCGCCCTTCATGGATTATTTCACTTTTTGCTATTAATATTCTTATTAAAACTGAAATGTGACTATTTTATGTTACAGGTGGAGCTGGTGCAAGTAATAGGACTGTTGTTAATAATAATAACACAATTGTTAAAGCTGTATTTATACCTGCTACATTTTTTTATAAATGGGCCCCTAGGTGGTTTATGTCATATTGTGCTAGTATGCACAGCAAATTAGCACATTATGACAGACCTACCTGTCAAATAGTGCACTCCAGCGCTGGTCCCGATGACTTCCATCTTGTCCGCTTACCCCTAACGCATGTGATAAGACACTATAGCTGGTTTCTGTGTTCTTCACCTAAAGCAGCTCCCTTTCCCATAAGACAAGCAGGCCTACTGGTAATCAGTTGCCCCTAGGACCTATACACAGTGCTAGAGTGCCTGGCTATCACGCTAGGGCAGGCACAAAGTGAGTAAAGCAAAAGGTACTTGCGGTGTTGTTCAGTGACAGTCTAGGTAGTAAAAGGCAGGCAAGGTTCAGAATAGTTAGGGACAAATCCGTAGTCAAAAGGCAGGCAGAGTTCAGAAAGTAGTCAATATCCAATCCAAGGTCATCCACCAGGGTATCCAATCCATTAGAGCAAGGTAGGCAAACAGGGAGCTTGGAACAAAGGTAACAAATGCAATATTGCAAGCACGAGACTGCAGATTTGGCTGGTTTAAATCAGGTTTAATCTCCACCCAGAGGCTGGCCACATCAATCACCTTGCAGGTGGACAGACAAGGAGAATGCCTAGACAAAAACCAGGATACTTGAATGAGAAGCAGGAGTGTCACATGCTCCTGACACATCTGCACTTGGTCTTCCTTCCAGGTTCCACCTGTCTGGCCACTTGAATGGCCAGGGCATGATTACGTCACTCTCCTGCATGCACATAGGAGTTACATCAGCTTGGCACAGATTGAGTGCTGTAAAAGTATGCTGAGTTGGGCATGCAGTGTACATGACACCTGACAGGCAAAGGGTAGCATTTGACATAAGAGACCAATACCTGTCCGCAGGTTTTATTTTTATTTTTTTTCTTTCACTTTATTTTTTTTTTTTTTTTTAGAAAGAAATTAGGTAGCACATATACACCGTACAGCAAGTCTCAGAGTAAAAAAAAATTACTGTTTCTGGTTCATACAAAAATAAAAGGTGAGAGACATAACACAGTAAAAAAAAAAATTCTCTCTCCAGTGAAAGGCCTGGGAGAGTATTAATCAGACAGCCCAGAGTGGTTGCAGAAGAGCACAGAAATGTGATATTCATCTACTGGTATGAGATCAACTTGATAAAGGATATGCTAGGTGATATCATGAGAAGATCTGCCAAAAATCGGGCCAGTGTAAACGTGATAGATCATGATTTAGGGTGATGGCTTTATAAATAAAATCTTATAGCAACTTTTCTGTGGTACCTGTCAGCAAGTTTTAAAAACTTAGTTAATACCACTTTTACAAACTTTTCCTGATATGGAGGGCAGTCCTTCTTTTGGAACCAAATGCCTCTCCTTCCTCCTCAGTGGTTCCTCTTTTTTTATGTTGGCATATACATTGAGGGAAAAAAGTATTAGATCCCCTGCTGATTTTGTACATTTGCCCATTGACAAAGAAATGATCAGTCTACATTTTTAATGGTAGGTAGTGATGTCGCGAACCTAAAATTCGCCGTTCGCGAACGGCGAACGCGAACATCGGCAAATGTTCGCGAACCGGTGAACCGGGCGAACCGCCATAGACTTCAATAGGCAGGCGAATTTTAAAACACACAGGGACTCTTTCTGGCCACAATAGTGATGGAAAAGTTGTTTCAAGGGGACTAACACCTGGACTGTGGCATGCCGGAGAGGGATCACGCAAAAAAAAGTTCTTAAAAATTATAATTTTTTGATAGAGAGCCAATTATTGGAGAAATTAAAAAAAAATACAAATAAAAAATTTCTTTGGATTTAGCATCTGGGGGGGGTCTAAAAAGTGTACCTGTCAAGTTTCAGCTCTGTAGCATGTCCAGAACCCCTAAAAAACAGCATTTTTCTTATATTTTCAGGAATACGGCTTCTCTGCGGCTGGCTTTTTCTCTTGCAGGCATTTAGCGGGCATTTTTTTAGGCAGGCATGTCATTTTTTGTATTCAGTGTCTGGGGGGGTCTAAAAAGTGTACCTGTCAAGTTTCAGCTCTGTAGCATGTCCAGAACCCCTAAAAAACAGCATTTTTCTTATATTTTCAGGAATACGGCTTCTCTGCGGCTGGCTTTTTCTCTTGCAGGCATTTAGCGGGCATTTTTTTAGGCAGGCATGTCATTTTTTGTATTTAGTGTCTGGAGGGTCTAAAAAGTGTACCTGTCAAGTTTCAGCTCTGTAGCATGTCCAGAACCCCTAAAAAACAGCATTTTTCTTATATTTTCAGGAATATGGCTTCTCTGCGGCTGGCTTTTTTTCTTGCAGGCATTTAGCTGGCATTTTTTTAGGCAGGCATGTCATTTTTTGTATTCAGTGTCTGGGGGGTCTAAAAAGTGTACCTGTCAAGTTTCAGCTCTGTAGCATGTCCAGAATCCCTAAAAAACAGCATTTTTCTTATATTTTCAGGAATACGGCTTCTCTGCGGCTGGCTTTTTCTCTTGCAGGCATTTAGCGGGCATTTTTTTTAGGCAGGCATGTCATTTTTTGTATTTAGTGTCTGGGGGGTCTAAAAAGTGTACCTGTCAAGTTTCAGCTCTGTAGCATGTCCAGAACCCCTAAAAAACAGCATTTTTCTTATATTTTCAGGAATACGGCTTCTCTGCGGCTGGCTTTTTCTCTTGCAGGCATTTAGCGGGCATTTTTTTAGGCAGGCATGTCATTTTTTGTATTTAGTGTCTGGGGGGTCTAAAAAGTGTACCTGTCAAGTTTCAGCTCTGTAGCATGTCCAGAACCCCTAAAAAACAGCATTTTTCTTATATTTTCAGGAATACGGCTTCTCTGCGGCTGGCTTTTTCTCTTGCAGGCATTTAGCGGGCATTTTTTTAGGCAGGCATGTCATTTTTTGTATTTAGTGTCTGGGGGGTCTAAAAAGTGTACCTGTCAAGTTTCAGCTCTGTAGCATGTCCAGAACCCCTAAAAAACAGCATTTTTCTTATATTTTCAGGAATATGGCTTCTCTGCTGCTGGCTTTTTTTCTTGCAGGCATTTAGCGGGCATTTTTTTAGGCAGGCATGTCATTTTTTGTATTCAGTGTCTGGGGGGTCTAAAAAGTGTACCTGTCAAGTTTCAGCTCTGTAGCATGTCCAGAACCCCTAAAAAACAGCATTTTTCTTATATTTTCAGGAATACGGCTTCTCTGCGGCTGGCTTTTTCTCTTGCAGGCATTTAGCGGGCATTTTTTTAGGCAGGCATGTCATTTTTTGTATTTAGTGTCTGGGGGGTCTAAAAAGTGTACCTGTCAAGTTTCAGCTCTGTAGCATGTCCAGAACCCCTAAAAAACAGCATTTTTCTTATATTTTCAGGAATACGGCTTCTCTGCGGCTGGCTTTTTCTCTTGCAGGCATTTAGCGGGCATTTTTTTAGGCAGGCATGTCATTTTTTGTATTTAGTGTCTGGGGGGTCTAAAAAGTGTACCTGTCAAGTTTCAGCTCTGTAGCATGTCCAGAACCCCTAAAAAACAGCATTTTTCTTACATTTTCAGGAATACGGCTTCTCTGCGGCTGGCTTTTTCTCTTGCAGGCATTTAGCGGGCATTTTTTTAGGCAGGCATGTCATTTTTTGTATTTAGTGTCTGGGGGGTCTAAAAAGTGTACCTGTCAAGTTTCAGCTCTGTAGCATGTCCAGAACCCCTAAAAAACAGCATTTTTCTTATATTTTCAGGAATACGGCTTCTCTGCGGCTGGCTTTTTCTCTTGCAGGCATTTAGCGGGCATTTTTTTAGGCAGGCATGTCATTTTTTGTATTTAGTTTCTGGGGGGTCTAAAAAGTGTACCTGTCAAGTTTCAGCTCTGTAGCATGTCCAAAACCCCTAAAAAACAGCATTTTTCTTATATTTTCAGGAATACGGCTTCTCTGCGGCTGGCTTTTTCTCTTGCAGGCATTTAGCGGGCATTTTTTTAGGCAGGCATGTCATTTTTTGTATTTAGTGTCTGGGGGGTCTAAAAAGTGTACCTGTCAAGTTTCAGCTCTGTAGCATGTCCAGAACCCCTAAAAAACAGCATTTTTCTTATATTTTCAGGAATACGGCTTCTCTGCGGCTGGCTTTTTCTCTTGCAGGCATTTAGCGGGCATTTTTTTAGGCAGGCATGTCATTTTTTGTATTTAGTGTCTGGGGGGTCTAAAAAGTGTACCTGTCAAGTTTCAGCTCTGTAGCATGTCCAGAACCCCTAAAAAACAGCATTTTTCTTATATTTTCAGGAATATGGCTTCTCTGCGGCTGGCTTTTTTTCTTGCAGGCATTTAGCGGGCATTTTTTTAGGCAGGCATGTCATTTTTTGTATTCAGTGTCTGGGGGGTCTAAAAAGTGTACCTGTCAAGTTTCAGCTCTGTAGCATGTCCAGAACCCCTAAAAAACAGCATTTTTCTTATATTTTCAGGAATACGGCTTCTCTGCGGCTGGCTTTTTCTCTTGCAGGCATTTAGCGGGCATTTTTTTAGGCAGGCATGTCATTTTTTGTATTTAGTGTCTGGGGGGTCTAAAAAGTGTACCTGTCAAGTTTCAGCTCTGTAGGATGTCCAGAACCCCTAAAAAACAGCATTTTTCTTATATTTTCAGGAATACGGCTTCTCTGCGGCTGGCTTTTTCTCTTGCAGGCATTTAGCGGGCATTTTTTTAGGCAGGCATGTCATTTTTTGTATTTAGTGTCTGGGGGGTCTAAAAAGTGTACCTGTCAAGTTTCAGCTCTGTAGCATGTCCAGAACCCCTAAAAAACAGCATTTTTCTTATATTTTCAGGAATACGGCTTCTCTGCGGCTGGCTTTTTCTCTTGCAGGCATTTAGCGGGCATTTTTTTAGGCAGGCATGTCATTTTTTGTATTTAGTGTCTGGGGGGTCTAAAAAGTGTACCTGTCAAGTTTCAGCTCTGTAGCATGTCCAGAACCCCTAAAAAACAGCATTTTTCTTATATTTTCAGGAATATGGCTTCTCTGCGGCTGGCTTTTTTTCTTGCAGGCATTTATCGGGCATTTTTTTAGGCAGGCATGTCATTTTTTGTATTTAGTGTCTGGGGGGTCTAAAAAGTGGACCTGTCAGCTCTGTAGTATGTCCAGAACCCCAAAAAAACAGCATTTTTCTTATAATTTTTAGTAGAAAACTAATGCAGTGTCTTTCCAGCTGTCTTTTTTTCTTTCTGGCAAGCTGAAATATGATATGCCAAGGCAAACATGCCTATCAGTTGAGCTATGACACAGACAACACTGCACACATGGGGAAATATGTAAAACAAAAAACAGGAAAAGGAAATTAGGTGACGGTCACAAAACATGATATTGTGATTGGCCAAATAAAAAGTCGCCTCGCGATGAGGTCGCGCCAAAGTCGCGCTAAGTCGCGCCAAAGTCGCACTGGAAGCGACGCTACTTTAGTGGTAGCGGCAGTGTAAACCAGCACTAAAACATCCAGTGTGTGAATACGATCAGGTATGATGTTTTATCGGTCAAGTAGTGTAAGGGTTACGCCCGTCGCCCGCTTCACAGTGACAGACCAAACTCTGACAGACCAAACTCCCCGTTTAACAGTCAGTCAGTCCATTTGCACAACCGCAAACTCCCCATTTGCACAAGGTTGGATACCAGCTAGTCATGTCCCGTTCCTTGTCCTCACTGACATCATTGAAGGTCTCTTCCTCCACCCAGCCACGTACAACACCAAGGGTCCCCGAAAGGTGACAACAAGCCCCCTGGGACGCCTGCTGTGGCTGGTATTCCACCTCCTCAAAGCCAACATCCTCCTCTGACTTCTCTTCTTCAGACTCCTCTCTCTGCGTTGCCACAGGTCCAGCAATTGACAACGACAAGGCTGCTTCTGGTGGTGATGGGGACCACAACTCTTCCTCTTCATGCTCATCTACAGCCTGATCCAGTACTCTTCGCAGGGCACGCTCCAGAAAAAATGCATATGGGATGAGGTCGATGATGTTGCCTTGGGTTCGACTGACCACCAGGGTTGTCACCTCCGCAAAAGGACGCATGAGCCTACAGCCATTGTTCATGAGCATTCAGTAACGCGGCCAAAAAATACCCAGCTCCGCAGAAAGAATGAAAGAAAATGAATGTTTTTTCTATGAAAAATTATCCTGCGGATCGCTTTTGGTCTGTTCACAATGAAGCAACGACCTTATCATCTGGGGTGTGCCAACACAATCCTAGAGGTGATCGCTTCATTGTGATGCGCAAGCCCCTTCACCACGACAAGGTAACGATCACGAAGGGGAATTGACACATGTATGTGCCTTTTTTTTTGTTTTTTGTTTTTTTGCAGCCACAGTGTAGCACCAGAGGCCAGAAAAATTAGGCATGTACACATGCATGAAAAAGCAGGTATTGTTGCAGCCGCTGCTGTAGCAGCGGCCTGAAAAATTGAGGTTTTAAGGCAGAAAGTGCACTAAAAAATTGCGGCTTGAACCGTAGTTGGTGGCGGAGACGTCATGTAAGTCATCCGGCATGCAGAGAATGATTATATACAGCAGCGTGTGGACCATTTTTAGGCCAAGGCATCTCAGTCATCACCAGGCCTTTTTTAGTCAAATGCATCCCCCACTGTCAGTCCCTTCAGGATCCATGCCTCATTCATCTTAATAAACGTGAGGTAATCAAGACTTTTTTGACCTAGGCGACTTCTCTTCTCAGTGACAATACCTCCTGCTGCGCTGAAGGTCCTTTCTGACAGCACACTTGAAGCGGGGCAGGCCAGAAGTTCAATGGCAAATTGGGATAGCTCAGGCCACAGGTCAGGCCTGCACACCCAGTAGTCAAGGGGTTCATCGCTCCTCAGAGTGTCGATATCTGCAGTTAAGGCAAGGTAGTCTGCTACCTGTCGGTCGAGTCGTTCTCTGAGGGTGGACCCCGAAGGGCTGTGGCGATGCATAGGACTAAAAAAGCTCCGCATGTCCTCCATCAACAAGACGTCTGTAAAGCGTCCTGTCCTTGCCGGCGTGGTTGTGGTGGTAGGAGGAGGATTACTTTCACCTCTTCCCCTGTTGGATTCCCGTTGTGCTGTGACATCACCCTTATATGCTGTGTAAAGCATACTTTTTTAACTTATTTTGTAGCTGCTGCATCCTTTGCGACTGCCGGTAATTGGGTAACATATCACAGACTTTCTGCTTATACCGGGGGTCTAGTAGTGTGGCCACCCAGTACAGGTCGTTCTCCTTCAGCCTTTTTATACAAGGGTCCCTCAACAGGCATGACAGCATGAAAGACCCCATTTGCACAAGGTTGGATGCCGAGCTACTCATGTCCAATTCCTCGTCCTCACTGATGTCATTGAAGGTGTGTTCTTCCCCCCAGCCACGTACAACACCACGGGTACCAGATAGGTGACAACGAGCACCCTGGGATGCCTGCTGTGGTTGGTGTTCCTCCTCCTCAAAGCCACATTCCTCCTCTGACTCCTCTTCCTCACACTCCTCTTCCAGTGTTGCCGCAGGTCCAGCAATCGATGGTAAGGCTGTTTCTGGTGGTGGTGATGGTGACCACAACTCTTCCTCTTCCTCTTCACGCTCATCTACGGCCTGATCCAGCACTCTTCGCAGGGCACGCTCCAGGAAAAAAACATATGGGATGATGTCGCTGATGGTGCCTTCGGTGCGACTCACTAGGTTTGTCACCTCCTCAAAAGGACGCATGAGCCTACAGGCATTGCGCATGAGCGTCCAGTAACGTGGCAAAAAAATACCCAGCTCCGCAGAGGCTGTCCTAGCACCCCGGTCATACAAATACTCATTGACCGCAAATCAAGCGCCTCACTGGCATGTTGTTTCGCCGCTGAATATCTGGAAAGTGCGCCATGGCCGTGTAGGAACGCCTGAAATGGCCACACACCTTCCTGGCCTGCTTGAGGACGTCCTGTAAGCCTGGGTACTTCTGCACAAAGCGTTGCACAATCAGATTCAACACATGTGCCATGCACGGCACATGTGTCAACTTGCCCAAATTCAATGCCGCCAACAAATTGCTTCTGTTGTCACACACCACTTTGCCGATCTCCAATTGGTGCGGGGTCAGCCACTGATCCACCTGTGCGTTCAGGGCGGACAGTAGTGCTGGTCCGGTGTGACTCTCTGCTTTCAGGCAAGTCAACCCCAAGACAGCGTGACACTGTCGTATCCGGCATGTGGAATAGCCCCTGAGGAGCTGGGGGGGTGCAGTTGGTGTGGAGCAAGACGCAACAGCAGAAGAGGACTCAGCCGAGGAGGTTAGCAAAGAGGATGGAGTAGGAGGAGTAGAGGAGGTGGCAGCAGGCCTGCCTGCAAGTCGTGGCGGTGTCACCAACTCCTCTGCAGCAGAGCCACGCATTCCATGCTTGGCAGCCGCCAGCAGGTTTGCCCAATGCGCAGTGTAAGTAATATACCTCCCCTGACCGTGCTTTGCAGACCAGCTATCAGTGGTCAGATGGACCCTTGCCCCAACACTGTGTGCCAGACGTGACATAATTTCATTTTCCACAATAGAGTACAGGTTGGGGATTGCCTTTTGTGAAAAATAATTTCGGCCGGGTACCTTCCACTCCCAATAGCGACAAATTTTTTGAAGGCCTCAGACTCCACCAGCTTGTATGGTAAAAGCTGGCGGGCTAAGAGTTCCGACAAGCCAGCTGTCAGACGCCGGGCAAGGGGGTGACTCTGTGAGATTGGCTTCTTACGCTCAAACATTTCCTTCACAGACACCTGACTGTGGGCAGGTGACGAGCAGGAACTGCTGAAGGTGAGAGGCGGAGGGGCGGGTTGTTGATAGGGGGCATGGAGGACAGCAGTGGTTGACGTGGCTGAAGATGCTGGACCAGGAGGAGGATGGTGGCTTTCAGTTTGTGTGCTGCTTTTACTCATGTGTTGATCCCATAGGCGTTTGTGATGTGAGATCATGTGCCTTCGCAAAGCAGTTGTACCTAGGTGGGTGTTGGACTTCCCACGACTCAGTTTCTTTTGGCACAGGTTACAAATGGCATCGCTGATATCAGAGGCAGACACACAAAAAAAATGCCACACTGCTGAGCTTTGCAAGGACGGCATTCTGGTGGTGGCAACAGCTTGCGTTGATTGGCGTGCTGTCTGGCTGACCCAGGGTGCCGAATCTACATGCTGTCTGACTGCGCCACTAGCTCCTTGCGATGACCTCCTCCCCCTGCTTCCAACTCGTCTCCTCCTCCTCTCTGTCTCCCCATCTGAACTTTCCCCCTCTTCTTCTGCTCTTCGAGCAGGCACCCAGGTGACATCCACAGACACATCGTCATCATCAGCCGCTTCACTTGACAACTCAGCAAAGGCAGCAGCAGCAGGTACAACATCATCATCATCATCATCACAATGTACGTCCATGTGTATAATGCTGCCTGACTGAGACATATCCCCGTTATCTACATCCTCTGGCACTAATAGTTGCGCATCACTTATTTCTTCCAACTGATGTGAAAATAACTCCTCTGATGGATCAAGTGAAGCGGCTGTGGTGCTAGTGTTGGTGGTGGTGCCGGCGGGCCGGCGGGCTGGCGAGTGGTAAATTGAGAGGTGCCCGAAGCTGAGCTGGAGGAGGATGGTACATTAAGGTTCCGAGGGGAAGCTGTAGATGATTGGGTGTCCTGTGTAAGCCAGTCAACTATGGCCTCAGAATTTTTTGAGTTCAGGGTCTGTGGTGGCCTCTGAACACTGGGCATTATTCTAGGGCCTAAGGAAATCACAGCACCACGACCACGACGGCCCTTGCGGGGTGGCCTGCCTCTGCCTGTCATTTTTTTTAATGTGTTGTTACTGTTGTACTATGAGTGCAAGCTGCTGTGCCACCTTATATATCAGTGGTGGGTGGGCAGTGGCACAGTACACTCTCTGTGGACCTGACAGCAGTCACTGGCACCCAGGCAACTGCAATTTAAAAAATATATATATATTTTTTTTACTTTGCAAGCTGCTGTGCCACCTTATATATCAGTGGTGGGTGGGCAGTGGCACAGTACACTCTCTGTGGACCTGACAGCAGTCACTGGCACCCAGGCAACTGCAATTTAAAAAATATATATATTTTTTTACTTTGCAAGCTGCTGTGCCACCTTATATATCAGTGGTGGGTGGGCAGTGGCACAGTACACTCTCTGTGGACCTGACAGCAGTCACTGGCACCCAGGCAACTGCAATTTAAAAAAATATATTTTTTTTTTTACTTTGCAAGCTGCTGTGCCACCTTATATATCAGTGGTGGGTGGGCAGTGGCACAGTACACTCTCTGTGGACCTGACAGCAGTCACTGGCACCCAGGCAACTGCAATTTAAAAAAATATATATTTTTTTTTACTTTGCAAGCTGCTGTGCCACCTTATATATCAGTGGTGGGTGGGCAGTGGCACAGTACACTCTCTGTGGACCTGACAGCAGTCACTGGCACCCAGGCAACTGCAATTTAAAAAAAATATATATTTTTTTTTACTTTGCAAGCTGCTGTGCCACCTTATATATCAGTGGTGGGTGGGCACACAGTGGCACTGCAGTGGGCACAGTACACTCTGTGGACCTGACAGTCACTGGCAGCCCAGGCAACTGCAATAATAAAAAAATATATTTTTTTTCAATTTATTGCAACAAGATGCTGTGCCACCGTATATATATCAGTGGTGGGCAGTGCACTGCAGTGGGTACAGTGCACTCTGTGGACCTGACACAGCACTCACTGCAATTATGACAGAGGAAAAAAAAAAATATTTTTTAAAATGCCAGGTACTGTGCCTGTGCCACCCGAAATGAGTGTGGTGTGCACACAGTACAGTCTGTGGTAGGTCTTTGGCCTCTCACACACAGCGGGCAGGCAACTGCAGTGTACAATAGATATATATATATATATATATATATATATATATATATATATAGGAAAAACTCTATTACCAGTTACCAGCCCTTAAAAGGGCTTTTGGGGGCGCTAAATATATATATATGTATATATATAAATAAAAAAAAAAAACCTCAATTACCAGCCCTTAAAAGGGCTTTTGGGGACACTAGATAGATAGATATATATATATATATATAAGAAGAAACAACTCAATTACCAGCCCTTAAAAGGGCTTTTGGGGATGCTAGAAATATATATATATATATATATATATATATATATATAAAAAATTACACAAATACCAGCCCTTAGAAGGGCTTTTTGGGGTGCTGTCCTTACAGCAGTAGTGGACCAAGAACACTGCAAGACCAGGAACACTGACTAACTGTCCCTAGCTTAACAGCAGCAGCAGCAGCAGCAGCAGCTCTCTCCCTACTCTCACTACACACACTGCTTCAGAATGATCTAAGATGGATGCTGCCCTTGCTTATTTATAGGAGGTGGGAGGGTGTGGGAGGGAGGTATGCTGATTGGCTGGAAATGTGTCTGCTGACTGTGAGGTTCAGGGTCAAAGTTTGCCTCAATGATGTATTATGGGGGGCGGACCGAACATCGCATATGTTCGCCCGCAGCGGCGAACGCGAACATGCGAAGTTCGCCGGGAACTGTTCGCCGGCGAACAGTTCTATACATCTCTAATGGTAGGCTTATTTTAACATTGAGAGACAGAATAACAACAAAGAAATACAGAAAAACGCATTTTAAAAAAGTTATAAATTGATTTACATTTTAATGAGTGAAATAAGTATTTGACCCCTTGGCAAAACATGATTTAGTACTTGGTGGCAAAACCCTTGTTGGCAATCAAAGAGGTCAGACATTACTTGTAGTTGGCCATCAGGTTTGCACATATCTCTTTGCAGATCCTGTCCTAGTCATTAGGGTTCGAGGCTGAGGTTTGGTAACTCGAACCTTCAGCTCCCCTCAACATATTTTCTATGGCATTAAGGTCTGGAGACTGGCTAGGCCATTCCAGGACCTTAATGTGCTTCTTCTTGAGCATTGTTGCCTCTGTCGTGTGTTTTGGGTCATTGTCATGCTGGAATACCCATCCATTTCCCATTTTCAATGCCCTGGCTGAGGGAAGAAGGCTCTCACCCAAGATTTGACGGTACATGGCCCCATCCATCGTCCCTTTGATGCAATGAAGTTGTCTTGTCCCCTTAGGAGAAAAACACTCCCAAAGCATAATGTTTCCACCTCCATTGGGGATAGTGTTCTTGGGGTCATAGGCAGCATTCCTCCTCCTCCAAACACAGCGAGTTGAGTTGATGACAAAGAGTTCGATTTTGGTCTCATCTGATCACAACAATTTCACCCAGTTCTCCTCTGAATCATTCAGATGTTCATTAGCAAACTTCAGATGGGCCTGTACATGTGCTTTCCTGAGCAGGTGGACCTTGCGGGCACTGCAGGGTTTCAGTCCTTCACAGCAGAGTGTGCTACCAATTGTTTTCTTTGTGACTATGGTCCCAGCTGCCTTGAGATCATTGGCAAGATTCTCCCATGTAGTTCTGGGCTGATTCCTCACCGTTCTCATAATCATTGAAATTTCATGAGGTGAGATCTGGCATGGAGCCCCAGAGGGAGAGGGAGATTGACAGTTATTTTGTGTTTCCTCCATTTGCAAATAATCTCACCAACTGTTGTCACCCTCTCACCAAGCTGCTTGGCGATGGTCTTGTGCCCATTCCAGCCTTGTGTAGGTCTACAATCTTGCCCCTGACATCTTTGGACAGCTCTTTGCCATGGTGGAGAGTTTGGAAGCTGATTGATTGCTTCTGTGGACAGGTGTTTTTCATACAGGTAACAAGCTGAAATTAGGAGCACTCCCTTTAGGAGAAATCTTGCCGATTTGATAGGGGATCAAATACTTATTTCACTCATTAAAATGCAAATTAATGTATTTTGAAATCAGTGTTTTTTTAATGCGCTTCTGTGGATTTTTTTGTTGTTATTCTGTCTCTCACTGTTAAAATAAACCTACCATCAAAATTATAGACTGACCATTTCTTTGTCAGTGGGCGAACGTACAAAATCAGCGGGGGATCAAATAGTTTTTTCCCCTCACTGTAGATCGCTAAAGACAAAATGTATTTAACTCCTGAAAGTGTTACACTGCAATAAACATTTCTTCTAACCTCTAAATATTTTAGTTAGTTATTTTAAAAAGCCAGGTTAACCAGATAACGACCACCCACCGCAGATATACTGCGGCAGGCAGCCGCTGCTGGGCAAAGTGACGTAGGGGTACGTCACTCGCTCAGCCACCTGTAGGGGGCGAGCGCGAGCCGCCGGAGGCGCGCTCCCGCCCCCGCTCCTTCACAGGCATCCCCGCGCGAGTGACCAGCGGCTCCGATGTCCGCCGGTCACTCGCGATCTCCTGCAGGAGAGGGAGAAAGGCAGACGGCTGATGTAAACACAGCCGTCTGTCATTCTTCCTGATGTAAGTGCAGAGACTATACGATCCTGCTATGTAGGATCGTATGTCTCTGTGGTTACATCACAAGCCATGCCCCCCCCACAGTTAGAATCACGCCCCTAGGGACACACTTAACCCCTTGATCACCAATAAAGTTAACCCCTTCCCTGCCAGTGTCATTTTAACAGTAACAGTGCATATTTATAGCACTGATTACTGTAGTAATGTCACTGGTACTCCCAAAAGTGTCCAAAATGTCAGTCAGGGGTCCGATCTGCCCGTTGCAATGTCGCAGTCCTGCAAAAAAAAAAAAAAGCAGATCGCTGCCATTACTAGTAAAAAAAACAATAAAAATGACAGCTTTCCCATAGTTAGTAAACGCAATAACTTTTGCGCAAACCAATCAAAATACGCTTATTGCAATTTTTTTACCAAACATATGTAGCAGAAAACAAATTGGCCTAAAATGTTAAAATAGTTTGATTTTTACATTTTTTTTGAGAATTTCATATAAAAAAAATGTGAAAAATATTGTTATTTTTTCAAAATTGACGCTCTTTTTTTGTTTATAGCGCAAAAAATAAAAATTGCACAGGTGATCAAATACCACCAAAAGAAAGCTCTATTTGTGGGAAAAAAAGGACGTCAATTTTGTTTGGGTACAGCGTCACATGACCGCGCAATTGTCCGTTAAAATCACGCAGTGCCGAATCGCAAAATAGGGCCTGCTCTTCGAGCAGTCAAATCTTCCGGGGCTTAAGTGGTTAACCGCTTGCCGACCAGCCACCGTAGTTTTACGGCAGCAAGTCGGCTCTGTCCCGCGATGCGACGTACCTGTACGTCGCTTCGCGGGACCGCTAGCGGGGTGCATGCCCATTGGCCACAGGGGGAGCCAATCAGCTGATCGCATACTAGCTCATTATGAAATACTTACCTAAGAACGAGCCCCTGCCGTGCCGCTCACTCACCTCTATGACGGGCGACATGTCCAGTCGCCCGTCTTCCGGGATCGCAGCATCCGGCCATCTGATTGGCCGGAGCCACGGTGACATCACTCCCGTGCACGCGCGCCGGAGCCAACGGTCACGGCACGGGGCTCTGAAGGAACGGCACGAGCGGCCGTTCCTTCAGAGCGCATGCGCCAGTGACGTCACTGGCTGCATGTAAGGTAAATATCTCCTAAACAGTACATGTTTAGGATATATATACAGTACCTATAGGTAAGCCTTATCATAGGATCACCTATAGGTACAAGTGTCAGAGGAGGGTTTACTTCCTCTTTAACTACAGGTCAGTCCCATTCCCTTACCTATAATAACCCTTAATCATTTTACTATATATATATATATATATATATATATATATATAAAATATTTATTATTATTTTTTTAATTTGCAAATAATTCTATGGATATTTATTAATCACTAATCTGGATTATCCCCAAAACCAATCCCCCTATGGATCCGCTATGATCATTCTCCCTGTCCAGGATACAACTCCCCCCCCCCCTCCTCCAGCATTCTGATCTCCCTGTACACCCCCCAGCAGTAGCTTCTTCTCTCCCCACACACAGGGGCATCGTTTCAGGATAGGGGTGGGGATTGGTAAATATGTCATATTTACCAACCCCTTCCTTTCCTTTTTCCACAATGAGTGAGTGATAGCTACCTTTCACTCACCATGCTCATTCATAACTGAAGAATAGTAAACTGTTTACTATTCTTCAGTTTGTGAATGAACAAAGAGCCTCTGCACAGAGCACTTCCTGATCATTCATCTGCTCAACAGGATCGTTTAAAAATTGTTTTTTTAGTAAAAAAATAATAAAATTGTAAAAAAAATAAATAAATAAATAAAAAGGGCTCATTTAAACAGGTTCTGTGGCCATGTGAATGAGTGATTTGCTTATGCGGCTTGAGCTACCTGCTACTTTATGGAGACGCAGCAGCTATATGAACACAGCTGCAGGTTTTAATTTGGCAGGTGTTGGTGAGTGGCCCCAAATGCCCACTTTTTGTGTTGGGGGCTGTACACCTGAACCCATACACTTTTCAAATTAGGACCTGCAGATGTGTTCATACAGCCACATAGTGTAACATAGTTTGCCTGCACACAACTCCAGGTGGCTCCTGCCACATAAACAATCCACTTATTAATACTTTACAGGCCTACTTTACAGGCCCCAGACCTCATTCACACATAGAGCTTTATTTATTACCTCAATACAGTTTTGTAAATTTTAGATTTAGTAGAAATTTAGTAAGTTAGGTTGTGTTTTGTGTCAGCTAATACTGGTTTTAGTGTATATTTAGCAAAATATCTATTTGATATTTTCTGTAGGGGGGCCTTGTCAGGTAGGCTGTACAGGGCCCCGCGATTTCTATCAGCAGCCCTGAGGACAGACAGAGCGAGTGACTGACCTAAATGGAATACTACCCCACCACCATCCATTCACAATTCTTTATATGGCCAGCCCAGGCAGTAGTGGCTTGTAGCAGCAGCTCTAATATTTGTATTTTGATGGAGGCACTGGTCCCTCTGCATCGGATGGAGGCACTGGTCACTCTGGTCACTCTGCATTGTTGGGGGCACTGGTCACTCTGCATTGTTGGGGGTGCTGGTCACTCTGCATTGGATGGGGGCGCTGGTCACTCTGCATTGGATGGGGCGCTGTTCACTCTGCATTGGATGGGGGCGCTGTTCACTCTGCATTGGATGGGGGCGCTGTTCACTCTGCATTGGATGGGGGCGCTGTTCACTCTGCAATGGATGGGGGCGCTGGTCACTCTGCATTGGATAGGGGCGCTGGTCACTCTGCATTGGATGGGGCGCTGGTCACTCTGCATTGTTGGGGCGCTGGTCACTCTGCATTGTTGGGGGCGCTGGTCACTCTGCATTGTTGGGGGTGCTGGTCACTCTGCATTGGATGGGGGCGCTGGTCACTCTGCATTGGATGGGGGCGCTGTTCACTCTGCATTGGATGGGGCGCTGTTCACTCTGCATTGGATGGGGGCGCTGGTCACTCTGCATTGGATGGGGCGCTGTTAACTCTGCATTGGATGGGGCGCTGTTCACTCTGCATTGGATGGGGCGCTGTTCACTCTGCATTGGATGGGGGCGTTGTTCACTCTGCATTGGATGGGGGCGCTGTTCACTCTGCATTGGATGGGGGCGCTGGTCACTCTGCATTGGATGGGGCGTTGTTCACTCTGCATTGGATGGGGGCACTGTTCACTCTGCATTGGATGGGGGCGCTGGTCACTCTGCATTGGATGGGGCGCTGTTCACTCTGCATTGGATGGGGCGCTGTTCACTCTGCATTGGATGGGGGCGCTGTTCACTCTGCATTGGATGGGGGCGCTGGTCACTCTGCATTGGATGGGGGTGCTGGTCACTCTGCATTGGATGAGGGCGCTGGTCACTCTGCATGGATGGGGGCGCTGGTCACTCTGCATTGTTGGGGGCACTCTGCATTGGATGGGGGCGCTGGTCACTCTGCATTGGATGGGGCACTGTTCACTCTGCATTGGATGGGGCACTGTTCACTCTGCATTGGATGGGGGCGCTGTTCACTCTGCATTGGATGGGGGCGCTGGTCGCTCTGCATTGGATGGGGGTGCTGGTCACTCTGCATTGGATGAGGGCGCTGGTCACTCTGCATGGATGGGGGCGCTGGTCACTCTGCATTGTTGGGGGCACTGGTCACTCTGCATGGATGGGGGCGCTGGTCACTCTGCATTGTTGGGGGCGCTGGTCACTCTGCATTGGATGGGGGCGCTGGTCACTCTGCATTGTTGGGGCACTGGTCACTCTGCATTGGATGGGGGCGCTGGTCACTCTGCATTGTTGGGGCACTGGTCACTCTGCATTGGATGGGGGCACTGGTCACTCTGCATTGGATGGGGGCACTGGTCACTCTGCATTGGATGGGGGACTGGTCACTCTGCATTGGATGGGGGACTGGTCACTCTGCATTGGATGGAATACACATTTGTGTTCCTGACCCTATAGTGTTTTTTTACTACACTGTCGACAACTTTTTTTCACTTTTAGGAGACACCAACAAGAATAACTGAGTAGTCAGTCACAATCTTTTTATCTCTACCCAATGTTTGTGTATAGATATTTTGTAGAATAATTTAATTACAAAAATAAGATTCTAAGAGCTGTGAATACTGAGGTTCTGAGATGTATTGATGTTTGCCTTAAAATATGCAATTTATACAGTCAATTTTAATATCGCCTGCTTATTTATTTTTTTTATCGTGCGCGGGGGGCCTCATATTTGAATTTCGCCTAAGGCCTCAAAAAGTCTAGAGCCGCCTCTGACAGCGTCACACGACCGCGCAATTGTCAGTTAAAGTAACGCAGTGCCGTGACGCAAAAAATTACCTGGTCATTGAAGGGGTAAATCCTTCCGGTCTGGAAGTGGTTAATGGAATAGTGTTAAAAAAGCACTTGTGAGTTGAACCAATCATTTTTTCTGTTTTATTTCTTGGGCCCTGTTCAAATCCTGCGTAGCGGGAACAAGCGCTCCCGCTTGCGATTTACATGATTTACATGTGTTTCTGGGTGTCACGCATAGGGCCTATTCAGTTCACTGGTCCTTATTGGGCAACGAGCTTCACACGGTTTTTAAAGACACGTTTTGCCATGATTTCTGCACGATTCTGTTGTGTGACAGTAGCAGCAAAATGGAACCATGTTTGGGGGGCTATTAGGAATGAATAGCACCCAAATGCATGTCGCACGATTTACTGCAATTTGGAATTTTGAGCAGAAACGTGGCAATTCCAAATCACCAAGTGTGAATGGTGCCTTAGTGATAAGGGGTTTATCAGGGTTGTATTATTTGCATAAATATATCTATGTCCCTTGCTCCTTCAATGTACTTACACACATACAGTGCTGTACTGTACATTCCCTATCCATCTTTCATTCTATACTATGTAAGTCAACTCAGATTCTATGTAACCATCTCTTTAAGCCACACCCAATCCACCAAAGCAGGTCTGGACCACAGTCCACCATTCAGTGATGCCTGTCCTAAACACTTTTGCAATTGAAAAATGACTGTAAACATTATCAACAATGCTTTTCACATCACAAATCTTTTAGATCACCGTTAATGTTTTTTGAGCTCTCTAGAGGATGAAGAATTTCCTTCTGACAAGTGTACCCTACTTATCAGGTGCAAAAATTGATAGCCCAAAAATGGTTATCTCCCAATCCACCAAACTTTATGGAGTGAAGAACCTAGTCACCTTGCTTTCAGAAAAATGGGTTTCAAGGGTATCAAGCTCTGAGACCCATGGTTGTCTGTTCCACCCCATCACATCAAAGCCCCCTTCACATCACATTCCCTCTTCACCTCACAGTCCCAACTCGTTACATGAAGACCCTTTGACATCACAGTCTCCTCTTTACATCATAGCCCTCCTTTCCCATTACATCAAGCCCCCTTGACATCACAGTCCGCCCTTTACATAAAAGTCCACCTTTGCATCATCGCTAGTGTTGAGCGAACACGGACTGTATTATTCGTGTTCGTACCGAATAATTGGATTTTTGTTACCCGAACACGGACACGGACACTTTACTGTATGTTCGGGTAAAAAATCCGTGTTCGGTCGTTTTATTTCCGGGTTTTGCATGTTTTGGCGCTCTTTTCATGGCGGGCTTTCAACAGCCAATCAACAATTGTTTAACTGGTGTGCCTTAAGCTATCCCAGCCATGCCTGCAAATGTATGAGTAGCTGTGATTGGCCGTCTGAAGCATGTGACCAAGTCTTTATAAGTTCGAGGCAGCCGCAGCGGCGTCATTCTGCTGCTTAGCTCAGGAACAGAGCACACATACGTGCTGGCTGCTGATTAGGGAAAGACAGGCAGGGAAAACGAATTGGTGTCCGGATAGAATTTAGGGTCAGGTTGGAGTGTTTAGGCAGGGCGAGTTGTAGGCATTTTAGGGATAGAGTCTGCTGAATTATAGGGTCAGTGTGTTCTACAAACTACAATCGATATTGCTGTGTGGTGTGGGATAGGAGATAGGCAGGTGTCAGTGATCCATCCATTTTTCTGTGTGTGGGCTGCAGTGAACACAATCTTTTTGGGGTGCAGTGAACACAATCCTTTTGGGGTGCAGTGAACAAAATCTTTGTGGGGTACAGTGAACACAATCTTTGTGGGGTGCAGTGAAGACAATCCTTGTGGGGTGCAGTGAAGACAATCCTTGTGGGGTACAGTGAACACAATCTTTGTGGGGTGCAGTGAAGACAATCCTTTTGGGGTGCAGTGAACACAATCTTTGTGGGGTGCAGTGAACAAAATCTTTGTGGGGTACAGTGAACACAATCTTTGTGGGGTGCAGTGAAGACAATCCTTGTGGGGTACAGTGAACACAATCTTTGTGGGGTGCATTGAAGACAATCCTTTTGGGGTGCAGTGAACACAATCTTTGTGGGGTACAGTGAACACAATCTTTGTGGGGTACAGTGAACAAAATCTTTGTGGGGTACAGTGAACACAATCTTTGTGGGGTGCAGTGAAGACAATCCTTTTGGGGTGCAGTGAACAAAATCTTTGGGGGGTACAGTGAACCCAATCTTTGTGGGGTACAGTGAACACAATCTTTGTGGGGTGCAGTGAAGAAAATCCTTTTGGGGTGCAGTGAACACAATCTTTGTGGGGTACAGTGAACACAATCTTTGTGGGGTGCAGTGAAGACAATCCTTGTGGGGTGCAGTGAAGACAATCCTTGTGGGGTGCAGTGAAGACAATCCTTGCGGGGTGCAGTGAACAAAATCTTTGTGGGGTACAGTGAACACAATCTTTGTGGATTACAGTGAACACAATCTTTGTGGGGTGCAGTGAAGACAATCCTTTTGGGGTGCAGTGAACACAATCTTTGTGGGGTACAGTGAACACAATCTTTGTGGGGTGCAGTGAAGACAATCCTTGTGGGGTGCAGTGATCAAAATCTTTGTGGGGTACAGTGAACACAATCTTTGTGGGGTACAGTGAACACAATCTTTGTGGGGTGCAGTGAACAAAATCTTTGTGGGGTACAGTGAACACAATCTTTGTGGGGTACAGTGAACACAATCTTTGTGGGGTGCAGTGAAGACAATCCTTTTGGGGTGCAGTGAACACAATCTTTGTGGGGTACAGTGAACACAATCTTTGTGGGGTGCAGTGAACAAAATCTTTGTGGGGTACAGTGAACACAATCTTTGTGGGGTACAGTGAACACAATCTTTGTGGGGTGCAGTGAAGACAATCCTTTTGTGGTGCAGTGAACACAATCTTTGTGGGGTACAGTGAACACAATCTTTGTGGGGTGCAGTGAAGACAATCCGTGTGGGGTGCAGTGAAGACAATTCTTGTGGGGTACAGTGAACACAATCTTTGTGGGGTGCAGTGAAGACAATCCTTTTGGGGTGCAGTGAACACAATCTTTGTGGGGTACAGTGAACACAATCTTTGTGGGGTGCAGTGAAGACAATCCTTGTGGGGTGCAGTGAAGACAATCCTTGTGGGGTGCAGTGAACAAAATCTTTGGGGGGTACAGTGAGCACAATCTTTGTGGGGTACAGTGAACACAATCTTTGTGGGGTGCAGTGAAGACAATCCTTTTGGGGTGCAGTGAACACAATCTTTGTGGGGTACAGTGAACACAATCTTTGTGGGGTGCAGTGAAGACAATCCTTGTGGGGTACAGTGAAGACAATCCTTGTGGGGTGCAGTGAACAAAATCTTTGTGGGGTACAGTGAACACAATCTTTGTGGGGTGCAGTGAACAAAATCTTTGGGGGGTACAGTGAACACAATCTTTGTGGATTACAGTGAACACAATCTTTGTGGGGTGCAGTGAAGACAATCCTTTTGGGGTGCAGTGAACACAATCTTTGTGGGGTACAGTGAACACAATCTCATACTTCTGAAGATTTGAGGGTGCTGCCTGTTTCATCCTCCTCCTCCTCATCCATCCTTTTAGGGGTACAAACAATAGTAATTGGGGCCTAGTGTGCTTCTGTACGTGTGAAAAACATACACTTTTTTTTGATCATATTTCCTATTCCGCTATTCAATAAAAACCTTTGGGGATCAATTAAATTGCGGGATAGTCTGTGTCGGTACGTGTGAGATCCACCTTTCCAAGTTTTTGGGGTTCATCTCATACTTCTGAAGCTTTGAGGGTGCTGCCTGTTCCATACTCCTCCTCCTCCATCCTTTTAGGTGTACAAACAATAGTAATTGGGGCCTAGTGTGCTTCTGTACGTGTGAGATACATACACTTTTTTTGATCATATTTCCTATTCCGCTATTCAATAAAAACCTTTGGGGATCAATTAAATTGCGGAATAGTCTGTGTCGGTACGTGTGAGATCCACCTTTCCAAGTTTTTGGGGTTCATCTCATACTTCTGAAGCTTTGAGGGTGCTGCCTGTTCCATACTCCTCCTCCTCCTCATCCATCCTTTTAGGTGTACAAACAATAGTAATTGGGGCCTAGTGTGCTTCTGTACGTGTGAGATACATACACTTTTTTTGATCATATTTCCTATTCCGCTATTCAATAAAAACCTTTGGGGATCAATTAAATTGCGGAATAGTCTGTGTCGGTACGTGTGAGATCCACCTTTCCAAGTTTTTGGGGTTCATCTCATACTTCTGAAGCTTTGAGGGTGCTGCCTGTTCCATACTCCTCCTCCTCCTCATCCATCCTTTTAGGTGTACAAACAATAGTAATTGGGGCCTAGTGTGCTTCTGTACGTGTGAGATACATACACTTTTTTTGATCATATTTCCTATTCCGCTATTCAATAAAAACCTTTGGGGATCAATTAAATTGCGGAATAGTCTGTGTCGGTACGTGTGAGATCCACCTTTCCAAGTTTTTGGGGTTCATCTCATACTTCTGAAGCTTTGAGGGTGCTGCCTGTTCCATACTCCTCCTCCTCCTCATCCATCCTTTTAGGTGTACAAACAATAGTAATTGGGGCCTAGTGTGCTTCTGTACGTGTGAGATACATACACTTTTTTTGATCATATTTCCCATTCCGCTATTCAATAAAAACCTTTGGGGATCAATTAAATTGCGGAATAGTCTGTGTCGGTACGTGTGAGATCCACCTTTCCAAGTTTTTGAGGTTCATCTCATACTTCTGAAGATTTGAGGGTGCTGCCTGTTCCATACTCCTCGGGCCTAGTCTGTGTTTGTACGTGTGAGATACACAGTTTTTTATCCTATTCCGCTATTCAATACACACCCTTTTGGTGTAAAAAACATTAAATTGCGGCATAGTTTGCATATTTGACTGTGAGATACACCCGTGCGATACTGTTGTTCTTTTGTTCTGCTATTCAATAAAGACCTTTCTAGGGCAAGATCTTAAATTTCAGAAATATGAGGAGAGCGTCAAATAGGGGCCGTGGCCGGGGTCGTGGTGCTGCTGCTAGAGCTCCTGTTGCAAGGAGAGGACGTGGTCGATCTGTGCCAGCTACACGCACAAGTGAAACACCTTCCTCAAGTGTGAGTAGGCGACAGAACCTGCAGCAGTATTTGGTAGGGCATCATACGCCTCTAGAAGTGATGAGGCCAGAACACAGAGAGGCGATAGTAGATTGGTTTGCTGCTGACAGTGCCTCCAGTTCCTTCACATTGTCTCCCACCCAGTCTACTGCAGAAAGGTCAGAGTTGGCACCTGCAGCCAATGTCCAACCGTCTTTCACCTCACCCCCTTGCAAATCAGGCAAGCAGTCTGAGCCCCAAGCCATACAGCAGTCTCTTATTCTTTTTGAGGACTCTGTCAGCAGGGTTTCCCAGGGCCATCCACCTAGCCCTGCCCCAGAAGTGGAAGAGATTGAGTGCAGCGATGCCCAACCACTTATTTCTCAAGATGAGTACATGGAAGGACCATCACAGCACGTCTCCGATGATGACGAAACGCAGGTGCCAACTGCTGCGGCGTTCAGCATTGTGGAGACCGACAGGGAGGGCAGGGGTGAAGATTGGGTGGAAGATGATGTGGAGGACGATGAGGTCCTCGACCCCACATGGAATGAAGGTCATGCAGG
This sequence comes from Pelophylax lessonae, assembly GCF_965119305.1. Lineage (NCBI taxonomy): Eukaryota > Metazoa > Chordata > Amphibia > Anura > Ranidae > Pelophylax > Pelophylax lessonae. The sequence goes on from NC_138768.1 coordinate 115,754,053, forward strand.
TGACCTGAGTATTTTGGAGGAAGAGGCGGTGGTCGCACAGAGCCACCAGCACAGCAGAAGAGGGAGCAGGGTGCAGAAGCGGAGCGGCCGTGCCCTAGACACTACGCCTGCTACTGCCCAACGCAGCAAGGGAACGAGCGCACCAAAGTCAGCTCAAAAGAGTTCTCTAGCGTGGAAGTTCTTTAGAAAATGTGCTGATGACAGGACACGAGTGGTTTGCACCCTGTGCAATCAGAGCCTGAAGCGAGGCATAAACCTTCTCAACCTGAGCACAACCTGCATGATCAGGCATCTAAGTGCAAAGCACGAGCTGCAGTGGAGTACACACCTTCAAAACCAAGAAACGTCTCTGGCTCATCCTGCTTCCTCTTCTGCTGCAGTCTCGGCCGCTCCAGCCACCTCTGTAGTCATACCGGCACCTGCCACCCCGCAAACAGACGATCTGTCAGCAACACCACCACCTGGGTCACCAACAACCATCTCCACAATGTCCCGTGGAAGTGTTCAGCTTTCCATCTCCCAAACACTTGAGAGGAAGAGGAAGTACCCCCCTACCCACCCGCGATCCCTGGCCCTGAATGCCAGCATTTCACAATTATTGGCCTTTGAAATGCTGTCATTCCGTCTGGTGGAGACGCACAGTTTTAAAAACCTTATGTCGGTGGCTGTCCCACAGTACGTCGTGCCCAGCCGCCACTACTTTTCCAGGCAAGCCATCCCTTCCCTGCACAACCAAGTGGGGGAAAAAATCAGGTGTGCACTGCGCAACGCCATCTGTGCCAAGGTCCACCTAACTACCGATACGTGGACCAGTAAGCACGGTCAGGGGCGTTATATCTATCTAACGGCACACTGGGTAAATGCAGTGGCGGATGGGCCTGAGGCGGATAGCAATTTGGCGCATGTCCTTCCACCACCGAGGATTGCAGGGCGCTTCAGTTTGCCTCCTGTTCCTAACTCATCCTACTCCGCTACCTCATCCTCTACCGCCTCCTCATCCGGACAGCGTAATACCTTCACCACCAACTTCAGCACGGCCAGGGCTAAACGACAGCAGGCAGTTTTACAACTTGCCTGTTTGGGGGACAAACCACACACCGCGCAGGAGTTGTGGAGGAGCATGGAACAGCAGACAAATGAGTGGTTGCTGCCAGCGAGCCTCAAGCCCGGCCTGGTGGTGTGCGATAATGGGCGAAATCTCATAGCAGCTCTGGGCCTAACCGGTTTGACGCACATCCCTTGCCTGGCGCATGTGCTGAATTTGGTGGTGCAGAGGTTCCTTAAAAACTACCCCGATATGTCAGAGCTGCTGCAGAAAGTGCGGGCCGTCTGTGCGCACTTTCGGCGTTCTCACCCTGCTGCTGCTCGCCTGGCAGCGCTGCAGCGTAACTTCGGCCTTCCCGCTCACCGCCTCATATGTGAGGTGCCCACAAGGTGGAACTCCACCTTGCACATGCTGCAAAGACTGTGCGAGCAGCAGCAGGCCATAGTGGAGTTTCAGCTGCAGCACGCACGCGTGAGTCGCTCTGCGGAACAGCACCACTTCACCACCAATAACTGGGCCTCCATGCGAGACCTGTGTGCCTTGTTACGCTGTTTTGAGTACTCCACCAACATGGCCAGTGGCAATGACGCCGTTCTCAGCTTAACTATCCCACTTCTATGCCTCCTTGAAAAAACAATTCGGGCGATGATGGAAGAGGATGTGGCACAGGATGAGGAGGAGGAGGAGGAGGATGAAGAGGTAACATTTCAAAGGCTTTCAGGGCAGTCATTCGCAAGGGGCTCCGAGGGTGGGTTCCTGCACACACAAATGCCAGGGACACAATTGTCCAGCAGGGGCACAGTTCTGGAGGATGAGGAGGAGCTGGAGGAGGAGATGGAACCATGTTCACAGCAGGGTGGCACCCAGGCCAGCTCATGGCCATCACTGGTGCGTGGCTGGGGGGATACAGAGGACACGGACGATACACCTCCCACAGAGGACAGCCTTTCGTCGCCTCTGGGCAGCCTGGCACACATGAGCGATTACATGCTGCAGTGTCTCCACAACGACCGCCGAGTTGCCCACATTCTAACTTGTGCTGATTACTGGGTGGCCACGCTGCTGGATCCCCGTTACAAGGACAACGTACCGTCCTTAATTCACTCACTGGAGCGCGATCGCAAGATGCGCGAGTACAAGCGCACGCTGATAGATGCGATGCTGCTGGCATTCCCATCTGACAGCGGGGCCGCAGTGGAAGCACAAGGCAGAGGAGGAGGAGGAGGAGGAGGTCGCCAACGCAACCAGGGCACCGCCAGCACCTCAGAAGGCAGGGTTAGCATGGCCGAAATGTGGAAAAGCTTTGTCAGCACGCCACAACAAACAGCAGCACCAGCAGCTCAGATGGAACGTCTTAGCAGGAGGCAGCATTTTACCAACATGGTGGAGCAGTATGTGTGCACACGCCTACATGTAGTGAATGAGGGGTCTGCCCCCTTCAACTTCTGGGTCTCCAAATTGGGCACATGGCCTGAGCTTGCCCTTTACACCTTGGAGGTGCTGGCGTGCCCTGCAGCCAGTGTATTATCTGAACGGGTATTTAGCACGGCTGGGGGGCGTTATAACAGACAAGCGCAGCCGCCTGTCCAGAGACAATGTGGACAAGCTCACGTTCATTAAAATGAACCAGGCATGGATCCCACGGGACTTTTCCGTACCTTGTGCAGAATAGCAATGGATACCGACCTTACCCACCCATTGTTCCATTTTTGCTCTTTCTCACTCTTTTGGGGTGTACCCTCATTTAAAATTTGTGAAAAGAAGCAGTGTTGGCTACCTCGTCCTCCTCCTCAGGGCCAGATTAACGTAGGGGCTATTGGAGCTGCAGCTCCAGGCCCCTACCTTTTATATAGGCCCCGGGTTGGCCATATTCACTGTGACCGCTCTTCTGTCACTTGTAAACACAGAAGTCTGGCTTCTATGCTCGCTTCCCCAGGCAGCACCCTCAGAACCTCCCCACACAGCGCGAAGGCCTGACAAGGAGGGACAGTTGCCGATGCATGGATGTGTTTATGGGCTTCAGAGACAGCATCCCATGTTGAATTAGGCATGCATGGCTGCACCCTTCCTCCTCTGGGTGCATGCCAAGGCACGGCCCTTAAGGCCCTTCAAAATCCTCAGCACCAAGACCATGATGCTCTTAATCCGGCCCTGGTCCTCCTCCACCGCCGCTTCCACCTACACCGCCCATAGGTGTGCGCAGCCTATTGCATTAGGGTGTGCACCCCAAAGTTGAAATACACATGCATGTGTTTGCCTACATGTACATGGCCCCGATACATTACTCTCCCTGCTGGCAAAGAGAAATAGAGCAGAGCAGGTCCGAGGGAGATCTTTCCCATCTCCTCACTGGCAAATAGTGTTGAGCGAACACGGACTGTATTATTCGTGTTCGTACCGAATAATTGGATTTTTTTTACCCGAACACGGACACGGACACTTTACTGTATGTTCGGGTAAAAATCCGTGTTCGGTCGTTTTATTTCCGGGTTTTGCATGCTTTGGCGCTCTTTTCATGGCGGGCTTTCAACAGCCAATCAACAATCGTTTAACTGGTGTGCCTTAAGCCATCCCAGCCATGCCTGCAAATGTCTTAGTAGCTGTGATTGGCCGTCTGAAGCATGTGACCAAGTCTTTATAAGTTCGAGGCAGCCGCCGCAGCAGCGTCATTCTGCTGCTTAGCTAAGGGACAGAGCACACATCAATGTGCTGGCTGCTGATTAGGGAAAGATAGGCAGGAAAAAACCATTTGTGTCCGGATAGAATTGAGGGACAGGTCGGAGTGTTTAGGCAGGGCGAGTTGTAGGCATTTTAGGGATAGAGTCTGCTGAATTATAGGGTCAGTGTCTTCTACAAACTACAATCGATATTGCTGTGTGGGGGGTGGGGTGAATCTGCACTCAATCCTGATCTACGATCTCTTCTCAATCCTGTTAGGGACAGAGTCTGCTGAATTTTAGGGAAACTGTGTTCTACAAACTACAATCGATATTTCTGTGTGGTGTGGGATTGGAGATAGGCAGGTGTCAGTGATCCACATCCATTTTTCTGTGTGTGAGCTGCAGTGAACACAATCTTTTTGGGCTGCAGTGAACACAATCTTTTTGGGCTGCAGTGAACACAATCTTTTTGGGCTGCAGTGAACACAATCTTTTTGGGGTGCAGTGAACAAAATCTTTTTGGGGTGCAGTGAACACAATCCTTTTTGGTGTGCAGTGAACACAATCTTTGTGGGGTGCAGTGAACAAAATCCTTTGTGGGGTGCAGTGAACACAATCTTTTTGGGGTGCAGTGAACAAAATCCTTTTTGGGGTGCAGTGAACAACATCCTTTTTGGGGTGCAGTGAACACAATCTTTTTGGGGTGCAGTGAACAAAATCCTTTGTGGGGTGCAGTGAACACAATCTTTTTGGGGTGCAGTGAACACAATCTTTTTGGGGTGGAGTGAACAACATCCTTTTTGGGGTGCAGTGAACAAAATCCTTTTTGGGGTGCAGTGAACAAAATCATTTTTGGGGTGCAGTGAACACAATCTTTTTGGGGTGCAGTGAACACAATCTTTGTGGGGTGCAGTGAACACAATCTTTTTGGGGTGGAGTGAACAACATCCTTTTTGGGGTGCAGTGAACAACATCCTTTTTGGGGTGCAGTGAACACAATCTTTTTGGGGTGCAGTGAACACAATCTTTGTGGGGTACAGTGAACAGAATCTTTGTGGGGTGCAGTGAACACAATCTTTGGGGGGTACAGTGAACACAATCTTTTTGGGGTGCAGTGAACACAATCTTTGTGGGGTGCAGTGAACACAATCTTTTTGGGGTGGAGTGAACAAAATCATTTTTGGGGTGCAGTGAACAACATCCTTTTTGGGGTGCAGTGATCAAAATCCTTTTTGGGGTGCAGTGAACACAATCTTTTTGGGGTGCAGTGAACAAAATCCTTTGTGGGGTGCAGTGAACAGAATCTTTGTGGGGTGCAGTGAACACAATCTTTGGGGGGGTACAGTGAACACAATCTTTTTGGGGTGCAGTGAACACAATCTTTGTGGGGTACAGTGAACAGAATCTTTGTGGGGTGCAGTGAACACAATCTTTGGGGGGTACAGTGAACACAATCTTTTTGGGGTGCAGTGAACACAATCTTTGGGGGGTACAGTGAACACAATCTTTTTGGGGTGCAGTGAACACAATCTTTGTGGGGTGCAGTGAACACAATCTTTGGGGGGGTACAGTGAACACAATCTTTTTGGGGTGCAGTGAACAACATCCTTTTAGGGTGCAGTGAACACAATCTTTGTGGGGTGCAGTGAACAACATCCTTTTAGGGTGCAGTGAACACAATCTTTGTGGGGTACAGTGAACAGAATCTTTGTGGGGTGCAGTGAACACAATCTTTGGGGGGTACAGTGAACACAATCTTTGTGAGGTGCAGTGAACACAATCTTTGTGGGGTGCAGTGAACACAATCATTGTGGGGTGCAGTGAACTCAATCTTTGTGGGGTACAGTGAACACAATCTCATACTTCTGAAGATTTGAGGGTGCTGCCTGTTCCATACTCCCCCTACTCCTCATCTAGCCTTTTAGGGGTACAAACAATAGTAATTGGGGCCTAGTGTGGTTGTGTACGTGTGATATACATACACTTTTTTTGGATCATATTTTCTATTCCGCTATTTAATCAAAAACCTTTGGGGATCAGTTAAATTGGGGGATAGTCTGTGTTGGTACGTGTGAGAGAGATCCACCTTTCCAAGTTGTTGGGGTTCATCTCATACTTCTGAAGGTTTGAGGGTGCTGCCTGTTCCATACCCCCCCTACTCCTCATCTAGCCTTTTAGGGGTACAAACAATAGTAATTGGGGCCTAGTGTGGTTGTGTACGTGTGATATACATACACTTTTTTTGGATCATATTTTCTATTCCGCTATTTAATCAAAAACCTTTGGGGATCAGTTAAATTGGGGGATAGTCTGTGTTGGTACGTGTGAGAGAGATCCACCTTTCCAAGTTGTTGGGGTTCATCTCATACTTCTGAAGGTTTGAGGGTGCTGCCTGTTCCATACCCCACCTACTCCTCATCTAGCCTTTTAGGGGTACAAACAATAGTAATTGGGGCCTAGTGTGGTTGTGTACGTGTGATATACATACACTTTTTTTGGATCATATTTTCTATTCCGCTATTTAATCAAAAACCTTTGGGGATCAGTTAAATTGGGGGATAGTCTGTGTTGGTACGTGTGAGAGAGATCCACCTTTCCAAGTTGTTGGGGTTCATCTCATACTTCTGAAGGTTTGAGGGTGCTGCCTGTTCCATACTCCCCCTACTCCTCATCTAGCCTTTTAGGGGTACAAACAATAGTAATTGGGGCCTAGTGTGGTTGTGTACGTGTGATATACATACACTTTTTTTGGATCATATTTTCTATTCCGCTATTTAATCAAAAACCTTTGGGGATCAGTTAAATTGGGGGATAGTCTGTGTTGGTACGTGTGAGAGAGATCCACCTTTCCAAGTTGTTGGGGTTCATCTCATACTTCTGAAGGTTTGAGGGTGCTGCCTGTTCCATACTCCCCCTACTCCTCATCTAGCCTTTTAGGGGTACAAACAATAGTAATTGGGGCCCAGTGTGGTTGTGTACGTGTGATATACATACACTTTTTTTGGATCATATTTTCTATTCCGCTATTTAATCAAAAACCTTTGGGGATCAGTTAAATTGGGGGATAGTCTGTGTTGGTACGTGTGAGAGAGATCCACCTTTCCAAGTTGTTGGGGTTCATCTCATACTTCTGAAGGTTTGAGGGTGCTGCCTGTTCCATACTCCCCCTACTCCTCATCTAGCCTTTTAGGGGTACAAACAATAGTAATTGGGGCCCAGTGTGGTTGTGTACGTGTGATATACATACACTTTTTTTGGATCATATTTTCTATTCCGCTATTTAATTTAACTGGGCCTCCATGCGAGACCTGTGTGCCTTGTTGCGCTGTTTTGAGTACTCCACCAACATGGCCAGTGGCAATGACGCCGTTCTCAGCTTAACTATCCCACTTCTATGCCTCCTTGAAAAAACAATTCGGGCGATGATGGAAGAGGATGTGGCACAGGATGAGGAGGAGGAGGAGGATGAAGAGGTAACATTTCCAAGGCTTTCAGGGCAGTCATTCGCAAGGGGCTCCGAGGGTGGGTTCCTGCACACGCAAACGCCAGGGACGCAATTGTCCAGCAGGGGCACAGTTCTGGAGGATGAGGAGGATGAGGAGGAGGAGGAGCTGGAGGAGGAGATGGAACCATGTTCACAGCAGGGTGGCACCCAGGCCAGCTCATGGCCATCACTGGTGCGTGGCTGGGGGGATACAGAGGACACGGACGATACACCTCCCACAGAGGACAGCCTTTCGTTGCCTCTGGGCAGCCTGGCACACATGAGCGATTACATGCTGCAGTGTCTCCACAACGACCGCCGAGTTGCCCACATTCTAACTTGTGCTGATTACTGGGTGGCCACGCTGCTGGATCCCCGTTACAAGGACAACGTACCGTCCTTAATTCACTCACTGGAGCGCGATCGCAAGATGCGCGAGTACAAGCGCACGCTGGTAGACGCCATGCTGCTGGCATTCCCATCTGACAGCGGGGCCACAGTGGAAGCACAAGGCAGAGGAGGAGGAGGAGGAGGTCGCCAACGCAACCAGGGCACCGCCAGCACCTCAGAAGGCAGGGTTAGCATGGCCGAAATGTGGAAAAGCTTTGTCAGCACGCCACAACAAACAGCAGCACCAGCAGCTCAGATGGAACGTCTTAGCAGGAGGCAGCATTTTACCAACATGGTGGAGCAGTATGTGTGCACACGCCTACATGTAGTGAATGAGGGGTCTGCCCCCTTCAACTTCTGGGTCTCCAAATTGGGCACATGGCCTGAGCTTGCCCTTTACGCCTTGGAGGTGCTGGCGTGCCCTGCAGCCAGTGTATTATCTGAACGGGTATTTAGCACGGCTGGGGGCGTTATAACAGACAAGCGCAGCCGCCTGTCCAGAGACAATGTGGACAAGCTCACGTTCATTAAAATGAACCAGGCATGGATCCCACGGGACTTTTCCGTACCTTATGCAGAATAGCAATGGATACCGACCTTACCCACCCATTGTTCCATTTTTGCTCTTTCTCACTCTTTTGGGGTGTATCCTCATTTAAAATTTTTGAAAAGAAGCAGTGTTGGCTACCTCGTCCTCCTCCTCAGGGCCAGATTAATGTAGGGGCTATTGGAGCTGCAGCTCCAGGCCCCTACCTTTTATATAGGCCCCGGGTTGGCCATATTCACTGTTACCGCTCTTCTGTCACTTGTAAACACAGAAGTCTGGCTTCTATGCTCGCTTCCCCAGGCAGCACCCTCAGAACCTCCCCACACAGCGTGAAGGCCGGACAAGGAGGGACAGTTGGCGATGCATGGATGTGTTTATGGGCTTCAGAGACAGCATCCCATGTTGAATTAGGCATGCATGGCTGCACCCTTCCTCCTCTGGGTGCATGGCAAGGCACGGCCCTTAAGGCCCTTCAAAATCCTCAGCACCAAGCCCATGATGCTGTTAATCCGGCCCTGGTCCTCCTCCACCGCCGCTTCCACCTACACCGCCCATAGGTGTGCGCAGCCTATTGCATTAAGGTGTGCACCCCAAAGTTGAAATACACATGCATGTGTTTGCCAGCAGGGAGAGTAATGTATCGGGGCCATGTACCTGTAGGCAAGGAGAAATAGAGCAGAGCAGGTCCCAGGGAGATCTTTCCCATCTCCTCACTGGCAATGCTATGTGCCCTAGGTGATTAGGGTGTGCCCAGGCACACCCAGCACACCCTGTGCGCACGCCTATGTCACCGCCACATCCACCACCACCTCAACCTCCCTCCTACTCCATATGGGCCTCGTCCTTCAGAGATGAAGAAGAACATTGTTTTATTTTTCTGTTTTTTTTTGTTGTTTTAAGTTATTTCCCTATCCACATTTGTTTGCAGAGCACTTGCCATGCTCTTAATTACGTTTTGCTGCCATTTGCAGCACTCTAGCCCTTTCCTTTGGTGTTTTAGAGCCATTTTAGTGCCTTAAAGTTCGGGTCCCCATTGACTTCAATGGGGTTCGGTGTCCGGGAAAAGTTCGGTAAAAGTCCGGGACACGGACCCGGACTTTTTTTTAAAGTTCGGCCGAACCCGTCGAACACGGACATCTAGGTGTCCGCTCAACCCTACTGGCAAACAGAGCGATAATGCTATGTGCCCTAGGTGATTAGGGTGTGCCCAGGTACACCCGGCACACCCTGTGCGCACGCCTATGACACCGCCACATCCACCACCACCTCAACCTCCCTCCTACTCCATATGGGCCTCGTCCTTCAGAGATGAAGAACATTGTTTTATTTTTCTTTTTTTTTTTTTTGTTTTAAGTTATTTCCCTATCCACATTTGTTTGCAGAGCACTTGCCATGCTCTTAACTACGTTTTGCTGCCATTTGCAGCACTCTAGCCCTTTCCATTGGTGTTTTAGAGCCATTTTAGTGCCTTAAAGTTCGGGTCCCCATTGACTTCAATGGGGTTCGGTGTCCGGGAAAAGTTCGGTAAAAGTCCGGGACACGGACCCGGACTTTTTTTTAAAGTTCGGCCGAACCCGTCGAACACGGACATCTAGGTGTCCGCTCAACCCTAATCATCGCCCCCCCTTTCACATCACAGTTCCCCTTCTACATCAGTGTCCGCAGCCCTCCTGTTCACATCACAGCCCCTCTTAATATCACATGACCCCTTCACATCACAGCCCCTCTTTGCATATTCTTTGTGCAGAAAATGATAGACCAAAAATGGTCGTCTCCCAACTAACCAAACTTTATGAAGTTCACTTTGCTTAGAGGAAAAAAAAACTGTTTTTCCACAAAGTGTGAGAACACAGACATTTATCAAGCTCTGTGACCCATGGTTGTCTGTTCCAGGCCTAGCACCCATGATCCTGATCATCCAGACGTAATTACAATATTCCAGTAATCCTTGGGTTCTAGTGGCCGATTAAAAACATAAATATGATCCAGGTTCATTGTAGCTTTATTCATGACATGTAAATAAAGTGCCATCCAACTATAATAGTGCTCAGTAAGTCATCTGTAGGGGCACACAATCCAATTATTCTCCATAATTCATTTGCAGCACTCTCAGAATGTAAGGACAACATGGATATGGACTCAAGCACAGAGGGTGAGAAACCATCGACTCCTGTGTCTAATGTATGCAAGACTGCAGCCAAGGACAAAAAAGATAAAGTGAAGTCTCAAAGGAAGCAGCTGTTGCTGGGTGATTCAATCATAAGAAGTGTGGAGCTTAAAGAAAATGGTTTTGTGAGATGTCTCCCTGGTGCTACTGCTAGACGAGATAGAAGACATATTATTAATATTGTTAAGCAAGCAAAGCAGGAAGGGGACGTGGATGTTCTTGTCCATCTAGGGACAAATGACCTGGCTTGCAATGAAGTGTCAGAGGTGAAAAAATCTTTTATCACACTTGGTAATGACATACAGGATTTTGCATCCACCATTTCATTTTCTGAAGTTCTGCCTGTGCATAATGTTCAGAATGATAGGCAGAGGTGCATAAAGGAGTTCAACATATGGCTTAGTAAATGGTGTCAAGAGCAAGGATTTGGCTTTGTTTCTCATGATAGCTCTACTTGGAATAGAAAGGAACTGTACAAAAAAGATGGTTTGCATCTTTTTCTCAAAGGAACAAATGTACTTAGGGAACAACTCCAAGAATTTGCGAAAGAGTATTTAAACTAGGAGGGGGGGGGGCAAAAGAGTGAAAATACAAGAGTCCAATTGCCCCCCGAAACAATGCCAGAACAGGTCAGAAGCACAGAGGTTAAGAAATGATAAGCTCAGAGTCCTGTCTACAAATGCTCGCAGTTTAGGTAAAAATAATCAATGAACTTGGGTCAATAATGGCATCTGAGAATGTAGATTTAGTGGCTGTTACGGAGACATGGTTTAATGAAAGAAATGACTGGGACATAACCATACCAGGGTACTCTTTATACAGAAGAGACAGAGAAGGCAAGAAAGGAGGAGGAGTGGCTCTGTTTGTGAAAGATAGCATTAAATCTAACCTAATACAAGTTGGTGAGGCCAACATAGAGTCAGTTTGGGTTACGTTGCAGTTTGCTAATCATGCAGTAACTCCTGTAGGTGTGATATATAGACCACCTGGTCAAGTTAAAGAACTAGATGATCTACTAGTTGAAGAAATAGCTAAAATGACAATGAAAGGAGAAGTTATCATTATGGGAGATTTCAATCTTCCAGATATAAACTGGAAAACCAAAATAGCAAGTTCTACCAGGAGTAAAGATATTCTAAATTCCCTACTGGGGTTGTCTCTGCAACAAGTGGTTGAGGAGCCAACCCGGAGGGAGGCCATTTTGGATTTGGTATTCACAAATGGGGATTCGGTATATGATGTCATTGTAGGCGAAACCTTGGGATCTAGTGATCACCAGTCAGTGTGGTTTAATATAAGAACTGTGAAAGAGTCACACCACACAAAAACAAAAGTTTTAGATTTTAGAAAAACAGACTTTTCAAAAATGAAATTAGTCATAAATGAGTCCTTATCAGACTGGAACGGATTACATGGAGTCCAGGAGAAATGGGACTACTTAAAAGGTGCATTATTGAAGGCAACAGAAAATTGCATTAGACTTGTCAGTAAAAGCAAAAAAAGGAAGAGACCACTGTGGTACTCAGTAGAAGTGGCCCAAATCATTAAAAATAAAAAGCTAGCATTTTGTAATTATAAAAAAACCCAGAGCAATGAAGATAAGGAAATCTACAAGATTAGGCAGAAAGAGGCCAAGCAAGTTATAAGAACTTCTAAAGCGCAGGCAGAAGAAAAACTAGCTCAGTCTATGAAAAAGGGGGATAAGACATTCTTCAGATATATAAATGAAAAAAGGAAATTAAAACAAGGAATAACTAAATTAAAAACAAAGGACGGAAGGTATGTAGAAGAGAATAAAGGGCTAGCCGACTGCCTTAATGAATACTTCTGTTCAGTTTTTACAGAAGAAAAAGAAGGAGAAGGACCTCCACTTGAAAGGATGACTAATGAATCGTTTGATGCATGTGTCTTTACAGAGGAAGACGTTCTAAGATTGCTGTCTAAAGTGAAGACAAATAAGTCACAGGGTCCTGATGAGATACACCCAAAATTATTAAAAGAGCATAGTGGTGAGCTGGCAAAACCATTAACAGATTTATTTAACCAATCATTAGTAACAGGAGTCGTCCCGGAAGATTGGAAATTGGCAAATGTCGTGCCCATTCACAAGAAAGGTAGTAGGGAGGAATCGAGCAACTATAGACCAGTGAGTCTGACATCAATAGTAGGCAAATTAATGGAAACCCTATTAAAGGATAGGATTGTGGAACATCTTAAATCCCATGGATTGCAAGATGAAAAACAACATGGGTTTACTTCAGGGAGATCATGTCAAACAAATCTTATAGATTTTTTTGACTGGGTGACTAAAATAATAGACGGTAGAGGTGCAGTAGACATTGCATATCTAGATTTTAGTAAGGCTTTTGACACTGTCCCACATAAAAGACTTATCAATAAACTGCAGTCATTGAGCATGGTCTCCCATATTGTTGAGTGGATTAGGCAGTGGCTGAGTGACAGACAACAGAGGGTTGTAGTCAATGGAGAAAATTCAGGACAAGGTCATGTTACCAGTGGGGTACCTCAGGGATCTGTACTGGGACCAATTTTGTTTAATATCTTCATAAGTGATATTGCAAAAGGCCTCGATGATAAGGTTTGTCTTTTTGCTGATGACACAAAGATATGTAACAGGGTTGATGTTCCTGGAGGGAAACGCCAAATGGAAAAGGATTTAGGAAAACTAGAAGAATGGTCAGAACTCTGGCAACTGAAATGTAATGTGGATAAGTACAAGATAATGCACCTGGGGCGTAAAAACCCAAGGGCAGAATATAGAATATTTGACACAGTCCTGACCTCAGTATCTGAGGAAAGGGATTTAGGAGTAATTATTTCAGAAGACTTAAAGGTGGGAAGACAATGTAATAGAGCAGCACGAAATGCCAGCAGAATGCTTGGATGTATAGGGAGAGGTATAAGCAGTAGAAAGAGAGAAGTGCTTATGCCGCTGTACAGAACACTGGTGAGACCTCACTTGGAGTATTGTGCACAGTACTGGAGGCCATATCTCCAGAAGGATATAGATACTCTAGAGAGAGTTCAGAGAAGAGCTACTAAACTAGTACATGGATTGCAGGAAAAAACTTACCAGGAAAGGTTAAAGGACCTTAACATGTATAGCTTGGAAGAAAGAAGAGACAGAGGGGATATGATAGAAACTTTTAAATACATAAAGGGAATCAACTCGGTAAAGGAGGAGAGCATATTTAAAAGAAGAAAAACTACCACAAGAGGACACAGTTTTAAATTAGAGGGGCAAAGGTTTAAAAGTAATATGAGGAAGTATTACTTTACTGAGAGAGTAGTGGATGCATGGAATAACCTTCCTGCAGAAGTGGTAGCTGCAAATACAGTGAAGGAGTTTAGGCATGCATGGGATAGGCATAAGGCTATCCTTCATATAAGATAGGGCCAGGGACTATTCATAGGATTCAGATATATTGGGCAGACTAGATGGGCCAAATGGTTCTTATCTGCCGACACATTCTATGTTTCTATGTTTCTATGTTTAATTATCTACTGCACACTAAGGACACTAGGGGCAATATAGGTGGATGCCAATTTGCAAGCATGATTTTGGATTATGAAAAGAAACTCTAACACCAGGGAAAATACATCAAAATACAGGAAAAAAACACAGGAAAAAAAACACAAACTTTATGTAAATGGTATCTATGTAGAATTCGAACCTAGGACTTCTTTTTAGGTTATGTATATATTGCTTAAATAGGCATCATGCACAAATTGCATAGAATTTAGTGGCTGGTCTTTCCAATCTAGCATTTTGGGTGCCAGAAAACAGAACAAACACAAGATCTAGATATTTTTTAGGTACACTGCCTACCTGGCTTACTTTTGTTCAGTCCTGATGTAAAGATCCTAGGGTTGTAATAAAAATATTCTATTGGTCTTTTATTGTTCCATGACTAGATCTGTACATAACAATATTCCCTGCAGTCCTCATTTTAGAATGGTATGATAATGTTCTGTATGCCTCTGTTTTTTTGCACAGGTTGTACAGATAATTGTGTTGTCAACCCAAATTGTCATGAATCCCCGGGTAAGTAAATTGATTTAAAATGTCAGAGACCTGGTACCGCTGTGGTACATGAGTCTAGTCCTGCATTTCCCAGTTGGTCGATTGCCCTCGACTCTCCTGAACGTTATCTTCTGTGTTTTTGCTAGATGCACTTCCGACACTCCCTGCCCTGGGTATATCACCACTCCTCTTGTTCTTATGTAACCCTGATTTTGTGTATTTCCTTACCAATGCTCGTTGTGGATTTATTTTCTTGTGTATAGAGCTTTGTACTTGTTATGTACATATATGCCTGTTGTTGCCTTTTTCTCAAAAAAAAACTTAAATGGTAAAAAAAAAAAGTCAGAGCCCATTTGGGAATTCATGTTTTTAATCTGTTTTCTGGTGATTACCTCATTTGTAATTTAGCATTCAAAACTTGGAATTTGGGCAAAAATTCTGCCAGATAAACCAATGTTATATACACATCATGTTTCTGCCATGTCTAGAATTATGAAACACAAACACTACACTCATCTCTTGCTGTCCAGTTTTGTAATTTTTTCATTGTAAGGTGGTTTAATGTAATGTCTTACATGGGTGTAGCTGGGGTTAATAGCAGCAACAGTCACAAGGATCCCTTTCTCTCCCTGGTCTGTCCTTAGTGTCCCCAGGGCTTGGACCTCTCCTTTAGACTCCGGCATTTACACTCCGCTGAAAAGATATCACATAAGATCCTTAGTGAGACCCCTCTTTGGCTCCCAAGGACTTCTAGAAAAATAGGCCCCCAAGCTGAGCACAGCTGGGACCTCAATGAATAGGCTGGATCTTCAGCAGGATGATCAGGAAGGGCTGACAGGCCTTAAAGGTAGGAACCTCTTGTGATAGACGCAGGTATCAGATCCCTGTCCTCCTCACTAACTAATGACAAAGAACTGGCCAATCTTACACTGTGCTGTCACTAGCATAACAATGCCACTCTCGGCTGCACCCTGCATCAGAGGCGTAACTAGAACCTTCAGGGCCCCGGTGCAAGAAACCATGAAGGGCCCTCTGGACCCCTGGACAGGGCCCTTCCCTTCAAGCCTGGGGCTCTTCCCACTGATCCTGGGGCCCTTTACTCTCGTTGCAGGACCCTTTCACAAGTTCTTCAGTGTGCTCCCTTCCTGCCATCTTGGGGCCTCCCCACGGTGGTGGAATGCCAGGGCCCAGTTGCAAGTGTGACCTTTGCGATCCTGGAAGTTCACCCACTGGTATCAGTAGTTTTTATTTTTTGGTATTTTAATTGTATTATTTTTTATCATTTTATTTTATTTTTTACAATGTCACTGACTATGACTCTGTCCATTCAGAAAAGGAAGGAGCTGGTAAATTACATATGTATCGACCCCTTCCTGGTTCTCTATTGTGACACATCCTCCAGCCAGCAGGAGAGGGAAGGGAGCACAGTTGGGGGGGGGGCAGCACAGTGGGGTGTGGGGGAACCAGGGGAGCACACAGGGGCCCAGAGACAGCAGAATACAAGTGAACTGGATAGGAGGAGTGGTGGGGGCAGAATACAGAGGAACAAATCTCCTCCATTTCCTCCTGCAGCTACAGGAGGAAAAAGGAGGACAGTGATTTCTCTACATGCTGCCTCTGCCCCCCCCCCCCCTCCTATCCAGGTGAATAGGGGAGCCACTTCTGCCCTGCACAAAGATTTTTCCAGCTTGCGGGACACAATCTAGGTGCCGGCAGTCCGAGAGCGATTGTCACTGGGCTATGTTTAATAAACCATTAACCCTTTAAGCCAGCACCACCCCCTTTGGACCGAGCAGAAGGACACTCGTAATTTTAGCAATACCAACTATGATTTTAGAAAAAACATCTGTAGCACACACTGTCACCACAGACAGGTATGTTTATAGGATTTATACTATACAGTAGCACTCTTAAAGAGACAGAGATTCATTTTTAGTTTGCATTAAAGACCGTTTTAACACGTTTCAGAATATGGTTTAATACTTAAAAGGTCAAATTAGTGCAAAAAAATGTTTACAGAAAAAAATGGTATTTCAAAGAAATAAAGACATAATACAGCAACAGAGAAATAAGAGAGTTGGGAAGGCAGAATACTTGCAGTGCCTTGGGTTTAGCAGAGTTTAGTCAATAAACCAGGTACTATCGGTTCTCAAACTTGACATATGTTCCTGATTTGATGGCACATGAGAACTGTCAAACGATCCTGGCATTTCTTTTTTATTTGTGATCAAGTGTCTTAGGAATGGTTTCTGGGATTTCTCTGTGGTTATGACTATGTCCCAGAGACAGTTTTCTATAAGTATTCATATTTCTGAATACCTACTGTTTACAGACTGCCAACATCCATATTATGATCCAGCATGGAATTTGCTACTTTACCTAGGAGAAATAAGGATTGCTAGTGGTTCCCTATATGATCTGACATAGGGGTGTCTGGACTTGAAACATTACAAATTCACTGAGGAAAGTAAATATGTCTATATTCTGGCTGTGCTATTGTTGTTTTGGAAGTTATGGAATATACTGGAATGATGGATTCTACCGAGAGACAGATATGTGTATTGCACAGATTTCACTGTGGTATTTACGACCCAAGTCTGTTAACTTTCTAGTCCCTGAAGCACTAAGTCAGACACTTTTATGGGCCCTGAGATGGGTATTGGGAAATTAATAGGAGGTGTCCTGTATGAAGAGGTTGTGGACTGTATGAGCTGAAGAAGAAGCTGGAGGGGAGATCACTGCAGCTACGCCTTCTTATGACAAGATGGCATGGAGGACAATCGACCTGAACCACACATACAGCTATTCATTAGCCCAGTACGCAGGACCATTACAGCTCTCCTTCAGAGAGAAGAACCCTGCATTCTCGTGTGCCAAACTATTTATGTACTCCCCCATCCCCCATCTGGGCACACCTCCTCAGTGGTTGGTTGGAGCTGCATAAATATTCAGGCTACTCATAATACCCACTATGTTCTGGAAAGCTCCGGAAAACAGGGGGAAGCAGTCAGACTTGCAGCCTGCAGAGCCCAGAGCACCACAAAGCAAACACTACTGATTACAGGAGAGCCCAAAAAAATGTGCCTAACCAAACCTAGTAGACTAACAAGGAAGGTGCTACATCTGCATAAAATATACCTAAAATTCAGCTTTAAAAGTAAAAATCACTATTATTGCCCAATATTGCCAAGTGGAAGTCTGGTGCCGCAGCTCAGCAGTCCAGTAGCAGAAATTATGGTTACGGTTCTGCTGGGCACAGGGAACCTGATGGGAGAACATTAATATACAGCTTGCAGTTAGAAAGGGGTATTACACCACGGTCATTGTTATTGACCCAGGCAAATTGAAGTTTAAACAATATGAATAAATCTGGGTTATCTTTTATTTTTTCTATGAACAAATATTTAGATGTCTTCTCAAACACAAACTCTGGGGAACCATGGGAAAAATGTGGAAATAATGGTCTTTGCATCTGAAGGTGTAAATCTCTTCTTACAGATAGAGAATGGCAAGATGGAATCTTTTGTCAACCAGTGTTTAAAAAATATGTTATAGTGACTTGCTCTTGGTTACCTCATCGATCATTTCCCTCAAAAGAGTACAAGCAACAACTAGTGTGGTGGTGAGTCGATCATTTAATGGTATTTTTATAACAATGTCATAGATTACGGTGACACTATTGCTATCTGGGAAAAAAAAAAAAAAAACTAGCAGCAGCTTGTAGAAGAACACTTAGCTTCTCCAGTGGGTGGTGAACCTTGGCAGTCTTGCAGAGCTATGGCTGCCGAGGCACAGTAGTGACATAGGGAACAGCAGATGGAATCACAGCAAGCAGCAAGGTACTAAGCATCCATCACCCCAGGAACGGTTGTATACCAGC
Source organism: Pelophylax lessonae (assembly GCF_965119305.1). Taxonomy (NCBI): domain Eukaryota; kingdom Metazoa; phylum Chordata; class Amphibia; order Anura; family Ranidae; genus Pelophylax; species Pelophylax lessonae. The sequence continues at coordinate 115,772,271 of NC_138768.1, forward strand.
AGTAACCAGTGTTTGGAGTTGCTGTCTACTGGACAGATAGGTACAGGTATACTTCTTATTTTACAGGCTGCTGCTTTCAGGTAATTACAGGGTTGCTTTAAGCTTTAGGGCCCATTCAGATCTGTGTGTTGGGTGAGTGATGAGAGTCAGAAGAAAACGGTGCACGTGGGACTGTGAATGTTTGTGAATGCAACACACAAATCTAAACAGGCCCTTATGGTTTTCTGAAATATACACATAGAGACATAGATTACTGTAGGCAAGACACACGTGTCTTTTTACTCCTCACCTGGTTTCCGCTACACACGCTTGACACCATCTGAACCAAATACATTTATCTTGATCTCATCAGACCACAGGACATGGTTCCAGTAATCCATGTCCTTAGTCTGCTTGTCTTCAGCAAACTGTTTGCGGGCTTTCTTGTGCATCATCTTTAGAAGAGGCTTCCTTCTGGGCCGACAGCCATGCAGACCAATTTGATGCAGTGTGCAGCATATGGTCTGAGTACTTACAGGCTGACCCCCCACCCCTTCAACTTGTGCAGCAATGCTGGCAGCACTCGCTGAGCACGTGCACTCAACTTATTTGGTCGACCATGGCGAGGCCTGTTCTGAGTGGAACCTGTCCTGTTAAACCGCTGTATGGTCCTGGCCCCCATGCTGCAGCTCAGATTTAGGGTCTTGGCAATCTTCCTATAGCCTAGGCCATCTTTATATAGAGCAACAATTCTTTTTTTTCAGATCCTCAGAGAGTTCTTTGCCATGAGGTGCCATGTTGAACTTACAGTGACCAGTATGAGAGAGTGAGAGCGATAACACCAAATTTAACACACCTGCTTCCCATTCACACCTGAGACCTTCTAACACTAACGATTCACATGACACTGGGGAGGGAAAATGGCTAATTGGGCACACTTTGGACATTTTCACTTAGGGGTGTACTCACTTTTGTTGCCAGCGGTTTAGACATTAATGACTGTGTTGAGTTATTTTGAGGAAACAGCAAATTTACACAGTTATAAAAGCTGTACAATCACTACTTTACATTGTAGAAAAGTGTCTTTTCTTCAGTGTTGTCACAGGAAAAGATATAATAAAATATTTTCAAAAATGTGAGGGGTGTACTAACTTTTGTGAGATACTGTATGTGTGTGTATGTACAGTGGGTACGGAAAGTATTCAGACCCCCTTAAATTTTTCACTCTTTGTTATATTGCAGCCATTTGCTAAAATCATTTAAGTTCATTCTTCTTCCTCATGAATGTACACACAGCTCCCCATATTGACGGAAAAACACAGAATTGTTGACATTGTTGCAGATTTATTAAAAAAGAAAAACTGAAATATCACATGGTCCTAAGTATTCAGACCCTTTGCTGTGACACTCATATATTTAACTCAGGTGCTTTCCATTTCTTCTGATCATCCTTGAGATGGTTCTACACCTTCATTTGAGTCCAGCTGTGTTTGATTATACTGATTGGACTTGATTAGGAAAGCCACACACCTGTCTATATAAGACCTTCCAGATCACAATGCATGTCAGAGCAAATGAGAATCATGAGGTCAAAGGAACTGCCTGAAGAGCTCAGAGACAGAATTGTGGCAAGGCACAGATCTGGCCAAGGTTACAAAAAGATTTCTGCTGCACTTAAGGTTCCTAAGAGCACAGTGGCCTCCATAATCCTCAAATGGAAGACGTTTGGGACGACCAGAACCCTTCCTAGAGCTGGCCGTCCGGCCAAACTGAGCTATCGGGGGAGAAGAGCCTTGGTGAGAGAGGTAAAGAAGAACCCAAAGATCACTGTGGCTGAGCTCCAGAGATGCAGTCAGGAGATGGGAGAAAGTTGTAGAAAGTCAACCATCACTGCAGCCCTCCACCAGTCGGGGCTTTATGGCAGAGTGGCCCGACGGAAGCCTCTCCTCAGTGTAAGACACATGAAAGCCCGCATGGAGTTTGCTAAAAAACACCCGAAGGACTCCAAGATGGTGAGAAAGAAAATTCTCTGGTCTGATGAGACCAAAATAGAACTTTTTGGCCTTAATTCTAAGCGGTATGTGTGGAGAAAACCAGGCACTGCTCATCACCTGTCCAATACAGTCCCAACAGTGAAGCATGGTGGTGGCAGCATCATGCTGTGGGGGTGTTTTTCAGCTGCAGGGACAGGACGACTGGTTGCAATCGAGGGAAAGATGAATGCGGCCAAGTACAGGGATATCCTGGACAAAAACCTTCTCCAGAGTGCTCTGGACCTCAGACTGGGCCGAAGGTTTACCTTCCAACAAGACAATGGCCCTAAGCACACAGCTAAAATAACGAAGGAGTGGCTTCACAACAACTCCGTGACTGTTCTTGAATGGCCCAGTCAGAGCCCTGACTTAAACCCAATTGAGCATCTCTGGAGAGACCTAAAAATGGCTGTCCACCAACGTTTACCATCCAACCTGACAGATCTGGAGAGGATCTGCAAGGAGGAATGGCAGAGGATCCCCAAATCCAGGTGTGAAAGACTTGTTGCATCTTTCCCAAAAAGACTCCTGGCTGTATTAGATCAAAAGGGGGCTTCTACTAAATACTGAGCAAAGGGTCTGAATACTTAGGACCATGTGATATTTCAGTTTTTCTTTTTTAATAAATCTGCAACAATGTCAACAATTCTGTGTTTTTCTGTCAGTATGGGGTGCTATGTGTACATTCATGAGGAAGAAGAATGAACTTAAATGATTTTAGCAAATGGCTGCAATATAACAAAGAGTGAAAAATTTAAGGGGGTCTGAATACTTTCCGTACCCACTGTATATATATATATATATATATATATATATATATGCAGTGGGTACGGAAAGTATTCAGACCCCCTTAAATTTTTCACTCTTTGTTATATTGCAGCCATTTGCTAAAATCATTTAAGTTCATTCTTCTTCCTCATGAATGTACACATAGCACCCCATACTGACAGAAAAACACAGAATTGTTGACATTGTTGCAGATTTATTAAAAAATAAAAACTGAAATATCACATGGTCCTAAGTATTCAGACCCTTTGCTGTGACACTCATATATTTAACTCAGGTGCTTTCCATTTCTTCTGATCATCCTTGAGATGGTTCTACACCTTCATTTGAGTCCAGCTGTGTTTGATTATACTGATTGGACTTGATTAGGAAAGCCACACACCTGTCTATATAAGACCTTCCAGATCACAATGCATGTCAGAGCAAATGAGAATCATGAGGTCAAAGGAACTGCCTCAAGAGCTCAGAGACAGAATTGTGGCAAGGCACAGATCTGGCCAAGGTTACAAAAAGATTTCTGCTGCACTTAAGGTTCCTAAGAGCACAGTGGCCTCCAATATCCTCAAATGGAAGACGTTTGGGACGACCAGAACCCTTCCTAGAGCTGGCCGTCCAGCCAAACTGAGCTATCGGGGGAGAAGAGCCTTGGTGAGAAAGGTAAAGAAGAACCCAAAGATCACTGTGGCTGAGCTCCAGAGATGCAGTCAGGAGATGGGAGAAAGTTGTAGAAAGTCAACCATCACTGCAGCCCTCCACCAGTCGGGGCTTTATGGCAGAGTGGCCCGACGGAAGCCTCTCCTCAGTGTAAGACACATGAAAGCCCGCATGGAGTTTGCTAAAAAACACCTGAAGGACTCCAAGATGGTGAGAAATAAGATTCTCTGGTCTGATGAGACCAAAATAGAACTTTTTGGCCTTAATTCTAAGCGGTATGTGTGGAGAAAACCAGGCACTGCTCATCACCTGTCCAATACAGTCCCAACAGTGAAGCATGGTGGTGGCAGCATCATGCTGTGGGGTGTTTTTCAGCTGCAGGGACAGGACGACTGGTTGCAATCGAGGGAAAGATGAATGCGGCCAAGTACAGGGATATCCTGGACAAAAACCTTCTCCAGAGTGCTCTGGACCTCAGACTGGGCCGAAGGTTTACCTTCCAACAAGACAATGACCCTAAGCACACAGCTAAAATAACGAAGGAGTGGCTTCACAACAACTCCGTGACTGTTCTTGAATGGCCCAGCCAGAGCCCTGACTTAAACCCAATTGAGCATCTCTGGAGAGACCTAAAAATGGCTGTCCACCAACGTTTACCATCCAACCTGACAGAACTGGAGAGGATCTGCAAGGAGGAATGGCAGAGGATCCCCAAATCCAGGTGTGAAAGACTTGTTGCATCTTTCCCAAAAAAGACTCCTGGCTGTATTAGATGAAAAGGGGGCTTCTACTAAATACTGAGCGAAGGGTCTGAATACTTAGGACCATGTGATATTTCAGTTTTTCTTTTTTAATAAATCTGCAACAATGTCAACAATTCTGTGTTTTTCTGTCAGTATGGGGTGCTATGTGTACATTCATGAGGAAGAAGAATGAACTTAAATGATTTTAGAAAATGGCTGCAATATAACAAAGAGTGAAAAATTTAAGGGGGTCTGAATACTTTCCGTACCCACTGTATATATACATACTCACACACACACAGTGTGTGCGTATATATAATTATTTGGACATTATAATTGTACGTGCTTATGAAACCTATTTTAAAATCATTTACACTTGCAGGATTGTACAGTTTTTTTTTTGTTTTTTTTTACTGTATCTGATGCAAATGCTGGTCATTCATATAGAAATTCACCTTCAATTTTAACCACCAATCTGACATCAAACCCCATTATGATCACCAGCTTTTGAAGTGAAAGAATAAGCTAATAATGTATTTTGTTTTGTCAAGGAACAACGATGAGTCTGGATGCATGAAGCTTGGTGCAGGAGAAACCTCAAAAATCATATCATACTTCAGCATTAACAGAGATGCAGTAAGGCTAGTCAACAAGATTTGGGTGTCTCTTCAAATCTCTAAACATGAGTGTGTGAAGACAAATAATTTTACTATTATACCTGAGGGTCAGTATATCGTTTACAGGGTTAATCATCTGTCTGTCTGTCCATCCAAGCCTGCCTGACACACACAGATTGGCACATTAAAAGTATATTCGCACCACAATGTGCACATCAGTGCATACACACAGACATACATTTTTAGTGCACATGTACATATGTTGACATACAATTTTGCTGTGTTGCAGGTTTTCTTTTAATTTAATTTTTTTAACCTAATATTCATTGCAACGCATTAGTGTGTACTGACGGTATAGAAAACAAGGACTTTTTCCATTGGACCCCCCCCCCATACTTCATGACACCTCTTTTCAAGTGCTGGCCAGCTAGTGTTTATGTTTGCCTGGTTCTTTCTTTGGGGCATTTTCTGTTTCAATCGTTTTTATTAGGTTTTTCTTTCCAAAATATGAAAGGAATACAAAATATAGTAACAACAGTAAGTTGCTCAGGTAACATATACAGTATTGGTACACATAAGGCAACCAGGAACAAAGTTAGTCTGCTCGACCTTTCAAGTAAAGTCCAGGTAGTTATTGTGGGCCGACTCACAGCAGTTCTATAATGTGAATGACACTGATTGAAAGGAAAACAGTGCCTATCAAACTAGGAAACGCAAAAGCCCTTAAAAACCAAGGGTATCATAAAAAAAACTGAACAGCTATGGAAACTCTATGTACAGTAATGACACTACTTCCCTCTCTTAACCAGTACCCTCCCAGGGCCAGACATCTGTTCGACCAGGTATTTGGGTCCAAGGACCATCTCTACCAATAGCAGAATGGCCATATACATATAAAAAGAAATTGAGAAATCAAAGAGAAGAGATGTACTGAGGGAGTATAGAAGAAAGAATAGTAGGTCTAAAAAGAGGAGAAAGGAAAGGAAGAAAGTGGTTCTGCCCAGGGGTCGGGCTCCTCGGTGTGTCCAGTACCTGCAAAAAGCTAAGCCAGGAGACCAAATTTCTCAAAGCGCGATTGCTTGTCCTGTAAGACACTTACCATTTTTTCGTTCAGCATTAACCAAGTGTGTTTGCGTTTCATCAAGGCAAGATTTGCCAGTGGACTTTTCCATGCCGATGCGATAGCGATTTTAGCCGTTAAAACCATGAAGTAGATTAATGTCTGTGTGTGTCTGCTTAGGGCATATTTTAAATTTTCAGGTGTTTCCTCTATGCAAGTGTCTATGTAGCAATTTTCTACTATACATAATCTTTCTTGCAATTGCTACTTGAGAACGGTTTTCCTGTTACTATGGGGTTTAGTTACTAAAGGCAAATCCACTGTGCAATGCAAGTGCACTTTAAAGTGCAGTCACTGTAGAACTGAGGAGGACATGTAAGGAAAATAAAAAAAAGCTTTTTTTTTCTTGCACATGATTGGATGATAGAAATCAGCAGAGCTTCCACTCAGATCTACAGCGACTGCACTTGCAAGTGCACTTGTAGTGCAAAGTGGATTTGCCTTTAGTAAATCGATCAATCGATCAAAGTGTTCTTCTGTTAAACCCCTTATAGAGTTGCATCTTTCTAAAATGAAATGCTTTTACAATCAGTAAATTGTGAGAATAGCTAGGGGCATTGAATGTTCTGTGTTCATTGAGTATGTTCTTCACCTTTTCTCTGATTTGGAAAGTTAGGGTTTATCATGACACTTATTAAATGTTAAATTCTAGTGAACTGCCAAGCACCTCAAATCGAAAATGCAGCTCAATCAGCTAATGTATTCAAATTTCATCCGAAAAGCAATGGACAGCTCAGGTACAGAGAAACGGAAACAGATCACTGGTACACTGTGAGTAAATCCTAAAACCATGTAAAAACCTTCAATTTACTTTGTTTTTTTTTTTTGAATAATTACTTGTATTCACTTACTGTGGGTAAATTGTAATGTTATTGTCCTAGTTTATCACTCAATATTTGAGAAAAGGTATTTACGCTGATGTTTTTATAACTGTCACTGTTGCACTTTGTAATATTTTTTCTTTATTTCATTAAATCTCTTTCTTTGAAGCCATATCTACATTTTAGTGAAAGCCTTTTCTACTTTCTAGTGAATCACATAAGGATTTATTAACCAAATACATTTCTCCTGTGCCCCTTTTTGGCTTAGTGCCACTAGATTATTGGAGCGTGACATTCCCTAATTTCATGACTAAGATCTACCATTTTTCTATCCAACAAGACTGCATCAATGGTCATTAGGGTCCCTGTCAGAGGATTGTATTCCACAATCTGTCCAATGACAGGGCTTTTAATGGCAGTAAAAAAACATTTTTTACCCCTACAGGTTTAGTGACCTACCCTACTTTTCATGAAGCATGTCCCATGCCATGCAGGCAACTAGATCCTGGAAAAATGTTCTCTGCAAGAATACTTGTCCTCTTCCTGGCTCTGAACTTTCAGTGCTGCAACAGGTCTCGGGGCCTAATGCATAAAGCTAATAAACCTTGAGCCTTTACAACCACTTTAAGGTAGAAAACCTTCTGTGTGCAGGAGCCCCTCTAGCACCCTCTAATACTTACCTGAGCCCCATTTCATTCCAGCAGTGTGCACAAGAGCAGCAGGTACCATGGGCTCCCCCTGCTGCCAATCACAGCCAGTGAGCCAAAGAGGAGAGAGGGGGCAGGGCAGAGCTGCGGCTCTGAGTGTGAATGGACACACAGAGCCTCAGCTCAGGAGCGAGCCTGCTCGGATGCCTCATACCAAGCTACCAGTTCTGGGGACACTCGGCAGAAAGTGCTGGCGGGGGACCCAAGAAGAGGAGAATTGGGGCTGCTCTGCTCAAAACCACTGCACAGAGCAGATTAGTATGACATATTTGTTTTTTTAATTCTGCCTTTAATGTTGCTTTAATTCAATATGAAAAGCTACTGATAGGAACCCACCTCTCCTCCATTAAGCAAAATTCTGTAATTGCTTTCAAAGTACAGTATATAATACATTCTCTCAAGGGGGGAGAGAATTCTGTCATTCATCAGACTTGTAGGAGGGAGGAAGGGACTTATCCGAGTTGGGAGCTTTTTTTTTTTTTAATGAACTCAGTCTGGAGACCCATGGCAGCAGCAGAAGTTCAGAGCCAGGAAGAGGACCAGTATCCCCGCAGTGAAGATTTCTCCAGGATCCAGCAGCATGCATAATGTGGAATATATTTCATAACAGGTAAGTTAGGTCACTAAAGCTGGAGTTTAGTTGTAACACTCAAAAGACTTTCTCGTTTAAGTGGAAAAAAAAAAACCAGGATGTAAACACATTGATATTTTTATTTTTCAGATTAATGTAACAGCTCACTTAACCAACGTATCACTGCCAGAAACATCAAAGCCATTTGTATTTCAGCAAAGATGTTTAAATGAGTCGTGTTTTCACTGCAGATGGACACAAGAGAAACCAATTCCACGTGGTAAGTCTGAGCATTCAACTAATTCATGCTATTGTTGTCTGCAACTAAAAACCAATTTCTAATTAGCTGGATTGTTAAAGAAACATACATATTTTTACATTGTCTCTGCTTCCTTGTTGCTGTTATTTCTAGTATAATCTTAGTATAATCGCAGGCGATCGTAGTGTTTAAAGAATAATTCTAGACTTTAACCACTTGTTCTCCCAGAAGATTTATCCCCCTTCATGGCCAAGCCACTTTTTGCGATACGGCACTGCTGTATCCAAATAAAATTTATGTCCTATTTTCCCACAAATAGAGCTTTCTTTTGGTGGTATTTTATCACCATTGGGTTTATTTTTTTTTTGCACTATAAACAAAAAAGACCAACAATTTTGAAAAATATATATATATTATTTTTTTTTTACTTTCTGCTATAAAACATATTCAATAAAAAATTTTTAAAAAATCTAATTTCTTCAAAAATGTAGGCCAATCTAAAAACTTCTAAACGTTTTTGGTAAAAAAAAAAAAAAAAAATCCCAATGAAGTGTATATTGATTAGTTTATGCAAACATTATAGTGTCTACAATCTATGGGATATATTTAAGAAATTTTTTATTTTTTTTTATTTTATACTAGTAATGGTAGAGATCAGCAACTTATAGCGGGCCTGCGATATTGCAGCGGACAATTGGACACTGACACTTTGCGGGAACCAGTGACACTAATACAGTGATCAGTACTAAAAAAAAAAAAATGCACGGTCACTGTACTAATGACACTGACTAGAAAAGGGTTAAACATCTAGGGCAATCAAAGGGTTTAATGTGTGCTTAGCCAGTGTTTGTGTGTACTGTACACGCACACTGCTTTTCTAGGGGGAAGAGATGGATTCTAGTCCCTGCTCTGCAGGAACACAGAATCCATTTCTTCCCTCCTGTCAGAACAGCGTTCTGCCATCTTTACATAGGCAGATCATTGTTTTGTGTTGTTTACCAACGATTGGTGGGTGCCGGAGGTCATCAAGTGCCCGGCACCCGCAGATCGACTTCTGCTGTGAGGAAACAAAACAATTAATTAATGGAGTTATACGGACATCTCCTTTTGAAAATTATAGTTTCCTTGCTTTCGTTCTGACGCTGCAAATTCTGAAATGATGTTGCACATGCACACACCCAGGCATTTAGCATTTTTTAGCAGACCCCCGCCAAGATTCAAACCTTCTATGGGCAGGCTGATTGCACCCAAGTCGTTCCATTGATTATCTTGGGTACAACCAGCTGTCGGATTTTTACATGCGATTATTGCCAGTGGCTATAGCCACAAGCCATAATCACTGCGTTCTCCCGGCAGGGAAGGCTCCCTGCTGGGAGAACTCAATAGCCCAATTGGAGGGATTCCCCCATCAACATTGATGGGAAAATCTAGCAAAATTGTATCATCTGTGGCCTGCCTTAAGCTGGCCATACATTTTACAATTTTCTTGTTCAATTTCTTTTAGATTTACTTTTAGGTTTGACCTCATATTATAGTGTTTTGGTAAATCTAAAGGACTTGTACAAGAACATTGCATAATGCATGGCCAGCCTTAGGTTGGCTATAGACAGCTGGAATCTTAGCTGGTTCAGCAGGAACCGGCCAAGATTTGAACCATGTATAGGCAGGCTAAATGTACCAAAGTTGATCTATTGATCAACTTTGATACAACACGTCAGCTAGCGGCTATTATAGCCATTAGCAATAATCACTGTGTTCTCCCAGCGGGGACGGCTCCCCCCACCCGGAGAAGACAATGACTCTGTGGGAGGGATTCCCCCATCAACACTGACTGAGGATTTTCTTTCCTGCAAAACCACATGATCCGTCTATGGCAGGAATAAAGCGTCACCTGAGCACTGATCTAATCAAACCCATTTATACTTTATTTGTTTTAGAACTGAGCGGATCCCCTGAAGTTACTGTTATCACAGAGAAATTATCTCCTGGCAAACAAAGAGTTTCCATTGAATGGAAGGTATTGTTTAACCCTGCAATGTAAATTTAGTAAAACCTAAAGCTGACCATAGACATGAAATGAGTCTCCATATCTGGCCATTTTGCTTCTGAATTGGACAACCATCAGGCCGGTTAGAAAATCTTATTTAGAAAGTAGTAGCTTACGTATCTTGCTATCCTAAAGACTAGTGCAGCACGATCAGAAAACTGTACAAAAAACACCGCTTTCGACTTGAGCGTATGATAATCTGATCGTTAGTACACAGCTTTCAAGAGCGCATCACGACAGTGGCGGATCCAGGGGGGGGGGGGGGGCATCGAGAAAATAGTACCAGATTTAAGTTTACAGAGGCATTATCTAAATGCAGCTGCAGGTACTTTATTTCTGCTTCCCGGCTCCCAGGAGACCTAAAATATAATCCATGAGCCCCATCAGTTCATTTAGAGGGGCCCAGGATGCTGTTTCATAGAGAGAGTTTTTTTTTTTTATTCCCTGCTCAGGTGGATTAATACCACCAGGAGCTGCATTTTGCGACAGTAAAATGAAGGTTTCGGCCAGGCGGAGTGATATGAGTCAGCAGCCTCATCACTGCCTGACTCCTGCAGCCAATGGGTGCAGAGAGGAGAGGGCGGGCTCAGGCTGAGGGGAATTAGCCGGAGACACAGCAGCGTGGGTCTGTGTGTGTGAACACACTGAGAGGGGCAGGTCTCCATAGCAGACAGGGGCAGTGAGGAAAACATCTAGACTGCAATAAATCCATTTGTCTCCAAAAAGGTACAGTAACATCCTTCACCTATGCCATGTCCTTGCTGCTGGCCAGCCACCATGAGGAATTATACAGCAGCTAAATGCTTTCATTATCATTATCATCATGATAATCACACAGTACAGATGCATTGAGCCACAGCACCTGTATTGTGTGATTGTCATGATGATAATGATGATATAGAATGACAGAGAAAATAATCTTTCTGCCTCCTTTACACAGGGTGTGCTGCAGACATGAGTCTAACATGCAGGGCTGTCATTTAATGGCTTTACGATGCATAAAGTGTTGCATATATCCCTGTGCCGGCATCCCATTTATTTCTACTGAGAGACACAGCCACTGTGTCCCAATATGTCATGCTTCCGGGTGTGCATGCAGGGTGCTTTCATGGACCTGCACCAGCATGTCATATCAGGACACTGCTGCCATGTGTCAGAATACATATAACGGGCATGCCAGTATGGGGATGCATGTAACACTTTAAAACAATGTCACTGTTTTAACCACTTGCCACCCAGCCGCCACAGTTATATGGCGGCAGGTTCTCTCAAATCGCCGTACCTGTACGGTGGTGTGCGGGAGCGATCCTGGGGGCGCGCACGCCCACTTGCCAGCGGGGAAGCCGAGGCGCAGGGCCAGCAGCCACGATTGGCGCCGGGCACCCGCAATCTCTACCTGTGAAGAGAGAACGACGGTCTGCAGTTGTAAATGCAGCAGACCATTGTTGTCTCAGGAATCACTGCAGAGCTCCTGTGTTCCTCCTATTTAGGAACACAGGTCTCTGTGTTGATATTACAAGCCCCCCCCCCACAGTTAGAAAGCACCCCCCAGGCTCACACTTAACCCTTTGATCGCACCTGGGTTAACGCCTTCCCTGCCAGTGTCATTATCACAGTAACAGTGCATATTTTTAGCACTGATTGCTGTAGTAATGTCACTCACTGGTTCCCCCAAAAGTGTCAAAAATGTCAGTTAGGGGTCCAATCTGTCTGCTGCAATGTCGCAGTCCCGCTAAAAATCGCTAATCGCCGCCATTACTAGTAAAAAAATAAAAATGACAGTGCCCCTCCCGAGATTAGACACTGGATCCGCCCCTGCATCACGATAGTTCATCCAAGATTATCTGAAGGGACAAACATGAAAGGTTTTCTTGTACGATACCAGATCGCAAAGTTGGGAGAGCAAGACCATGCAAAGGAAAGAATACATTACAATACAATACTTCACTTACGAAGTTGTAGTCTGTCGTACGGGAATTTTGTTGTGCAACTTAATCATTTTCGATATGAGACTAGCATGAAAAATGACGATCATTTATCTGATATTCTCATTGTGTGTACGAGGCTTTAGATTATGGATCAAAGCAGTACACATTATTGTTGTATATACAGCTGCAAGAAAAAGTATGTGAACCCTTCGGAATGATATGGATTTGTGCACAAACTGGTCATAAAATGTGATCTGATCATGATGTTAAGTCACAACAATAGACAATCACAGTCTGCTTAAACTAATAACACACCAATGTTGCCATGTTTTTATTGAACACACCATGTAAACATTCACAGTGCAGGTGGAAAAAGTATGTGAACCCTTGGATTTAATAACTGGTTGAACCTCCTTTGGCAGCAATAACTTCAACCAAACGTTTCCTGTAGTTGCAGATCAGACGTGCACAACGGCCAGGAGTAATTCTTGACCATTCCTCTTTACAGAACTGTTTCAGTTCAGCAATATTCTTGGGATGTCTGGTGTGAATCGCTTTCTTGAGGTCATGCCACAGCATCTCAATCGGGTTGAGGTCAGGACTCTGACTGGGCCACTTCAGAAGGCGTATGTTCTTCTGTTTAAGCCATTCTGTTGTTGATTTACTTCTATGCTTTGGGTCATTGTCCTGTTGCAACACCCATCTTCTGTTGAGCTTCAGCTGGTAGACAGATGGCCTTAAGTTCTCCTGCAAAATGTCTTGGTAAACTTGGGAATTCATTTTTCCTTCGATGATAGAAATCCGTCCAGGCCCTGATGCAGCAAAGCAGCCCCAAACCACGATGCCCCCACCACCATACTTCACAGTTGGGATGAGGTTTTGATGTTGGTTTGCTGTTCCTCTTTTTCGCCACACATAGTGTTGTGTGTTTCTTCCAAACAACTCAATTTGGTTTCATCTGTCCACAGAATATTTTGCCAGTACTGCTGTGGAACATCCAGGTGCTCTTGTGCAAACTGTAAACGTGCAGGAATGTTTTGTTTGGACAGCAGTGGCTTCCTCTGTGGTATCCTACCATGAAATCCATTCTTGTTTAGTGTTTTACGTATTGTAGATTCGCTAACAGGGATGTTCGCATTTGCCAGTGACTTTTGTAAGTCTTTAGCTGACACTCTAGGATTCTTCTTCACCTCATTGGCTGTGCTCTTGCAGTCATCTTTACAGGACGGCCACTCCTAGGGAGAGTAGCAGCAGTGCTGAACTTTCTCCATTTATAGACAATTTGTCTTACCCTGGACTGATGAACAGCAAGGCTTTTGGAGATACTTTTATAACCCTTTCCAGCTTTATGCAAGTCAACAATTCTTAATTGTAGGTCTTCTGAGAGCTATTTTGTGCGAGGCATCATTCACATCAGGCAATGCTTCTTGTGAAAAGCAAACCCAGAACTGGTGTGTGTTTTTAATAGAGATGTCCCGAACTATTCGCCGGCGAACATCGCCTGTTTGCGTTCGCCGCGGCGGGCGAACATATGCGATGTTCGGTCCGCCCCCTATACATCATCATTGAGCAAACTTTGACCCTGTACCTCACAGTCAGCAAACACATTCCAGCCAATCAGCTTACCCTCCCTCCTAGCTAGAGCAGGAAGAGTGCTGCTGCTGAATTAATAGGGAAATCGTTAGCTAGGCCAGTGTTCTGTGTCCACTCCTGCTGTAAGGACAGCGTCCTGACAGCACCCCAAAAAGCCCTTTTTAGGGCTGGTACATCAGTCTGCTTTTATTTATTTTTTTCTATATATATATATATATATATATATATATATATTTTGCAGTTGCCTGCCTGTGTGTAAGAGGCCACAGGCCCACAGACTGTACTGTGTGCACACCACTCATATCGGGTGGCACAGTACCTTGCAGATAAAAAAGTATTTTAATTTTTACCCTTTAATATAATTGCAGTTGCCTGCCAGTGTGTGTCAGGCCCACAGACTGTACTGTGCCCACTGCCAGTGCCCAACACTCATATAGGGTGGCACAGAACCATGCAGATAAAGTCATTACATTTTTTCTCTGTAATATAATTGCAGTTGCCTGCCAGTGTGTGTAAGGCCGACAGACTGTACTGTGCCCACTGCCCACCACTCATATAGGGTGGCACAGCACTTTGCAGATAAAAAATGTATTTAATTTTTCCTCTGTAATATAATTGCAGTTGCCTGCCAGTGAGTGTCAGGTCCACAGACTGTACTGTGCCCACTGCCCACCACTCATATAGGGTGGCACAGCACCTTGCAGATAAAAAAGTAATTTAATTTTTTCTCTGTAATATAATTGCAGTTGCCTGCCAGTGAGTGTCAGGCCCACAGACTGTACTGTGCCCACTGCCCGCCACTCATATAGGGTGGCACAGTACCTTGCACGCATAGTACCACTAATCTAAAAAAAAAATGACAGGCAGAGGCAGGCCACCCCGCAGGGGCCGTCGTGGTCATGGTGCTGTGATTTCCTTTGGCCCTAGAATAATGCCCAGTGTTCAGACGCCACATACCCTGAACTCGAAAAATTCTGAGGACATAGTTGACTGGCTTACACAGGACACCCAATCTTCTACAGCTTCCGCTCGGAACCTTGATGCACCATCCTCCTCCAGCTCAGCTTCAGACACCTCTCAAGTTACCACTCACCCGCCTGCCCGCCACCACCACCAACAGTAGCACCACAGCCACTTCACTTGATCTGTCAGAGGAGTTATTTACACATCAGTTGGAAGAAATGAGTGATGCGCAACCATTAGTGCCAGAGGAGGTAGATAACAGGGATATGTCTCAGTCAGGCAGCATAACACACATGGACGTATGCGGTGTGATGATGATGATGATGCTGTACCCGCTGCTGCTTCCTTTGCTGAGTTGTCAAATACAAGTGAAGCGGTTGATGATGACGATGTGTCCGTGGATGTCACGTGGGTGCCCGCTCGAAGAGAAGAAGAACAGGGGGAAAGTTCAGATGGGGAGACAGAGAGGAGGAGGAGACGAGTTGGAAGCAGGTGGAGGTCGTCGCAAGGAGCTAGTGACACAGTCAGACAGCATGTATCGGCACCCGGGGTCAGCCAGACAGCACGCCAATCAACGCATGCTGTTGCCACCAACAGAATGCCGTCATTGCAAAGCTCAGCAGTGTGGCATTTTTTTTGTGTGTCTGCCTCTGATAACAGCGATGCCATTTGCAACCTATGCCAAAAGAAACTGAGTCGTGGGAAGTCCAACACCCACCTAGGTACAACTGCTTTGCGAAGGCACATGATCTCACATCACAAACGCCTATGGGATCAACACATGATGAGAACAAGCAGCACACAAACTCAAAGCCACCATCCTCCTCCTGGTCCAGCATCTTCAGCCACGTCAACCACTTCTGTCCTCCTTGCCCCCTATCAACCACCCGCCACTCCGCCTCTCACCTTCAGCAGTTCCTGCTCATCTGCCCACAGTCAGGTGTCTGTCAAGGAAATGTTTGAGCGTAAGAAGCCAATGTCACAGAGTCACCCCCTTGCCTGGAGTCTGACAGCTGGCTTGTCGGAACTCTTAGCCCGCCAGCTTTTACCATACAAGCTGGTGGAGTCTGAGGCCTTCAAAAAATTTGTAGCTATTGGGACACAGCAGTGGAAGGTACCCGGCCGAAAAAAAATTTCACAAAAGGTAATCCCCAACCTGTACTCTATTGTGGAAAAGGAAGTCATGGCATGTCTGGCACACAGTGTTGGGGCAAGGGTCCATCTGACCACTGATACCTGGTCTGCAAAGCACGGTCAGGGCAGGTATATCACGTACACTGCGCATTGGGTAAACCTGCTGACGGCTGCCAAGCATAGAATGCGTGGCTCTGCAGAGGAGTTGGTGACACCGGCACGACTTGCAGGCAGGCCTGCTGCCTCCTCCTCTATTCCTCCTACTCCATCCTCTTCGCTAACCTCCTCGGCTGAGTCCTCTTCTGCTGCTGCGTCTTGCTCCACATCAACTGCACCCCCCCAGCTCCCCAGGGGCTATTCCACATCCCGGATACGACAGTGTCACGCCGTCTTGGGGTTGACTTGCCTGAAAGCAGAGAGTCGCATTGGACCAGCACTCCTGTCCGCCCTGAACGCACAGGTGGATCAGTGGCTGACCCCACACCAACTGGAGATAAGCAAAGTGGTGTGTGACAACGGAAGCAATTTGTTGGCGGCATTGAATTTGGGCAAGTTGACACATGTGCCGTGCATGGCACATGTGTTGAATCTGATAGTACAACGCTTTGTGCATAAGTTCCCAGGCTTACAGGACATCCTCAAGCAGGCCAAGAAGGTGTGTGGCCATTTCAGGCGTTCCTACACGGCCATGGCACACTTTTCCGATATTCAGCGGCGAAACAACATGCCAGTGAGGCGCTTGATTTGCGACAGCCCGATACGTTGGAATTCCACACTTCTAATGTTTGACCGCCTGCTCCAACAAGAAAAAGACGTCATCGAGTATTTGTATGACCGGGGTGATAGGGCAGCCTCTGTAGAGCTGGGTATTTTTTTGCCACGTTACTGGATGCTCATGCGCAATGCCTGTAGGCTCATGCGTCCTTTTGAGGAGGTGACAGACCTAGTCAGTCGCACCGACGGCACCATCAGCGACATCATCCCATTTGTTTTCTTCCTGGAGCGTGCCCTGGGAAGAGTGCTGGATCAGGCCGTAGATGAGCATGAAGAGGAAGAGTTGTGGTCACCATCACCACCAGAAACAGCCTTATCATCATCGCTTACTGGACCTGCGGCAACGCTGGAAGAGGAGTCTGAGGAAGAGGAGTCAGAGGAGGAATGTGGCTTTTAGGAGGAGGAACACCAACCACAGCAGGCATCCCAGGGTGCTCGTTGTCACCTATCTGGTACCCGTGGTGTTGTACGTGGCTGGGGGGAAGAACAGGCCTTCAATGAGATCAGTGAGGACGAGGAATGGGACATG
The DNA here is from genome assembly GCF_965119305.1 of Pelophylax lessonae. Lineage (NCBI taxonomy): Eukaryota > Metazoa > Chordata > Amphibia > Anura > Ranidae > Pelophylax > Pelophylax lessonae. The sequence goes on from NC_138768.1 coordinate 115,789,529, forward strand.
AGTAGCTCGGCATCCAACCTTGTGCAAATGGGGTCTTTCATGCTCTCATGCCTGTTGAGGGACCCTCGTATAAAAAGGCTGAAGGAGAACGACCTGTACTGGGTGGCCACGCTACTAGACCCCTGGTATAAGCAGAAAGTGTCTGAAATGTTACCGAATTACCGGCAGTCGGAAAGGATGCAGCAGTTCCAAAACAAGTTAAAAAGTATGCTTTACACAGCGTATAAGGGTGATGTCACAGCACAACGAGAATCTAACAGAAGAAGAGGTGAAAGTAATCCTCCTCCTACCATGCCAGCTAGGACAGGATGCTTTACAGACGTGTTGTTGATGGAGGACATGCAGAGCTTTTTAAGTCCTACGCATCGCCACAGCCCTTCGGGGTCCACCCTCAGAGAACAACTCGACCGACAGGTAGCAGACTACCTCGCCTTAATTGCAGATATCGACACTCTGAGGAGCGATGAACCCCTTGACTACTGGGTGTGCAGGCTTGACCTGTGGCCTGAGCTATCCCAAATTGCTATAGAACTTCTGGCCTGCCCCGCTTTAAGTGTCCTGTCAGAAAGGACCTTCAGCGCAGCAGGAGGTATTGTCACTGAGAAGAGAAGTCGCCTAGGTCAAAAAAGTCTAGATTACCTCACCTTTATTAAGATGAATGAGGCATGGATCCCGAAGGGACTGACAGTGGGGGATGCATTTGACTAAAAAAGGCCTGATGAGATGCCTTGGGCTAAAAATGGTCCACACCCTGCTGTATTTATTCTCTGCATGCCGGATGACTTGCTTGACTTCTCCGCCACAAACTAAGGTTCAAGCCGCAATGTTTTAGTGCACTTTCTGCCTGGAAAACATACATTTTTCTGGCCGCCGCTACAGCAGCGGCTGCAACAATACCTAATTTTTCAGGCATGTGTACATGCCTAATTTTTCTGGCCTCTGGTGCTGCACTGTGGCTGCAAAAACAAAACAAACAAAAAAGGCACATACATGTGTCAATTCCCCTTTGTGATCATTACCTTGTTGTGGTGAAGGGGCTTGTGTATCACAATGAAGCGATCACCTCTATGAGTGTGTTGGCAATGTTGGCACACCCCAGATGATAAGGTCGTTGCTTCATTGTGAATAGAGCAAAAGCGGTCGGCTGGATAATTTTTCATAGAAAAAACATAAATTTTCTTTGTGATCATCTAAGGTGATCATTAAAGCCTACTAGGCCAACAATGGGCCCACACTGCAGAATCATTGTTTTCTGGGTCACTTAACTGTCACTGAACTACCTCAGCATGACCACAGGCTTTGAAAAACGGCCATCGCCTGCAATCTCCCAAATGTGCGCACGAGCACATTCATACGCCAAGATTGACGCATAGAGGAATAAAATTTATGTCATGAGTGTGTCAACTATTGACAACTCTTTGCGGTTGTCTAAAATCTATTCGATACACGTCCCCTGATAGGGGATGTAACAGGGATTAAACTGATACGAATAGTACTACTTAACACACCACTCATATAGGATGGCACAGTACATTGCACGGCGCACGTGCAGTGCCCCAAATTGGAAGTAAGAGGATGACCAACCAACTTTTTCCATCTCCCGGTTCCTAAAATCTATTCCATACACCGGCCCCTGATGGGGGACAAAACAGAGATTAAACTGGTAAGAACAGATTTTTTTAATTTAAAAAAAAAAGAGGACAGCCTCTGCGGAGCTGGGTATTTTTTGGCCGCGTTACTGAACGCTCATGCACAATGACAAACCTGGTCAGTCAAACCCAAGGCAACATCATCGACCTCATCCCATATATGTTTTTTCTGGAGCGTGCCCTGCGAAGAGTGCTGGATCAGGCCGTAGATGAGCATGAAGAGGAAGAGTTGTGGTCACCATCACCACCAGAAGCAGCCTTGTCGTTGTTGATTGCTGGACCTGCGGCAACGCAGAGAGAGGAGTCTGAAGAAGAGGAGTCAGAGGAGGAAGGTGGCTTTGAGGAGGTGGAAGACCAACCACAGCAGGCATCCCAGGGGGCTTGTTGTCACCTTTCGGGGACCCTTGGTGTTGTACGTGGCTGGGTGGAGGAAGAGACCTTCAATAACGTCAGTGAGGACAAGGAACGGGACATGGCTAGCTTTGTATCCAACCTTGTGCAAATGGGGAGTTTGTGGTTGTGCAAATGGACTGTTTGCGGTTGTTTGCGGTGCTTAACGGGGAGTTTGGTCTGTCACCGTGAAGCAGGCGTAACCCTTACACTACCTGATCGATATAACATCATACCTGATCGTATACACACCTTGGATGTTTTAACCACTTAAGCCCCGGAGAATTTTCCTGCTCAAAGACCAGGGCCTATTTTGCGATTCGACACTGCGTGACTTTAACGGACGATTGCGCGATCGTGTGACGCTGTACCCAAATGAAATTGACGTCCTTTTTTTCCCACAAACAGAGCTTTCTTTTGGTGTGCAATTGATTACCTGTGCAATTTTTATTTCTTGCACTATTAAGAAAAAAAAGTGCGTCAATTTTGAAAAAATAACAATATTTTTCACATTTTTTTATAAGAAATTCCCCCCAAAAAATGTAAAAATCTAAATTTTTTAACATTTTAGGCCAATTTGTTTTCTGCTACATATTTTTGGTAAAAAGAAAATTCGCAATAAGCGTATTTTGATTGGTTTGCGCAAAAGTTATTGCGTTTACTAACTAAGGGAAAGATTTATGTCATTTTTATTGTTTTTTTTAACTAGTAATGGCGGCGATCTGCGATTGTTTTTGCGGGACTGCAACATTGCAGCGGACAGTTCGGACCCCTGACTAACATTTTTGACACTTTTGGAGGTACCAGTGACATTACTACAGTAATCAGTGCTATACATATGCACTGTTACTGTAAAAATGACACTGGCAGGGAAGGGGTTAACTTTATTAGTGATCAAGGGGTTAAGTGTGTCCCTAGGGGCGTGATTCTAACTGTAAAGGGGCGTGGCTTGTGATGTAACCACAGAGACATACGATCCTACATAGCAGGATCGTATGATCTCTGCAGTTACACCAGGGAGAATGACAGGCGGCTTTGTTTACATCAGCCGGCTGCCTTTCTCCCTCTCCAGCGGGAGATCGCGAGTGGCCGGCGGACATCGGAGCCGCCAGTCACAAGCGCGGGGATGGCCGTGAACGAGCGGGAGTGCGCCTCCGGCGGCACGCGCTCGCCCCCTACAGGCTCCTGGGCGAGCAACGTAGTATTACGTCGCTTTGCCCAGGAGGGGCTGACTGCTGCAGCAAATATATTGTGGGTGGTCGGCAAGTGGTTAAAGCACGTTATTCCAAACAATTTAGGAATGTTAGGTAATTTATGCCCTTTATGGATTAAAACCCGACTCTGCATAACTACGTAATTTTCCATGGGAGTTTTGCCATGGATCCCCCTCTGGCATGCCACAGTCCAGGTGTTAGTCCCCTTGAAACAACTTTTCCATCACTATTGTGGCCAGAAAGAGTCCCTGTGGGTTTTAAAATTCGCCTGGCTATTGAAGTCTATGGCGGTTCGCCCGTTCGTGAACATTTGCGGAAGTTTGCGTTCGCTGTTCGCAAACGGAAAATTTTATTTTCGCGACATCTCTAGTTTTTAATAGGGCAGCTGTAACCAACACCTCCAATCTCATCTCATTTATTGGACTCCAGTTGGCTGACATCTCACTCCAATTAGCTCTTGGAGATGTCATTAGTCTAGGGGTTCACATACTTTTTCCACCTGCACTGTGAATGTTTACATGGTGTGTTCAATAAAAACATGGCAACATTTCATTCTTTGTGTGTTATTAGTTTAAGCAGACTGTGATTGTCTATTGTTGTGACTTAGATGATGATCAGATCACATTTTATGACCAATTTGTGCACAAATCCATATCATTCCAAAGGGCTCACATACTTTTTCTTGCAGCTGTGTATATATATATATATATTTTTTTTTTTTTTTATATTTAAGGGTATGCAGTAATAAACAGTAGTATGGCATGACATCACATGCCTGAAGTAGGTCATCTGTGGTTACATAATGGAAATTCAGGTAATAGAGGTTAATAGTCACTAACCACAACATATACCAAATGTCAATACAGTAACAGATCATAACTAACAATTCAAGATAATAGATAACTGTAGAAAAAAGCATTGCCATGTGGTAAACTGTATTAGAAGGAACATCACTCGTACAATTTTTCTTAGTTTTCACACAAGGTAAAAGACAACTGTGTGACAAGAGTACACAATCAAAAAGACAGAAGGTGTAAGATAGCCGGAGGTGCCATAACAATAATCCTAGACATACAAAGGTCATGTAGCTGGGTCGCACGGCTGGTGTTGTTCAAACTGTTATTGTTATTAAAGTTCTGCTAGGACAGTGACTTTGGCATTATGGGAGATGTAGTATGGGAGGAGCAAGATCATAGACTGCTGGGAGAGAGAGACCCTTTTCCCAGGGAGCAATAGGACTTGCGGAGCTTGCTGGGGGTGTCTATATAAAGGGGGGCGGGACTCCACTTCGCTCTCTTGCCTCGAGGACAGCGTGCTGGAAAGAAGGGGAAGAGCTGCTGCGGATCGCAGGAACTTAGGCCGAGGCCTAGTGGCAGACACCGGAGTGAAGCCGGCGGTGTGAGTGAGCAGAGGAAGTCTCGGTAGCGTGACCGAGTGGAAGGTTGCTGACAGGCGGACAGAGACTCTGAGAGGAGCAGTGCCTGCTCGCAGAGGAGAGCGGAGCTCCCGATTTGGGTGAGAGACATCCACCATCCATATCTCTGTTAAACACAGACCTAGGCTGAAGCAGGAAGCAGGGCAGGACAACTAGACTGTGTACTTTCATAAGGCCCTACTATCATTCAGCTAAACCACTGGACACTGCAGATATACATACCCCCCAACCGTCCCGGATTTCCTGGGACCGTCCCGGTATTTCAAGTAAATCCTGGCATCCCGCGGAGCCCGGCTGGAGTCACGGAAACCAGTGCCAACTCCTTTATTACATGCGTACTGTAGCAGATCATTAGGGAGCCTCCCCCGCACCTCCCACACACTAACCTCCTGTAGGTATGCCACAGCACCGCCCCTAGAGAAGATGTCACGAGTGCGGGCTGGAAAACAACACAGGAGATGGCCAAACTTTTAGACCCGCCCACCTTTGCTGATTGGAGGCAAGAACTGGAGGTAGGGACTGGCCCTTCAAACCCAGGCAGCAAAACATATCTCCTGCCCCGCCCACCTGCAGGGAAGGGAGTTTCAGCAACTTTCCACTGACTGGATTGGAGAGGACTGGGGAGGATGGCCCATTCATCACCCTTCAAGCAGAGGAAGTATGAGTGTGAGTATGGGAGTGTGTATGTATATGAGTGTGTGTATGTGTATACAGTATGTGTATATGTGTGTGTGTATGTATGTATACAGTATGTGTATATGTGTGTGTGTGTATGTGTGTATATGTGTATGTATACAGTATGTGTATATGTGTGTGTGTATATGTATGTGTGTATACATATATATAATGTGTATGTATGTATACAGTATGTGTGTATGTATGTATGTGTGTGTGTGTGTGTGTGTGTGTGTGTGTGTGTGTGTGTGTGTGTGTGTATGTATGTATGTACAGTGTGTGTATGTATGTATATATGTGTGTGTATATATATATATATGTGTGTGTGTGTTTGTGTATGAGATTGTATGGGTCTGTACGTGGTATGTGAGAGTGTGTGAGAATGTCTGTTTGTGTGTCTTTCTGTATGTGTTGCACTGCCAAATAATAAAAATGTGAGCCCACCATAATTTCCATAAAATACATAATATAATTACATTCATAAACAATAAAAAAAAATATAAAGTACAACATTCATATACAGTGAAGTGTAAAGTTTCATGCTGTACTGCACTTGTTTGTTCTTTCACCATCTACAAATTTTCATGAACTTCTTCAATCACCTATTTATTGATTTATTTATATTTTATGAACTTTCCAAATCACTTATTCATGGATATATTTATTACACTTCACTTTATATGAATTGTGTACTTTATACAGGGAGCTGCTCAGAGAAGCTATTCCATTCACTTTACATCTCGGATCCTCGTATGCAGCTCAATCAAAGAGGGAGGGTCCCTCTATTTCCATATAAGGGCTGCGATGCAATTTTGATGCATTTTTCAGTGCGATTATGTAGTGCTAATTTGGATGTGGTTAGCGTATCCTATGGAGCCAAATCACACTGGGATCACACCAAAGTAGCATAGGAATCTTTTCCAAAATCGCACTGCACAGTCGCATTGATGTGTATGGGCTAGGGATAGACCGATATGTTTTTTTCAGGGCCGATACCGATACCGATACCGATATTTTTGTAACAACATATCGGTATCTGCCAATATGGGCCGATATTTTGTACATTTAAAGTTTTGAAAAATAAAGAAAATTTTTGACACAAATCTGGTACTGAACATGTTAATTTTTGTTTAATGCTTAATAGCTGGCTTGCTGGCACCCTGTGGTGGGTGGCTGGCTGGCACCCTGTGGTGGGTGGCTGGCTGGCAGCCAGTGGTGGATGGCTGGCTTGCTGGCACCCTGTGGTGGGTGGCTGGCTGGCACCCTGTGGTGGGTGGCTGGCTGGTACAGTGCCTGTGGGTGGCTGGCTGTCTGGCACCCTGTCTGTGGGTGGCTGGCTGTCTGGCATCCTGTGGTGGGTGGCTAGCTGGCACCCTGTGGTGGGTGGCCAGCAGGCACCCTGTGGTGGGTGGTTGGTTGGCACAGGGGCTGTGGGTTGCTGGCTGGCTGGCTAGTACAGTGCCTGTGGGTTGCTGGCTGGCTGGTACAGGGCCTGTGGGTGGCTGGATGGCTGGTACAGTACCTGTGAGTGTCTGGATGGCTCGCTGCTACAGTGCCCGTGGCTGGCACCGGGCTGCTGTGGGTGGGTGTATGGCTGTGATACATTCCCACGAGACTAGTCCCGACTCCAGACAAGGCTGTCCAAGGCGAGGGAGGGGGCCCAAGAAGGCAGAATGACGTCACAAAAATATCTGCAATATCGGCCAGTTTCGGGGCCGATACCAATATATCGGGAAAGTGCATATTGGCCTTGCGGATAATCGGTCTATCCCTAGTATGGGCACATTGAAACAAATGTGATTTCCCTTGTCACGCAATTCTGTGAGACTCATCGCATCAGAAATCACACCAAAGTGAACCAGCACTCAAAGTCAGATCGCAGCAGAGGGAACCTAGCCTTAAAATGTAGGCTGCATGCTCCTGAAAGCATGCTGTATTTGCTTACCTACCCAAGCCCTGAGGCTGGCAGGTCATGCTTGCATATCTGTGAAAAATGATTGGTGCGCTAAATGATGATTTTTCACTAATATCTATTACACTTCTTGGTAGCAGCTTTAATATTTATATCAGCGCACCTTTATTTTTATTATTAATGCTTGCATATCTGATTGCACTAAACCCAGAACCTGCATTCACTATATCTGGTCTCTCACAGTACACAGAACATGGAAATCAGCAGTATATAGCAGTCTTGTGACTTCTATAAGTGTTGGTTTAAAGCTTGTAGGAGGAGTTTTCATTCTACTCTGACTATCCTATGAGACTGCATGACCCCCTGACCCTCTGTCTGGTCAGTGCTGATTGGTCCTGTAATGATCACATGCACCCTCCCAAGAAAACAAAAACTCTCTAGCAACACACACCAAACTCAGCATGTGCAAAGTGCCCCCAGGGCTCTGTTCTATCAGCAGATGGATTGGGGACTGTGGAAGAAGGGGAGGATCAGAGAAGACCGGGTCAAACAGCCTTTTTTACACAATGCAGAGGATTAACACCTTAGATTCCACAATGAGTATAACCGGCCTGCTTTACTGCATACACAGACTGATTTAACTGTTGTGGGTTTAGTAATAATTTAAGGTTTCTATAATCCATCATTTTTTCATTTAAAGTGGTTGTAAACCCACTTTGATCACATATACCTATAGGTAAGCCTATATTAAGGCTTACCTATAGGGGCTGTAAATATCTCCTAAACATGCACCGTTTAGGACATGGGTGTCCAACCTTTTGGCTTCTCTGGGCCACATTGAGTGCAGAGAAATGTTCTTGGGCCGCATATAAAATATATACTATAGTTAAGGTATATAAGTAATAAAATGCCGCCGCACCCCCTGCACTAATTTAACACAACTAGCGGATGATCAAATGAAATGGAATCAGTGTACAGAGGTTTACTTCTTCTGAGAGATATTAAAGGAACACCCTAACCACCATGACCACTTCAGTGATTTGGAGAAGTGGTCATGATGGTAGGAGTCAGAAACACTGCACATGCCCGCCTCCCATAATCCCCCCCCCCCCCCCGAGGCAGCTTCTGCTTACCGTTAGTTGGAAGCCGCTGTGGCCATGCCCCCGACCCAACTTCATTCCTCCCCAGCAAAAAAAATAATTGTCATGGGGCAGTGGGCCGCATTGCCTGGGGTTCCGGGCCGCATGTGGCCCCCGGGCCGCAGGTTGGACATGCCTGGTTTAGGAGATATTTACAGTGCATGTAGCCGATGACGTCATCGGCGTATGCGCTCTGAAGGAACAGCCACCCATGCCGTTCCTTCAGAGCCCAGTGCCGTGAACGGCGGCTCCCGCGCGCATGGAGTAATGTGATGTAATTGCTCCTCCGGTCAATCAGATGGCCGGAGGACGCAAACAAGAGAGCAGGGCGGCTGGACATGTCAGCCGCCCTGTTGCTGAGCGGGCGGCACTGCGAGGGCTTCGTTTTAAGGTAAGTATTTCATAATGAGCTGGTATGCGATGCATACTAGCTCATTATGCCTTTGTCTTTACAGGGTTTTTTTTTCTTTTAGGGATTACTTCCTCTTTAACATGATGCACATTGGACAAACTTTACATATGTGGTTGGCTATCACTCAATACATAAAAGATATTGCCTAAGAATTTTCACTTTATCCAATCAATGACTCCAGGGTTACTTTTAATTTCTTGTGATTTCTTGTGATTGTATTGAGGATTGCCACGACTGCCTTGGAATAATTTGGATCAAAACACTGTTGGGCTCTAAGTTTAGGTTTTTTAAAATGAACCAGTCAGGGTATCAAAAACAATTGAGAACTGTCCATGAGACCTTTTTATATTTGCAACAACATTTACATTTTCAAGACAAACTTTTGGGTTGAACCCTTTTCTTCTAATGTCCAACCAGTACTAATGCACAAAGTTCACTGCTTGGACCTTAGAAGAATGGGGTACACCCTGAAATGCTTGCCCTGAAGATTTGAATCCATCTAGTGGTCAAAATGCAATATGATTTTCTTATTCTGGTATTTCAGAAAACGATACTGTATTTTGTCCACAAGATGGAGAATGTAACATGTTACTAAAGGTGAACTTAAAATTTAATAACATGGTCCTGCATACGATAACAAGTTTGGCTTGCCTCAGATTTCTGTACATACAACAAAGCAAATGTTTTAGGTAGGCAATGACAGCTTCAGATGCCTAAGAGAACAATGATGTGTACACATTAGCACGTATGTGGCCTTATGTAAATATCTGGAAAAATACTAGACGTATGTTTCACACCAGAAGATCTGGAATCCCTTGTTTTTTTTTAGAAAATTAGGAAATAAGGGTTGTACTGGTATCATAGTGGAGGTCTGCAGATTACTATTTTGAGAGGCAAATAAATTATATAAGGTATAGACATTTATATGTATACATGTACAGTATATAAGGTCATAGACATTTTTCATGAAAAGTTCTTCGACTATACAATAAATAAATATATTTGACATAATATGGATGTTTCCTTTGGCAGCTCTAATTGTCCTTTTGTTGTCCATTGGTTTAATTTTTTTAACTTTCTTTTGAATCCTTGTAGTATGGGATGCATGTCTATGTGGATAAATACGTTGTCATGATTCAGAGGATACCAGACAGCTGTTACAGTGATATTATCTATGAAACAAAAAGCATGAATTTCCACGTCAACCTCTCTGTCGCTTTCTTCAGTGTGTCTATAGCTGCTTGCAATGAAGCCGGGAACTCCACAGCCAGCACTCTGGTCCAACCTTTGAATTCACCTGGTAATGTGTCCATTTAGATTTTGCACTAATTTCAATATATATATATATATATATTTAAAATCCCTCAAAATGTGCTCACAAAATATTGTTTTAAATTCTAAAATAAATGTAAATCTGTGGCAAAAGGACATTTAAAAAGAAAGCTATGTATTAGACTAGTGCCCCAACGTCTAAGTACATAGATATGTGCAGGCACAGTACAATATCTTCACATGTATGGCTTGATAATGCGGTTTGACAAATATGGTTTTTAAAGACTATTTTTATTTTTCAACTATAGCTGCGCACTTTTGATGCAAGTTAATTTCTATATAGTATTCACATTGAAAAAAAATTCCTAGTGTTTAGACCGCAACTAACACAACTAGAGAAAATCTAATTTTGGGCATTCTGCTGATTAGGTAGCACACATTATGACTCTAGAGGACTCGTACTATAGTATAGTGAACCATCCTTGTTAATAAATTTCACACTTATTTGCATAGTGTACGCAGGAACCCTGATGCACATTGCAAATCTGTTAACTCCCTCAGCTTATAGATTTTGCTCATCAGTAGGGATGATTGAACGGTTCGGGTCGACCATCGGTTCGGCCCGAACATTGGGTGTTCGAGGTTTGGCCGAATTTAGAACTTTTTGCCCAAAAAATTCGGAATTCGGCAACCAGAACCGACCAAAATGCAATGGTTCAGGAAATGGGCTTTAAAAGCCTGTGATTGGACCAGAACCATTAGCAAAAGCCAATTGAGGGGGCAGGAGAATGCTAGGAATGTGATTGGAGTGACTAGGGGGTCCATAGTCCAATCATTAGTGAATACGCCCCCCAGTATATAAGATAGCCCCCGCCAAATTCCTAGCATTGTTATACAGGACATGGAAGAGAGTGGAAGCAGTTCTGTTAATTTTACTTTAAAAGTGTCATTTAGCATTTATTAGTGTGAGGAAAGGGATATCTAGTGTAGTTAGAGTGCTCCTTTAGTTAGCTTCAAAAATGTAGTTTCTGTAGGGAAAGTGTGAAGTGTCAGGGTGACCGTAATGTAGTGTAGGGTTAACTGACTGCTATGGCAGGGTGACCGTAATGTAGTGTAGGGTGAACTGACAGTGACTGCTATGGCATGGTGACCAAACCCTTCCATATCAGGGTGACCGCTATAGAGAAAAGCTAGTTTCTCTTGTGTCACTTTCGCTGCAGGGATATGGCTTCGCCGTCAGCATTCTTTTTGGCTGCAGGCGTCTATAGTGATTTTTTGAGCACATGTTTGGAGTCAGGCATGACATCTGAACATGTGTATAGGGGGTATATATACACACCCATGTCTGTATATATACACCTGCACATATATAGGTGTGAAAGGAGCAGAAAAAACTACTTGCACTAATGAAATAATTAACACCAATATAGTTACGCTCCTATCACACCTATATATGTCTAGGTGTGTATATACATATAAGTATGTGTGTATATACACCACTATACACAAGTTCAGATGTTTTGCCTGCCTCCAAAGAACCCAAAAAAATGCCCAAAAAAACGCTAGAGTAAAAAAAAAAAAAAAAAAAAACGCCCAGGTGGGTTGTTGCAGGCATTTTTTTGGGGTTTTTGGAGGCAGGCAAAACATCTGAACTTGTGTATAGTGGTATATATTCCACTATACACAAGTTCAGATGTTTTTCCAGACTCCAAAGAACCCAAAAAATGCCCAAAAAAACACTTGCTACTAAACCGGCAAGGTGTGAAAAGCAAGAAGCCAACATCCTGTTCTGTAAGTGTTCTAATACAAACAATATTTTTTTATGGTTCTGGACATGCTACAGAGCTGAAACTTCACATGTACACTTTTTAGACCCCCCAGACACTAAATCCAAAGACATTTTTTTTTTTAATTTTTTTTTTTTCAATAATTGGCTCTCTATCAAAAATCTATTAAAAATGACAATTTTTAAGAACTTTTTTTGTGTGATTTTGTGTCTGGGGGGTCTAAAAGGTGTACCTGTGAAGTTTCAGCTCTGTAGCATGTCCAGAACCCCCAAAAAAAGATCATATAGGTGTAAAAGGAGGGTCCCACATCCCTGCTCTACTGAAAAATTATCTTTTTTTCTGGTTCTGGACATGCTACAGAGCTGAACAGGTACACTTTTTAGACCCCCCAGATACTAAATCCAAAGAAATTATTAATTTTTTTTTTAATTTTTTCAGTAATTGGCTCTCTATCAAAAATGACAATTTTTAAGAACTTTTTTTTGTGTGATTAATAGTCCCTGGGGTATGACCCAGAACCCTAGGCACTTTTTAGGGGCATTTATTGGGTTTTAGGGCTTCAAAATGGTGTTTTTTGATTACCGAAGTTCAGGTCCCATTGATTTCAATGGGGTTCTGAAATCCGGGCCGAACTTTCGGGAAGTTCGGATGTTCTGGCCGAACCGAACTTTTCAAAAGTTCGATTATCCCTACTCATCAGTACAGGCATCATTGTGCTATCATACACCCATATTTGTTAGTAAATTAGGTCCTATAGACCATCTTCAACACCCTCATTCAGCTACAATGTGATGTAATCAGCTATAAACACTGCTACTGAATCAATTATGTTATCACTGTACAAAAATTTGGCAATGTAGTGACTAATTACCAATGGCAGGAACTGCCCCCTTATTCTATAGAAAAAGGAAATAGCCCTCAACATCCCATTCATGATTGAGTCCCCTCGGCTTCCAGGAACCCAGAGTAAAAGTACAGCATAGTTATTTGTTTTACATAGCAGTCTGAATCTCTACCCCCCCCCCCCCCCTTATGGGGACTACAATTTTCTCCACACCCTGTATACTCAAGGCTGATGAGTCACCAGCATGACACTCATTAAAATGTTTAGCTACATCGGTAGAATTATTTTTTTCTATATCATATAAAGGGTCATGCAGACGATCTCGCAGTCTGCGGGTTGTTGTACTGTATGGAGCAAAGTTACAAGTAATGGCATACACCAAATATTTTATGTTGCAAGTAATAAAAGAGGAAATAGCTATCTCTTTGCGTACCCTGGCTGACTCTGATAGGGACTTGCTTGATGCAGACATTACCTTGGAGGAGATCCAGGAGGCCATTGGTGGATTACAATGTGGTAAGACTCTCAGGGGTGACAGCTAACTGCATTTTACTCCCAATTTCAGGAGATTATTGCTCCTAAACTTTCTGCCTTATTAACTGAATTCTTGACCATGTCTTCCTTGCCTGAAACTTTGGAACAAGCAGAAACTGTTTTACTACCCAAGTCTGGCAAGGATACGCAGGACTGTGCATTCAATCTCTTTACCTAATGTTGACGCAAAAATCTTTGCCAAATCCTAGCAGTGCGCCTTTCTAAAGCGATTGAGGACTTGATTGATGTAGGCCAAACAGGGTTTATGTCGGGCAAGGGTACTGACATTAATCTCAGACAACTTTTTTCTAATCTTTCCATTCCTCATGACAATATAGGCAATAGGATCATTGCCTTGCTGGATGCTGAAGGGTGTTTGACTCGGTTAAGTGGGTTTATCTTTGGAAGGTCACTTTGGCTTTGGGCTCAAATTTCTTCATTGGCTTCAATTGCTGTACTGTTCCCCTAGAGCGCAGGTCTGCACCAACGACCAGCTCTCCACTCCTTTTCCTCTATACCGTGGCACACGTCATGGCCCCTAGCCTGTTTGCCCTGGCCTTGGAGCCGCTGGCTATTTTGATCTGGGGGGCATCTGAGATTCAGGGCTTACGTGTGGGGAGGTTGGAGGAAAATATATCTTTATATGCGGAGGACACCTTACAGTACTTTAATGATGCGGGCCCATCTCTATCGGCTGTGTTACATATATTCAAACACCTTTGATCCTTTTCAGGCATTAGAATTGGTCTAAGTGTCTGCTTTTTCCCCTAGACCAGTAAACTATTAGCTCTGCCAATCCTACCCTGTTGTGTTGGGTTACAGAATTTAAATATTTGGGGGTCTGTGAGACTCTCAATATTTCTAGTTTCTTTGAATTTAATCTTGTCCTGCTATTAGGTACTCTTAAATCTCACTGTTCTTCTTGGGCTGGACTACCGCTTAATCACATCAACCTTCTTAAAATGATTACTCTGCCCAAGTTTAATTATATTTTTCGGGAATGTCCTATTTGGGTCCCAGTTTCTCCTTTTTTCAGGAGGTTGAAACGTGCGAGTTCTATTATGTGGAACGCTGCGCTGCCCAGGTTAGCCAAGTCCACCCTATGGCTACCCACTAGCTTGGGGGGTGGTTGGCTTTATCTAATTTTCACATTTATTACTGGGTCGCAATGTTGATCTCCATGTACTGGTGGTTTACAGGGCCCCAATTTAATCTGCTGCGGTTTGTATGGAAGACACCTTTTTGGGCTCCTTGGCCAACCTCCGAAACTTGGTCTACAGGGGACCCAAAGCTTACTACGATCTCCAAGGGCCGATGTATGCTACCTGGAGGGTGTGGGGGGTTGCTCGCCATTGTTTTATGAACCATTGGTCACCTGCACAACCCCTTTGGGGCAATCCTTTCCTTCCTCAACTTTGTACCATCCCTGATCCCCAATTACGGCCGCGTAAGGGAGTAAAAACTCTGGCAGATATTATGCCTTGGGGGACTCTTCTGTCATTCATGCAACTTGCTGAGAGGTTACATCTACCATCTTGGATGTAGTTTTGTTACTGTCAACTGTTACATGCAAATAGGGCCCAGTTTCCCCATCTGCCCCTCCTCCAGGCCAATCCAGTTGAGGAATTGCTCGCCCAGAGGGATATTTATAAACCCTTCTCCACTCTCTGTGGGGCACTCCTTAATACAAACTCTCCTGGAGCTGGAAAGAGTGTGGGATATGTGGAGAGAGGACATTCCCTTTTTGGATAGGGAAATCTGGGTGAGTGTCTAGAGAGCCGTCCTAAACTGGTAATTTCTTCCAGAAACAAACTTATGTTATGTTTCTGCATAGGGTGTACTATACCCCTGTGAGGCTCCAAAAGATGTACCCGACACATAATCCACAGTGTCCTGTGTGTCGTGTTCATTTTGGGATCTACCTGCATATGTTATGGGACCAAATGTTGCAAAATTCTGGTCAGAAGTATTTAAACTGATTAATCTTAGGTTGCAGTCAAACTTCCAGCTTCCCCAGAATTGGCCCTTCTGGGAGTCCACGAGGATGAACAGCACTCTCATCGCACAATATAAAGAAAGCGCCAATTACACTTCATAAATGTGCCACAAAGTTAAACAGAACACTGCTTTTTCATTACAGGTCAAAGAAATATATCACGTTCAGCAATATTCATATGTGTACATAAAGCATTGTTTTTTTTTTTGTTTTTTTGATGAATCAAACTAAAACAGACAACAAAAAAATAAAGGTTAAATTACCCAACTGGTGTCAGAAGCCAGATTTAAAACCTGGGACCTCCACTGTGCCTGGCAATGACTACTTACTGAACCAACTGGAATGCTGGACGGTACCCTGGACAAATCCTTGAATGATCCTGCCGTGAATCTTAATTGCCTTGAACCTTTAACCCTGAACCCTTTGCTCCTACCATGAACTTCCTGATTTAAGCCATTTCCCTGCACTTCCTGTTCACCAGCCAATACCTCGCTTGTCTCTCCTACTGCCGTCCGTATCTTCGCTACCTTTCATTATCGACATTTAGCTTGTTCCTCGACTACACTTCTGCCTAATCCCAACCTGCAAACTACTCGTTACCAACTTTTGGCTACTCCTAGACTACGCTTCTGCTTGATCCCAACCCACTATATCTGCTACTGGACCCGGTCTTGCTCACCTCCTGGTGATGCGATTTTGAGGACCGCTACCTGGTACTAACACGCAGCAAAATCCATCTCCACCATCAGGAATGCTGGTGAACACCGTACTTAGATTCTGCACCTCGGGTGAGCCTTGCATCATCTGCCAGAGTGACCTGCCTGTGTTCCTATCCAGCTGATTCCTGTGTAAGCTGCTATAGCTACTGGTCTTCGAGCCTGACTCCAGATCGTGACAACTCTCTTCGGAGTGTGCTACTACTTTTCATTTTATACGTTTGTAACTTTTAGCAGTATCCTCTGAGTTTTCCTATCAGGTTATATGTAGATGAGACTTTCTAAACAATTATGCTATTTCTCCTCCTCTCAAAGACTGTCAGCCACTGTTTCCATGGATTCCACCCATCTGCCCCATATTCTAGAAAACTTTTTTGGACACCTCCTGGCATCATAAGTCATTCTGTATAGGGTAACATTCAAATTGACCAGGGACATTCGGGCTGATAGAGTAAGGTAATCAATCTTAATTCATTGTATTGCAATCAGTTTACGCACATAGAAGAATAACAATAATAAGCTCCTCCTCAATTATTCTCAAAAGCTCAACCATAGGGTTGCATATGTCTGGTAGGTCAAAGGTTTCCGCAAATATTACACTTCCTACACACCAAGATGACATAACGCCCCTTCGGGTCTGTCTTGATGTGTATAACATGCACATTCGCTGTCCTGGTAACCAGAATAGCGACTCCCCTAGCATAGGTAGAGTATTTAGCATGTGTTACTTGCATAATATTTGCTCATTGCAGCGTCATAACCCTAGAATCCTGCAGGTGGTTCTCCTGTAGCAAAAAAAATATATATATATCAGGTTTATATCTTTTGATATAGTCAAATACTAAGGAGTGCTTGACCTTAGAATTAAGGCCCCTGACATTCCAGGACAGTGAGTTTATCTTATGAATTGTTGAATCGTCATTAATATAAAGTATCTCACAAAAGTGAGTACACCCCACACATTTTTGTAAATATTTTATAACTTTTCATGTGACAACACTGAAGAAATTACACTTTGCTGCAATGTAAAGTAGTGAGCGTACAGCTTGTATAACAGTGTAAATTTGCTGTCCCCTCAAAATAACTCAACACACAGCCATTAATGTCTAAACCGCTGGCAACAAAAGTGAGTACACCCCTAAGTGAACACGTCCATAATGGGCCCAAAGCGTCAATATTTTGTGTGGCCACCATTATTTTCCAGCACTGCCTTAACCCTCTTGGGCATAGAGTTCACCATAGCTTCACAGGATGCCACTGGAGTCCTCGTCCACTCTTCCATGATGACATCATGGACCTTGTGGATGTTAGAGACTAGCACTCCTCCACCTTCCAGTTGAGGATGCCCCACTGATGCTCAATAGGGTTTAGGTCTGGAAACATGCTTGGCCAGTCCATCACCTTTACCCTCAGCTTCTTTAGCAAGGCAGTGGTCCTCTTGGGAATGTGTTTGGGGATCGTTATGTTGGAATACTGCCCTGCGGCCCAGTCTCTGAAGAAAGGGGATCATGCTCTGCTTCATTATGTCACAGTACATGTTGACATTCATGGTTCCCTCAATGAACTGTAGCTCCCCAGTGCTGGCAGCACTCATGGAGCCCCAGACCATGACCCTCCCACCACCATAGTTGACTGTAGGCAAGACAAACTTATCTTTGTACTCCTCACCTGGTTGCTGCCACACACGTTTGTCCTGTTAAATCGTTGCATGGTCTTGGCCTCCGTGCTTCAGCTCAGTTTCAGGGTATTGGCAATCTTCCTATAGCCCAGGCCATCTTTATGTAGAGCAACAATTCTTTCCATGTTGAACTTCCAGTGACCAGTATGAGAGAGTGAGAGTGATAACACCAAATTTAACACACCTGCTCCCCATTCACACCTGAGACCTTGTAACACTAACACCGGGGAGGGAAAATGGCTAATAGGCGCAGTTTGGACATTTTCACTTAGAGGTGTACTCACTTTTGTTGCCAGCAGTTTAGACATTAATGGCTGTGGGTTTAGATATTTTGAAGAGACAGCAAATTTATACTGTTATACAAGCTGTACACTCACTACTTTACATTGTAGAAAAGTGAAATTTCTTCAGTGTTGTCACATGAAAAGATATAATAAAATATTTACAAAAAATGTGAGGGGTGTACTCACTTTTGTGACATACTGTATATAATAGGCACCGTCAGTTTAGCTCGGGACCATCGCAAAGTAATGAGAATCGTAAGACAGTCTCTGCCCCCTGTTGGTGCTATAAGGCCTACATTAGTAAGGGAAATGTGGGGTAACAGACAGAATACTCCTCCAAGAGACCTTGATAGTTTCCACACAGGAACATGAACCCATATAGTTCTCAGAGATTCCTTGGTCAGCCATGCAGTTAAGGAAGAGTCATAGGTTACCAGCTAAATCAGTTAGTATGATGTAATAGGGAATGTTCAGTGATTGCAGACAGTGTGTCCTTTCTGTACACATAATGCCTGACAGGAGACAGATAGGCCATTTCGCGATTAGCAGTTCGACTAGAGTGCCCTCTGGCATCCAACCAGCGAGAGGCAGCAGTGGGAGTAATAAAGGGAACTTTTCCTCTATCCACCACTCGCAACTTTGCAGGATAAAAGCATACTATAGGTCATCTTCAATTTTTTTTATCATGCACAAACCTGGTTGGCGGTTTCTGTGTAGCTACAGAGAAATCCAAGCATATAGAAAAGCGATTTCCATTATACTCTAGCTCTCCCATTGATCTTGCCATTTTTAGAATATTCTCCTGATCGCTAAAGTGGAGTATGCAAGCAATCAGTGGCCTTGGTTGGGCCCCTGACAATGAGGACCTTGATATAATGCGGTGTGCTTGCTCTATGGAAAATAGGCGAGAAAAAGCAGCTTCCTCCATGTTATCTTTTAACCATAATTCCAGAAAATCTTCAGGTTGCTTGCCTTCAAGAACGCCCACAAAGCGGACATTATTACGCCTTAGGCGGTCCTCCATGTCCCCCAACCTATCAGTGTGGACAGCTACCTCCCTTTTGAACATTTTGAACTGAACCTACCAAAGGTTGTACTGCATCTTCCAGATCATGAATTTTCTGCTCTGCTGCTGTAGCTCTTCCCTTAACGTTATGCATGTCTTGCTTTAAAAAGGCCATTTCCACTCTTATCCCATCAATATGCTCAGTCAGTCAGTGTAGTTTGGCAAGTATGGATAGCCTCCATGATTTGTTTCAAAGAGGGTTCTGGATCTCCCTTCTCCTGCCCTGTATGTTTGGTATCCCCCTGCGGCAACCTATCCAGGGAAAATCCCCTTCTCAGGGAGAGGGTTTGCCATCTGGGAACCCCCCAGGCAAACTTAGCCAGGCGCTCGCCTGTGGATTTCCCAGGCATTGGACCAATTTTAATCATGGTGATAAGTGCCTGCACCACCAGGGACATTCGGTGCTTTTTTTTTTTTTTTTCTTCTTCTTACGCGGAGCGGATGACACTTGTGTCATCCGCTCCGTATGTCCGCATATCATCCCATCCGTTTGCGGATTATATACGGACATAATGTATGTCTATGGGCATTGCGGATGTCAGCGGATGACACCGCTGACATCCGATTTTGCTTCCTTTCCGTTTTTTAAACGGAACAAAAATAGGGTTCTGTTCCGTTCCAAAAAACGGAACAGAACTGAAAGGACAAAAATCGGATGTCAGCGGATGGTATTCCGCTGACATCTGCAATCCCATAGACATTCATTATGTCCGTAAATCACCCGCAAACGGATGGGGTGATTTACGGATATACGGAATGTCCGTGTGAAAGAGCCCTAACACTGTAAATTTGTTGTCCCCTCAAAAAAACTCAACACAGCCATTAATTTCTAAACTGCTGGCAACAAAAGTGAGTACACCCCTAAGGGAAAATGTCCAAATTAGGCCTATTTAGCCATTTTCCCTCCCCGGTGTCATTTGACTCATTAGTGTTATAAAGTCTCAGGTGTGAATGGGGAGCATGTGTGTTTAATTTGGTGTTATCACTCTCACTGGAAGTTTAACATGGTACCTCATGGCAAAAAAAATCTCTGAGGATCTGAAAAAAAGAATTGTAGCTCTACATAAAGATGGCCTAGGCTATAAGAAGATTACCAAGAACCTGAAACTGTGCTGCAGCACAATGGCCAAGACCATATAGTGGTTTACCAGGACAGGTTCCACTTAGAACAGGCCTCGCCATGGTGGACCAAACAAGTTGAGTGCACATGCTCAGCGTTATATCCAGAGGTTGTCTTTGGGAAATAGACGTATTAGTGCTGCCAGCATTGCTGCAGAGGTTGAAGGGGCTGGTAGGTCAGCCTGTCAGTGCTCAGACTATACGCCGCACACTGAATTAAATTGGTCTGCATGGCTGTCGTCCCAGAGTGAAGCCTCTTTTAAAGATGCTGCACAAGAAAGCCCCCAGTTTGCTGAAGACAAGCAGACTAAGGATATGGGTTACTGGAACCATGTCCTGTAGTCTGATGAGACCAAGATAAACGTATTTGGTTCAGATGGTGTCAAGCGTGTGTGGCGGAAACCAGATGAGGAGTACAAAGACAAGTGTGTCTTGCCTACAGTCAAAGATTAAGAAAAAAGAAACCGCGCTCATTCTGAGAAAGAGATAAAAAAACACAGGCTGCCAGCACCAAATAAGAAGATTGAAATCCGGATAAACAATAGAAAAATGGGGTGCAGCACCAATAACGATGATGAACAGTCACTTAATCAATGATAATGATGTAAATTCAGGTAAGTCCACTCAGCACATTCTGTGAGATAGTTGTTGAAACCCCACGCCCAGGAGAGGTGATAAGTCCAGAGATCACCCACCACAGTGCTCGAGATAAATAAACCACTTACCAGAGCTAATTGACCCTCAGATTATAGAGTGGTCAAATACAGCATGTAGTACAGATTCCTCCCAGGATTAGCAAAAAAACAGCAATCCACCAGATCCTTTTTAATGACAGCAGAGCGTGCCGAGATCGTCAATGGAGTATTAAATGACCAGCGTGACTTTCCCTTAACACGTATAGGCAGAATGATCTACTGGCAGTGCGGACCTCCAAAAAAGGAAAAACTCCAATAGTGTAGTATGTCAAACTTTATTGTGCCAAAAAAACATAATGACTTACATGTTCGGTAAATGAAACCGAGCATGGATGGACAAGATGGCCGTGGCATGTACGTATTTGCGACGTGACGTAGATACCTAGAGTCAAGCATGGTGGTGGAAGTTTTATGGTCTGGGCTACATGAGTGCTGCTGGCACTGGGGAGCTACAGTTCATTGAGGGAATAATAAATGCCAACATGTACTGTGACACACTGAAGCAGAGTATGATCCCCTCCCGTCGGAGACTGGGCTGCAGGGCACTATTCAAACAGGATAACGACCCCAAGCACACCTCTAAGATGACCACTTGCTAAAAGAAGGTGGCCAAGCATGTCTCGTCTCTCTCGACTCTCCAGACCTAAATCCTATTGAGCAACTGTGGGGCATCCTCAAACATAAGGCGGAGGAGCACAAGGTCTCTAACATCCACCAGTTATTTTGAGGGGACAGCAAATTTACAACTTTCTTGTGCATCATCTTTAGAAGAGGCTTCCTTCTGGGACAACAGCCACGCAGACCAACTTGATGCAGTGTGCGGCGTATGATCTTAGCACCAACAGGCTGACCCCCCACCCATTCAACCTCTGCAGAAATGCTGCCAGCACTCATACATCGATTTCCCAAAGGCAACCTTAGGATATGACGCTGAGCACGTGCACTCAACTTCTTTCGCTGACCATGGAGAGGCCTTTTCTGAGTGGAACCTGTCCTGTTAAACCGCTGTATGGTCTTGGCCACTGTGCCGCAGCTCAGTTTCAGCGTCTTGGCAATCTTCTTATAGCCTAGGCCATCTTTATGTAGAGCAACAATTCTTTTTTTCAGATCCTCAGAGTTCTTTGCCATGAGCTGGCATGTTGAACTTCCAGTGACCAGTATTAGAGAGTGAGAAGGATAACACCAAATTTAACACACCTGCTCCCCATTCACCTGAGACCTTGTAACACTAACGAGTCAAATGACAACTGGCAGAGAAAATGGCTAATTGAGCCCAATTTGGACATTTTCACTTAAGGGTGTACTCCCTTTTGTTGCCAGCGGTTTATACATTAAGGGCTGTGTTGAGTTATTTTGAGGGGACAGCAAATTTGCACTGTTATACAAGCTGTACACTCACAAATTTACATTGTAGCAAAGTTTCATTTTTTCAGTGTTGTCACATGAAATAATATTTTATTATATTTACAAAAATGTGAGGGGTGTACTCACTTTTGTGAGATACTGTATACATATATATATACACACACACACTCACATTTTCAAGGTGGGACAGCTCTGCTGCGTAGATCTCTTTGCACAAAGATAACATCTATTGTGGCACTCCCTTCTTACCACAAAGTATCCATCAAATAATAGAAGATGCAATCCAATTGTTGTTCCAAATATCCTTTACTTCTGATCTTCATGCATATAAGTAAACATACATTTAAAATCTAATGCACAGTTTCGGATATGCATATGGAAAAAGACCTAGAGTCCATCGAGTCTGCCCTTGTTTATCCTTTTTTCATTATTAACATTTATACATGTTTTTGGGTTTGTATGTTTTTTTTTTTTTTGTCTGAGTATAGATCTATGTTTGTTCCAAGCATGATAGAAGCCATTTACTGTTGTCTGACTCGCTACCTCTGCTGGAAGTCTATTCGAAGAATCAACTACCCTTTCAGTAAAATAATACTTTCTAAGATTAGTTTTACATTTTCCACCTGTTAGTTTGAGATCACGTCCCCGTGTTCTTGATCTTGGTTTCAGATTGAAAATATTGCCCTCTTGAACTTTATTCACTTCCTTGATGTATTCAATTATTGTATAGTAAATTATCTTGCTGAATATGTAAAAAGACTAGCTCTAAAGAAATATTCAAACAAATGTAATGTTAAGAATGTTTTCTACTTTTGTGATTTCTTTATAGAATTACCTGGAAAGATATTTGCGACATATAAATATGATGAGATTTTTCTCACTTGGACTCCATTGTTTGATAATGATTACTCTGTGATCAGCTGGGGAACAAATTACACGCAAATGAAGGCTGATGTACTTGAGTCACAAATCAAGAACTATTCTATTCATGGTAACAATTTGCCAATAATTTCTAACATCAAATGCATTCATAAAAAAATGAAAAAGGGTCTTCTGCCATAAAGGTAATACTCCTTTAGCTATGGATTCCAGACATTCTAGCGCACACAAGACTAGTATAAATAACTATAAGTGCATCACTATAGTACAGCTACATAAATACAAGTGATAGAATAATGGCAATATATCACATATAGACTGTGACAAGGACAAAAAGTATATATCACATAATGCTATAGTAGATTTTGCACAGAACACCACCTCACCTTTTCTGTCACTCTTTTCACACACTCTCACTTATTTGTCTGTTTCCTGAATAGTGCAGCTGGGGGAACTGAACATGGTTACTTGTCAGGATGCAATAGAATTATTTACTGGAGTTCTTGTAACACATTGTACTTTTATAATCCGCAGGGACAAGAACAAGAAACTTATTGTAGACAGGTGTACTTTTTAGTTTAACAGTCTGCAGTAGCTGCAGCCAATTTGTTGCATCCAATGGTCGACAAACGTTTTGCAGCTTGTCTATTCAATAGAAGTCAATCTAATGAACTGGCCGAATTTCATTCAGTCTAGAGCCAGCTTAAGACGTGACAATTCAGATTTCCCATGGAGACCCACACTCCTCCTCCATTTTACATTTGCTGTGCATTCTTCAAAAATGCTGTTAAGCTTAAAATATCATAGCAAATACTTCTGGTGAATAATTATCATAAAATAATACAAATGGGTCACTTACATTAACTTTTTTTTTTATATTTTTATTGAACATTTTTCACTTACATAAACTCACAAGTTTACAAAACAACCAAAACAAAAATATTTTTTAAAAATTTGTGTAAAAATTATTTCAGATATGTTCGTGTCGCCCACGCAGGGGGTGTAAAGATTAAACATAGAAAAATAACTGTTGTCACAGAAAATCTCAAGAATATGTGTGATGTAGCCAAACATAATATTGTCCATACTTTAACATGGAAAATAGAACAGTAGCGCATGTTATAAACAAATATTGCAGTGGAAAACCCAATCAACAATGGATTAGTGGCAAATACTATGTATCGTTTTTGTAAAACAAATGGGATAAACTATGATGTGGCAGTTGAGGGATCCTCCAGCCATTTAGACCATATCTTGTGATATTTTGCTGGACGACCTCTATTTATAATTGTGTCCTTGTACAGCAGGAGACTGTTATTGACTATGGTTCTCCAGAAGACAATAGAAAGAGGGGCCTGTTTTGTTCAGTATAGTACTTGTGCCTTCCTAGCGTATAAAAGCAGGAGGCCCATCAGTGCCCTCTCTGCTGTAGATGGGATCAAGTTTTCCACCAAGCCCAGTACACAGACCTCCATTTTTAATGGGATTTTAGTTACTGACACTCTGTTAATATCCTCCAACACCTGCGTCCAATAATCTATAATAATCGGACAGGACCAGAAAATATGGCAGAAATCACCGGGGGTATAACTACATCTCCAGCACTCTGAGGGACAAGAGGGACTCCTAAGAAGAAGCCTTGATGGAGTATAATAAGCCCTGTGGATTATTTTAACTTGAATGAATCTGTCTCGTGCGGAGATCAAAATACGAAAAGGGTGTTCCCTCATATCATCCCACTCGTCTTCATCTACGTGCCAGATGTCCCGCTGCCATTTAGAATGCAGGGCAGAAAATGTGGGTAGAGCAACCGATACTAGGTGGGCATAAGATTCTTGATGTCTGTTTCTCTGTACAACCCACCCGCAGCATCCGCTCCAGAGCAGGTTGAACCAAAGCTAGGGGTACACGTGAAAATTGAGTGGAGAAGGCATGGGAGAGTTACATGTACCGAAACATATAATGGGGTGGAAGGTTGAACTCTGTGGATAATTGTGGCCATGACTTCAGGGTGGTACCGTCAGTGATCTGTGAGATGTTTTTAATAGTATATTTGGCCCAGGCAAATGGATCGGGTAACCCGTAAAAATGGGTCATACGAAGCCAGAGGTGTGTAGAGGGAGAAATAGCTCCCTCGGGGATGCATTTAAAATTGAGGCTCTGATGGTGGTGAGCATTAGAGGGGTGAGTGGGTATGGGGCCCTGGGGCCCCTAAATACAAGAAGCCGCAACTCCTCGAGGGAAGTGACCACTGCAGCCTCCGTGGAGGCATTGGTGCAGTCGGGAGACAGCCACCAAACCGCCATTACTAGTTGCATGGCCACAAAATATTTATGTCAATCAGGGAAGGCAAGACCCCCCTGATTTGTCGGGCGCATCAAGGTGGACAATTTGAAACGGGGGGCATTGGGGTCCCAAAGAAAGGTGGAAAACATCTGGTTAAGACGATTAAAGAAGGATTTCGGGATCCAAGATGGTGAGTGACGAAATAGATATATGAATTTAGGGAGAATTTTAATTTTTATTAGTTTTACAAGACCTATCAGCGACAGACCAATTAACTCTGTTACCTCTGAGTAGGTATTCAATAAATGCTATGCTCCTTGAAGGGAGGGGCCTGGGTCGTTGAGAAACTGCAGCATATCATCCACAAATATTGCAACTCTCTCTTCCAGCCAAGGAGTGTGTGTGATCCCTGCGCTATCTGAGGTGGCAAGAGAATCCCTGCTGCAGCGCCACTGGGACTGATACTAAAGCAGTAAACGATATAATTAAAGGAGTAGTGGTGCGCTTCAAGGGTTAGCTCTTGTGGATCTCTATTTGGGTTGGTGGTAGTGGTGTGTGTAAATCTTGATTTGAAGGTGCTCGGCGTGATAGATATAACATTTATATTCCAAAAAAAATTAGATAATGAAAGTGCAGGTGTGTCAATCAGATCAATGCGTGTGTCAATAAATACATAGATCAATAAATATCAAGGTTTTTCTTCTTTACAAATAAATAAATATATGAATACGGTGTGTGTTTTCGATGTGTGTATCAATAAATGAATAGATAAATAAATAAATATCAGAGTGCTTCTTCTTTGCCAGTGAACATCAATAAATAAAATATATAAATCCAGTGTTAGTCTTCAATCCGATTCATAAACAGTAAAAGATATATATGTGCTCAAAATAAAGTGCTACATGCAATTTCTATTAAAACAGTGCTGGAAGAGATATATGTGAACAATTCAATTGCAATCCTTCAAATACCAATATCAACTGAGATAGTCCAAAAAAAAAGAAAAAATATTTTAAAATATATATATAGAGAAAATCCAAAAAAGCTTGTGTGAATACGTTCCTCGCTTATATCCGTGCTTCACTCATGCAATTAAGTGACTGTGATCTCCTTCACCTTGTGTGTCACCTCTATGTGCTCTAGCCTCTCACCTTATAGGCAAGATCAATATGCCTTTGGTATCTATCCAAGCTCAACGATAGACTCAGTTTCTCTCAATCAGGATCCTTACTCTCTTAATGGAGCTGATTTCTTGGATTCCTATAAATGTTTGTCTCGATCGTTTTTCTAGTACTATCCTCCTTGTCCGGTCTTCAGTGTGCCTCAGAGACAAAGACTATTCATGGTGCAGTATATCCAACTCATTTATTAAAATATAAAGATTTGCACTTACAATTTGGGCATGATAATTCAGCATGTAAACAAAAAACCAGCCGCCGCTGTGGAGATCAGGCTCCGTTGTAACGTCACTTCCGGCTCCTCCTACACGTTACGTCACGAGGTCACGTGACTTCCTCCTGAGTACTTCCCACAAGAAAGGTCATTTGATGGTATCGAAGGCCTTCTCGATGTCTATAAAGGCCACCACCCTTGAACCCATATTACGCAATATGAACTTTAATGGCATTTCAGTCTTCGTCCGTTGGGTTCAATTTTGAGTTGGTCCACCCTTTGCAGCTATAACAGCTTCAACTCTTCTGGGAAGGCTGTCCACAAGGTTTAGGAGTGTGTCTATGGGAATGTTTGAACATTCTTCCAGAAGCGCATTTGTTGGGTCAGGCACTGATATTGGAGAGAAGGCCTGGCTCGCAGTCTCCACTCTAATTCATCCCAAAGGTGTTCTATCGAGTTGTGGTCAGGATTCTGTGCAGGCCAGTCAAGTTCCTCCACCCCAACCTTGCTCATTCATGACTTCATGGACCTTGCTTTGTGCACTCTTGTTGGAATAGGAAGGGGCCATCCCCAAACTGTTCCCACAAAGTTGGGAGCATGAAATTGTCCCAAACGTCTTGGTATGCTGACGCCTTAAGAGTTCTCTTCATTGGAACTAAAGTGCCAAGCACAACCCCTGAAAAACAACCCCACGCCATAATCCCCCCCCCCTCCAACAAATAATTTGGACCAATGCACAAAGCAAGGTCCATAAAGATATGAATGAGAGAGTTTGGGGTGGAGGAACTTGACAGGCCTGTAGAGTCCTGACCTCAACCCGATAGAACACCTTTGGGATGAATTAGAGTGGAGACTGTGAGCCAGGCCTTCTCATCCAACATCAGTACCTGTCCTCGCAAATGCGCTTCTGGGAGAATGGTCAAACATTCCCATAGAAACACTCCTAAACCTTGTGGACAACCTTCCTAGAAGAGCTGAAGCTGTTATTGCTGCAAAGGGTTAGCCAACTCAATATTGAACTGTACGGACTAAGACTGAGATGTCATTAAATACTTTTAATATAGTGTACATGTGGGTCTCCAAGGGAAATCGTCCACCATCTTCATTCTTACCATCTTCTAATCAGGACATAAAGCCAATACATAATTCAAGATTTTGAAAGGTGTTGCTCCTAAAAAGGTGCTGCAGGAGTGATTTTTTTTTTTTTTTTTTGCTTCCAGGGCCTTTTGAAGGATTGAAACGTTACACAATAATGATACACTTGCTTGATTATAATATGTGTGAGATTTCCACATATGAGACAACATTTGGAATCACCTACATCTATGTGGAGGAAGGAGGTATGTAGCATGTTGTGCTTTTGCAAATATATGGCCCTGACAACATATTTACTTGGAAATACTGCAGATGCTTGGAAACTCATGATGAGCCATACAATTTAGTTCACCACAGTCTTCAGTCATTTATACCAAGTGGACAAACCAATTGAGAACCCAGACATTTGGAAGTTTTAGCTTTGTATCTAATGGGTCCTTTATGCTTCGAAGAAATTAGGATTCAGGTCTGTTTGTGACAACTGCTTCTATGCAGCAAAATAGAAAATTATATTATTTCTTCTTACTCCTATTACAATTTATAAAATTGTTAATTTTTGGTGAGGAGTAATAATCAATAGAAAAGCCATTCCTCTAAAGCAGTGGTCTCCAAACTGCGGCCCTGGGGCCAGATGCAGCCCTTTGTTTGCCTTTATCCAGTACAGATGACATGCTGTACTTTGCACTGCAAAGTACAGCATGTCATCTTTGCCAACAAACCCCTAAAACAAGGGTTCACATTATATTCAGAGCAAGGTTAATATTTTATACCCCTGTCAGTCATGTACATCCGTGCACTACTAGTGTGGAGCACAGAGACACTATTGTTCAAAGTGTATGTATAGCCAAAAATGTTTAAGCTTTGGATAGAGTAGGGAAGAGTAAAAATAGTCAGATTTTTTTTTTTTCCTTGATGAAAATTTAGTTCATGTTTTGTCCCGGAGGTGCAATGGGAAATGAGTGGGAATCACCTAAAGTTAGGTTAGAAGTATTCCCCACTCAAACAGTTGTCCCCAAAACAAAAAAGATTTCCCTTAACCTCCCTGAGGCTCGGTTCACATATATGCGATGCGGGAAGGCTGCGAATTCGCAGCCTGTTCCCGCATCGCACACGCACCCCCGGCAGTTCCCACTGCCATATGCGATACGCTGGGGGTGTCAATGTAATCTTAACGACACCCCCAGTTTGATCGCATATCGCAGTGCGATCGTGCAGCTCGCACAGGATCGGATCGCACAAGTGTGAACTGCTGTGCGATCCGATTCTGATGCGGCTAGAAAAAAGGGTCCTGTGCGCGTTTGGTGCGGCTGCGGTGCAAATTTAGCCATACAAACTGTATGGCTAAACTCGCACCGCACAGCCGATCGCATGTAATGTCGGAGCAGTGCGCTCCGATATTACATGCGAACCCCGCACACGCACAAGTGTGAACCGGGGCTGACGGTCTGATTATGTAAGAATTTTTGTACTAAAAGCGGTACATTGTTTTGTATGGAAATATGTTGTTTTATATTTTAGGCCTGTAATTCTTAGGAATAAAAAGGGAGAAAGATACCTGCGCTCAGAATTACATCAAGATAGCATAGGCAGCCAGCTCAATAGGCAGATTACAAACCCATACACTGATAGTAATAAAATAGGAGCAGCGCCAAAATTAAATACATATATAAAAAATATGCAAATATACAAAAAACAGTATAGACAAAAGTCCCAAAGTCTTAGATGGAGTTGACGGAGGAAACCAGTCAAGATCATCCAATCACCAGTGTGTAGTGGGGAAAACATGATCACCCACAAGTGACAGTCAAATCTGCTTACCAGAGAGTTTGACCCTCCTGTTACAGAGCTGTCAAAAAGCGCCAGAGCATTCCAGAAGCACTTGACATAAAGGATCCCTCAGAGTTCCTCTGGTCTGTAATGACACCCAAACTCTCCACTCACAGGACAATGCAGAAGGACAACACCAGCCTGAACCACTTAGAAAGCTCCAACCAGAAAGGTAATACCTCAGGAGGACAAAAGCAGGCCAATGGTGTAGTACATAAAAACAAGAAACTTTATTAAAAAAGTAATGCACTTACATGGATGTAGATTCAAACAACATGTGAATAATAACCGTGGTATAAATAGAGCGTGCTGCACATCAGAGTGCCCGGTCCGCCTTACGCGTATCGTCATACACTTGATGTCAAGAGGATTTAATTTTGGCTCTGCTCCCATTTTATTAATTCATAGGAATAACTCACTTAAATCTGTCCAAACAAGAGTCTAGTAGACATCCCCGATATAATAAAGTTTGAAACAAAAAAATCATAAATTATAACCTCCCTAGAGGTATTCCCGAGTGTGGCTCGGTGTTAATACAGAGCACCAAAAGCGGTAACCCCGAGCCACACTCAGGATTACCCCACAATAAAACTCACCTTCCCCTGCAATCCCCCGCCGTCCTCCAGCCATCCTCCCGCTGTGTGCTCGGCCGATGCCGGCACCTGTCTTCCGGTTCCCTTCCCTGCGAGTGCTGCGATGCATGGGGGGGGGGGGGGGTGGAACCGGAGGCAATTTCAAAAATGTAAATACACCAAATGACATGATACTATGTTGTTCTCCTAACGGATTACACTGTATCATGCCATTTCACTACAGGATTTCACCTGGGGCCTTTTCCAGTACCCTGCCTGTGCTTTTCCAGTTCTTTGTGCCTGGAAAATAGAGAACCATGGCGTCCAAAAAAAGCGTTCTTTTTACTTTTTACACAAAAGCGCTTTTAGACAAACTGATGTTCCCTCATAATGAAATATCTCCACTTTGAAAATAATTAAGAATTTGATGAAACTACTCATCCCGCGCCAAAACTAAAAAAAAAATGTGTGAAGTACAGTAAAATCTTGGTTTGAGAGTAACTTGGTTAGAGAGCGCTTTGCAAGACAAGCAAATTTTTCAAAAAAATTTTGACTTGATATACAAGTGATGTCTTGATATACAAGTAGTGTCATGTCACAACTGTGTATAAAAGAGAAGAGAGGCGCCTCTAAGTGTAGCAATATTGTTACATTTAATGAAGGTTCAATATTTAGCAGCTCACATGGTTGATGATTAAAAGAGGCACATCTAAGCATGCAGGCATCCGGGGTAAAGCTGTCCACATAGACCATCCTCCGCACTGCCATCTTCATCACACCCTTCCACGCTGCGCTCCACGAGCGATTCAAAGTCTCGCTTTCAGATCACTCTACTGCAGGGTAGTCTTCCCAATCACAATTGCAGACGGACATCGGTGAGAGCCAGTGGTTCAGAAGATGGTCTATGTGGACAACTTTACCCCGGATGCCTGCATACTTAGATGTGCCTCTTTAATCATCAACCATGTGAGTTGCTAAATGTTGTACCTTCATTAAATGTCCCCATACTGCTATACTTAGAGGCGCCTCTCTTCTCTTTTATACTCTGTAGCTCCTGCTGGATTTTGCTTCTAATCCCCTTGTGGAGGCTGCCATTTGTGGATCGACATTTTATGATGACACAACCTATCACATTGGTATAATCTTTGTATATAGACTATAAACTGAAAGACTTATGAATAAATAGTTGTGGAACGGATCATCTGAGTTTCCATTATTTCTTATGGGAAAATTTGCTTTGATATAAGAGTGCTCTGGATTACAAGCATGTTTCCGGAACGAATTATGCTCGCAATCCAAGGTTTTACTGTATATCAAATGATTCTTCAGAATTTCCAACGGAGCTATGTGCCAGAAAGTGAAAAATGGGGGGAATGTTTGGGACTTTAAATGAGACGCGCGGTGGAATATGCCGAGCGTCTCCATCCCTAGAATAAGAGAAAGGGTTGGGATTTTAAATGAGAGATATGACCCAGTAGACAGGAGACAATAAAACACATTTACTGTACATACAAATGGGGAACCATAACATGAAGAATGTTGAGTAAACAAAATAATAAACTGGTAAGTAACCCCAGATCCAGTGTTCATGAAGACCAAAATAAAAATTTTCCAAGGGTGATAAGATGGTTTGATATGGTTACAACATCAATAGACTAAAAATATCAACAGTAATCAAGCATCTGTATATAATGACATCAATAGACAACGCGTTTGACAAAATGGAAAGATAACCCAAGTAAAAGGTAAACCACGTTATAAAGATGAAAGGCTCCGAAAGTGTAAAGAGCAGTAAAAAGTGTATGAGATAGTGCAGACATAATGCAGGAAATGATGTGATGAATACCAAGAAGTGAAAGGTATGGTGGAGGGCAATACCGGAGGTGAGACGCAGATTGCACCCATGTGTGTACAGCATTCGCCAAAAGCCGCCCCACTCTGTGGTCCCAGCATCACCCATAGTGCATAGGCAGAAGCACCACGGAGAAGGTAACCGCCATAGACGGACCGCTCCGTAGGCTGCCTAATATGCACTGAGGGTGGAAACCGGACCGTCGACGTGGTGGCACCAAAATTACGTCACACGCCGGCGCCGGGGGCGTGGCGCCGAATCGCAGCGGCACTGCCCACCCGATCCCCCGCACCAAGAAAGGTGAAGGGAGAGAGGGAGGACGCCCGCCACGCATCGCAGCTCCTGGAAAAACTGCCGGCAGCCAAAACATCCCCACGAGCCAGTGTGCACACTGCTCTTTACACTTTCGGAGCCTTTAATCTTTACAACGTGGTTTACCTTTACTTGGGTTATCTTTCCATTTTGTCCCATTCCTCTCACCCCATTTGGTGCTATTTTTACTACTTTTTCACTCCATATGGTGTAACTTTTACCATAGTCTTG
The DNA here is from genome assembly GCF_965119305.1 of Pelophylax lessonae. Taxonomy (NCBI): domain Eukaryota; kingdom Metazoa; phylum Chordata; class Amphibia; order Anura; family Ranidae; genus Pelophylax; species Pelophylax lessonae. The sequence goes on from NC_138768.1 coordinate 115,822,157, forward strand.
CCTTTACTTGTAACTCAATAAGCAGCACCATATTTTAATTTAAGCTACATATATTATTATATCTTGTATTAGATTATATAAATTTTTTCATATTTTCTGACAGATATACAGTAATTTTTGTTGCTGCTTACACGCACTTTTTTCACCCCACTCATTTCAGTCCACACTCATCCTGTGTGTGGCGTGCTCGTCCCTGCCCGCCTGTCCTGTGTTCCCTCAGCTCCCGTGGGAGACGCTCTGAGCCATGCTTCACCTCCGTTTCCAGTGTCCACCTGTTTTATAAAGTAAGTTTGGGAGTTGGGGACCCTGTTTTCCCCCTACCCTCCTATACTTACATATTTTTTTATAGATATGGATAGACATCTTCTCCTGAAGAAGTGGCACAAACGGTCCACGAAACTCGTTGAGTCTATTGATGTCATTATATACAGATACTTTATTACTGTTGATATTTTTAGTCTATTGATGTTGTAACCATATCAAACCATCTTATCACCCTTGGAAAATTGTTATTTTGGTCTTCATGAACACTGGATCTGGGGTTACTTACCAGTTTATTATTTTGTTTACTCAACATCCTTCATGTTATGGTTTCCCATTTGTATGTACAATAAATGCGTTTTAATGTCTCCTGTCTACTGGGTCATATCTCTCATTTAAAAAGTCTCAACCCTTTCTCTTATTCTATGTGCCAGAAAGAGACATCAGAATCATCGCTGTCCTCACTTTCTGTACCTGATGATGAATTTTCCCACGAAACACTATCGCTCAGTTCTTCAAGTAACTCAGTTTTGCTGTCGCTGTCTTTCAGTTAGTCTAAAAGCGCTTTTGCGCAAAAAGAACGCTTTTTGGATGCCATGGTCGTTCTCAATTTTCCAGGCACAAAGAAATGGAAAAGCACAGGCAGGGCACTGCAAACGCCACCAGGTGAAATCCTGTGGTGAAATGGCATGATAAAGTGTAATCCGTTAGGAGAACAACTTTATATCATGTCATTTGGTGCATTTACATTTTTGAAATTGCCGCCGGTTCCACCCCCCTGCGCCGTGACGCTCGCAGGGAAGGGAACCGGAAGAAAGGTGGGGAACCTGAAGAAAGGTGCCGTCATCGGCCGAGCACACAGCGGGAGGCCAGCGGGAGGATGACTGGAGGACAGCGGGGGATCACAGGGGAAGGTGAGCTTTATTGTGAGGTAATGGCTTTATTGTGGGGTAATATAGGGATAGAGACGCTCGGCATATCCCACCACGCGTCTCATTTAAAGTCCCAAACATTCCCCCCATTTTTCACTTTCTGGCACATAGCTCCGTTGGAAATTCTGAAGAATCATTTGATATACTTCACACATTTTTTTTAGTTTTGGTGCGGGATGAGTAGTTTAATCAAATTCTTCATTATTTTCAAAGTGGAGATATTTCATTATGAGGGAACACCAGTTCATCTAAAAGCGCTTTTGCGCATAAAGAACGCTTTTTTGGACGCCATGGTCATTCTCTATTTTCCAGGCACAAAGAACTGGAAAAGCACAGGCAGGGTACTGGAAAAGGCCCCAGGTGACATCCTGTAGTGAAATGGCATGATACAGTGTAATCCGTTAGGAGTACAACATAGTATCATGTCATTTGGTTTATTTACATTTCTGAAATTGCCACCGGTTCCAAATCCCCCCCATGCGTTGCGGCGCTCGCAGGGAAGGGAACCGGAAGACAGGTGCCGGCATCGGCCGAGCACACAGCGGGAGGATGGCTGGAAGACGGCGGGAGATCGCAGGGGAAGGTGACTTTTATTGTGGGGTAATCCTGAGTGTGGCTCGGGGTTACCGCTTTTGGTATTCTATATTAACCCCGAGCCACACTTGGGAATACCGCTAGTTAGGTTAAATCCTGTTCTGAGAACAACTCTAAAATTTTGGAATTCCCTTCATTTTCTGTCTTTGTGACAATGATGAGAAGTATAAATACAAGGGTAAATTTCCCCAATGGGGACTCAGACAGCAATAAGTACTTGATGGGGGTCTAACCCTTCCCAAGTTAACCGGAATTGCGTAGAGATCATCTTTAAAGTGGAAGTAAATACTTTTTTTTCACTTGTACCTACAAGTACTAAGTAATAAGACTTATCTGTAGGTACCATGAATAACTTCTAAACTTGCACTGTGTAGGAGATATTCACACTGCATGCAACTGGTGATATCACTAGTGCATGTGCTCTGAAGGAACGGCATACCCATGCAGTCCCTTCAGAGCTCCTTGCCCTGGTCCATGGCTTCCGCGTGGACCAGAACACGCGTCATCACGGCGTGTTCAATCAGAAGCACACGAACCTGGAAGAAAGACTGGGTGAAGATGGAAGCCCCCTCATAGGTGACAGTGCGGCACTGGAGGGCTTCGTTCTAAGGTAAGTACTTCATAATGTGCTAGTATGCAATGCATACTAGCACATTATGCCTTTGTTTGGCAGGATTTAAAAATCAAATCGTTGCAGCTTATTAACCGCTTTAAGTATTAAAAATACTGGTTATTAGTATGTCAAAGCTCATAAAGTGATTGTTATTATTTGAAGTTCCCAGGACTGGTCCTAATGTGACTTTAAAAAGTTTTACCAAAACCTCAGCCGTGGTTGAATGGGAAGAAATTCCAGAAGAGGACTGTTTGGGCTTTTTACTGTTCTATAGAATATTCTACACAGACATTGTAAAGAACATCACTCAAGGTATAAATGGAATTTCATTTACCACCAAACAGTATGTAGTAGATGAGATAAGGGATGACAAATCTTTAGGTGAGTACTCCCCTCTTCTCCCATCCCAGATCCTGTTTTTTTAATTACTGTTGACTTGAATAACCATAAAATAAACATAGCAACTGTTAAAAGTGTTACTAAATCCAGGACCTGCATTCACTATATCTGGTCTCCTACAGTACACAGACGATGGGAATGCAAATATTTTAGTAAATATAAACTGCTGAATACCTTTTCTCATCAGCAGTATATAGCAGTCCAGTGTCTGGTTAAAGCTTGTAGGAGCTTTTAATCTACTCTGACTGTCCTATGAGGCTGCGGGACCCCTTACCCTCTGTCTGGACAGTGCTGATCACGTAAGCTGTTGCCCGCACGTACAACGTCATATCCGGTGGTTGGAACGCAGAACACGGAAGCAGCGTCCACTACCAGGAAATCATTAAGGCGTTTATTTCCTGCATTTCTGGAAGTGTGTTTTTTGGCTTTTAATAACAAAAATACTGGAAGGTACCTCACTATGGAGATCTCTCTTTTTTACACCCATGGGGAAAGTCATTAAAGGGCACCTAAGGATTCCAGAACCACATACCTACCTCACTTGCATTCCTAACAGAAGTGCATATAGTCTTCACCAGCCATATCTAAGCTGTGACTGGCGTTTTCCCCCTGATTATCTGGTGAGTGGGGGACTGAGAGGGGAGCACTGTGTGGAAGCACTTGGTCATAATTGTGAAGAGGAATTTGAGCACAGAGCACCTTTTAAGAAAAACCACTTGATGATAAAAAGCACAAAAGCACTGAGCACTTTTTTCTTTAAAGACTGTTTATTATACCTATAGACTTTAATGAATGATATTTTTGTTTATGAACACCGTTTGTTATTGGTTGCACATTATACTGCATATTGCACTTTATTACATGTTTGCACTAGAATATAATATAATTTAAGGATTTAGAATTGTATGCTAGCACTAGAATTATTGAGCAGCGCTGACACTTATTTTTTGATTATTCACCTAAAGGCACACCCTTTTGTTTAGCTGCAGCTCAAGTTTTTATATGATTATTTATTTACTTAGTGTGATCTTCACCATAAGCACAGGTACCCACACCTTATTAAGTGTCCATTCCCAAGAAAAAAAAATCTTTAGCAATACACACCAAACTGAGCATGTGCAGAGTGACTCCAAAGGCTCTGCCTTATCAGGAGATGGATTAGGGAAAGTGGAAGAAGGGGAGGATCAGAGAAGACAGGATCAAACAGCCTTTTTACCCCTCTTCAGTGGAGAATTATGGGAGAGGCTTTATAGGGATCTACCAAACAGGCCCACTCTCTCTTGCTTCCCGGGATCCATTGAGTGAGCATCGGTCCACTGCTACCGCCCGGAGGATTGCAGCTACCACGCCACCCACTGCCACTGCAGTTCCTTTGCCCCGCCATGCCAGGGGTATCCTTGCATCATCGCTGAAAGCAGATGTGCCGGGCAGACCGCTGAACCAGCTGACCAGCCAGCCATCTTGAGCTGATCGCTAGACGAAGGACCAACTCGCATCACTTACAGGATAATCGTTTGTGGTCATCAGGATTGACGAAAGGGCACATGCCCAAAATCCCCTTGCCAGCCACTAGCACATCACTTTTGAACACTGTATACAGAGGACCTGTCATTAGTCAGACCAAGTATCTTTGCACGGATTGCTGATCACTTTTTGCCATTCTTAAGGATTCTTTGCGTCTCTGAGCTCCAACTGCCAGCGAAGATAATTACAAGGACTTATATTCAGAACACTACCCTTTTTGCTCTTAAACGAAGACATGTTACTGGTACTTATACTACTCAATCTCTCATTAGGATTACAGGTAATATAGGCCAGCCCGGGTTTTCCCTTTAGTAGTAGTAGTACTGAAATAAACTAATGACCCTTTGAAAATCTGTTTGCTTAATGCCTGTTACTTTGAATACATGCCCAGGTAATCCCACTGCAGTCGAGAGGGGATGCAGCTGAAGGACAACCACAACCACAGGTACAAGCCAGTGCAGGGAAAACAGGACAAGTTGGTGCAGACTCCTATGGAGCTAGGACTCCCCCCGATTCATTCTTTACAGACATGAGACGGCTGGTTGAGTGTCTGGTGAAAAATGGCTCCACCACCTCCAACCAAGGGTATAGGAAACTCAGTTTCTTCTCAGGGCAAATGCCAACCCCTGCTGGAGAGGACAAGTTTGAGACATGGATGAGTCAGGCCCTTTAGGCAGTAGAAGAATGGAGTGTTCCAGAAGCTCTAAAGAGGCAGCTGCTTAGTGAAAGTCTTAGAGGTCCAGCAGCCGAAGTGATCCGTATTCTGCGGATGGGAAAGAAAGACTGTGTAGCTATGGATTACATAGAAGTTCTGTATGCTGTATTCGGAAGAGTAGAGAAGACCTCGGATCTTTTGTACAAGTTTAACCACACCCACCAGCAGAGAGGGGAATGACTTTCCGAGTGCATTTCTCAAGTGGACGGGATGGTACATCAGATCATCCTCAAGAGGGGCAAAGATGCTGACCAAGTCCATCTGGATGGAGTCTTACAAGGGGCCTGTCCAAACCACCCAATTGTTTCAATGTTACTGCTAAAGGGAGCACGAACAGTTCCTGCTTACCCTGAGGTGATGAGAGAAGTGAGGGAAGGGGAAGCTTTGCTGGAAGAAAAGAGTCAAAGAGAAAGCATCTGCCTGTTTTGTATATGTAGAACCTAGTTTCTCAGATGAGGACAGTGAGGCAGGAACAGACCAAGAAGGGCATGTTAGCCCCTACAGCAAAAAGTCAGTTGGCAACCCAAAGCCAGTGGAATGAATGACCCAAGTCGCTCAAGCTCAAATGTTCCAGGCTCTGATGTGAGTGAAGGAGACTCAAGGGAAAATGCAAGAGTAAAGGTTTAACCCAGGAGGATCGAGGTTGCTCCAAACCAAGGGAAACTTCCGGGGACCGTCAGTGAAGGAGACAATTAGGGGGCCCAAGGCAAAACAGAGCGCCAAAGTTTGGAAGTAATCAAAGCAGAAATGACAGGCAAAATTTTCCACTTCTACCCCTTTTGCCTGTACCTAAAAGTGAGTCGCTCAGGCAGGGAAGAAAGACACAAAAGGCACCCTCTTCTAATCGAGCTGTCAAAGTGACTTTACCACCACAAGGAAAGCTAGCTAGGGCTCAGACTATAGAGCCATAAGCAAGGAATTTGCCGAAGAATTTAGTAGGGCCCTCCCTAATAGTTTTGCTTCAAGTAGAGGGAATCTACACCAAAGCACTGTTAGATACCAGAATACAAGTGACTCTATTGTACAGGGATTCCTACTAAAAAATATCTAAAGCATTTCCCATTGTGTAAGCTGGAAGAGCTAGAAATCTGGGGTATTGCTACCCAAAAGTTCCCCTACGACGGATACATCCCTATCAAAAATAGAATTTTTGTATTTACTGTAAAATCCATTACTCTGAGTTTGACGGACACACCGCTCCATAAATCATAATTACTGAGTTATATTGCCTCCTCCAGGAGTAGGACTAGGCTGAACAAAAAACACTTGGCTACGCCCATGAGCCACCCTCAGCTGGTATATAATCCCCCTCTCTGCTCTAGGTAATGTTTAGTAGCAATCAGTATTAGGAGTATCGTTATGTAAAGATGTATACCGCGTCAACACTTGGTATCCAGCAGCCAGCAAAAACAAAGGCCAATTTGTGAAGAGTAATGAATAAAAAATGCAGCGCTGATAAAATAAACAGTATAAAGTGCAGATCATATGTCAATGCTTACATAAAAGCAGACCAAATATAATGTGTAAACTAACACAAAAGTATAAAAATTCACATAAGTGAAATTAATATACACTATGCAAAAATAAGAATTGCAGGTGTATGTGCAAAATTATGCAAATAAAGTGCTTAAATGTGCATATGTATGAAAACATATACATTTAATAAACAATTTGCAAACATATGTACAAAAATATGCGTGTATATAAAGTGCGCATATGGGGTTGACCTCTATTTAGACAAAATGCGTCCAGTCTACTGCATATCCTGAGGATAGTTTAATCCTCTTAAGTGTGTGTTTTCCTTTGATATTAAATTGCGCTTAAAGGTAAACACTATATAAGTTTTTTGTTTCCTTGAGTTTTTTCGTGGAAAGTATTTCCTGCAGTGGGCACTAAAGATTACCTTCCTATGATCTGTGGAGGATGAGTGTAACCTTTTTATGAAGGATCTGTGACATCTGCCATAAGGATTATCCATTTTCCTTGTCAGCCTGAATGACCAAAAAAGTATATGCTTTGTTGGGTCCTCATTATCTGGTAAGCTTCTGATTCACTTATACCATTGGTGGTGGTCATACACCTAGGATCATCTGACGAGAATTTATCTGTACTTTGCACTTTGTGGTGGATATAATACGAACTATTTTTATGATAGACTATTTTTTCCTTATTGCTTAAACACATATGCACTTTATATGCAAGCATATTTTTGCACATATGTTTGCACAATTGTTTATTAAATGTTTATGTTTTCATACATGTGCACATTTAAGCACTTTATTTGCATAATTTTGCACATACACCTGCAATGCTTATTTTTGCAAAGTGTATATTAATTTCACGTGTTATTTTCACACTTCTGTATTAATTTACACAATATATTTGGTCTGCTTTTATGTAAGCATTGACATATGATCTGTACTTTATACTGTTTAATTTATTTTATCAGTGCTGCAGTTTTTATTCATTAGTATTAGAAGTATGAAAACTCCATAGAGGGGTGGGTGCTGCGTGCGTCGATGAACTCAGAGAAATGGCTTTTACGGAAAGTACAAAAATCACATTTTCTCTTGCGTTCATCGACGGACACAGCACTCCATAAATCATGACTACTGGGACGTCCAAAAGAAGTGCCAAAAGAAAATTGAAGGGTGGGAAAAATAACCAAAGGCTAAACAAAAGAGCCATTAACCAGGAGACAGGAGCCTTAACCGGGTCACAGGAGCCCCATCTGAAAAATAAAAATTTAAAGAAAAACACCCCTCAAGAGGGAACAGCCCCTTTTAAACAGCAGCCTGCAAAACTTTGCGGCCAAAAGAAGCATCCCCAGATGCCAAAGTATCTACCTTATAGAATTTTGTGAATGTATGCACTGATAACCAAGTGGCCGCCTTGCAAACTAGCGATATTTGTGTCTAATAACGGAAGGAACTACTCAGCGCCGGATTAGAATGCGCCGTGACAGGGAAAGGTGGAAGCTGACCTTTAATGGAATAGACCTGAGTCACCATCTGCTTGATACATCTGGAGATGGTAGCCAAAGAAGCGGCTAGCCCTTTCCTTGGTCCGTCCATAACCACAAAAACCGAGTCTGACCTCCAAAAGGACAAAGTAGCTGCCAGATACACCCAAATCACACAAACCACATCCAAGGTATGCAAAGCAAATTCCTGGGATGAGCAAGCTTGGGACACAAGGAAGGAAACACAATGTCCTCATTCAAATGGAAGTCAGAGACAACTTTGGGCAGGAATGATGGACAGGGACGAAGAACCACTTTATCCCTATGGACCACTAAATAGGGACTGCGATAGGATAATGCCGGCAATTCCGATACCATGTGGGCCGAGGTAATAGCCACCAAAAATGTCAACTTCTGGGATAACGTAGACAAGGGAATCTCCTGAATATTATCAAATGGCTGTTTCTGGAGAACTGAAAGTACTAAATTTAAATCCCATGATGGCAAGAAGAGACCGTACAGGTGGAGCCACATGTTGAACCCCCTGAATGAAAGTACGAACTAAAGAGTGCGTGGCTAGGGGTCGCTGAAAGAAGATTGCCAGGACAGACACCTGGCCCTTGCTGGTATTTAAGGCTAACTTCAGATCAGCGCCCTGTTGAAGAAAGGTTAAGATCCGAGCCACAGAAAACGATCAAGGATGAGTGCCAATCGACTCACACCAAGAAATGTACGCTTTCCACGTACGATGGTATATCTTGCTGGAAAACGACTTCCTCGCCTTCACCATAGTAGGGATCACGGATCCAGACAGACCTCTATCCCTCAGTACCTGGCTTTTAATAGCTAAGCCATTAAAACCAGCAACTGTAAAGCAGGATGGTAGATCAGCCCTTGGGACAACTGGTCTTCTCTGAGAGGAAGCCCCCAAGGGACGTTTACAGCCACCAGGATGATTGGAAGATCTTCGCTCTTGATTCCTCTCAGGAAAAGCCTTAGGGAGAAGCCTTAGCTGAGGATGATACTGGCCTTACCGTGGCCCTTGGATGCCTGTGGCGTCTATCAGAGGAAGCCGTGACCTCGTCACGAACTTCGGTGTCCTTCTGTGGAGCCAAACCTGCTAAAGGGGCTGCATGTAAGATGTGCAAACAGAACTGTCTTGAAGGTCGATACCACCAGACAAAGAACCTGTATGCAAAATGGGAGAGAGAACTCTGTGTGTGAAAGCAGCCGGTGAATCATGGCATGTGGTCCCTGAAGTTTGTGCAGAGGAAGGACTACCCTGGTCAGAAACAGAATCAGACCTAAGTTAATCAAGTCCATGGACAGGAATAGGGGGGGACTTTAGGTAGTTCGGACATCACCGGAACCTTTGCAGGAATTAAATCCGCACAAGGGCCTAAAAAACCTGAAAAGGACAAGCTTTGTCCCCCTTTCTGGGTACCCCCAAAATAATAATTTTGTGGATCCCCTTGACGCTTATGAAGAAGGTTCATGAGGCTGGAAACCAGCGAAGAAGTCCCCCCACCCCAATAATGGAATAATGGGTGAGGGCAGACCTTCATGATGAATGGGTCTTGTCTGCGGGTCCGGAGAAGCTAGCTTCAGGTTTACCAGACCAAGGGTTATTGGAACCTCCCGGGGAAGATTTTAAAGATCTATTTCCCTTAATATTAGTATAGAGGCTAGATTCAATTCACAATAATCTGAGGAGAGTGGAGAAATCACTATGCCTAGATACCAAATTTTATCTGGCCACAACAGAGGTAGATTGGGATCAGTCATTCGAACAGCAGCAGGGTCTATGGGCATTATTTGCAATTTCTCCCAGTTAACCTTCAATCCAGAAAACTTAAAGAACGCTAAAAGAATATGTAAAGCCTCCTTAGGGGAGGGCCCCGGGTAATTTAAAAATAGTAAGAGGTCATTTGCATACATGGACACTTTTTCCACAATAGTTCTCACTCGGATACCAGCTACCCATAGTAGCACACTTCAAGGCTATTGCCTCTGGCTTCATCACAAATAATGCAGGAGACAATAGGCAGCCCTGCCTTGTACCCCTCCCGACTCAAAAAGGTTTCCAAGAGCTCACCTCTCAACTTGACCTGGGCTATTGTAGATGAATATAGGAGCTTTACCCACTTTAGGAACTCTGAGCCAAAACCCATTGTCTCGAGCACAGTGAACACGTAAGGCAAGGCAACAGAATCAAAGGCCTTCTTAATGTTGAGTGGGGCCAAGACTCTGGAGGTAGAGTCAACTGAGGTCAATAGTAGATGGGTGAATACCCTACCCTACATACATAAATCAAGGTTTAACAAGGATATGGGCCTGTATGAGGCACAGTTGGTATGGTCCTTTCCCAGTTTGGGAATGAAAACAAAGTTGGACTAATACATAGGGGGGCACAGTCAAAGCTTCTATGCATTCTGAGTACAAACTATGGAGCCTAGGTGCAAGAGTGGCTGCATACATCCTGTACCACTCCCCTGAAATATCATCTGGACCCAATGTTTTTTTTTTTTGCAAGAAAGGAGTGTATTGCTGCTTCAATTTCCTCCACCACAATAGCTCTATCAGGAAGAGCAGCTTCCTCCTCTGAAAGTGTGGCAAATTCAGGGCACCTAGAAATTTTCATAGATCAGCTTTAGGATGGATGCATACAGCTTACCAAAATAATTTGTGAATTCCTGCAATATCCTAGCAGGGTCAGATATCAGAGTATTTTCTGCACATCTTATGGCTAAAATTAACGATTGAGCCTTAGCATCTGCTATCAGGTTGGCCAACATTTTCACATTTTAGAGTGCCCTTTTATTATGGTCCTCCTAAGGCACCCCTGTGCAATATTCATGCTGTCTAACCAACATCTTGATATGCCACACCTGTGAGGGGGATGGATTATCTTGGCAAAGGAGAAGTGCTCACTAACACAGATTTAGACAGATTTGTGAACATTATTTGAGAGAAATAGGCCTTTTTTGTACATAGAAAAAGTCTTAGATCTTTGAGTTCAACTCATGAAAAATGGGGGCAAAAACAAAAGTGCTGCGTTTTTAATTTTGTTCAGTGTATTTACCTGGCGCAACACCATATTTTACCAAAAATGGGGATATTATATTGTCTCAGCGTGCATTGAAAATCATCAAAATGTATTTATGCGTTAGTGTGTAAAATTGCGTTTGATAAACTGCTGCGCAAATACTGTGTGACATAAAAATTTGCAAAACCCACCATTTTGTTCTCTAGTGCCTCTGCTACAAAAATGTATAATGTTTGGGGGTTCTAAGTTATTTTTTAGCAAAAATACAGATTTTTACAAAAAAGATTCAGAAGAAGGCCTGGTCTTAAAGTGGATAATGGCTGAAGGTGCTACTTGGATATAGCGCTTCTCTATGTGGCCTGGCTGTGAAAAAGTCTCACATATGTGGTATTGCCACACTCAGGAGTAGAATAATGTGTTTTGGGGTGTAGTTGCAAGTATGTCTATGTCGAGTGTGAGAATGAACTTAATATATTTTTTGTGACATTTTCCAAAGAATTGTGGGAAAAAATGACAACTTCAAAAAACTTGTCATTTTATTATTATACAGGATTTATATAGCGCCAACAGTTTGCGCAGCGCTTTACAATGTGAGGAAAGACAATACAGTTACAATACAATTCAATACAGGAGGAATTAGAGGGCCCTGCTCGTTAGAGCTTACAATCTAGAAGGGAGGGTCAAGTGAAAAAAGGCAATAATCGTGGGGGATGGGCTGATGGAGAAAATGGAGGTATGGTTGTTAGGTGTGGGTAGGATATGCTTCTCTGAAGAGGAGGGTTCTTACTAAATACCTTGGACTGTCTACTTTCCAAAAATGGGGAAATTTGGGGAATATTTGCACTGTCCTGACATGTTAGGGCCTCAAAGAAATTAATTAGGCAATCAGTACATCTGGTGTAATCAATTTTCAATGATTGGTAGTATAGCTTGTGGACTAAATTTCACACATACCAAATAATATACACTGATTTGGGTTATTTTTACCAGAGAAATGTAGCAGTATAAATTTTGGTCAAAATTTATGAAGAGAAATTACTTATTTGCAAAATTTCTTAAATATATACCACCAAAAGAAAGCTCTATTTGTGTGCAAAAATGATACAAAATGTCATATGGGTACAGTGTTGCATGGCTGAGTAATTCTCATCGAAAGCGTAGGAGCGCTGAAAGCTGAAAATCGATCTGGGTAGGAAGGGAGTGAAATTGCCTAGTTTGGAGGTGGTTAAAGTCCATATCTTAGATACAGAAATACATGGTATAAGCAGGATAATATTCTAGCAACAAAGTACATACGTGTGGCAAGAGCAAAAGGAGTGGACTGTAAGAGCCCTGAGTGCGGGGTACCGCAGCATAGGATATGTAGAGTCGAACCAGTGGAAGCTTAGAGTGCACACATCAAAATAAAAAAGGGAAAAAGTAATAAAACAGTAAACACCCTACTGACCATGATATCCTAACAATAAACTAGGTCAGTTTAAATCCCTAAACAAAGTAACAAGTGCTTCAACTGTGTATTCGGACAGGGGATTACGTCTCACATCCCCAAAACCGAGCTTCTGTTACCATCAAAGGAAGTCAACTGCGGGGGTACAATCTTGTTTTGTAGAGTCCCCTGTGAACAGCTCCTGTAAACTAGAATTCCCTATAAATAGAAGGAAAGAGGTAGGGCAGCTGGGGAAAGGAAGGCAGGATGGACAAATGCTCAATGGCTAAGCCTGCAGCTGCCAAGACACATTTAGACTACTCACACCCCTGGAAAAATCACACTCGAGGTCCACGGCTGTAAGGTAGTCCATCCAGCAGCAAGGAAATTAGGATAGGAGGAACGCCTTGACTGTAAACTGTGGCAGGTAAAAGATATATCAGTAAACAAGGTGTTACAGTACCTCCATAATGCAGGAGAAACAAAATTTAGAATACATCCCCAGAACCAAGTGGCAAAACACCATATTCAGCTTAATGGAGCATATTGAGCCAAGCATACACTTAGGACAGGGTATCAAAGAATTTCCTAGTGCCTTCATGTTGGATTTGCAAGCAGCTAGGATACAGCATGCCATACTTGATGTTGCTGTCTCGCAGTCCGTGGTGGATATCTGTGAAGGTTCTGCGCTTCTTTTGGAGTTCCTGGGAAAAATCAGGAAACAGCATGATGAGCGCGTTCCCATATTGCATATTTGAGTGGTTCCTGGCTTCCGAGAGCATAGGGTCCCGATCATGATAGTTCAAAAAACACGCCAAAAAGGGGCGAGGTGGGGCCCCATGGGGACTTGATGCGCCCATCCAGCTACATAAGTTGGGGAGACCTCTGTTAAGCCCAGGAGATCCTTAAAAAAGGCTTCGACAAAATCCGCCAGGGGGTCCCCTTCGGCACCTTCCGGGAGACCCAGGATGCTTACGTTGTTACGTGGCATATGGTTTTCTGCATCATCTGACTTTACAACAAGTAATTTTACCGTGTTCTTTAGATCACTGCCCCGTGTGGTCCTCCACTGCTGAGACCCGGGTCTTAGGCTCTGAGGGGCGGCCCCTTATTTTGTCCAGATCATTACGAATAAGATTACATTCCTCTGCTAAATGAACAATTCTGACTAGAAACGATGTTTTGCTGCTTTCAATAGCAGCCAGGATCATGCTGGTGTCCCCTGCAGGGAATTGAGACTACGGGGGGGCACAGGAGCTGGAGCCGAGGCACCTATCTCTATGTCTGCTAGAAGAGCTTGGAGCCTGTGCAGCAAAATGGCGTCTACATGGGTGGCTGTGCTGGAGCTGCGGCCTTCCCTGTGTGTGGCTTTGGGTCAGCAGGAACACAGAGGATAGTGTACAGGATGGCAGGAGCACTTCTCAGGTTCGTCAGCTCACGTCCGCATCCAACTATGCCCCCGAGTTTGGTAACACTTTAAAAAATTCTGCAAGCACCCATACACCTCTTGAAATTATGTGAAAACACACACAAACATATTTGCATAAAGACTGACTGTTCTATACACACACTTTGCTGTCTACAACATTCTTCTTGGAGAGAGGTTGGTGAGACCATAGTTACCTGAAAAAACCTTTACTAACCTAACAGCTTTTCTCACTGGGGAATGTACCTGTATGGATTTGCAGGTTTCACATTCTCATGTTTGAGAATGTGCGATGCAACAGCTACTTTAGTGTGCAAAGGACAGGTACATTACCTCCTCGGTTGTTCTACAGGAGGACAAAGTAGATATAAACTCCACTACACAGGTATTATGCTCATCTAAAGAACAGTCTACCCCATGCTTCCTCTTACAAGGATACAAACACACCATTCCCTTACGCTAAGCTATTTCCACTCTACTGCCAATAACTTCTACTCAACATTATCCACACATGCAATACACGCGTTCAGTGACTCCCCTAAGCCCCAAGCACGAGGAACCTGATGTCTACACCAACCATAAGGTGGAACTGTGACCCATGTAAAGCAGTGTTGTTATGTTCTTCAACAGCACCCAAGAAAAGCTCCGCATTGGAATAAATTCTTCTTTACATTACATCAACAGGAAAGGGAGCACCATAGGGTGGGTGGATCAAACCTAAGAGTCACAGACGCCCCACTGGTGATTCATCATGGTTTATTCTTAATAGAAAATGTAAGCCTGCACCTGAAGACCTTAGATTTGGGTGCAGCCATCTGTCCAAATCCTTAGAATGTGGCCACACTTTGGAGTAGTGTGGATACTTCCTTTAGGAGTCCATTTTATGTTTAACCAGGTACTGTACAAATTAAATATATCAGTTTGGAAATAATATTGTTTTATTTTTTTAATCCTAGAAATTACAGTGAATTCCTCAAGTAACAGAAGTTATCGGATAGAGGAACTAAGAAGCGGTTATGAATATCATGTGAGCATCTCAGGAGTGACAGTTAAAGGGACAGGACCACCCAGCGCCCCCATTATTTTCAAAACGCTCTATTATGGTATTAGAAACCATTCACTCTAAAGAAATGTATACTGTGTATTAAATTGTAAGGTTTTATCATATTAATTGTCAGTACAGAATGGTTGTTTGCCTACCAAGTTATCTTTTAAAGCTCTTTATTCTTACTCTCCCTGGACAGAAGCATTGTCAATCTAGGGAGAGGGTAGTGTTAAATACACTAGCAGATTTAGATGAACTTGTCTAACAAATTAAAGCTGAACTCTGGCTAACACTTTTTAAAGGACAAGTTCACCTTTTAAATAAAAAAAAAAACAAAAAACTGGATTTCGTCTTACTGTAAAATCCTTTTCTCTGATGTTCATTGATGGACACATCTCCATATCTTCTTGACCGATGGGTTGATGTTCATTGACGGACACAGCTCCATATCTTCTTGACCGATGGGTTTATGCTGCTCTCCATAGCAGTAGGACACTAGGCGGAAAAACATTTCTGAAAAACCGACAGCACCAAATTGAGGTCCCATGGAGGCAACGGAGACCTCACAGGGGGAGCCAGGTGGCAGACCCCCTGAACAAAGGTTTGGACCAAGGAATTTGTGGCCAACGGCATTGAAAGAAAATCGCCAGGGCCGATATCAGGCCTTTGATGGTACCCAAGCCCAAACGCTGATCTACAGCTCTTTGGAGAAACTCCAAGAAACACGACACTGAGAAGGAACGGGGAGAAGGAACGGGGAGAAGGAACGGGGAGAAGGAACGGGAACCCCCCCCCCCCCGAGGATTCCGAGACCTTGCTTCGAACCTCTGCACCTTCCTGTTGAGAAGAGAGGCCAACAGGTCCACATCGAGAGTCCCCCACCTGAGGCACAGTTGATGAAACACCTCCTGGTGGAGAAACCATTCTCCCTGATCCAACTTCTGCCGACTGAGGTAATCCACCTGCCAATTTTCCACCCCCGGAATATGCACGGCAGAGATAGCTGGAACTAAGCATTCTACCCATCCTAGAATACTGACTACTTTCGAGGCCACTAAGACACTTTTGGTGCCCCCTTGATGATTGACATATGCCCCGGCCGTGGCATGGTCTGATTAAATCTTCACCGGGCACCCCTGCAGACGATCCGTCTAATGGGTTAGGCAAAGCCTGATTGCCCAAATTTCCAGGAAATTGATTGGCAGACTGAACTCCTCCAGAGTCCAAACCCCCCCAAGTTGGATCTGTACCCAAAACACCTCCCCATCCAGAGAGGCTGGCATCCGTTGTGACCACCGTCCAGTACAGGGAAGAAAGGATTTTCCCTGATGAAGTGCCTGAGAGTGGAGCCACCAGATCAGGGATCCCCTCGTACTCCAGCTGCACAGGATCAGATTGTCTAGAGCCTGTGGGTTCTTGTTCCATTTGACAAGGATCTCCTTCTGCAGAGACCTGGCATGGAACTTCCCTTAAAAGGTGGAGACCATCAGGCCCAGCACTTACATGCAAGTCCTAAGGGATGATCACCGGTTGGACAGTAGGAGCCATGTCGCATCCTGCAATTTCTTGAGTTTCACCTCCGGAAGAAACACCCTTCTGCCTCAGTAAAGAAGTAAAGACAACAATGGGGCCAACACTTTTGTAAACACCCGAGGAGAGAACAAAGGGTAATGCCACAAATTGAGAGTGCTCCTCCCCACGGCAAAGTGAAGGAAACGCTGATGCCCGACATATATTGGGATATGAAGGTAAGTGTCTTTGTTATCAATAGAGGCCATGAAATCCCCTTGATGAAGGGATGCCTGCACCATGTGAATGAACTCCATTCAAAATTTTCGAACCCGCACAAAGCGGTTTAAAGCCTTGAGATCCAGACCTTGTAGACGATAATGGGAACAAATGCAGACTGGAAGGAAAGAACCTTGCCAGAGGCAAGAACCAAAACTCGATCTTGTACCCGGACCGAATCAACTCGTGGAGACATTTGTCTTGAATCCAAGAGGGCCACGGATCAGGAAAGGAGCGAAGATGTCCTCCCACCCCAGGTACGGGTGAGGGCACCAATTCAGGCAGAAGCGAGCCTGTCTGCAGTCCCGGAGGGGCCCACTCTTGACTTACCCAGCCAGGGCCTCTTGGAACCCGCTGCAGGGTTATAGGTGGATTTCGATCCCTGGTCCTTCGATCCCGAAGAACGAAAGGATGACTTATGGGCCGAGAAGAAAGAAAGAATCACGCTTGCGATGAGTCTCTTTACTCCTGGCAGACTGCCGAAGCAGAGTATTCTTACCTCCTGTAAGACCTTTAACGATCTCCTCCATGGAAGCTCTGAACAAGCAGTCTCCTACAAAAGGGAGATCAGTCAATAGATTCTTGGAAGCCTTGTCTGCAAACTAGTATTTCAGCCATATCATGCGACATAGTCACCACCGTCACGGACATCCTATAGGCTAAGGGGGGCCACATCTGGAGAGGCATCACAGATGTACTGCAACCACTGGACCAATTGGTCCGCCAGGTCAGGAGGAGGTTGTCCACCTTCCAAATCCTGGCGCAGGAGCCTAGCCCATTTCGTTAATGTCTGTGAAACCAAGGTTATGGCAAACACTGGCCGCAGAACTGAACCGGGTATGGTGAAAAAGGTATCGTACCAGATATTCAGCTTTCTTGTCAAAGGGGTCCTTAAAGGACGGAGAGTCCTCCACTGTAAGGCGGGTGACTTTAATAAACCTGGAAACCTGAGAGTCCACCACGGGTGATACTGTCAGTTTCTTTATCAGGGACTCTTCAAACGGATATTGTCTAGCAAAGCGCTTAGGGACCCTGACAGTGTGTTTGGGGGAACCCCACTGACTTGCCACTTGGAGGTTCTGTGGGTACCAAACTGCACCATCGCAGCTGGCGCAGTAGTAGCTGCATCCTCCAATTTTAAAGTCTCCCACACTGATACAATCAATGCATCCACCAGCGTCTTTTCATGTGCGACTGTAGTGAAAGAGGAATCATCCTCACTATCAGAGCACTCAGGGTGCGTGGACGCAGACCCAGTAGGGTGACTCGCGTCCACGGCAGCCAAAAACCATTTCAGAATCTGGGGAGGCAGAGAACGCAGGTGAAGGCGGAGGATGCTTTTTACTCGGCCTATTTTGAAGGGCAAAATCTACTTTAGACACCAGTGACTGCAGGACCGCCGTCATAGCAGACAAGGCGGACTGGGACCCCACAAGAGAGAGTGGGTCAGGTGGTAACACATGCTCCAGGGACTCTATGGGTTAATCTGGAACCGCCTGCAAAATGTGTAAAATTTCTGTGAAAAAAATGGATTTTTGACTTACCGTAAAATCCTTTTCTCTTAAGCTCACTGACAGACGCAGGACTGATATCTTGATATCCGTAGGGTTATACTGCCCCCTACAGGAGTAGGACACTAGGCAGGAAAAAGTTCTGGCCACACCTATGGGCAGTCCCAGGGGGTATATCCTCTCTCTCCCTGCTATAGGATGTCAGTTATGTAACAAAGCAGTGTCAGAGTCTCATACCAACCCAACTCAAAATAGAGGGGCGGGTACTGCGTCTGTCAATGAGCTTAAGAGAAAGGGATTTTACGGTAAGTCAAAAATCCAGTTTTCTCTGTCGCTCATTGACAGACGCAGGACTGATATCTTGATATCCATAGGGACGTCCCAAAGCAGTGCCATAAATGAGGGGTGGGATAACAGAAATAAAATCTAATCCAGAAGGCCAAAACAGAGCCAACCAGAAGAACAGAGGACTCATCGAAACAAGAAGATGAGACCCACCTGAAAAAAAACAAAACCCCTGTGGTAGACCAAAGGTCCCCTCAAATAGCAGCCTGCAAAACCTTGCGGCCAAAAGAGGCATCCGCCGATGCCAGCACATCAACCTTATAAAATTTTGTAAAGGTATGCACCGACGACCAGGTAGCCGCCTTGCAAACCTTAAGCACCGACGCCTGGTGGCGGAAGGCCCAGGAAGCACTAAGAGCCCGAGTAGAGTGTGCCTTAATAGGGAACGGAGGAACCCGACCCTTAATAGAATAAGCCTGCACCACCGTCTGTAGATAGTCACGGCAGACGCAGGCAACCCCTTTCTAGGGCCATCCGTGATCACAAAAAGTGAATCAGCCTTACGAAAAGAGTCAGTAGTAGCCAAGTACAGCCTGATCGCCCGAACCACATCCAAGGAGTGTAACGCAAACTCCCGAGGATGACTGGGCTTAGGACACAGGGAAGGTAACACAATATCCTCATTCAAGTGAAAGTCAGAAACCACCTTAGGAAAGAAGGACGGATTTGGACGAAGAACCACCTTATCCCTATGAACCACCAGATAGGGGGAACGACAGGACAACGCAGCCAGTTCCGACACCCTGCGTGCAGAAGTGATAGCCACCAAAAAGGTCACCTTCTGGGATAAGGTAAGCAAGGGAATCTCCCTAATATTTTCAAAGGGAGGTTTCTGGAGAACCGACAACACCAAATTAAGATCCCAGGGCGGCAAGGGCGCGCGCACCGGAGGAGCCAGGTGCCGCACCCCCTGGATGAAATTCCGTACCAAAGAGTGAGTAGCCAGTGGCCTCTGGAAGAAGATCGCCAATGCTGAAACCTGGCCCTTGATAGTGCTCAAGGCCAGCTTCCACTGAACCCCCCGTTGCAGGAAGGCCAATATCCGAGCCACAGAGTAAGAACGTGGAGGAACCCCGAGGGACTCACACCACGCGATATAAGACTTCCATGTGCGATGATAGATCTTTCTGGAAGTCGCTTTCCTGGCTTTAATCAGAGTAGGAATAACTGAAACAGAGAAACCCCTGTCCTTCAGCACCTGGCTCTCAACAGCCAAGCCGTCAAAGCCAGCGATCGTAAAGCAGGATGGAAGATCGGTCCCTGAGACCGCAGATCCTCCCTGAGAGGAAGTAGCCAAGGAGCGTCCGCGACCAGCCTGACCAAGTCGGCATACCAGGTCCGACGAGCCCAGTCCAGAGCTACAAGGTTGACTGGAATTCCCTCTGCCTCTATCCTGCCTCTATCCTGCGAAGAAGTTTCGGCAGCAACTTGAGAGGAGGAAAGGCATACAGCAGCTGATACTGCCCCCACGGAGCAACCAGCGCCACGCCCGGAATGTGAACTGCGGAAAGCGCCGGAAAAAAACATTCTGCCAAACGAAGAATGCCGGCCACTTCCACGGCCGCCAGAACACTCTTGGTGTCCCCTTGGTGATTGACATAAGCCACGGCCGTGGCATTGTCCAACTGAATCCGAACCGGGCAGCCCCAGTGAACCAGGCAAAACCTGATCGCTCTCAGTTCCAACACATTTATCGGCAACCTGGATTCTTCCAGGGACTAGAGCCCCTGAACAGATAGCCTGCCGAGAATCCCTCCCCACAATCCCTCCCCACCCGGATAGACTGGCATCCTTGGTGACAATCGTCCAATAAATCGGAAGAGAGGACTTCCCCTGACTGAGCATCGGAGACCGAAGTCACCAAACCAGAGATTCCCTGGTCCGCTCGCTCAGCCGGATCCGATTGTCCAAGGAATCGGGATTCCGGTTCCATTTGAGAAGAATCTCCTTTTGGAGAGTCCGCGTATGAAACTGAGCTTGCGGCGACTCCGCACAGAGGAGGAGGTCGCCCAGGTAGCCCAGAACCAATATGCCCCTCTGCCGCAACAGCGCCAGAACTGGGGCCAAAACCTTTGTGAAAACCCGGGGAGCATAGGAGAGACCAAAGGGTAACGCCCCAAATTGATAGTGGTCCTCTCCTGCAGCAAAGCGCAGAAACCGCTGGCGTCCTGCGTAAACGGGAACGTGAAGATAGGCATCCTTGATGTCTATGGACACCAGAAAATCCCCCTGATGCATGGAGGCCACCACTGTGCGAATGGACTCCACTCCTTGTTGCATCAAGTCCTGCACTGCCCCCAACAGAGCCGTTAGGCGATCCGGGGACAGTCGCATATTGGAAGGGAAGAACCGCGCCGGTGGAAGCGATTGAAACTCGATCTTGTATCCCGACCGTATGACCTCGTGAACCCATTTTTCTTGAATCCTGGAGAGCCACGGGTCCGGGAACCGGCGAAGACGCCCCCCCCACCCCTGATATGGGTGGGGGCACACCTTCAGGCTGAAGCGATCTTATCCTCGGGTCTGGAAGGACCGTATTTTTGCTTACCAGACCAGGGTCACTTGAAACCCCCCGGGGGGCTTTGGAGGGCTTCGCCTTGTCGCCCGCCCCGGAGGAGCGAAAAAACTTCTTGTGAGCTGAAAAGGAAGGTCCCTGTCTGCGGCGAGGTTCCTTACCCTTATTAGCCTGTGGTAGAAAGGTGCTCTTGCCCCAAGTGAGATCCTTGATAATCTCATCCAAGGTAGCACCAAACAGGCGATCCCCCTGAAAAGGGAGATCAGTCAAGGCTTTTTTGGAAGCCTGATCCGCCGACCAGCACTTCAACCATAGCATGCGCCGGAGGACCACCGCCGAGATCGACACACGCCCCAGCAATGGAGCAGCGTCCAGTGCAGCGTTACAAACAAACTGTAGCCCCTGCACTATTTGCTCCAGCAACTCCGCCACGGCAGGAGGGAGACTTCTCCCCTCCAGATCATGTTGTAACAGCTTGGCCCATTCCGTCAACGTCTGTGAAACCAGAGCAATGGTAAACACTGGCCTCAAGGCCGACCCTGCCAGGGAGAATATGGAACGGGACACAGATTCCGTCCTACGATCAACTGCATCCCAAAAGGAGGGGGAATCCTCCAACGGGATAACAGTAGCCTTATTTAGTCTGGAAACCGGCGGATCCACCGAAGGTGGCACCGTCCATTTTTTAAGGACGGACTCTTCAAACGGGTAGCGCCTAGCAATCCGTTTGGGCATCCCAGGGGTTCGTTTTGGACGGACCCACTCCTTAATGATATCGTCAAAGCATTTGGGAAAGGGAAACACCTTCGCCACCCTGGAGGGCTTGCGAGTGCAAAAGGCAACTTCCGTATGAGCTGCATCCGCAGGTGCAACCTGCAGTTTTATGGTCTCCCGGACAGACACAATCAGTGCGTCCACCAGTGCCTTGTCTTGCGCTATGGCGGAGGCAGAAAGGTCATCCTCACTATCAGAGGAGACGGGGCTCGAGACAGCAGCCCCAGAGGAGGAACCTGCAGCAGCAGCGACTGGCTCAGGATCAGAATCTGAGACATCAGACGAGACAGGGGTAGGCGGGGGTCGCTTTGTAGCCCCCCGTCCCTGACAGGCCACCTCCACCCGGGACACAAATGACTCCAGGACCGCCGAAAGCGCATCAATGGTGAGCGGAGAATCGGAGCGCCCTGCGGCCACCTCGAGGGGATCAGGTGGGGACACGTGCAGCAGGGTCCATGGCAACCCCAGGGGAACCCGTCAGCAAAGTGTGACAAAATTGAAAAAAAATACAGGTAGGCCCTGGGAAGCCAGGGAGGAAGCCCCCCGCACAACAGCCGTCCGCACTGTCGGGACCCCCCCACCCCCTGCCCCCTTAGCGGCTTGCATGAACGGCTAGCCACCCCACACACACACACACACAAACATCCCCCCCGTAGGGGGGGAGGGAGGGGAAAGAGGGACACCACAGGGGGGTGCACAGGGGAACAGAGGGGAACTCAGATTAGTGTGGGTCCGACCGTCCCAGGGAGGGGCCCGGGTCCACCCCAGAGTCAGCCATGAGGAGAAGGGGGGGAAGCATTTACTCACCATACCGGAACAGAGCGGGCGCCACTCCAGACAAAACCCCTCGCCGCCCAGTGGGGGGGTGTCGGCCAAAGGAGACGCTGCGACTCGGCCGTCAACCGGTCGTATGCGACTCGGCGGGACGTTTAACCCGTGGGCCAGTCCCCGTCCAGCGGGACTATGTCGCGGCCGACCCAGCGCGGAGCTGGGTCTGCAGGCGCTCGTAGGCCGGCTGGGGTGACCACTGGATCTCAGCATCCAGCACGTCGCCCAGATCCGGCATAATTGCTTGAAGATCTCACAGGAACAGCTGGAGAAAAAAGCTAACTAAAAAAATATTTATCTAAAAAAACTTGCCAGGACCAGAGATCCCAGCAAGGAACTTAGGTCCTTACTCCTGACTAGGCAGAAAAAAAACTGACATCCTATAGCAGGGAGAGAGAGGATATACCCCCTGGGACTGCCCATAGGTGTGGCCAGAATTTGCCTAGTGTCCTACTTCTGTAGGGGGCAGTATAACCCTACGGATATCAAGATATCAGTCCTGCGTCTGTCAATGAGCGACAAAGAAATACCAATCCAACGCTGCACCAGCGTTACTACAAGTCCCAGTGCACCAAAATCATGATCTGAGAGGAAAAGGAAGTTCATAGAACTGCCACTAGAGGCCCACTGCCGAATGACTTCCCCATAGACTCTAAAAACATGGCCTCTGATTGATAGAAATGGGAAACTACAAGAAAATGTTCGCTGGACTACACAAACATGGCCGCCGATAGATAAAGCAGCCATCCACAACAAAATGGACCCTCCAAGGACCACCAGGTACATTTGGACAGCAAGGGGAGCCCCCGGTAGAGACCCCCACCAGGACCACCCACCCCCCAAAAAAAGGCCACGTTTGTCTTGCCACTGGCCCCCAGCACATGCTTGACAACCCCACCATAAAAATCAGGCATTGCCGCAGGTGGGGGGGGGGGGGGGGGATGTTAGGTATGGGTGAATGGGGGGGGGTGGTCCACAGAAGAAATTGAGGGGGAGCGTAAAAGTGTAAGGAAGGGCAATCGGGGGTCTGACCAACTCAGTGGGGGGGGGGCCACGTCCACCTCGAAGGGCCACCAGAGGGGCGGGGGAACACTACTTACCGCACCATGGGACCAGGCGGGCACCACTCCAGGCAGACCACCCACCATCTTGACATGGGGGTGCTGCAGGCCAGAGGTACGCTGTGACTCAGATCATGACTAGGATTGTGAACAGAGTTATGCGTCCTACCGAGACGTTTATACTCTCCTGAATATTCTTAAAAGGAGGTTTCTGGAGAACTGAAATTACTAAACTTAAATCCCATGGCGGCAAAAGACACCATACAGGTGGAGCCACATGTCGAACCTGCTGAATGAAGGTTTGATTTAAAGAATGAGTGGCTAGGGGGTCACTGAAAGAAGATTGCCAGGGCAGACACCTGGCTCTTGATGGTACTCAAGGCCAAATACAGATCAACGCCGTGTTGAAGAAAGGTTAAGATCCGAGCCACAGAAAA
Source organism: Pelophylax lessonae (assembly GCF_965119305.1). Taxonomy (NCBI): domain Eukaryota; kingdom Metazoa; phylum Chordata; class Amphibia; order Anura; family Ranidae; genus Pelophylax; species Pelophylax lessonae. The sequence goes on from NC_138768.1 coordinate 115,846,359, forward strand.
GGATCGAGGATGAGCGCCAATCGACTCACACCAAGAAATGTACGCTTTCCATGTATGATGGTATATCTTGCTGGAAGACGACTTCCTCGCCTTCACCATAGAAGGGATCACAGATCCAGACAGACCTCTATCCCTCAGTACCTGGCTTTCAATAACTAAGCCATTAAAACCAGCAACTCTAAAGCAGGATGGTAGATCAGCCCTTGGGACAACTGATCTTCTCTGAGAGGAAGCCCCCAAAGGATGTTTACAGCCACCAGGATGGTTGGAAGATTCTCACTCTTGATTCCTCGCAGGAACTGCGGAAGAAGCCTTAGCCGAGGATGATACTGGCCTTACCGTGGCCCTTGGATGCCTGTGGCGTCTATCAGAGGACACTGTAACCTTGTCATGAACTTCGGTATCCTTCTGTGGAGCCAAACCTGCTAAAGGCGCTGCATTTAAGATTGTGCAACAGAACTGTCTTGAAGGTCGATACCACCAGACTCAGAACCTGTGTGCAAAATGGGAGCGAGAACTGGCTGCTCAAAGACCAGGGCCTATTTTGCGATTCGGCACTGCGTGACTTTAACGGACAATTGCGCGGTCGTGCCACGCTGTACCCAAATGAAATTTTTTCTCCACAAACAGAGCTTTCTTTTGGTGGTATTTGATCACCTGTGCGATTTTTACTTTTTGCGCTATAAACAAAAAAAGAGCAACAATTAAACAATATTTTTAACATTTTTTTATATGAAATTCCCAAAAAAAAAAAGTAAAAATCAAGATTTTTTTACATTTTAGGCCAATTTGTTTTCTGCTACATATGTTTGGTAAAAAAAAAAAAAAAAATCGCAATAGGCGTATTTTGATTGGTTTGCGCAAAAATTATTGCGTCTACTAACTACGGGAAAGATTTAGGTCATTTTTATTGTTTTTTCTTTTTTACTAGTAATGGCAGCGATCTGCAATTTTTTTTGCGGGACTGCGACATTGCGGCGGACAGATCGGACCCTTGACTGACATTTTTGACACTTTTGGGGTGCCAGTGACATTACTCTGATTCCTCCTGTATTGAATTGTACTGTAACTGTAATGTCTTCCCCCACATTGTAAAGCGCTGCGCAAACTGTTGGCGCTATATAAATCCTGGATAATAATACTACAGTAATCAGTGCTATAAATATGCACTGTTACTGTAAAAATGACACTGGCAGGGAAGGGGTTAACTTTATTGGTGATCAGTGGGTTAAATGTATCCCTAGGGGCGTGATTCTAACTGTGGGGGGGGGGCATGGCTTGTATAGTCTCTGCACTAACACCAGGGAGAATGACAGGCGGCTTTGTTTACATTAGCTGCCTGCCTTTCTCCCTCTCCAGCGGGAGATCGCGAGTGACCGGCGGACATCGGAGCCGCCAGTCACTCGCGCGGGGATGTTAGTGACCGAGCAGGGGAGCGCCTCCGGCGGCGTGCGCTCGCCCCCTAGAGACTCGTGGGCAAGCGACGTAGCCCTACGTCGCTTTGCCTGTAGGGGGCTGACTGCCGCAGTAAATAGTCGTGCGGTGGTCGGCAATCTGTTAACATAAGCAGCAGGGACCTGACCACCCCCCATGCTGGCGCAAAAGCTTGGCTCATTCATTTAGGGTCCGAGACACCAGGGCTGAGGCAAAGACTGGCCGCAATGTCGAACTAGCCATAGTAAACATGCTGCATGCCATAGCCTCCGCATTCTTGTCAGCCGGCTCCTTTTTAAAGGATTTGGGATTGCTCTACTGGGATCATGGTTGCTTTTCTCAAGCTGGAAACAGGAGGGTCGTTACTGGTGGACTATCCCACTTTTTTAAAAGGGACTCCTCAAAAAGGTAACGTACAGCAAAACGTTTGCAGGCCACAAAGGGTAATTTTGGTTGTTTCAAAATGAGGCACATAAGAAAACACTTTTGGAGTTGTCCGTGGCTACATCAGCCGCATCCTCCATTTTAAAATCTCAGGCACTGCAGTGATACGTGGGTCTACCTTCGCTTTTTCATTCGCTGCTGCGACCATGGAGGAATCATCCTCACTATCGGATGGATCAGGGGTGTGATATTAAATCCCTCTGGACTGGCCGCATCCATGGCGGCATCAGGCAGGAGACACTTCCTCCTGGGCCACTAAGGATTGCAGGACCGCTGTCAGTGCAACCATGGGAAGCTGGGGTCCCGAGGGACCTGCCACCTCCATTAGGGGGTTGGTGGAGATGTGACCCTGAGGTTCCATAAGGAAAGGAAGACCCTGCAGTATAAAAATTATCTTTTGGCACCACTAAAGGATCCCCTCAAGGCTCAGGGTACCTATCAGCAGAGAGAGAGGTAACAGGGACCCCCAAAGACTCACCCTACTGACTGGAGGAGTGCTGAGAATTCAAACCCAGCATCATCATGGACGCTATCGCTGTTCAGATATCCCAGGCACAGTAAACTAAGGAAGAAGAGGAAAAAGAGGAAGAAGAGGAGACATAGGAGGAAGAAGAGGAGAAATAGGAGGAAGAAGAGGAGAAATAGGAGGAAGAAGAGGAGAAATAGGAGGAAGAAGAGGAGCTTCGGCATCCCCACAAGGCTTAAGTTGTTTTCAGCATCTTTCAGACTAAGGGAAAATGGCCCCGGTGACATCATCCGGCTACACAAACATGGCCGTCAACCGGACACCAGCCAGACTAAGGGAAAATGGCCACCATCAGCTGCAATCACTGAAGCATGCTGACAGGATCTTTCCTGCACCCTCTGCAATGCTGTACCCTCTGCAAAGGGACCCCCGTGAAGGTAGGACACATAATTAGGGGAGACACTGCTGTGCACTCTGCACCGGGACCCCCCTGCACTATACCCACGCTGCAAACAGCAGGGCATGCACCTAGGGGTCTCCTACACTCGGACCCCTCCAGACTACCCGGGTGGGGGACACACTATCCCAGGACCCTTACAGAGTGGGGATAGTGTGGGAGACCCCAGGGGTCTCTGCTGCATTCTCGGCCCTGGGTCCCCCTACCAGACTCACTCTAGATCCAGACAGGGGGGAATAGGAGTGGGGGAAGCTGATAGTCCCTGGAAGTTACCCATGTCCACCCCAAATAAAACCACCAAAAGGTGAAAGAAAGAGAAAAATGCTTTAAATGCACATCTTTTTCAGGTAAAAAAAAAAAAAAAAAAATTGCATTTATTATTTTTTTTATTGGGAGCCTGCCAATCATTGCACCCATGAACAGCAGATCCCAGGTGCAATCTAAGATTTCTGCAGACTATCAATGTTCTGTCTGCCTGTACCTCATACAGGCAGCCAGTTACTGAATGACAGGAAGATTTAATAAACTACCTAGAACATTCATAAGCGCTGTGGTAGTTCATTAATAACTGTCAGCCGCAATGGTAGTTTTAGTTCTTCCATTCACAGAACGTTGTGAATGAATGATGCAGCCTGGGTGGTCAGAGTCCCGTATGGACACATGAAATTGCGCCAGCGGTTGTGGGAAAAGGATCCCCGGTCTGCTGTCATATCAGAAATTCTGGAGGGTGTGGGGACTTCTCATTTAGTAACGTTACACCCTGGATACAGGTGTATTATTTAACATGGTATGAAAAGTGAACTTATCCTTAAAGCGGAGTTCCACCCAAAAGTGGAACTTCCGCTCTTTTGCTTCCTCCCGCCACATTTGGCACCTTTCAGGGGGGAGGGGGGGGGAACGGGTACCTTTTTTGAGTAATCAGTTTTAAAAATATGCACTGTTACTGTACTAATGACACTGGCAGGGAAGGGGTAACACCGGGGGCGATCAAAGGGTTAAGTGTGTCCCTAGGGGATGCTTTCTAACTGCATGGGGGATGGACTCACTAGATGAACACAGAGATCTGTGTTCTTAAATAGCAGAAACACAAGATCCCTGTGTTCATATCTGTGACAGAACGGCAGTCTGCCTTGTTTACATAGGCAGACCACCGTTCTGTCGCTAAAGGGAGTGATCGCGGGTGGCCACCCACTGGCTATTGCACGAAACGACGTACGGGTTTGTCTTTTTGTGCAATAGAGACGACCTGCCACAGTATATGTACTGCTGGCAGTTGGCAAGTGGTTAATGCTGGAAATACATTAGGGTAAAAACCATGTTAACCTTAGAACAATTGTAAGGGTAAAAAAACACCAAAAAGCCAAAGAAAAAAAAAGCCACTCACTCCTTTTCCATATATGTTGTTTTTTCACACAGCTGAAGGTGAATTTGAAGTCATCAAAATATCTGCATGTGTTGGATTGGTGGTTCTAGTAGTAATTGTCATCTGTATAAGTGCCTATATACTGAACAGGTAGGTGCCGCACAGCAGTATGTAAGTATCAAGCTGCCCTAAGCTACTATAACAATGACGTACCTTTTGTATAATTTCTGACCCTTGTGTTATGTCATTAGTTTAGCTAATGATACGATACAACAGACTACTGCAGACAGCATGCTGAATGATATACTGTATATGCAGGACTACTTTTCATTGCACAGACAAGCAATCCAGATACATAAGTAATGTTTCCGGGAACCATGAAAAGTCTTCTGACTCCTCTCAGCATCTCCAGCACACCCTATCCCTCTATCTTGCTAAATTTAGGCACAATTTACAGGAGATGGATAGAAGGGGAAAAGAAAATTGGGAAAAAGTAGTCTACAGATGTGGGGCTCGGTCCTGCCCCCTCTAATCCTGCTACCCTAGGCACCTATTCATGAGTGTCTTAAGGTATATGCAGCCCTGGAAGTGGATTTTTTCTACCATAGGACAGTGCAGTAAAAAAAAAAAAAAATGGATTTTTGTAAAATCTTACCGTAAAATCCTTTTCTCTTAGCTCATTGACAGACGTAGTCCTCGGTGATACACCACCTTCGGGTTATGTTGCCTCCACAGGAGCAGGACTAGACAGGAAATTAAAAAGCTCTGGCCACACCCTAGGGGCAGTCCCAGAGGGTATATCCTCTCTCTCTCTGCCTCAGCAAATCAGTTTTGTGAAAAAGCAGTCTTTAGAGATTTTAACCCAACCCAACTCAAAAACAGAGGGGCGGGGACTACGTCTGTCAATGAGCTAAGAGAAAAGGATTTTACGGTAAGATTTTACAAAAATCCATTTTTCTCTAGCGCTCATTGACAGACGTAGTCCTCGGTGATACACCACCTTCGGGACGTCCCAGAGCAGTATCACAAATGAGGGGTGGGAAAATGGAAATCAAATCCCAATCTAGAAGGCCCAACCGGTGCCAACTAGAAGTTTACAATGCTCATCCTAAAACAGAAAAAAACCCTCGAGGTAGACCACCGGTCTCCTCAAATTGCGGCCTGCAAAACCTTGCGGCCAAATGAGGCATCCGCCGATGCCGTCACATCAATTTTATAGAATTTTGTAAAGGTATGTACCGACGACCAGGTGGCCGCCTTACATACCTGGACCACTGACGCCTGATGGCGAAAGGCCCAGGAAGTACTGAGCGCTCGAGTGGAGTGCGCCCTAACAGGGAACGGAGGACTCTGACCCTTAATAGAATAAGCCTGTACCACCGTTTGTCTAATCCATTTGGCAATGGTCGCGGCAGATGCAGGCAAACCCTTTCTGGGGCCATCCGTGATCACAAAAAGTGAATCCGTCTTACGGAATGATTCCGTAGCTTTCAGGTATACCCTGATTGCCCGAACCACATCTAAGGAATGCAACGCATGTTCCCGATGATGCTTGGGCTGAGGACACAAGGAAGGTAGTACAATATCTTCATTCAGATGAAAATCTGAAACCACCTTAGGAAGAAAAGTTGGCTTAGGATGAAGTACTACCTTATCCCTATGAATCACTAGGTATGGGGACTGGCATGATAATGCAGCCAGTTCTGACACCCTGCGAGCAGAAGTAATAGCCACCAAGAAGGCCACCTTCTGGGATAAAGTAAGCAAGGGAATCTCCCTGATGTTTTCAAAGGGAGGTTTCTGTAGAACCGACAAAACCAAATTAAGATCCCAGGGCGGTAAGGGCGCGCGGACTGGAGGAGCCAGGTGCCGCACCCCCTGGATGAAATTCCGCACCAAGGACTTGGTAGCTAAAGGTTTCTGAAAGAAGATTGCTAATGCTGAAACTTGACCCTTGATGGTGCTCAAGGCTAGCTTCTGCTCAACCCCTTGTTGCAAAAAGGCCAATATTCGAGTCACCGAATAGGTACGTGGAGGAAATCCTAAAGATTCGCACCACGCAATATAAGTCTTCCATGTGTGATAATAGACCTTGCTGGAAGTCGCTTTCCTTGCTTTAATAAGGGTAGGAATGACTGAAGTAGACAAACCTCTGTCCTTCAGTACTTGGGTCTCAATGGCCAGGCCATTAAACCCAGCGACTGTAAAGCATGATGGTAAATTGGTCCTTGAGACCACAGACACTCCCTGAGACGAAGTTCCCACGGAACGTCTGCGACTAGCATGTCCAAGTCGGCCAGGCCGGCTTGAGGAGGCCAGCCTAGAATTTCTAGGACCACTGGCGCTGATAGAATCTGAACCAGGCGTCCCTAGAGGTATCTGGCCCCGACCATCCGAGAAAGTCTGGTCGTTTTCTGTTCCCACACATTTATCAGATACCTGATTGATATCAGGAAGGGTGATCTTTTCTGGTTGAACCTCAGGGACCGAAGTCACCCGACTAGAGGCTACTTGGCCTATCTGGTCAACCAGATCCGATTCCTGTGAGGTATAGGGACTAATCTTAGGAAAAGGTAAAGGAAAAGATCTATTCAGGGAACGGTAACTACCGCTTCCTGTAGTACTTAAATGTTGGAAGGGAAGAATCGCACCGGTAGTAGTGGTTGAAGCTCGATCTAATGTCCTGAATACCGGTGAAAACGTCCCCCCACCCTGAAACCGGGTGGGGGCGCACCTTCAGGCTGTGTACTCCTTTGCTTCGGGTTTGGCTGGGTTGGTCCTCTGCTTGTCCGACCAGCCCTTCTTGAACCCTCCTGGAGGAGTCTTGCCTTTCCCGCTAGTACCAGCCGGGCGCCCTTTATGGGCGGTAAAGAAAGGTCCTCGCTTGTTGCGAGGTCCCTTAGCTTTAGCAGCCTGTGGCAAAAAAGTGCTCTTGCCCCCAGTGGCATCCTTGATGATTTCATCTAGGTTGGCCCCAAATAGACGATTCCCCTGAAAAGGGAGATTTGTCAAGGTCTTTTTGGAACCTAGGTCAGCTGACCAGCATTTTAACCACAGCACACGTCTGAGGATAGATGCATGCCCTAATAAGGGAGTAGTGTCCAAGGCTGCGTCACAGATAAACTGTAGCCCTTGTATAATCTGTTCCATCAAATCAGATGTCTCCTGGGGAATATCTTTTCCCCTAAGGTCTTGGCGTACCATTTTCGCCCATTCCGTAAGTGTCTGGGAAACTAGACCAATAACAATTACTGGTCTAAATGCTGACCCTATCAGAGAGAAGATGGTGCGGGACTCTGCTTCCATCTTTCGATCCACCGGATCCTTAAAGGACGAAGTGTCCTCCACTGGGATAACCGTGGCTTTATTCAGCCTGGAAATAGGTGGATCCACCACTGGTGGTACCGTCCATTTCTTAATGATGGATTCCTCAAACGGATAGCGTCTAGCAATACGCTTGGAAATAGTAAAGGTACGTTTAGAATGCTCCCATTCTCCTTTAATCTGATTACCGAAACATTTGGGTACAGGAAAAACCTTCACCGTTTTGATGGGCTTATAAGTACCAAAAGGAATCTCTGTTTCAGTTGCCTCTGCCGGTAAAGCCTCAAGTTTTAAGGTTTCCTGCACTGCCACAACTAGTGCGTCCACCAATGCTTCTTCCTGAATTATAGCAGGAGAAGAAGCGTCCTCCTCACTGTCTGAGGGGGCTTTACCTGGGATAACAGCCTTTGCAGAGGAACCTGCAACTGCAGTGACCATCTCTGAATCAGAGTCAGAGGTGTCAGATAGTATAGGGGTAGGCGGGGGTCGCTTCCTTGACCCCCGTCCCTGACAGGCCGCCTCCACCCGAGCCACCATAGACTCCAAAATTGCTGTAAATGACTCTACACTCTGTGCACCGGCGGGTCCCGTGGCCCCCTCGAGGGAAACAGGTGGGGGAATATGTGTGGCAGGGTCCTTTATAATTTCAGTCACTTCCTGGATAATATAATTCAAAAATAAAAAACTTTTTTTTTTTTTTTTTCAGACCCCCAGCGCCACAAAAAGCCCCTTAGTGTTACCTGCTAGGGATCCCTATCGATCGAGAGAGAGAGAGAGATAGACCCCCAGGCTCACCACTTGATGCTCAGAGTTTAACTGCAACAGGTTACAGCGCTGTCTTGACAAACAGGAAGTCTTTTGGCTGGCTGCCCAGGAAGAAAGGAGGCGGCTCCGCCCCTCTGCACGCCTTCCGGCGCCTCCCCTAGCTCCACGAGGTGTTTGGATCACCTCAAACATGGCCGCCCCCATGCTGGAGACACGAGGCTACGCCAAAATGGCGGCTCGTGCGATCCAGCAAAAAAAAAAAAATGGCGGCGGCCTGTACTGAATAGCGGTGTGCTGCAGGGCACACAACACTCTCTCTGCATGGGGATTTGGCGTGGTTGGCGGTACCGGCCCTGGCGGACCGCTTGGCCATTCGGGAGGCCTGCTAATAGCTGGAGATCTGATTAGGAAGGCAGTCTACATGTCCGTGGCTTCTGACTGGTAGGTAGCTTATTCTTATCACCGTAAGATTCCCAGAATGCCACAGATTATAATCTTTTTAACATTTATACAATTAGATTGTTAGCTCCCAAACCAAGCCTCCTGGCTTTTTGCACATAAAATCACACTCAAAGTAGGAGGATCTGTGTCATTTATAGGATAGAGAGGGACTCTATCTTACCATACAGAGAGGGGCCCGCGTTCACCACAAGACCCGTCAGGGGAAAAGGGGGAACATACTACTCACCATACCGGAACCAGGCGGGCACCAACTCCTGACAGTACCCCTCTCCACCGGGGCGGGAGGGCTGTCGACCGATATGGACGCCGTGACTCATGGTCTTTGGCGTTTCAGCGAGACGTTTAACTCGCGGGGTCAGTCCTTTAATGGGACTTTGTCGCGGCCGACCCAGCGCAGAGCTATGGCCTGCACGCGCTCGTAGGCTGAACTGGGGTGACCACCGGATCTCAACATCCAGCCCGTCGCCCAGTTCAGCTTTCTTGCTTGAAGATCTCACAGGAACACTGGAGAAAAAAAGCTGTCTAAAAAATCCTTTAAGAAAAAAATCTTGCCAGGACCTAAGATCCCAGCAAGGTATCTAGGTCCTTACTCCTAACTAGACAGAAAATAACTGATTTGCTGAGGCAGAGAGAGAGAGGATATACCCTCTGGGACTGCCCCTAGGGTGTGGCCAGAGCTTTTTAATTTCCTGTCTAGTCCTGCTCCTGTGGAGGCAACATAACCCAAAGGTGGTGTATCACGAGGACTACGTCTGTCAATGAGCGCTAGAGAAATGTAGTTTTAACTTCATCTAGGCGCCTCTGGACATTTCTTGTAAAAACATAGGTAAACAATAGTGCAGCACCAAAAAGAAAAAAGCATAAATAAAAAAAAATTGACAACTGGTTCAGAGATATCACTCTCAGTATCACAACATTATAAAGTAAAACCACACTAAATAAATAAATATGAAATATCTATAGCGGTTAAAATGTGATGATCATGAGAGTAGTGAAATGCAAACAAAAAATCTTAAATTAATTTCTAGTGAATTGCCAGCAGCTTCGCATATTCTCTCAGCGCTTTTCTATTAAACGCCTTTACCTGTATACACTTCTTGTAAAGTCAGTATAACTGGATGTGATCATTGGAAGGCAGGTGTCACATACCTGGTTGAGGAGGAGTCAATGAGAAAGCTGCCCTTACACCTCTTGTCCGGATTCGCCTGGGGATGATGACAGGGTAGAACCGGCACAGGTGCCTATACGAGATCTGGTCCAAAATAACTTTATTGCAGATGCGGAGCTAAAGCAGACCAGCTGGAAGAAGGTAGATTCTAGATCTAGGATGCGTAGTGGGACGGGCAATGGTCAGCAACAACCAGGCAGCAGTAGTACAGAATTAGGAACCAGGAGCAGAGTCAGAGCCAGGCTATAGGTCAGCGTCAGGCAAGCATAAGTACCAGAACAGGAAGCAGGGTTGGGTCACAAGCCAGAGTCAGCAACAGAGGTTCCAGAATAAGCAGGAACAGCAAGCCAGGTCAAGATACGGATAAACACAGGATCAGGTCACAAGCAGAAGGAGCTGATGACCACACAGCAGTAAACCTGAGTCTTGCGAGGCTTTAAATAGGCCACTGGGCACCAAAGTCCATCAAATAACCGCGCACACACAAATGGGCATGCGCAGAACGTGCTCATGTAGATGTGTGCAGGGTCCTTGTGCGGTTCACAGTACCATGGCCCTTTCTGTGCACATGTGCATTTCTTTGAGCACCTTTTATTTTCTTTGAGCATAATCTTAAGCAGGGGCCCCCAAACTTTCTAAACAAAGGGCCAGTTTACTGTTCTCCTGACTTTAGGGGGGGGGGGCAAAGTGTAGCCAGTGGGAGTAGAAAATGTCCTGGCATCAATGGGGTTAACAATGTGCCATCTTTATAGTATTAGGAGGAGGAATACTGCTCCATCATTAATGTCAGTGCAAGGAATACTGCCCTATCACTGGTGTCAGTGGAAGGAATAGTGCCCCATCAGTGTAATTGGGAGGAATAGTACCCTGAGGGCCGGATAAAGGCAGGCAAAGGGCCACAGTTTAGAGATCCCTAGTCTTGAACATAGTTTTCCTGACAGCAGGGAGCCAGTAAGGTTGCTGAGGAGTTACTCCATGAAGATCAAACAGCATATGATATTGGTGCACTGTGTAGTACGGTGGTAGTAGATCTGTATTTATAGGAGCATGCTGGTCCCAGTAGCCCAGTCTTGTTTTAATTACCACCATCTAAGAGTATCTTTCAATCAACTTTTTTTTAGCTAAGCATATTGTCTAATGATATATTTGTTAAGAAATATTCACTGTCAGTTTCACTGTTTTCTTTATAAAGTATGTGTGCAAAACAAATCTACTGTCGCTGAACAAGCTAGCTGTCACTATTTTCAGTTTTTACAGACTATGATACATGTCAATAGAGGTATTGTACCTCCCTGGGAGATATATTCCTTAACAACATTTACCCTCTTGTTAGGAGATGAAGATGTCCTGTAGATTTTTAAAATTTTTACAAAATCATTAACCAAATATAGACTCACCTCTCCACCCCAAGGGTCCTGTCAAGCAAGAGTCATCAGTTCTGTCATGGAAACCGATGAAAGAACACATGAAAAATGAATCATTTTCAGCAGTTTATACATCTTCATTTTAGTTCAGTTTACAACCTAGTTGGACAAGAGGAAAAGGAAAAAAAAAAAAAATAAACAGACAAAAAGAATGGACATAAATGGACAACATCCATTAACATTTGTTTATGTCAAAAACAGAAAAGGATGCAAACTTTTTCCTTTGTATTCTGAGGACATAATTGGACTCGGATATAGGAGGATATAAACAGACATATGTCGATATACATGTGCCCGCTTATAGACAGTCTGAAAAACTGACAGCTCCATAACTCCTTTGACCCTTGGGTTATGCAACTCTCATAAGGAGTAGGACACTAGGCGGAAAAGAATTAAAAGTTTGACTACGCCCATAGGGCAATCCAAGGAGGTATACTCCCACTTCCTGCTCTAGCTCTTCGTTTTTTTTTCTTCCTAATCAGGAGTAAGAACCTAGCTCCTTGCTGGGATCTTTGGTCCCAGCATTTTTTCCTTTTTAAACTGAACTTTTTTACTTTTGTTGTTTTCTTTCTACAATGAAGTCTGTTCCAGTGAACTACAATCAACTGGCAGAATGGGTGATGCACTTGATTTCCTAGATCCTTATGGCCTCCCCAGTCTAGCCAGCAAGCGTGTGCAGAACACAGCTCCGCGCTAGGTATCGGCCATGACATAGCCCTACTGGACCGGGGCTGGCCGGCGAGTGAAATACCTCACGAGGTGTTATAAACGCAATATGGCGGTGCCTGAGCTTTTCGGTAGATGTATCCCTTGAGGAGTGGGCAGTCCCACCTGTGGGGGACTCTCAGGTTTCCAGGCTGAATAAATCCACCATAATTCTGGTGCAGGAGTCTCTGTTTTTTAAAAAGATCCTACTGTCAGGAGAGCCGAGACATTGGTCCGCCACATGTTTTACTGTCTCCCTGGAAGGACCTCCTCCGTAGGTTCCTTGCGGACCCGGTCTGGTATGCCGAGAGCAGGTCCTTCCAGACCTGCGGACAAGGTCTCTTCTGCCTGAAGGGGCACCATCACCCGTGTTTGGGGTGGGGGGGAGGACGTCTTTGCTTCCTCCGTACCGGTGGACCTCCCTGATCATACAGCTGGGTCCATGATTTCATTAGCCCAGCTACAAGATCGAGTTTTCGATCTTCTACTCTAGTGCGTGTTTTATCTCTTTCCAACCTATGTTTTATCCCCAGACAGCCTGCAGGGTCCCTGCAGGAGCAAGTCTTGCACCTTCGGGGCGGTGCAAGACTTGCTACTACAAGGGGTGATTGTTCCGGTCTCAGAATCGGAACATTTGTTTAATGGCTTTTATTTCAAACATTTTTGCAGGTCCTAGGAAGGAAAGTGTCTAATCTTGGACCTCCAGTTTTGAACCGTTTTTGTGCGGGTACAGATGTTTCGAATGGAGTCCATTTTTACTGGAGTGGCATCCCTACCTCAGGGGGATCTTCTGGCCTCTATCAATATTAGGAAGGTTTACCGTGATATTCCCTTACAGGTCAGTCATCCGCGCTTCCTCCGCTTGCCGTAGGCAAGGAGCATTGTCTAGGAGGTATCACCTCAGTCCCTCAGGCTTTCACGAGTGTTGGCCCATGGTGTTGGCGTTGTTGCGTCAGCGGGGAATTTCGGTACTGGATTACCTGGATGATCTTCTTCTACGATCATAGTCTCCGACTGTCCTGACGGACAACTGGGAGATTACTGTGCGGACTCTGTAGGAGTTTGGTTGGAAATTTAATTTCCCGTTATTGGCCTTGGTTCCATCCATCTAGTTGGACTATCTGGGTCTGTTCTGGACTCGGACTCAGCCTGGGTGTTCCTCCCATGGGACAAGTTCAAATATCTGTTCACACGAGACCTCTGCAAGAGAGTTCCTTGCTATGTGAAGCTCAAAATCCACAGTCTCTAGATATCTGATCCTGTTGAGCCAGGGTACGAGAAGGTCCCTGCTTCGATGGCTTCGTTCTCTGGCACTACAAGGGAATTCTTCCTTACCCTGTACTAGACGGTGGTCACCACCTGTCCGGGTGGGGTGGCAAGTTTTTGACACGGATTGCGTTCAGGGGGTCTGGCCTCTGGAAGAATCCAGACTACCGATCGATATAATGGACATCTCCTCGGAGGTGTTTCATTAGTGAGGTCTCTGGTGGGGAACTCCCGAGTTGGTCCTGTTGGCCTCTCATCTCCAAAGGAAGGTGTTTGGGTTTGTGGCATGGTCTTGGGATCCTCTGGTCGTCGCCACGGACGCACTGGTGGCTCCTTTGGGGCCGGTGGCGTCTGAAATATGGCTTTCCTCTTCTGGAACTTCCGCCAAGGCTCCTGCGTAGGCTCGGGGCAGAAGGGATTACGGCCACCCTAGTGGGTCCAGACGGGCTTTGCCGGTCTTGGTGCGCAGATCAGTTGCGGTTGGTCGTCGATGTTCCTTGGCAATTTCCTTTTAGAGGAGATCTGATGGCTCAAGGGCCAATCTTAAATCTTGCTTTATAGTCGCTTGCTTTAACAGCTTGACTGTCGAAGTCAGGTGCTGCAGGCCATAGGGTTGTCTGAATCAGTGATTCCCATGCTGCTCGATGCTAGTAAATCTACTTTTAGGTAGTTTTACCATCGCCTTTACGGATGTGAATCCCCTAGGGCTAACTCCTGCTCCTTTTCGGTGATTCGAAGTTGGTTTCCTCCAAAGCGGTGTTGAGCAGCATCTGGCCTTGGGTGCCATCAAGAGCCAGGTTCAGCCATTGGCGGTTTGCTTTCTTTGTCCTTTGGCCACGGTTTCTGTGGTTCCCACCTAAGTTCAGGGGGTTCGCCACTTGGCTCCCTCAGTACGGTCTCCATTGCCCTCATGGGATCTCAACTTGCTGCTGTCGGTTTTCAGTAACCGCCTGATGACGGATAGCCCAGGAAGCACTAAGCGCCCTAGTAGAGTGCGCCTTGACAGGGAAAGGGGAAACATGACCCCTGATGAAATAGGCCTGAACCATCGTCTGTCTGATCCATCTGGAAATGGTCGCAGAGGAAGTGGACATCCGTTTTTGAAGGTCCATCCGTGAGCACAAAGAGTGTGACTTCCGAAAAGACTCTGTAGCTGCCAGGTACACCCTAATTGCCCAGATCACATCCAAGGCATGCAGGGCAATTTCCTTCAGATGTTTAGGCCTGGGACACAGGGAAGGCAATACAATGTCTTCATTCAAATGAAAATCAGAGACAACCTTTGGAAGGAACAACGGACGGGGACAAAGAACCACCTTATCCCTGTGAATCACTAGGTAAGGTGAACGACAGGATAACGCTGCCAGTTCCGAGACACTGTGTGCAGAGGTAATAGCCAGTAAAAAGGCCACCTTCTGGGACAGCGTAAGCAGGGGAATTGCTGGAATATTTTCAAAGGGAGGCTTCTGTAGAGCTGAAAGCACCAAATTGAGATCCCAAGGCGGCAACAGGGCCCGTACTGGAGGGCTCCGTTGCTGCCTTGGGATCTCAATTTAGTGCTTTCAGCTCTACAGAAACCTCCCTTTGAAAATGCCACGCACCCTGAAGAAAGGTATTCACCAGGAAGTGTGTGGCCAAAGGTTGTTGGAAAAAGACCGCCAAAGCCGACACCTGACTCTTGATGGTACTTAAGGCCAACTTCTGTTCTGTTGAAGGAAGGTTAAGATCTGAGTCACCAAAATGCGAGGATGAACCCCAAGTGACTCAAGCCAGGTAATGTAAGTCTTCCACGTACGATGGTAGATCTTCCTAGAAGTAGATTTCCTACCTTTCAACAGTGTATCACTGATTTAGATAAACCCCTATCCTTCAGCACCTGGCGTTCAACAGCCAAGCCGTCAAAGCCAGCGACTGTAAAGCAGGATGGAAGCTTGGTCCTTGGGACAGCAGATCCTCCCTGAGAGAAAGCTTCAAAGGAACAATGGTGGGCAGCCGCACCAAATCAGCGTACCAAGCCCGACTAGGCCAGTCCGGAGCCACTAAAATGACTGGAATCCCTTCTGCGTAGAAGTCTTGGCAGAAGCTTGATAGGAGGAAAGGTGTAAATCAGCCGAAACTGACCCCACGAGGCCACAACGCGTCTGTGGCGTCTGCCAGAGGGACCCTTGACCGAGCCACAAACCTCTGCATTTTTCTGTTGAGACAGGATGCCAAAAGATCCACTTCAGGGGTGCTCGGGGAGACACAACTGAGGAAACCCCTCCGGATGAAGGGACCACTCCTCATGGTCCAGTGCCTGCCGACCGATCTGCTTGCAAATTTTCAACCCCAAGAATGTGTACGGCAGAGAGGGCTGGAATGAATCGTTCTGCCCACCTTAGAATAGCGGCTACCTCCAGAGCCACCAGGACACTTCTTGTGCCCCCAGGACACTTCTTGATTGACATAAGCCATGGCCGTGGCATTGTCCAATTGAATGCGCACTGGACAAACCTAAAAATGATCCGTCCAATGATCCAGACACAGTCTGATCGCTCGGAGTTCCAAGACATTGATTGGTAGTCTGGACTCCTCCAGCCTCCAAATACCCTGAGCAGAATGCTTGCGGAGGATGCCTCCCCAGCCCGACAGGCTGGCATCCATGATGACCACTGTCCAATACAAGGGGAGGAAGGATTTTCCCAGCCGAAGCGCCGGAGAGCAAAGCCACCATATCAGGGCTTCCCTCATTCCTCGACTCAGCCGGATCCGATTGTCCAGAAACTGTGGAGTCCTGTCCCATTTGGTCAGAATCTCCCTTTGCAGGGACCTCATATGGGACTGTTCAAATGGAAGCGCCTTGTAGGTAGACACCATCAGGCCCAGCACCCACATGCAAGTCCAGAGGGAGGACTATCTCGGACAGCAGGAAGCGAATTGCAGCCTGCAATTTCTGACGTTTGTCCAGAAGAAGGAGCACTCTGGCTAAGGCCGAGTCCCGAGTCAGGCCCAGACACTCCAGCTTCGTGGACAGAGTCAGAGCAGACTTCTGAAAATTCAGAATCCAGCCGAACTCCCGCAGAGTTCATATTGTGATCTCCAGGTTTTCCACCAGAGAAGAGGGAGACTCTGCTCGCAGAAAGAGATCGTCCAGGTAGCCCAGTACTACAATCCCCCGTTAGTGTAGCAAAGCTAGCACCGGGACTAACACTTTTGTGAAGACCCGAGGAGCAGATGCGAGACCAAAGGGTAATGCCATAAACTGATAATGCTCCTCTCCCACAGCAAAGCGGAGAAAACGCTGGTGACTGACACATATTGGAATGTGAAGGTAAGCATCCTTGATTTCGATAGAGGCGAGGAAATCTCCCTGACGCAGGGATGTAACCACTGTTCGAATGAATTCCATACTGACCTTCTGTACCCGCACAAAGCAGTTGAGCGCCTTAAGGGCCAGGATTGGATGCACTTTGCCTAACTTCCTGGGGACTGTGAACAGGTTTGAGAAAAAAAACCTGAAAACGTTCCAAAGTTGGAACCGGGACAATCACCCCTTGAAGGAACAGGTCTTGTACTGCCCCTGTAAGCGGTCTGGGAACAGGCGCAAGTTGGAAGGAAAAAACCTTGCCGGGGAAAAGAGCGAAACTCTATCTTGTAGCCGGACCGAAATACTTTGTGGACCCACTTGTCTTGCACCAGGGAACTTCACGGATCCGGAAACCAGCAAAGAGGTTCCCCCACCCCCGATACGGGTGAGGGCGCGATCTTGGCTTGCCAGACCAGGTTCGTTTGGATCCTCCTGAAGAGGCCCAGAAAGGCTTTGAGCCCTTGTCCGTCCACCCTGAGGGACGAAAAAACTTGTTATGAGCTGAGAAGGAAGGCCAACGTCTACGATGAGGTTCCTTGCCCTTAGTAGCCTGCGGAAGAAAAGTACTCTTCCCCCCTGTGAGACCTTTAATGATGTCATCCAAGGTAGCTCCGAACAGGCGATCTCCTTGGAAAGGAAGGTCAGTCAAGGCCTTTTTTGAAGACTGATCCACAAACCAGCACAGGCAGGGGGGAGCTGTTCCCACGACAGGTCACGGCGTAAGAGCTTAGCCTACTCAGTCTGTTCGCGACACTAGGGCAATGGTGAATACCGGCCTCATTGCCGAACCAGCCAGTATACATATTGCAGGCCACAGCCTCCGCCTTCTAGTCAGGCGGATCCTTAAAGGCCGGGGACTCTTAAACTGAAATCATGGTTGCCTTGTTTAATCTGGAAACCGGAGGGTCCACCACCGGTGGAACAGTCCACATCCTAATAATGGACTACTCATAGGGGTAACGCCTAGTAAATTGCTTAGGGATCCCAAGGGGATGCTTTGGTCATCCCCACTCTTTAGTGGAAATTCTGTCAAAATAGGCAGGGAAAGGAAATACCACTCTGTATGGCTTGCAATTGCCAAAGGGAACCTGCGCCTCCGTCGCAGCTGCGTCCTCCATCTTCAAGGTATCACGCGCAGATGCAATCAGTGCTTCCACTAGTTCCTTTTCGTGCGCCATTGCAGATGTGGAGGAATCTTCCTCACTATCTGAGGATTCTGGGTGCGTGATCGCAGACCCAGCAGGGTGGCCCACATCCGTCTCGGTCGAATCTGATTTAGGATCTGATGAGACAGATTAGGCAGGGGAAGGCGGGGGGTGCTTTTTTACTAGCCCGTCGCCCGAAAGCCACCTCCACCCAGGACACAAAGGACTCCAGGACTGCAGTTAGTGCATAGATGGACAGTTGGGACCCGGAGGGCCCGCAGCCTCAGAGACGGGGCCAGGTGAGGAAATGTGCTCCAAAGACTCCATGAGCCACCAGGGGGATCCCACAAAAAGTGCATTTTCAATAGCAAACCACCGCAAAATGGCCACCGGACTACACAAACATGGCAGCCATGCATAAAAACACACAGGCTAAAGCAAAATGGTGGCCCCATGCATCACCATGAGGCTCCCAGGGACCCAGAAGGGACCCCTAGGCCTCAAGGAAAGGCCCAGGCAGGATGGGGGGCCCTGGCAGGAGCCCCCACCAGGTACAACCCCCCACACACAGCCAATAGTCCAGTCACCGGCAGCGCAGCCCTCCCGGCCCCCATCACCAGCATAGTGCCCTGCCCCCACCCCAGGAGGTGGACCAGACCACCCACATAGCCCCAGTGCAAGTGGAGGAGGGAGGAGTAGGATGGGGGACAGATGAAAAGAGGGGTGCCTGAGGGGAAGGAGGGGAACCCAGGGGTCTGACCATCCCAAGGAGGGGCCCACGTCCACCCCAAAACTCTCAAGGGGGAGGGGGGACAGCTACTTACCATACCAGGAACCAGGAGGGCAACGCTCCAGACAGAACCCCTCGTCATCGAAATGGGGGGGGGGGTTGTCGGCCAGGAGGAACGTTGCCAAGACCTGGTAGTATGCGACCTTGGGAGGCGTTTAACCTGCAAGCCAGCCCCTATAGCTATGTTGCAGCCGACCTAGCGCAGAGCTGAAGTCTGCGGGCGCTTGCTGGCCAGACTTGAGTGACCACTGGATCTAAAATTATCCAGCCCGTTGCCCAGTCCGGCAGTTGATTTTAGATCTCACAGGAAAAAACCAGGAGAAAAAATTCCTATCTAAAATGAAAAAAATTGCTAGAGAGATCCCAAAAAGGAACTAGGTCCTTACTCCTGACTAGACAGAAAAAAACTGAGTACCTGTAGCAGAGAGAGGGATTATATCCCTTGGGACTGTCCTACTCCTGTAGAGGGCAGCATACTCCTGTAGAGGACAGCATAACCCAATGGTTAAGAAGATCAGGAGATGTGTCCGTAAATGAACGAAAGAGAAATATGGCTTTTCAAGTATGCAGGGGAGGTAGGGATGCAATGCTGAAAAGTTGTCTTTTTGCTGTGAAGGTTTGCTTAAAGAGAAATTGCTTATGCCCGCCAAGCAACTGTCTGCTGACCACTATGAGATCAAGGAAAACAGACCGTCATACAGCAGCAAATCACATGGGCAAGGCCAGCACACTATATTGAAGTCACAAAGGAAAAATCAATTGGCTCCAGGGAGAACTGAGGCTTTTGCAAGACAAACTATATATACCACCAGTACAATGTATTTTCTCTGCGTGACAAATGCACCTGCCCTGCCAAAGTGTATCAGAATATTCCTTACTGCAAAATGCAAATTACTTCATCTAGGAGCTTTCCCTAAAAAAATATGTATTGTTTGCCCATTGGAGGGTATTTTACATTAATTATCCAACTAAGAGCAGATGAAATAGGACAGGGGGTTTCCTTTCACATGATTTGATAACTAAAGTTAATCTTCACACAGTTTGTGTGAACATTCTCAAATCCTTTAGTACATAAGCCTCAAAGTCTACAGCAGAAAATCAAACTTTACATTTTTGTTTCATGATTTGGCTTTGAATAATATGTATTTTGTATGCACATCAAAGATATGCTGTTTCTACCTTGCCTATTGATTGCAATCACTCATTGCTGGCATAAATCTTAGCTGTAGCTATCATACAAATTAAGTTATTGTTTTTTTATTTTTTTAATCATTTTCAGAGGTTTTACTTTATACTTACTGAATATTGGCTGCAGAATTGTCTGCTGCATTACACCGGTCTCAAACAAGTTCTGATTACATCAAGATTGTTCAACATTACCTTTCAAACAAGACAGGCACTTGGTGGCCTAATAGATTATTCACCACACTTTTTTGGTAAATTTAGACAAAACACAAACCTGCTGCTAGCATTCTAATATTGAGAAGACAGACAGAGCAATGGCATCCAAGCATAGCAATTTTAAGAGCTTTATTGAGATAAAAGCAGAAACACTCACAAGATAAAAGTTGGTATGCGCTTGGGTAAATAGATCATCCGCTCAGCTCCAGGGTAGGTGTCTCACACCACAAGCGATGCCGAAGTTTCCGGAGGTGCTGGTGGCTCCCAGCGCTTATGGTAGTCTTGAATGCGCTTGGAAGGGCGAGGATGACATCACAACTCGGTCCAGGGTGAAGAGGTGTGGCTTTGCATTCGGAGCATGCTTGCTCCTTTAGGCTAATGGGGGAGCCATCTTTGAGTGGGTATATACAGTATCCCAACAAAGCGACTACACCCCTCACATTTTTGTAAATATTTTACCTTTCATGCGACAACACTGAAGAAATGACACTTTGCTCAAATGTCAAGTAGTGAGTGTACAGCTTATTTAACAGTGTAAATTAGCTGTCCCCTCAAAATAACTCAACACAGCCATTAATGTCTAAACTGCTGGCAAAAAAAGTGAGTACACCCCTAAGTTAAAATGTCCAAATTGGGCACAAAGTGTCAATATTTTGTGTGGTCACCATTATTTTCCAGCACTGCCTTAACCCTCTTGGGCATGGAGTTCACCAGAGCTTCACAGGTTGCCACTGGAGTCCTCCTCCACATCACGGAGCTGGTGGATCTTAGGAACCTTGGGCTCTTCCATCTTCTGTTTGAGGATGTCCCACAGATGCCTAATAGGGTTTAGGTCTAGACACATGCTTGGCCAGTCCATGGTCTTTATCCTCAGCTTCTTTACCAAGGCAGTGGTCGTCTTGGAGATGTTTGGCGTCGTTATGTTGGAATACTGCCCTGCGGCCTAGTCTCCAAAGTGAGGGGATCATGCTTTGCTTCAGTATGTCACAGTACATGTTGGCATTCATGGTTCCCTCAATGAACTGTAGCTCCCCAGTGCTGGCAGCACTCATGCAGCCCCAGACCATGACACTCCCACCACCATGCTTGACTGTAGGCAAGACACACTTGTCTTTGTACTCCTCACCTTGTTGATGCCACTTATGCTTGACACCCTCTAAACCAAATAAGTTTATCTTGGTCTAATCAGACCACAGGACATGGTTCCAGTAATCCATGTCTGCTTGTCTTCAGCAAACTGTTTGCGGGCTTTCTTGTGCATCATCTTTAGAAGAGGCTTTCTTCTGGGATGACAGCCATGCAGACCAATTGGATGCAGTGTTTGGCATCTGAGCACTTACAGGCTGAACCCCCACCCCTTCAACTTCTGCAGCAATGCTGGCAGCAGTCATACGTCTATTTCCCAAAGACAACCTCTGGATATGATGCTGAGCATGCACACTCATCTTCTTTGGTTGACAATGGCGAGGCCTGTTCTGATTGAAACCTGTCCTATTAAACCGCTGTATGGTCTTGGCCACCGTGCTGCAGCTCAGTTTCAAGGTCTTGGCCATCTTATAGCCTAGGCCATCTTTATGTAGAGCAAAAATTGTGAGCAATGTGCTGAGAGACACAGCAAACCTTCTGGCAATGGCACGTATTGATGTGCCATCCTGGAGGAGTTGGACTGACTGTGCAACCTCTACAGAGTCCAGGTATCTCCTCATGCTAACAGTAGTGACACTGACCGTATCCCAATTGCAAAATTCGTGAAAAATATAAAAGATGAGTAGGGAAACAATTTTTTAATGGCCTCCACCTGTAAAATCATTACTGTTTTAAAGGTTGCCTCATCTAGTGCACCTTTTGTTAATTTCATTAACACCTAAGCAGCTGAAACTGATTAACAACCCCCTCTGCTTCTTAACGGACCAGATCAATATTCCAGGAGGTTACATATTAGTTGTGGTTGAAGACGATAGTCCATCCAGTTCAACCTGTGTAGGTGTGTGTGGCCGTAATCATTTCACATACCCCTGAATGTTTTGATCCTTGAGATGTACATCCAAGAGTCTTTTAAAAGTAGCCATACTCCCTGCAGTTACTACCACTTGTGGTAGAGAATTCCACAATCGTGTAGCCCTTACTGTATAAAACCCCCTGCGTAGCTTAAGGTTAAATCTTTTCTCCTCGAATTGCATTGTATGGTTAATTGACTCAATGCTATACTCTGCTCAAAAAAATTTAAAGAACGATTTTTAATCAGTGTATGAACACACAACAGGCTCCTAAATACAAGCGCTGACAGTTTTTCAAATTAGAAAAGATGGAATTTTGACTTACCGTAAAATTCATTTTTCTGATGTTCATTGACGGACACAGCTCCTGGTATTCATAACCATTGGGTTATACTGCCCCCTACAAGAATAGGACACTAGGCAGATAAAAATTCTGGCTACACTGATGGGCATTCTCAGACAGTATACTCCCTCTCTCTGCTATAGCCACTCAGTTTTGTAAAAAGGAGTGTCAAGAGAATACCACCCACCCCTCTGTGGAGTTGGATCCGTCAATGAACATCAGAGAAATGTATTTTACGGTAAGTCACAAATCCCATTTTCTCTTTCGTTCATTGACGGACACAGCTCCTGGTATTCATAACCATGTGGGACATCCCAAAGCAGTGTTCAACATGAGGGATGGGAACAACCAAAAAATTCACCAAGGCTACACATTAGCCAACGGAGCCCACCTGAAAAAAAAATACACCCTCAAAATGGATCAACCTGCAAAACCTTGCAGCCAAGGTAAGCATCCGCAGATGCCAACACATCCCTTTTATAAAACTTTGTAAAAGTGCGCACCGAAGACCAAGTGGTTGCCCTGCAAACCTGCGTCACTGTTGCTTGATGACGGAAAGCCCAGGGGGCACTAAGCACCCTAGTAGAGTCCGTCTTTACAGGGAAAGGAGGATCCTGACATCTGGAAATGGTCGCAGAGGAAGCGGACAATACTTTTTGAGGTCCATCCGTGAGCAAAAATAGAGAGTCTGACTTCTTGTATAACTCCCTAGCTGCCAGGTACACCCTAATTGCCCGGACCACATCCAAGGAATGCAAGGCAATTTCCTTCGGATGTTTAGGCTTGGGACACAGGGAAGGCAACACAATGTCATCATTCAAATGAAAATCAGAGACAACCTTTGGAAGGAATGAGAGACAGTGGCGAAGAACCACCTTATCCCTGTGAATCCCCAGGTAAGGTGAACCACAGAATAACGCTGCCAGACATCCTGCGCGCAAAAGTGATAGCCACTAAAAAAGCCACCTTCTGGGACAACATAAGCAGGGGAATCTCCTGAATATTTTCAAAAGGAGGCTTCTGCAGAGCTGAAAGCAACAAATTTAGATCCCAACGGAGCCCGCACTGGAGGAACCAAATGTCGGTCACCCTGAAGAAAGGTACGCACCAGGGAGTGTGTGGCCAAAGGTCATTGGAAGACCGCCAAAGATGACACCTGGCCCTTGATGGTACCTCAAAGCCAATTTCTGTTTAACCCCACATTAAAGGAAGGTTAAGATCCGAGCCACCAAGAAGGAGTGAGGAGGAACCCCAAGAGACTCACACCAAGCAATGTACTTCTTCCACAATGGTAGATCTTCCTAGAAGTAGATTTCCTAGCTTTTTAACAGTAGGAAACACAGACTCAGATAAACCCCTATCCTTCAGCACCTGGCATTTAACAGCCAAGCCGTCAAAGCTAGCGACTGTAAAGCAGGATAGAAGATCGGTCCATGAAACAGAATATCCTCCCCGAGAAGAAGCTTCCAAGGAACGTCTGTGACCACCTGCACCAGATTGGCGTATCAAGCCCAGCGGTGTCAATCCGGAGCCACTAAATTGACCGGAATCCCTCCTGCCTCGATTCTGCGTAGAAGTCTTGGCAGAAGCTTGAGAGGAGGGAAGGCACAACTCAGCCAATAGTGACCCCAGAGAGCCACCAGCACATCTGTGGTGTCCGCCAGAGAATTTTTTGACCGAGCCACAAACCTCTGCACCTTTCTGTTGAGCCGTGATGCCAACAGATCTCCCTCGGCGGTGCCCCACCGGAGACATAGCTGATGAAACACCACCGGATGAAGGGACCACTCCCCGTGGTCCAGCGCCTGCGGACTGAGATAATACGCCCCGGAAATGTGTACGGTGGAGAGGGCGGGAATGAACAGTTCTGCCCACCTTAGAATGCCAGCTACCTTGATGATCGACATGAGCCAAGGCCCTGGCATTGTCCAATTGAATGAGTACTGGACAACTCTGAAGACATCCGTCCAATGATCCAGACACAGTCTGTTCGCTCAGAGTTCCAAGACATTGATCAGTAGTCTGGACTCTTTCAGCATCTAGATCCCCTGAGCAGAATGCTTGCTGAGGGCGCCTCCCCAGCCAGACGGCTGGCATCCGTGGTGACCACAGTCCAAAACAAGGGGAGGAAGGATTTTCCCATCTAAAACGCCGGAGAACGAAGCCACCATATCAGGGACTCCTTCGTGCCCTGACTCAGCCGGATCTGATTTTCCAGAGACTGGGGAATCTTGTCCCATTTGGTCAGAATCTCCTTTTGCAGGGACCTCGTATGGAACTGTGCAAACCAAACCTCCTCAAAGGTAGACACCATAAGGCCCAGCACCCACGCATGCATGTCCGGAGGGACGACCATCTGTTGGACAGCAGGAGGCGAATTGCAGCTAGAGGTGCGCATCATCGCTGGCCTCACGATTCGATTACGATCATATCAACTATTTGATTCGCAATGCATCACAATTAATGCTCATGGTTTTCATCAAAAAAATTCAAGCAGTCAGAAGAACTCAATTTATTTTATCTGTTCTTAAAAAACAAAAAACACTCCCTGCATGTAGAAAAGTCTAAATACAGCAGACAACTTAAAAAGGAGCTCCAAGCCCCCCGTAAATACTAGAGGCTGCAGACACTACAGGAGAGGGTCAGAAACTGCAGACATACTACAAGAGTTGATCAGAGACTGCAGACATGATACAAGAAATGATCAGAGACTGCAGACATATTAAAAGAGAAGGTCAGAGATTGCAGACACAATACAGGAGACGGTCAGAGACTGCAGACCCGACACAGGAGACAGTCAGAGACTGCAGACACTATACAGGAGACGGTCAGAGACTGCAGACACGATACAGGAGACGGTCAGTTTGAGAGAGAGATAGAGGGGGTGATATGGGGGGGGGGTGAGAGAGGGGGGAAAGAAGATGATGAGAGAGGGGGGGAAAGAAGATGATGAGAGAGAGGGGAGAGGGTGAGAGAGGGAGATAGTGTAAGAGAGAGTGAGGGGGGATGAGAGAGAGAGAGAGAGAGAGAGGGGGGATGAGAGAGAGAGAGAGGGGAGGGGGTGAGAGAGAGGGGGTTAGAGAGAGAGAGAGAGGGGGTGAGAGAGAGAGGGAGGGGGAGAGGGAGGGAGGAGAGAGAGGGAGGGAGGGAGGAGAGAGAGGGAGGGAGGGAGGAGAGAGAGGGAGGGAGGGAGGAGAGAGAGGGAGGGAGGGAGGGAGGAGAGAGAGGGAGGGAGGGAGGGAGGGAGAGAGAGGGAGAGGAGAGAGAGGGAGGTGAGAGGGAGAGGGAGGAGAGAGAGGGAGGGAGGAGAGAGAGGGAGGGAGGAGAGAGAGGGAGGGAGGAGAGAGAGGGAGGGAGGAGAGAGAGGGAGGCGAGAGGGAGGGAGGTGAGAGAGAGGGAGGGAGGTGAGAGAGAGGGGGAGGTGAGAGAGAGGGGGTATGAGAGAGAGAGAGGGGGGGAGTGAGAGAGAGAGAGAGAGAGAGGTGAGGGGGGTATGAGAGAGAGGGGATATGAGAGAGAGAGAGGGGATATGAGAGAGAGAGAGGGGGGATATGAGAGAGAGAGAGGGGTGGTAGTGAGAAAGGGGGTAATTAGAGAGGAGGAAGAGGGATAGTTAGAGAGGGGGTAGTTAAAGACGGGGAGGGGGGATAATTAAAGAGGGGGGAGGAGGGGTAATAAGAAAGGGGGAGGAGGGGTAATTAGAGAGGGGAGAGAGGCGGGTAGTGAAAAAGGGGGTAATTAGAGGGGAGAAGTGAGAGACGGGATAGTGAGAGAGGGGGGTAGTTAGAGAGGGGATAATGAGAAGGGGTAATTAGAGAGGAGAGAGAGGAGTAGTTAGAGGGGTAATTAGAGAGGAGGCAGAGGGGTAGTAAGAGAGGGGGGAGGGGGGATAATTAGAGAGAGGGGAGGGGGGATAATTAGAGAGAGGGGAGGGGGGATAATTAGAGAGAGGGGAGGGGGGATAATTAGAGAGAGGGGAGGGGGGATAGAGAGGCGGAGGGGGGTAGTTAGAGAGGGGGTAATTATAGAGGGGGGTAGTTAGAGAGTGGGGTGAGGGAAAGAGGGTGGGTTGATCAGTATGTCTGCTATTCGCAATTATGGCCTGCCCTGCCATTATACTGTATGAAGTACAGTACATCCCCCACCCACATACACAGGTCTCTTCTTAGAGTGGTCTCTCCCCTGACCGTGTAGAAGGCAGGCTGTCACAATCCGGTTCATCGCTGGTCCCTGACTCTTCCCACCTTCCCAGCCAGTAACACTTAGAGTCAAGGAAGTGTAGTCTTCCACACACTGCACAGCGCCCACTATTCTGGGGGGAGCTGTTCCCCCTCCAGGTCATGGCGTAAGAGCTTAGCCCACTCGGTCAGAGTTTGCGACACTAGGGCAATGGTGTTCTGGAGGAGGAGCCTGAGAGGACAGCAGCACAGAGCACACAGCTGGCTACACACAACCCTCACTGACATAGGCGAGGGAGATGTTAAAGCGCGCCACTAGGAAGGAGAGGAGCCGAGGCTCATCGTGCAACCATGATTCAGCTGGTCTCCTAATCGATGCTAAATCGTTCAAGGCTGAATCGCAATGCATCGATGGGCTGATTATTTTTCAACACCCCTAATTTCAGCCTGCAATTTTTGGAGTTTGTCTAGAGGAAGGACCACTCTGGCTAAGGCCGAGTCCAGAGTCAGGCCCAGATAAGTCCAGCTTCGTGGACGGAACCAGAGCCGACTTCTGAAGGTTCAGAATCCAGCCGAACTCCCGCAGAGTTCGTATTGTGATTGCAAGGTTGTCCACCAGAGCAGAGGGGACTCCGCTCGCAGGAGATCGTCCAAGTAGCCCAGCACTGCAATCCCCCATTGGCGTAGCAAGGCTAGCACCAGGGCTAACACTTTTGTGAAGACCCGGGGAGCAGAGGTGAGACCAAAGGCTAACGCCACAAACTGATAATGTTCCTCTCCTACAGCAAAGCGGAGAAAACACTAGTGACTGGCACATATTGGAATGTGAAGGTAGGCATCATTGATATGGATAGAGGCGAGAAATCCCCCTGATGCAGGGATGCCACCACCATTTGAATGGACTCCATTCTGAACTTCTGTACCCACGCACAAAGCAGTTTAGCGCCTTGAGGTCCAGGATTGGACGCACTTTGCTTTCCTTCCTGGGAACTGTGAACAGGTTTGAGTAAAAAACCCCGATAATGTTCCAAAGTCGGAACCAGGACAATCACCCCTTGAAGGAACAGGTCTTGTACTGCCCCATACAGGCCCTGTAAGCGGTCTGGGAACAGGTGCAAGTTGGAAGGAAAAAACCAGGGCACAAGAGCAAAACTCGATCTTGTAGCCAGACCGAATTACTTCATGGATCAACTTGTCTTGCGTTAGGGAAGTCCAAGGGTCTGGAACCCAGCGAAGACATCCCCCCACCTTCGATATGGGTGAGGGAGCACCTTCATGCTGAAGGAACCTTGTCCACAGGTCTTGTGAAGCCCGATCTTGGCTTGCCAGACAGGTTAGTTTGGATCCTCTTAAGAGGCCCAGAAAGGCTTCGGAGCCCTTGCCAGTTGACCCTGAGGGACGAAAAAGGAGGGCCTATGTCTACGACAAGGTTCCTGCGGAAGAAAAGTACTCTTCCCCCTGTGAGACCTTTAATGATGTCAACCAGAGTAGCTCCAAACAGGAAAGGAAGATCAGTCAAAGCCTTTTTTGAAGTGTTATCTGCAGACCAGCACTTGAGCCAAAAGACATGCTGAAGTACTACCGCCAAAACAGAAGGGGAGCTGCATCCAAAGAGGCATCACAGATGAACTGCAGCCCAGCTTGGCAAAGGCAGGGGGGGCTGTTACCCCTCCAGGTCATGGCGTAAGGGCTTAGCCCACTCGGTCAGAGTTTGCAACACTAGGGCAATGGTGAATACTGGCCTTATTGCCAAACCAGCCAGAGTGTATATATGGTGGGCCACAGCCTCCGCCTCTTGGTCAGGTGGATCCTTAAAAGCCTGGGACTCTTCAACTGGTATCAAGGTCACTTTGTTTAATCAGGAAACAGGAGGGTCCACCACCGGTGACACAGTCCACTTCTTAAGAAGAGACTCCTTATAGGGGATCAGTCAGTAGACAATCAGTGCATCTACCAGCGCCTGTTTCGTGTGCGGTCGCAGACGTGGAGGAATCATCCTCACTAACAGAGGATTCTAGGAGCGTGGTCGCAGACCCAGCAGGGTGACCCATGTCTGCGGCGGCCAAATCAGATTCAGGATAAGATGAGGCAGGGGAAGGTTGGGGGCACTTTGCGCTAGCCCGTCGCCCGCAAGCCACCTCCACCCGGGACACAAGGGACTCCAGGACCGCCGTCAGTGAATGGATGGAGGGTTGGGACCCAGAGGGCCCCGTAGCCTCAGAGAGGGGATCAGGTGGGGAAATGTGCTCCAAAGACTCCATAAGTCACCAGGGAGGCCCACAAAAAAGTGTAAAACACTGCTAAGGGACAACCCCCACCGCGCTGGCAGCACCACCCAGTCACCGGGCACAAATCACTAAGCAATCCTCAGCAGAGAGAGAGAGAGGACCCCACCAGACTCCCCACCCGCAGAGACAAGCACCTGCAGCCACCAGGCTAATCTGCCCTGCATGTGTGGCGATCAGGAAGTAAAATGATCCAGGAGTCAGCACCAGGGGATGAGGAGGGTCTCCCACTGCCACAGCAAAATGGCCGCCGAACTACACAAACATGGCCACCGTGTATAGAACACACAAGCTACAACAAAATGGTGGCACCACGAGGCAAACAGGGACCCAGGATTGGGAGACCAGGCCTCAAATACAGATCCAGGCAGGCCGGGGGGCCTTGTCAGTAGCCCCTGCCAGGTACAACCCCCCCAGCCCCCATCGCTAGTCAGCGTCCAGCCTGGAATGTGGCCAGGCCACCCAAACAGTCCCAGCGTATGTGGAAAGGGGGGGCAGGATCAGGGATTCAGCAAGGGGGGGTGCCTGTGGGAAGAAGGGGAACCCGGGGATCCAACTGTCCCAAGGAGGGGCCCACCTCACCCCAAAAAGAACCCCCTCTTCATTGAAATGGGGGGCTATCGGTCAGGAGAAACGCTGCGACTCTGGCCGAGACCCGGGTGTATGCGAACTCGCAGGCCGTCCCCTGTCGAGTGGGGATATGTTGCGGCTGACCGAGCACGGGGCGGAGGTCTGCGTGTGCTCGCTGGCCAGACTGGGGTGACCACTGGATCTAGTTATCCAGCCCGTCGCCCAATCCGGCAGTTGATTGTAGATCTCACAGGAAAAATCCAGAAGGAAAACATTTCCTATCTAAAAAATGTTGCCAGGACCAAAGATGCCAGCAAGGAACTAGGTCCTTACTCCTGACTAGGCAGAAAAAAAACTGAGTGGCTATAGCAGAGAGAGGGAGTATATCCCCTGGGACTGCCCATGGGTGTAGCCAGAATTTTTTTCTGCCTAGTGTCCTACTCTTGTAGGGGCAGTATAGCCCAATGGTTATGAATACCAGGAGCTGTGTCCTTCAACGAACGAAAGAGAAAGGATGATTACTTATTATTGTAGACAATCTGTATAGTGGGGACCTTAAAATAGAACTATGGTCAAAATGAAAAAATCCATGTGATGTAACTATATAGTCTGTTAAACATCTCTGTTTTGTATATAACATTAAAGATATTGAGATATCTACCTGTTCCCCTGCAGCTGAAAGCTCTCATATTCACGTCCTTTAATGAGGAGACAACGCTGCTTCCTGTTTCATGCCTCCGTTGTCCCCTTTTGCGTGATGCCACTCTGAACAGACTACAAGGTGCCGTCATTACATCACTGGGGGAGTTGCTCCTACAGTCCATGAAAAGCTCAGACTTTTCAATCTTCACAGAAGTCCCAACAAGGCTCCGCCCACTCCCCACCTCACGATCGCCTGCGAAGCCACACCCACCCCGCCTTTTGCTCTGTCTCTATACAGGCTGCTCCCGCAGTCCCGGTTTTTCTACTGTCAGCTTATCAGAGAACAGGCAGCAAAAACCACACAGATAATTGAAGAATCTGTCTGCAAAATTACCTGCCAGTAAAAACCAATGATGATAGATTCCAAACAAAAAAAATATAAAATAGATATACAGCTAAAATTTTTTACCCCAACACAATCCAATCTGTGTCACCTCAGGGTGCCTATTACAGAGGTGAAAGGGTGACCAGCGGCGTAGCGAGAGGGGCAGCCGAGGGGTGCAAAAAAGCCCCCACTCCCGCCATCCCCATCACTCTCCTCTGTGCACCTGGTTCTCTCCTCCTCTCCACCTGGGTATAAATGCTCCTCTCCTCTGTGCATCTGGCTCCATCCTCCCCTCCACCTGGCAGCAACTCCTCTTCTCTTCTGTGCCCCTGGTTGTACTCCCCCCCCCCCCCCCCGCTGCAACTTCCCCCTCTCTTCTGTGCACCAGGCTCCATCCTCTCCTCTGTGCACCAGGCTCTGTCCTCCCTCCACCTGGCTGCAACTTCTCCTCCTCCTCTGTGCACCTGGCTCAGTCCTCCCCTCCGCCTGGCAGCAACTCCTCTTCTCCTCTTTACACCAGGCTCCATCCTCCCCTCCACCTGACTGCATCTCCCCCTCCCACTATATACTGCTCAATGCCCCCCCTACGACAGGGTTATAGGCTGGCCATCCTGCTTCGACCAATTAATAAGGGCTTCGCCTCCCCATTTTTCACAGCCAGAGTCTCCAACTGCCTGCCTTTTGTTGGTTGAATCTGAGATAGCTCTTTTATGGGTGGATGTGGAGGTAAGTGGCGCAGTCAGGAATAGGAAGTAGGGAAAATAAATATATTGGTGGGTCACTTTATATTGAATAATAAATAGAGTTATGTGTATTAAAATATTAAATCCTCATAAGTAATGTGTGATATACAGTGAATAAATATAAGAAAATAAAAAATATATAAAAAATGTTTTCCCGTGAGTGAATAGTGGGAGATAAAAATGTAAGTGTATAAAATTATTCCAATATAAGTGTCACAAAATTGAATAAATAAATTCTGTATATAACAATCAAATGTGTAAAACTGAGCCACCAATAAAACACACTTGTAAAATCAATAAATGGGGTGGTACATTATTGCATAAATTGGGTGACAAATTTAAAAATAAAAATTAAGGTGCTCTGTTCAAGTGCATAAGAGTGCTAGTGATAAAAAGACTATATAGCAATATTTAAATTAGGTAAATGAAACTTTAAAAAAATATCAAATCATGAACAGTGTCCAAGCAAAGTACATTAAATGTCCATAGTAGTAAATGGTGCCACAAATACACAATCAGGTGTGGATAAGTCCCAAATAGAGAGGGGGAAGAGATTATCAGGAGGAAGTGGATTCCAGAGATTCAGAAATGGTGGGGGTGCTCAATATGGGAATAAGTGCTCCCCTCCTATTGATCCCGCACTCACCAGATGGTGGTACCCCTACAGGGGTAGACAGCGTTTGGGGTGACTCTCAGGGGTCCCTCCGAAGGCTGACTAGGTATCCACTTGGTCCCGACCTCCTTTCATACGCTCCTCTCCAGAGTAGTTAATATATAATAATTCCTCATAACCATCATACCACTTATGAGATAGCTCTTTGACTACAGTAGTCAAAGAGCTATTACTCAGACTCAACCAATAATAAAACAGCTGAGGGGCTGAAGGCCCAATCCGAGACTGTGAATAGCGTAGAGCCCTTAATAATCTGTCACAGCAGAACTAGTTAGGGGGCGCAAATTACTTGCCTTGCCCTGCTGATCATCACATGATGATCAACGGTTACAGGGAACACAGGATGATTAGGGGCACAGGGGTCACAGGATGATTAGGGAAGTTCGGGGTCACAGAGGACACAGGATGATTAGAGGCAAAAGGGTTACAGGCTGATCGGGATTCAGGTGTCACAGTGGACACAGGATGATCAGAAGTTACAGGGGACACCGCATGCTTGGGGGGTCATAATGGACACCAGATGATTGGCAAACTTTGGGTCACAGGATGATCAGGGCTTCTGTTGCCACAGGGGACACGTCTTTTTTTTCTCTCTCCCTCCCCTCTCTTACTTCTCATGTTTCTCTCCTTCCCTCCCTCATCTCTCCTCCCTTTTCTCTCTAATGTTCTGTCAAAGACATGAAACATATTTAAGCCTTTAAAAATATTAGGTCAAATAAAAATTTATATTGTAAACATTAGGACCACTATTCCATCTTCAACTGAGAGCATTGCTGCTGCAGCAGCACTAGCAAAGTCACATACTTTGTACGGACTTGTACTATTTTACATAGCACACACCCAGCTATTGACTGGCAGATGGGCGTGTGTTATGTAAAATAGACTGATAGAAGGCACAAGGAGTCATGGGAGCTGTAGCTCCCTGTGGGAGATACTGATACTAGCACAGTGGAAGGAAATTACACATACCTCCCAACTTTTGAACTTCAGAATGAGGGGCAATTGAGGGAGTAAGTGAGCTGTGGCGTGCGTAACGGCAAAATGTGGGTGTGGCTAAAGTATTGATGGTAGGGGCTTAAGGGGTGTGCTAAAAAAAAACCCAGCTCCCTTACCAATGCTCCTAGCTCTCACTAATGCCCCCAGCTTTATCACCGGTCACAAATGTCCCCCCCCCCCCAGCTCTCTCACCAATGCCCCCACCCTAGATTTCTCAGCAATGCCCCCCTCCTTTCTTACCAATTCCCCCCAGCTCTCT
Source organism: Pelophylax lessonae (assembly GCF_965119305.1). Taxonomy (NCBI): domain Eukaryota; kingdom Metazoa; phylum Chordata; class Amphibia; order Anura; family Ranidae; genus Pelophylax; species Pelophylax lessonae. Next base: position 115,879,390 of record NC_138768.1, read on the forward strand.
CACCAATTCCCCCTGGTCTCTTACTAATGCCCCCCAACTCTCCCACCAATTCCCCCCGGCTCTCTCACCAATTCCCCCTTCCTCTCTTACTAATGCCCCCCCCCAGCTCTCTCACCAATTCCCCCTCCTCACTTACTAATGCCCCCTGAACTCTCTCAACAATTCCCCCTCCTCTCTTACTAATGCCCCCCCAACTCTCTAAACAATTCCCCCTCCTCTCTTACTAATGCCCCCCCAACTCTCCCACCAATTCCCCCCTCCTCTATTACTAGTGCCCCCCCCAGCTCTCTCACCAATTCCCCCTCCTCTCTTACTAATGCCCCCCCAGCTCTCTCACCAATTCCCCCCTCCTCTCTTGCTAATGCCCCCCTCCCAACTCTCTCACCAATCCTCCTCCTCTCTTACTAATGCCCCCCCAGCTCTCTCACCAATTCCCCCCTCCTCTCTTACTAATGACCCCCCCAGCTCTTTCCCCCCTTCTCTCTTACTAATGCCCCCCCCAGCTCTCAGCAATTCCCCCCTCCTCTCTTACTAATGCCCCCAGCTCTCTCACCAATTGCCCCCAACTCTCTCACCAACTCCTCCCTCCTCTTACTAATGCCCCCCAGCTCTTTCCCCATTTCCCCCTCCTTTCTTACTAATGCCCCCCAACTCTCTCACCAATTCCTCCCTCCTCTCTTACTAATGCCCCTCCAACTCTCTCACCAATTCCCCCTCCTCTCTTATGACCCCGCCAGCTCTCTCACCAATCCCCCCACCTCTCTTACTAATGCCCCCCCAGCTCTCTCATCAATTCCCCCCTCCTCTCTAATGCCCCCCCAGCTCTCTCACCAATTCCCCCTCCTCTCTTACTAATGCCCCCCCCCCAGCTCTCTCATCAATTCCTCCCCTCCTCTCTTACTAATGCCCCCCCAGCTCTTTCCCCATTTCCCCCTTCCTCTCTTACTAATGCCCCCCCCAGCTCTCTCATCAATTCCTCCCCTCCTCTCTTACTAATGCCCCCCCAGCTCTTTCCCCATTTCCCCCTTCCTCTCTTACTAATGCCCCCCCAGCTCTCTCATCAATTCCTCCCCTCCTCTCTTACTAATGCCCCCCCAGCTCTTTCCCCATTTCCCCCTTCCTCTCTTACTAATGCCCCCCCCCCAGCTCTCTCACCAATTCCCCCCTCCTCTCTTACTAATGCCCCCCCAACTCTCTCACCAACTCCCCCCTCCTCTCTTACTAATGCCCCCCCAGCTCTCACCAGTTCCCCCTCCTCTCTTACTAATGCCCCCCCAACTCTCACCAGTTCCCCCCTTCTCACCTGTGTCCCCCTCCCTTCTCTCTTACAAATGCAGATTGATTTGAATTCCTGTGCTGCTGAAGCTCCGAGTGTCGGGACTGTAGCATGGAGCCGGGGAGGAGCTTCACGGCACTTCACTGGGCTCCATGCTACAGTCCTGACAGGCGGGAAAGAAGACCCCTCCAGTCCCCAATTAAACAGGGATGTGGGAAAGTGGCGCCCCCGGGATCCAGGACACCCAGCAGCAAATATGGGCCATGTCCCCCCTGGGTGCCTGGCACAATTCCTCTTACCATTCACAAGTCTCAAGAGTTCACAAGAGCCTACATCGGGGCCAGTGGCGGCTGGTGCTCAAAAATTCTCGGGGGCGCAAACAGAAAAATGTAATAGGCATTGCCCGTGCCACCTTCAATGCAGACAGACCAGCGTGCCCCTTTCAATGCAGAATGACCAGCGTGCCCCCTTTCAATGCAGAGTGACCAGCGTGCCGTGCCCCCATTCAATGCAGAGTGACCAGCATGCCGTGCCCCCCTTCAATGCAGAGAGACCAGCGTGCCCCCTTTCAATGCAGAATGGCCAGCGTGCCCCCTTTCAATGCAGAATGACCATCGTGCCGCCTTTCAATGCAGAATGACCATCGTGCCGCCTTTCAATGCAGAATGACCAGTGTGCCCCCTTTCAATGCAGAATGACCAGCGTGCCCCCTTTCAATGCAGAATGACCAGCATGCCATGCCCCCCTTCAATGCAGAGAGATCATCGTGCCCCCTTTCAATGCAGAATGACCAGCGTGCCCCCTTTCAATGCAGAGTGACCAGCGTGCCGTGCCCCCATTCAATGCAGTGACCAGCATGCCGTGCCCCCATTCAATGCAGAGTGACCAGCATGCCGTGCCCCCCTTCAATGCAGAGAGACCAGCGTGCCCCCTTTCAATGCAGAATGGCCAGCGTGCCCCCTTTCAATGCAGAATGGCCAGCGTGCCCCTTTTCAATGCAGAATGGCCAGTGTGCCCCCTTTCAATGCAGAATGGCCAGTGTGCCCCCTTTCAATGCAGAATGACCAGCGTGCCGCCTTTCAATGCAGAATGACCAGCGTGCAGCCTTTCAATGCAGAATGACCAGCGTGCCCCCTTTCAATGCAGAATGACCAGCGTGCCCCCTTTCAATGCAGAATGACCAGCGTGCCCCCTTTCAATGCAGAATGACCAGCATGCCGTGCCCCCCTTCAATGCAGAGAGATCATCGTGCCCCCTTTCAATGCAGAGACCAGCGTGCTCCCTTTCAATGCAGAGAGACCAGCGTGCTCCCTTTCAATGCAGAGAGACCAGCGTGCCCCCTTTCAATGCAGAGAGACCAGCGTGCCCCCTTTCAATGCAGAGAGACCAGCGTGCTCCCTTTCAATACAGAGAGACCAGCGTGACCCCTTCAATGCAGAATAACCAGCGTGACCCCTTTCAATGCAGAATGACCAGCGTGACCCCTTTCAATGGAGAATAACCAGTGTGACCCCTTTCAATGCAGAATGACCAGCGTGACCCCTTTCAATGCAGAATGACCAGCGTGACCCCTTTCAATGCAGAATGACCAGCGTGACCCCTTTAATGGAGACTAACCAGCGTGACCCCTTTAATGGAGACTAATCAGCGTGACCCCTTTAATGGAGAATAACCAGCGTGACCCCTTTAATGGAGAATAACCAGCGTGACCCCTTTAATGGAGAATAACCAGCGTGACCCCTTTCAATGCAGAATAACCAGCGTGACCCCTTTAATGCAGAATAACCAGCGTGACCCCTTAATGCAGAATGAGCAGTGTGACCCCTTTCAATGCAGAATGACCAGCGTGACCCCTTTCAATGCAGAATGACCAGCGTGACCCCTTTCAATGGAGAATAACCAGCGTGACCCCTTTCAATGCAGAATGACCAGCGTGACCCCTTTAATGGAGACTAACCAGCGTGACCCCTTTAATGGAGAATAACCAGCGTGACTTCTTTAATGGAGAATAACCAGCGTGACCCCTTTAATGGAGAATAACCAGCATGACCCCTTTCAATGCATTATAACCAGCGTGACCCCTTTCAATGCAGAATAACCAGCGTGACCCCTTTCAATGCAGAATAACCAGCGTGACCCCTTAATGCAGAATGACCAGCGTGGCTGCGTGACCCCTTAATGCAGAATGACCAGTGTGACCCCTTAATGCAGAATGACCAGCGTGGCTGCGTGACCCCTTAATGCAGAATGACCAGCGTGCCGTGCCCCCCCACCCGAGACCGGTGCACTTACCTGCAGCGGCTTCTCAGTCCCCCGGCGTCTCCTCGAGTCCTTCTGCCTCCTCCTCGCCCAAGGGCATGGTTTTGCCTTTCGGCCAATCAGGAAGACCCGCTTTGGCCAGGAGGAGGATCTGTGTGACAATAGCGAATTTTCATTCGCTTTTGTCACACAATGAGTGGGCTTGGGGCGCACTGCTCTGCACCCCGGGTCCACCCTTCTGATCGGGAGCCGAAGACGGGGGCGGAGCTGGGAGGAGGAGGGGGCAGCAGAGATGGACGGGAGACATTATCCGACAGGACACCGGCGGCCAGATTTTCCGGGACTTCAGCCCAGCTCCGCGGGACCCCGGGACCCCCTTCAAATTGCGGGACAGTCCCGCGGATTCTGGGGCGGTTGGGAGGTATGAATTACATGCCAACTCTGCAGAACTCCTCCCACCATCACAAGCAATATCCAGAGGAGAACTAGTAGAGAGGATTAGAGACCCCAATTTCAGGTACTTTTATAAGGATTTACTAAAATGAGTATGTTGCCCTTAGTTGTACTTTAAGGGTCTTACCTGAATAAATATAAAATACATATCTTTAATACATCAATAAAAGATAAAAAAATAACCCGCTTTGCCATATTAACTATATCAGAATAATTTAAAGTGTATGCTATAAATAAATCAGAATATTTGAGAGATACTCTATATTATATATATATATATATATATATATATATATATATATATATTAGCAGAGTTATATAATATATAAAAAGTGGAGTTTCACAAATTCACAATATGGAATATTCTATATATTATACAGTGCGTGTCTGGCTGTAATATACTGCATATATATATTTATATATATATATATATATATATATACACACAAACAGTGCTTTGCGAAAGTATTCGGCCCCCTTGAACTTTGCAACCTTTTGCCACATTTCAGGCTTCAAACATAAAGATATAAAACTGTAATTTTTTTTGTGAAGAATCAACAAGTTGGACACAATCATGAAGTGGAACGAAATGTATTGGATATTTCAAACTTTTTTAACAAATAAAAAACTGAAAAATTGTGCGTGCAAAATTATTCAGCCCCCTTAAGTTAATACTTTGTAGCGCCACCTTTTGCTGCGATTACAGCTGTAAGTAGCTTGGGGTATGCCTCTATAAGTTTTGCACATCGAGAGACTGAAATTTTTGCCCATTCCTCCTTGCGAAACAGCTTGAGCTCAGTGAGGTTGGATGTAGAGCGTTTGTGAACAGCAGTTTTCAGTTCTTTCCACAGATTCTCAATTGGATTCAGGTCTGGACTTTGACTTGGCCATTCTAACACCTGGATATGTTTATTTGTGAACCATTCCATTGCAGATTTTGCTTTATGTTTTGGATCATTGTCTCGTTGGAAGACAAATCTCCGTCCCAGTCTCAGGTCTTTTGCAGACTCCATCAGGTTTTCTTCCAGGATGGTCCTGTATTTGGCTCCATCCATCTTCCCATCATTTTTAACCATCTTCCCTGTCCCTGCTGAAGAAAAGCAGGCCCAAACCATGATGCTGCCACCACCATGTTTGATAGTGGGGATGGTGTGTTCAGGGTGATGAGCTGTGTTGCTTTTACGCCAAACATAACGTTTTGCATTGTTGCCAAAAAGTTCGATTTTGGTTTCATCTGACCAGAGCACCTTCTTCCACATGTTTGGTGTGTCTCCCAGGTGGCTTGCGGCAAACTTTAAACAACACTTTTTATGGATATCTTTAAGAAATGGCTTTCTTCTTGCCACTCTTCCATAAAGGCCAGACTTGTGCAGTATACGACTAATTGTTGTCCTATGGATAGAGTCTCCCACCTCAGCTGTAGATCTCTGCAGTTCATCCAGAGTGATCATGGGCCTCTTGGCTGCATCTCTGCTCAGTCTTCTCCTTGTATGAGCTAAAGGTTTAGAGGGACGGCCAGGTCTTCGTAGATTTGCAGTGGTCTGATACTCCTTCCATTTCAATATTATCGCTTGCACAGTGCTCCTTGGGATGTTTAAAGCTTGGGAAATCTTTTTGTATCCAAATCCGTCTTTAAACTTCTCTACAACAGTATCTCGGACCTGCCTGGTGTGTTCCTTGTTCTTCATGATGCTCTCTGCGACCTGGTTGTCAAGGACTATTTCAAGCGCTACCAAAAAAACTGCTAATGCTAGCAGGGATCAGGCCTGACTCTGCTAACACAGCAGTTTTGTGTGTTGCGTTTTTTTGTAAGCGACAGTAATCTATTGATTACTACACTTGCCTGGATGAAAGGGTTAAACGCAGGTGCTGGCAGGAATCAGTGCTGACCGTGCAAACAACGCGTTTTGGGAAACCTAAACTATGGGGGCGCTAGTATAGTTCTGATCAGATCAGATATTGATCTGTTCAAACACTATACTAGTAATGGAAGTGTATGTGCGTGTGTGTGAATCAAGGGGTTATTTCTAACTATGCGCCGGGGATGGCGGGGACCCTAAACCTCCTTTGGGATAGAAACTAACTCGCTAGCGCAACCTCAAGTCACAATCACACTAATACAAAATACAGTAAAAACAGTATATTATGTGTGTATTAGTGTGCAATGTGACAGGGGGGAAGGGGTGAACTGGATGTGATCAGGGGGGGGGATCAGGGGGTTAAATCTTTATTGGGGGGTGGCGGGTATCCTACGGATAAAAGAAACGGTGGCAAGCGCTAAACCTGGTCACAAGTCACACTTATACGGGTATATAGAAAATGCTATATACTGTATACAGTGTGTGTTGTGGCAGGGGGTGTAGAGGTGATCAGGGGGGGATCAGGGGGTTAAATCTTTATTGGGGGGGGGTGGCGGGGACCCTAAACCTCCTTGGGACAGAAACGTAGTCGCCTGCGCTAATTCTGATCACAATCACACTAATACAAAAACACAGTATATTACGTTTGTATTAGTGTTGAATGTGACGGGGTAGGGGTTAACTGGGGGGTGATCAGGGGGTTAAATCTTTATTGGGGGGGGTGGCGGGTAATTTAAGTGGAAAAGGGGGGGGCGCAAGCGCTACACCTGACCACAAATCGCACTTATACGGGTATATAGGAAAATGCTATATACTGTATACGGTGTGTGTTGTGACAGGGGGTCTAGGGGTGATCAGGGGGGGGGTCAGGAGGTTAAATCTTTATTGGGGGGTTGCGGGGACCCTAAACCTTCTTGGGACAGAAACTTAGTCGCCTGCGCTAATTCTGATCACAATCACACTAATACAAAAACACCGTATATTACGTTTGTATTAGTGTTGAATGTGACAGTGGGGTAGGGGTTAACTGGAGGTGATTAGGGGGGGGATCAGGGGGTTAAATCTTTATTGGGGGGGTGGCGGGTAATTTAAGTGGAAAAGGGGGGGGGGGTCGCAAGCGCTACACCTGACCACAAATCACACTTATACAGGTATATAGGAAAATGCTATATGCTGTATACAATGTGTTTTGTGTCAGGGGCTGTAGGGGTTAATTGGGGGGGGGGGCGATCGGGGGTTAAATGTGCCTATCTACCTGTGTGTGTGTGTGCTTGTGCAGTTACTCACAGTTAGATGTGCTCTCCTCTCACGCTGGATCCAAAAAGGACGATGGGAGGGGAGGGCACATCTTCTCTAAGCCTGTGTTTACATTTCACAGGCTTAGAGTGTAATTTGATTGGGCAGGACCGATCAACAGGTCCAGGCCAAAAATGATTGGCCTGGACCTGATGACTGATCGGTTCTGAACCCAACCGTGTCATTGGCGGGAGCGCGCGCGCACCAGAGCGGCGAAGGCTAGTGACGTACTGGTATGTCACTTTGCCTGGCCGGGGCTGACCGCCGCAGTATATGCACTTGCGGCGGTCGGCAAGTGGTTAAAGGACGGGGACTCCTCCACTGGAATAACAGTAGCCTTAATCAGTTTGGAGACCAGTGGGATCCACCTTAGGTGGCACAGTCCAGTTCTTTACCAGAGATTCCTCAAAAGGGTAGCATCTAGCAATCTGCTTAGACACCCCAGGGGAACGTCTTGGACAGTCCCATTCTTTCATGAGCATGTTGGCAAAATAAGCGGGAAAGGGAAAATGGCTTGTGAGTGCCAAACATAACCTGCGCCCCAGGTGCAGCTGCGTCTTTCAATTTTAGGGACTCACGCACAGAAACAACCAGTACGTCCACCAGCGCCTTATCTTGCGCGGCAGTGGAGGTAGAGAGGTCATCCTCACTATCAGAGGAGACAGGGCGCGAGGTAGCAGACCCGGCAGGTGGTGGTGGTGGTGGCCTGTGGTGGCTGAGTCAGACTCAGAATCTGAGACATCAGATGAGGCAGGGGTAGGCAGAGGGCGTTTCTTAGCACCCCGCCCTTTAAAGGCCACCTCCACCCGGGACACAAATGCTTCCAGAACCACCGAAATTGCATCGATAGACAGCGGAGATCCTGAGGGCCCTGTGGCCTCCGAGGGGGTCAGGTGGGGACACATTCTGCAGGGTTCATGTTGCACCAGGGGAACCCGTCAGCAAAATTTGAGAAAATTACAGAAATTTTTTTTTAAATCCCAATGCGCTACAGCACCCCCCGAAGGTCAGGAAACGCACTGAAGACCCCCAGAACTCACTGTTCCAAAATGCAGCAGCAGGCTCAGAACGTCTGCATGTGTCAGCAGTAGCTCTCCAAAAGGAAATGAGCTCAGAAACTGCCCAGGGTTAAAGGGAGGGGCTCCACCCACAGAACACCTCCAGGAATTCCCATATAGATTCCTAGCAGAGAATCCACCGCAAAATGGCCGAACCGGGTGTACCAAGATGGCCGCTGATCTCTGCAGCACATGTGGCTACAAGAAAATGGCGGCCCCGCGCGGCATCCGAGGACCCTCAGGGGGATTACCCCCCCAGACTCCACAACGTAATCGAGCAGCAGGTGGGCCCTGTGAGTACAGACCACGACCCCCCCTCCTCCGCACGATCGTTGGGCTGCCGCCGCCGGCGCTCCCCCCGACCCCCATCCACCCTGAGAACGTGGTCCCAGCCTCCGTGAGTAGGCCCAAAACAGCCCCCCGCGTGGTGGGAGGAAGAACAGAAGAGGGGGTGCATGACAGGACAGAGGGGAACCGGGAATTGTGAGGGTCCGACCTTGCCAGGGAGAGGCCTGCGTCCATATATATATATATATATATATATATATATATATACACCCACACAAAATGGCTACCCCCACGAGCCTGAAGGAGGAGCATGCATGCTCCAAACATGAAGCCACGCCTAGTCTTCCCCCTGGACCTAGTTGTAACTTCATCCTCGCCCTTCCAAGTGCAACCGAGTCTACAGTAAGTGACACCTATCCAAGAGTAGAGTGGATGACCTTTATACCCAAGCACATAACTTATCTTGTGAGTGTTTCTTGTTTCATAACAAGGCCCTTAAAATTGCAACACTTAGATGGCGCTGCTCTGTCTTTATTCTTAGCACCAGAGTTTCTTCTAGCCCCATAGAGCCAGCAGCCACTAGGACAGTAACACCTTATAATCCCACAGACTTTTATATATGGACTGTTATGTCACTGGTCTAGTGTCATACTTACTTGCTCTTCACCTTAGCCTGAGTGCGCCAATACAGTGTTTGTATTGCTAGCATTCTAATACTGAACTGTCTTCACTATAATTCAGTAAGGGTAAATGAAGTTGTCTGAATCAAAAACGCTAACGTGAGGTGGTGTAGATCTCCTGCCACCCTCTCTTTTTCTAATAAAAAAAACGGTAATTGGAAATGATCATTTATTGTAAATAATTATTTTTCATTTGCTACAGATCTAGCTACTATTTATGGAATGGTAACAATTCCAAAATTGCATATTTGAGCTACTTTATTAAATGCATACTACACAACCAGGCTCATAAACTCTCCTAAATGCACCTGTTCTTTCTTTCTTTCCATTTGTCGCTTTCCCTAGCTCCAAGATCAACTAATCTAATTACCTAAGAGAGACTGGCTGCCTCTGAGATACCACTCACTAAGTGAACCATCAACAATTTTTCAGTCCTTAAATATTTTGATAAACTTCTTTCTGTTCTCTCCCATGGGTATCTATATAATCCCTAATTAAGGCCACATAAGGCCAATAACACTATTTAGATAGTTGGATGGGTTACTAATGACATGACAACAGCATCATGTATATTGGATTAGCAGAATGAAAACAATTAAAATGACCTGCTTAGCTACATTACTATTATTATTCAAGTGTTAACATTTACAGCCTCTGCCAATTTACTGCCTATAATCTAAAATTTACTTAAGGTACCATCATGCTTTAAATCAACAGATCTACCCTACTATGGAGGTAAACTTCCAGGGGTGGAGTCTTAAAATGCTACTTATTGCATAGCAGCACTGCTTCAGGCAATAAAAAATAAAATAAAAATAACCAGTTGAGATTACATGCTGTGGAAGACTGTATATAACCTGAAGAACAAAGCACAATGGTGTATTTAGAATGCATTTTTATAATCATATGCGCTGTGTTGTATTGTTTCACAGAACAAAGAACTGGTATTTTCCAAAAATCCCCAACCCAAGACACAGTCACCTCAGTAGGATCAATGAAGAGGCTGGTCAAAAGGTACGTCACAGTAAATAAATTACTTTTGGTCATAAATAAATGGCCATTATATTTAGTTATACTAGCAATATGAAGTTCTTACGTCTGTAAGCAGCACTACTCTAAGTGGGCCCATGTTCATACTGACATCTCTGATGCATATATTGTACAAACCCCTAAAAACTTTAATTTAGTTTTGGCCCTCTTTTTTTTTTTTTAAAGAAACTTCAAGGATACATAAAATTTTTAGTCTAATCATTATATAAAGTTATCTTTTTCACAAACATCAATTACCAAAAGTACTTGAAGGTACCACAGCATGCCTGCACTTTTTCCATATTAGTTTGGACTCACACTTCTAATGGTCACATTCACTTTAAACTTGAATGATTCTGTAAAGCACAACTACTCCAATATTTTTGCTTTATTAGTAGCCCCAGCCAGAGTAAAAGCTGTAGCAAAATGTTAAAATCTGGCATTTTATGGGTTATATGACAAAATTATATCTGTCACATGTATGAGAACATCTCGTATCAGCATCGACGAAAGATGAACCACACTTCTCACCAATAGATTAGCTGCCTATAGAGAGCACGGATAAGAAACTGAATATGGTATAGTTGCACAAGAGCAGTTATTCAGGACAAGTGGAAACAAGAAGATATTTGGTATATCCAGTTTAACTATATAGAACCACTAGAATGAATACTGAAAAACACTGCAAACAGTTAAAGTTTTATTATATTATTTAAAGTGGTAGAAAAGCCTAAAGATAGAGTTAATTTTTTTCTTCCATTTTAAATGTATTGCATTTTCAAAAAACTGTACAATTATACTTTATGCACCTATTTAAACTTGAAGTATAAAAAAACAAAAAACAAAACGGGATTTTTGTAAGAACTTATAAAATCCTTTTCTCTGAGGTTCGACAGACGCAGCTCTGCTTAATCATAGGCTATAGGGCTTTGTTCCTCCCTCTAGGGATAGGCACTAGGTAGAAAAAAACTTGTCCAAGCCTATGGGGGCTGTCCCAGCAGGCATAACCCCTCATGCTCTGCTATACTCAAATAGTTGTGTTGCAAGCAGTGACAGAAAAAGACCCCATAACTCAAAAGAAGAGGGTTGGGTGCGGTGTCTGTCGATGAACCTCAGAGAAAAGGATTTTACGGTAAGTTCTTACAAAAATCCAGTTTTAACTATCGTTTATTAACAGACGCAGCTCTGCTTAATCATAGACTATAGGGATGTACCAAAAGCAGTAAAAAAACATGAGGGGTGGGAACAAGACAGGAACAAAACGAAAACCAAATGGAATGCCCCAATGGCCAAATGTAGCCACCAGGAAAGACAAAGCTCAACCGGGAACAACTGGAGCTCCCCCGGAACAACGACCCCTCAAAGAGAAAACAAAAAAAAGGAGTTTATTCCAACTGCAGATTGCAAAACCTTGCAGCTAAAAGAAGCATCCGCTGATGCCAACACATCTACCTTGTAGAATTTAGTTAACATATGCACAGACGACCAAGTTGCCGCCTTGCAAACTTGTAGCACAAAATGCCTGATGGCGAAAAGCCCAAGAGGCACTCAGTGCTCTAGTAGAATGTGCCTTCACTGGAAAAGGAGGAACTTGACCCTTCAGTGAATAGGCCTGTACCACCGTCTGTCTGATCCATCTGGAAATGGTTGCAGCAGAGGCAGCCAGTCCCTTACTAGGTCCATCCGTAAGGACAAAAAGAGCGTCAGATTTTCTGAAGGACGCAGTGGTCACTAAGTAAACCCTGATAGCCCTGACCACATCCAAAGAATGTAAGGCATACTCCTTAGGATGTCGAGGTTTAGGACAAAAGGGAAGGCAGTACAATGTCTTCATTTAAATGAAAATTGTAAACCACCTTAGGAAGGAATGACTGATTAGGGCGAAGTACCACCTTATCTCTGTGTACCACCAGATAGGGGGAGCGGCAAGACAATGTCGCCAATTCAGATACTGTTCAGGCAGAAGTGATCGCCACCAAGGCGGCAACCTTTTGAGACAAAGCAGCGAAATCCCCTGAATTTTCGCAAAAGGAGGCTTTTGAAGAACAGATAGCACCAAATTGAAATCCCATGGTGGTAATGAGGTTCGCCACGGAGGCGCCAAATTGCGCACACCTTGAATGAACATCCAGATGAGGGCGTGCGTGGTTAATGGGCGTTGAAAATAGATATCCAAAGCCGAAACTTGGCCTTTGATAGTACCCAAGGCCAAAACCCTGGCTATAGAAAACAAGCGAGAGTGCACTTTCAGCGATTCGCACCATGAAATGTACGATTTCCACATACGATGATAGATTTTTTTGAGAAGTGGACTTCCTAGCCTTCAAGAGTGGGAATTACATATTCAAAGAGACCCCTATCTCTCAACGCCTGACTTTCAATGGCCATGCCATTAAAGCCAGCGACTGTATAGCAGGATGGAAGATCAGACCTTGAGACAACAGATTTTCCCTGAGAGGAAGTCTCCAAGGGGTACCGGTGGCCATTCTTATTAGGTCTGCGTACCAAGACCAATGAGTCCAGTCTGGAGCCACCAGAATGACCGGAATGTTTTCCACCTCTATCCTGCGCAGAAGACACGGCAGAAGTTTAAATGGGGGAAATGCATAAATCAGCTGATACTGATCCCAAGGAGCCACCAGTGCGCCTGTGGTATCGGCCAGAGGATCTCGAATCCTGGCTACAAATCTCTGCACCTTCTTGTTGAGGCGAGAGGCAAAACAGATCGACCTCGGGGGTCCCCCACCGAACACACAGTAGGTGAAACACCTGCGGGTGTAGGGACCACTCCCCTTGATTATACACCTGACGACTCTGGCAATCCCCCTGCCAGTTTTCCACACCTGGGATGTGTACAGCAGAGGCGGCTGGAACAAATCTTTTTGCCCAAGTCAGAATCTCGGCCAACTCCTTGGCCGCCAGGACACTCCTGGTGCCCCCTGGTGATTAATGTATGCCACCACAGTGGCGTTGTCTGATTGAACCCGAACCGGACAATCGCGTAGATGAGTCGTCCAATGACTCAGACAAAGTTTGATCGCTCTGAGTTCCAAAACATTGTTCGGAAGTTTTGACTCTTCCATCGTCCAGGTACCCTGGGCACAGAGCTTTCCCAGCACCCCGCCCCAGCCAGTCAGGCTGGCATCCGTGGCAAATACATTTGCGATATTGCGATAAAAATTTGGCTTTGCAGAAAAAACGCAATCTCTGGCTGTACCTGCGAGCCGGAGGGTCCCGCAGTCATTTCCAGGGATCTCCAGGTGATTTTTTTTATCCTGGGACTCCATTTGCGAAGAAAATTTATTTTTGTGCAATGTCCCTTTAAGACCGCGAAAAACGCAGTCTCCAGGTTATTACTGCGGACCCCCAAACCCTGAGCAATATATCAATATAGCAGAGCAGGAGAGGAAAAGCCTACAGTGGACCCCCAGAACATTACCAGAGCCTAGATAAAATGTGCAGTCCCAATCAGTGTCAAAACAAAAGTAACAAAGAAGTGCAGAAAGAGGAAGCAACTCTGCCTTAAGCATAGAACAAAACATGCTGCATGGCAGTCCCTCCCCCGAACCACAAGAAAATGGCCACTATACATTCTCAATGGGGAATTCTAGAAAATGGGTGCCGATACAAACTAATGGAAACAGAGGTCATGAACCACAGCAAAATGGCGCCCCCCACGAGCGCCATGCGGTCTCCAGGACCCCAAAAAGGGGTCCCATAACAAAAGGCAACTGAGGGTCCCCATTCAAGGCCCCCCCGGACGATCCACCCCCCCCCACAATTAAGCCCCGAAAATGGCTGCATTATTACCGCCCCCCCCCCCCCCCCAAGGTGAAACCTACTAGGGGAGGGAGAAGCAACGGGTACGCCAGATTAGGCTTCCGGGGTGCCAGGGAACCGAGGGAGCCCCTAGGGGCCGACCATTCCAGGGAGAGGCCTGCGCCCACTGCGCGACCTCCAGGGGTTTTAGGGGGGACATACAAGGCACAAGCCACTCCGAAACAGATCCCCTCCCACTCAGGATGGGGGTGCTGTTAGCCAAGGGGAGGCTGCGACTCAAGGCGTTCCAGGTCGTCTGTGTCCCGGAGAGATGATCCACTCGCAGGCTTGTCCCCATCCATCGGAGCACTGTGGTGGAGAGGCCTAGTTCTGGACTATAACCTGCTCATGCTCGCTGGCCAGGCTGGGAGACCTTAAGGATCTAGATTATCCAGTGCGAATACCAGCCCGGCTGTTTGTAGTTCCTCTGGATCTTGGTCCTCAGGAACTAACTAAAAAATAAAAAAATCACAAACTTTCCCTGTTACAGCTAAGACTGAAGTCCCAGCAGGGAACTAGGTCCTATCCCTGACACTAGGCAGAACAAAATGTTTGAGTATAGCAGATCCTGAGGAGTTATGCCTGCTGGGACAGTCCCCATAGGCGTGGACAAGTTTTTTCCACCTAGAGCCTATCCCTTGAGGGAGGAGCATAAAACTATAGTCTATGAATAAGCAGAGCCGTCGAACGATAGAGAAATTGGATTTGTGTCTTACCGTAAAATCCTTTTCTCTATTGTTCACTGACGGACACAGCGCCAGAATCTCCTTAACCATTGGGTTATGCTGCCCCCTACAAGAGTAGGACACTAGGCAGGAAAAAGCTTTACCACGCCTATGGGGCAGTTCCAGGTGATATACTCGCATACTCTGCAATAGGCATTCAGTTTTGTTGCAAGCAGTGTCAGAAGAAAAATAATCCAACTCAATAGAGGGGGTGGATGCTGTGTCCGTCAATGAAAATCAGAGAAAAGGATTTTACGGTAAGGCAAAAATCCAATTTCTCTTACGTCCTCCGACAGTCGCCGCCTCTTCATATTCGTCACTAATGGGGTTATTGACCTTTGCTCCGTAGGAGTAGCTAGGCAACAGAATATATTAATATCAAAGCTTTTAACATATCCCACCCCCAGGGGGTGGTCCCCTCAGTCAATACCTCCCTGCTTCCTGCATACCAACTCAGTTTCATATGCCTAGCTCAGGAGTATGCAGGCTGTTCCTGTGCTGGGGCTCTTAGTCTCAGCTACTTTTCTCTTTTTTGATTTTATTTGAAGTTTTTTCTCTCTCTTTTACTTAGCTGTTTATTTTCAGCGTTAGTTTCTTCTGCTGAAGATGATCATGCGGCGCTGGGTCTCAGTCTGGCCACCCTGGTTCCCAGGGCTCAGGGCCAGGGGCTTCCCAGCCTGCCATCGAGCGTTCAGCTTAGGTTTTGCCCTGGCACATTGAACGACCCATCCCTGTTCGCTGCAGGGATGCTATCGGTGAGGTGGCTACCTCACTGGACGCTATTGCGGTTTCGCACCGCAACTCCACTGCGTCATGCTTGCGACACTCCCTGTCCTCAGTACTGCGGTTTGGTCGCTGGAGCAGGCTCCCCACGACATCCGGACTGGTAAGTGTGACTCTATGTGGGGACCTGTCTATTTGGGTGTCAGTCTGGGACTGTGTGACCCTGCATGTCTGTGTGGCTGCTGTGCTCCCTGTCAGCTCCTGTGTGAGCTTGCTGCCTGTGTGTGGGCTGTGAAGGGGGGGGCGGCTCTCCCGCTCTGCTGGGTGTCATATGAAGCAGTCAGATTTTAGACATGCTGTGCGGCGATCCGCCATTTTTTTGGGGCAAAAATTATGGTGGCAGGTACTGTGAGGTACTGCACAGCGTTTTTTGGCGCCAATCGCCGCCATTTTGAGCGGCGATCGATCAGGCACATGTCAGCGCCATGTTCTATTTGCCATAAGTTTCCTCAGCCCAGCGGCCATGTTTGTGTAGCCTTGCATAGGCTTCATAGGGGCGGTCAGTCTTGCATCACTTCCTTTTCCTCTGGGACAGCGATCGGTGCAGTAGCCTGTGTGATCTCTCCAGGTTTTATATCTCCTTCTTTCCTGTATTACTTGCCCAGTTTCTTATCCCTGTGGGGGTCAGTGTATTTAGTGGGTGCGGTGGGCAGCGCTCGCCGCGATCTTAAAGGGGCAGTACCCTTTATTAAATTTTTTTTGCTGGGGCATGGATTCTCAGGATTGCAAGTTTCCTCCCACCTTGGTGGGGGGCCAAGGGGCTGCTGCTTCCCCTGAGGGGGCTGATCTGGCCACTATTGTGGCAAACTTAGCTGCTCAGGTGCAGATGCTGGTGGCTGATCGATCCACAAAACGGCCCAGGGTGTCTATTTCCTCTGATTCAGAGGACGATGGGGCTGCTATGGCTGGAGTGCCCTTCTCAGGGTCTCACTCATCCCTAGACCTTGTGGGGTCTGACGGGGAGGCTGAGGTGGAAGGGGTTGATGTTTCTCCCCCTGGCTCGTCTGAAGAGCTTGCACTCATGGATGAGTTGGTTGCTTCTATCAAGCAAACGCTGCATTTGCAAGATGAACCATGTCCTCCTGCTTTGATGTCCTCTTATGGGACGCAAAGAAAGCGCAACACATCGCAGGTTTTTCCTTGCTCTACGGAATTTCAGCGCGCGGTTGATGAGCAATGGCGCAATTTAAAGAAGCCTTTTGCTGTGCCGAGTAGGTTCAAGCTGCGTTACCCCTTTACACCGGCTACTGATGAGCGTTGGTGTGTGCCGCCTCAGGTGGATCACGCGGTGGCGATTTTGAATAAATCGACTGCGATTCCTGCTGAGGATACCCCGGTGTTCCGGGACCCGACGGACAGGAGGTTGGAATCTCTCGCCCGTCATGCCTATACGGTTGCTGGCTCTATGCTGAAGCCTATTTTTGCTTCCATTATGGCAGCCCAGGCTATTGCGGATTGGACGCAGGTGCTCAGGCGCACCCTGGTGGCTGACTCAGCCCCGCCGACAACTTTGGCTATGGTGGACCAGATTCATCAGGGTGTCATGTATTTGTGTGATGCGGACTTGGATTTAGTTCCTTTGGCTGCGTGTCTTTCTAGTGTGGCGGTCTTGAATCGTCGCCTGTTATGGTTGAAATGTTGGTCTGTTGATCAATCTTCCCGCAAGACTTTAGCTAATTTGCCCTACGCGGGATCTCGCCTTTTTGGCGAGTCTTTGGATACTCTGATAAAGGGTATTTCTGGGGGTAAGAGTACTCTCTTGCCCCAATCTCACAAGAATAAGTTTGTTTGTGGTAAGAAGAATGCTTCATTTAGGCCCTCTCAGGGGTCCTTTCGTGCCTTTCGGTCGCACTATAAGGGCAAGCCCTTCAAAGGCCAAGGCTCCCAGAAGAAGCCGTGGGCGGGTAAGCAGAAGTCCGGCCAGTCCGGATCCGCTGCCCATAATGCGGCCTGAAGGGGCGCTCTCACCCGTTTCTGGGGTGGGGGGACGTTTGCTCGGTTTTCTTCAACCCTGGCTGGACCGCGTTCGGGACAGGTGGGTTCAGGAAATCGTTCGATCTGGATACAAGATCGAGTTTCTCTCTCGGCCGGCTGGCAGGTTTTTCCCCTCAAACCTTCAGCTGACTTCGGAGCGCTTGCAGGATCTGCACCTGGCGGTGCAGGACCTGCGGGCTCAGGGAGTGGTGGTTCCGGTGCCTCATTGGGACAGATTTCGGGGGTTCTATTCCAACCTGTTCACTGTGCCCAGAAAGGAGGGCAAGGTACATCCGATTCTGGACTTGAAAGCTCTGAACCGCTTTGTGCGGGTTCGCAAGTTCCGCATGGAATCCCTGCGATCGGTGATGGCTGCCCTGGTTCCGGGGGAATTCATGGCCTCCATCGACTTGAAGGATGCATACCTTCACATCCCCATTTTCGAGGGTCACCAGAGGTACCTTCGATTCGCCATTGCGGAGGATCATTACCAATTCGTGGCGTTACCCTTTGGTCTCGCTTCGGCTCCGCGGGTTTTCACCAAGGTGCTTGCGCCGGTTCTGGCTTTGTTGAGAGCCCAGGGCATTTCTGTCCTGGGGTATCTGGACGATATCCTGATTCGGTCCGCGACCAGTCGGGGCCTGGTGAACGACCTGTCCATCACAATGCAGACTCTGCAGGAATTCGGCTGGACGATAAATGTTCCAAAGTCAACGTTGTGTCCGTCGGTTCGTCTTCCTTACTTGGGGATGATCTTGGACTCTGTTCAAGCGAAGGTCTTCCTGCCAGAAGACCAGATTCGCACGCTTCAGTGCGAGGTCAGGTCCCTCAGGGACAATCAGTGCTCGTCCCTCCGGACGTGTATGAGGTGTCTGGGATTGATGGTTTCGGCCTTCGAGGCGATTCCCTTCGCCCAGTTTCACACACGGGAGCTTCAGGCGGAGGTCCTGGCCAAGTGGGACGGGCGTCCGCCCTCTCTGGATCTGCAGCTGTCGTTGAGCCATCTCACCCGAAGGGGTCTTTTGTGGTGGCTTCAGTCCCCGGCAGTGTCGGGGGGCAAGTCTTTTCGTCCCTTGTCGTGGACGGTGATCACCACAGATGCCAGCCTGTCGGGCTGGGGTGGTGTTCTGGGCGTTCTGTCCGCCCAGGGAACTTGGTCGGAGGAGGAATCCTCCCTTCCGATCAACATTCTGGAATTGCGAGCGATAAATCTCTGCCTTCTGCGTTGGATGGACAGGCTTCAGGGCCGTCCAGGTCGGGTTCAGACGGACAATGCCACGGCGGTGGCCTACATCAACCACCAAGGGGGCACCAGGAGTGCCCGAGCAGCTCGGGAAGTAGCCGACATTCTGTCTTGGGCCGAGACGCACGTCCCGGCGATATCGGCAGTCCACATTCCGGGGGTGGAGAAATGGCAGGCAGATTATCTGAGCCGCCAGACCCTGGACCAGGGGGAATGGTCCCTCAACCCGGATGTCTTCCAGATGTTGTGCGCGAAGTGGGGGTCCCCAGATGTGGACCTGTTCGCGTCTCGTCTAAACAACAAAGTGGAAAGGTTCGTAGCAAGGACGCGCGATCCTCGGGCAGACGCCTCAGACGCGTTCGTGGCGCCCTGGCATCAGTATCGTCTGATGTATGCCTTTCCACCGATTCAGCTGCTGTCCAGGCTCCTTCGCAGGTTAGCCTCGGAACCGCACAAGATGATTCTGGTGGCACCGGACTGGCCTCGCCGGTCTTGGTACGCAGACCTCGTGAATCTGGCGGTCGACGCTCCATGGCGTCTGCCACTTCGGGAAGATCTCCTGTCTCAAGGACCGATATTCCACCCTGCTTTACAGTCGCTGGCTTTAACGGCCTGGCTGTTGAAAGCCAAGTCCTGAAGGATAGGGGTCTCTCCCCTGAGGTCATTCCCACTTTGATCAAGGCTAGAAAAGCCTCCTCGGGAAAAATTTACTACCGTACTTGGAAAGCATACTTTGCCTGGTGTGAGTCCAGGGGGTATTCCCCTCGCTCGTACTCGGTGTCGAGAGTGTTGGCTTTCCTTCAAACGGGCGTGGATCAGCGTTTGGCGTTGGCCACGATAAAGGGTCAGATTTCTGCGCTGGCCGTTCTCTTTCAACGCCCTGTGGCGTCTAACTCTTTGGTTAGCACTTTTGTTCAAGGGGTGCGACATCTGGTCCCTCCTAGGAGGGAACCTTTGCCTCCATGGGACTTGAACCTTGTTCTGTCCGTGTTACAACATGCTCCCTTTGAGAAGATCAGGAAGATCTCGTTGTCTCTGTTGTCCAAGAAGGTTGCTTTTTTGGTAGCGATCACTTCGGCTCGCAGGGTGTCGGAGCTGGCGGCTTTGTCCTGCAGCTCTCCCTACTTGGTGATTCACTTGGATAAGGTGGTCTTACGACCTAACCCTTCTTTTCTTCCGAAGAGGATCTCGGAATTTCACCTCAATGAGGACATTGTCTTGCCTTCGCTTTGCGCGAAGCCTAAGCATCCAAAGGAGGTGGCTTTGCATTCCTTGGATGTTGTTCGGGCAATCAGGGTTTACCTGTCATCGACAAAATCCTTTCGCAAGTCGGATTCTCTCTTTGTTCTTCCAGAGGGCCCTCGGAAGGGCATGACAGCGTCGGCTGCGACCATCGCCAAATGGATCAGACAGACCATTGTGCAAGCCTATGTTCTGAAGGGGAAGGTTCCTCCTTTCCCTGTGAAGGCGCACTCTACCAGGTCTCTGAGTACGTCTTGGGCCTATCGTCATCAGGCTTCTGTGGCCCAGGTGTGTAAGGCGGCGACTTGGTCGTCCGTTCACACCTTCTCGAAATTTTACAAAGTGGATGTTCAGGCATCGGCAGATGCTTCCTTTGGCCGCAAAGTTCTTAGTGCGGCGGTGCCTTAAGGTCCCTTGTTTGGGCCCTTGGCTGTTGGGGTGTTTTTACCCCTAGGTTACTTGTTCTTTCCTGGGTTGTTGCTCCTGTTGAGCACGTTTTCCTGTTGCCCAGTTGGTTCTCTTACTTTGGTAAGGTTCCTTTCTCTGATGTGGGTACTGCGTTGCTTTAGGCGCGGCTGCTTTTTTCCCACCCCTCATGTCTACACTGCTATGGGACGTCCCCATTAGTGACGAATATGAAGAGGCGGCGACTGTCGGGCGACGTAAGAGAAAACGGAATTTTTGTAAAATCTTACCTGTAAAATTCCTTTCTCTGAGTCCTCCGACAGTCGCCGCCCCCGCCCCTCTTTTGGGGTTTGTTTATGTACTCTACTGCTATTCTACTGAAACTGAGTTGGTATGCAGGAAGCAGGGAGGTATTGACTGAGGGGACCACCCCTTGGGGGTGGGATATGTTAAAAGCTTTGATATTAATATATTCTGTTGCCTAGCTACTCCTACGGAGCAAAGGTCAATAACCCCATTAGTGACGAATATGAAGAGGCGGAAACAACCTTAGGAAGGAAAGACTGACAAGGGCGAAGTACCACTTTATCTCTGTGGGTCACCAGGTAAGGTGAACGACAAGACAATGCCGCCAGTTCTGACACCCTGCATGCAGAAGTAATAGGCACCAAGAAGGCTACCTTCTGGGACCATGTAAGCAGAGGAAGCAAATATTTTTGAAAGACTGTTACTGGAGAACAGACAGCACCAAATTGAGATCCCACGGAGGCAACGGAGACCATACTGGGGGAGCCAAGTGGCGAACCCCCTGAATAAAGGTGCAAACCAAAGAATGTGTAGCCAAAGGATGGTAAAAGAAGACTGCCAAGGCTGAAAACCAGGCCCTTGACAGTACTCAAGGTCCGGCGCTGCTCAACACGTCGTGGAGGAATACCAAAAACCGAGCCACCGAAAAGGAACGGGGCTGACTCCCAAGAGACTCACACCACGCAATGTACGTCTTCCAAGCGCAATGGTAAATCTTCCTAAAGGTAGATTTTCTAGCCTTTAACAGCATCACAGATTCAGACAACCCCCTATCCTTCAGCAACTGGCTTTCAACAGTCAAGCCGTTAAAGCCAGCAAATGTAAAGCAGGATGGAAGATTGGCCCTTGGGCCAATAGATCTTCTCTGAGAGGACGTCTGCAAGGGGCATCAGCAACTGGCCGTACCAAGACCGGCAAGGCCAGTCTGGAGCCACTAGGATGACCGGATCCCTTCTATCTTGATCATTCGGAGAAGATTAGGCAGAAGTTTTAGCGGGGGAAAGGCGTATATCAGATGATACTGGCATCCGCCAGAGGATCCCGAGACCTTGCATCAATTCTATGTACCTTCCTGTTGAGACTAGAAGCAAACAGGTCCACCTCGGAAGTTCCATACTGGAGACACAGCTGAACCTTAGAAAGGACACTTCTTGTGCCCCCTTGGTGATTGACATACGCCACCACCGTGGCATTGTCCCATTGAATCCTTACCGGCCACCCCTAAAGGCGATTTGTCCAACGAGCCAGACAAATCTTATCACCCGAAGTTCCATTATATTGATCGGTAGACTTGACTCCTTCCAGAGTCCAGACCCCTTGAGCACATCCTTGTCCACAACGCCTCCCCACCAGGACAGGCTGGCAACCGTGGAGACCGTTCAGCACGGGGGTGGGGGGAAGGTTTTGCCCTGTTGAAGCGCCGGAGCGAAAAGCCACCATATCAGGAACCCCTTCTCAACCCCTGGCTCAACAGGATCAGATTGTATAGAGACTGTGGATTCTTGTCCCACTTGGCAAGAATCTCTCTTTGCAGAGGTCTCGAGTGGAACTGTGCAAACGGTACTTTGAACCCGCACAAAACGGTTCAAAGCCCTGAGGACCAGGATTGGACATACCTTGCCTTCTTCCTGGGAACTATAAACAGCTTTGACAAGAAACCTTGAAAACGTTCCGATTTTGGAATCTGAACAATCACCCCATGTAGCAGAAAGTCTTCGAGACCCCGCAGGCGGTCTGGGGACAAACGCAGGTTTGAAGGAAAGAACCTCACTGGAGGATAAGACCGAAACTTGATCAGCTTGTGGATCCCCGTCTTGAGTCCGAGAGGTCCATGGGTCCTGAAAGAAGTGAAGATGTCCCCCCACCTCACACACGGGTGAGGGCACCCCTTTAGGCAGAAGAGGGCTTGTCTGCAGGTCTGGAAGAACCTGCTCTCAGCTTACCAGACCAGGTCCTCTTGGAACCTCCAGAGGAAGTCCTGACAGACTTAGATCCTTTGTCTTAAAATCCTGAGAGAGAAAAAGGCTGCATGTGAGCCGGGAAAAAAAAAAAAAAAAGGGCCCACGTCTGGGACGAGACTCCTTGCCCTGGCAGCTGTGGAAGAAGAATACTCTTCTTGATCCCTGTAAGACCCTTAATGATATTATCCATATCATGCGCCAAAAGACCATTGCTGTCACAGACAGCCTAGAACCTAAGGGAGCCGCATCCAGAGAGGCATCGCAGACAAAACTGCAACCCCTGGACCAACTGGTCCGCCTGCTCCGCAAGGGCTGGGGGAAGCTGTTCCCCCTCTAGATCCTGGTGCAAAAGCTTTGCCCCCTCTGTTAAAGCCTGGGACACCAATGCTATGGTGAACACCAGCCTAGGGACTGAGCCGACCACAGTAAACATGTGGCAGACCAAAGTCTCAGCTCTCCTGTCAAAGGGGTCTTTAAAAGCCAGAGACTCCTCCACCTGATTAGAGTGGATTTATTCAGCCTGGAACCACAGGTGAGACTGTCAACTTTTTTTTTAACAGGGACTCTTCAAAAGGATATTGTCTAGCGAAACGCTTAGGCACCAACCTATTGTGTTTAGGTCCTTGACAATTTTGCAAAATAGGTGGGAAAAGGGAATACCTTTGCCACTTTTGGGAAGCTGCAGGTACCAAAGGGAACCGTCGCCTCTGACGCAGCACCAGCTGCATCCGCCATTTTTAAAGTTGCCCGCACCGATACAATCAGTGCATTCACCAGTGCCATTTCCTGCCAGCTGCAGTAGAAGAGGAATCTTCCTCCCTCCCAGTAGGGTCGCTACATACTAAGCTCACCCCGAAACAATCAGGGGAGACCACTGACTGCAATCCCGCAAGGGGACGCTGGCCAAGGGTCCACAAATGGACCACCTATGAGACCCTGCAAAAGACAAGGGGGTCGCCTTAAGAGCCCACCATAGAGGACATAAAGAACATAGCCCCCCTTAAAGGTGGGCTGCCCGTCGTGATGCGGATACACAGACAGGGTACCCCCCCCCCCACTCACACAATAATGGCGGCAAGACTGTCACTAAAAATGAAGTGCCTCCACGGTGCCACCTAGTTCAAGGGAGGTGCCAAGCTGACCATATGGCCCAACAGGCCGCAAGTCGTACCCTACATTTTTGTGGGGGCCCAGCCACAAATAGCACAGATTCGCAGTACGGCATATGCCCAAGGGGGGAGTTGAGGGCTTCAACTAGGCCCCTTGAGGCTGCCCCCAATGGCAGTGCCCAACTTAGCCGCATGGTCCAGTGGGCTGTAGGCCGCGAGCCACGGCCTAAATTTTAAGGGCACCCTGCCACCAGCCCCAGCAGATCCGTCCAGTCAAGGCAGCGGAGGGAAAGGCGGATGCCCACACCGGGGGCAGTGTCTTCAGCCATCCTCACAGGGGCCACCTCACATAAGTTCCACCGAGTAGGTCGCGGCCTAAACTTTAGGCCTGATTCATCCGCGTGAGGCGCGTACCCACAGATGGTAAAACATCCACTCCCCCAGCCCAACAGGGATGTCCCTGTGCCAGCCCAACAACTGCCGCAGGGACTTCCCTGCCCTAGTCACTAACCCACAGGCCTGCTCAACCAGCTGTTGCAGCCCAAGAAAAATCAGGTCAGCAGCAACTATAGCCAATCCCCCACAGGAGCATGTGAACCATGGAACCCGGTGGGCACTGCCATGGGCAGACCACCGCACCATCGGAATCGTGGTGCTGCGGGCCAAGAGGCACGCTGCTACTCAGGCCGGGACCAGGTAGTATGCGCCCCCGCGAGACGTTTAACTCGCAGGCCAGCTCCCGTCCCTAGCTGACCTAGTGCGAAGCGGGGGCCTGTGCGGGCTCGCTGGCAAGACTGGGGAGACCTTAAGGGTCTAGAATATCTAATCCGTTGCCTAGTCCAGCAATTGATTGTAGTTCTCACAGGAACAAAGATTAAAAGAGGAAAAAATTCCATTTAAAAAGAAAAAAAATGCCAGAGATCACAGCAAGGAACTAGCTCCTTACTCCTGACTAGGCAGAAAAAAACAGAATGCCTACAGCAGAGTGTGGGAGTATATCCCCTGGGACTGCCCCATAGGCGTGGTAAAGCATGTTCCTGCCTAGTGTCCTACTCCTGTAGGGGGCAGCATACCCCAATGGTTAAGAAGATTCTGGAGCGGTGTCTGTCAATGAACGAAAGAGAAATGTAAAATGTTTGGTACTATGAGTGTGCAAGGAAAAAGAAAATTAAGCCGTAACCAAATGTATGTTTTGATAGGTCAAATTTGCCCAGTTGCTTAAGACTCAAGAAGAAGTGAACTGTGGAAATACGGATGTGGAGGTGATTGAAAAGATTTCTGTCTTGTCAACGCCAACAGGCTCATGCACCCAAGAGATGGAATTCAATATGTACAGCGATTACCAGAACCAATGGTGTCCTCCTGCCCAAGCCCTTCTCACACAGGGTGAAACTACCATGTCTATGCCACAGACTACTCATATTAATGAAGGAGGCTTAGAGGCCACACAGCTATCAAAAATGTAAAAGTGCAACATGTTTGCCTGTCGCCAGGTTTGGACCATTAGTCCTTTGCAATATTGCAACAGTACAGTTAAACTGCCCCCAACCTTGTATAGAGGATGGGGGTTCATAACCCAATCTTATTCAATCCTCTCTTCAAAATAGCAATAATTTCCCTGTTGCACACGATACACTATTTTGATGCTTTGTCACCTCTCTATGGTGTCCTGCATGTTGTTTCAGCGATGTTTCCTTTGATTCTCTACAAATCCCAACAGAACTCAGTATTATTTAGTTTTATACTTTAATGTTATTAACCAAAAATAATAAAATATGGTGCTAGCACAGAGGCAAGCCTGTTTCAAAGTGCAAAGGCCAATACTTGTATGATCACTTAGGCCCAATTCACACTTGAGCATTTTATAGCTCGAAGCTCAAAAAACGCTCAACAAGAAAAAACTTTGTTTTTAATTGCCCTTCTTCACATCTCAGGGTCCTGTGGCTCAAAAAAAGTATACAAGCAACTTTTTAGGCACCCCTTTTTTTAACAGCACTTAACCTAAAACCTAACCATAAAAAATACATGACAAAAGCTTCATAAACATGTAATAATTCTTCAAAAATACTCAAAAACATGATGCTTAGGTGTGAATGTAGCCTTAAAAAAAAAAAAAAAGTGACTGACTTCCCGTAAAATCCATTTCTCTGATGTTCATATTGACATACAGAGCACATCATTTTCTTGACCGTAAGGTTATACTGCCCCCTACAGAAGTAGGACACTAGGCAGAGAAAAAAAAAAAAACTTGAGCATGTCTTCAATTTTGTTACAAGCAGTGTCAGAAGAAACAAACCCAACTCCATAGAGGGGTGATTGCTGTGTCCATCAATGAACATCAGAGAAATGGATTTTACAGTAAGTCAAAATTCCCATTTTCTCTTTCGTTCATTGATGGACACAGCACTTCATCTTCTTGACCGTAGGGACTGCCCAAAGCAGTGTCAAACATGAGGGGTGGGAACAGCAGAACAAAACAACTTCCCCAAGGTTAAACCTTGCCAACCAGGTAACTTGGAGCTCAAATGTCAACAACTGGCACTCTTCAGAAAAAAAAACAACCTTAGAGGACAAGTCCTCTAAACAGCAGCCTGCAAAACTTTGCGGCCAAAGCAGAGGCGTAACTACAACCTTTAGGGCCCCAATGCAAGAAACTATGAAGGCCCCCCCCCCACCTCTGGTCCCAGGGCCCCTACCTCTGGGCCAGGGGCCCTTTACTCCTGTCGTGGGGCACTTTATTACGGTACTACAGCGGCCCCCTTCCTGACATCTTGGCCCCCCACGTTGGTAGAATGAAAGGGTCAAGTCACAAGTGCAACCTTTGTGGCCCTGGTAGTTTTGCCACTGTGTTCCACCTGTTTAGGTACTGTTATAAAGGTCCTAGATTTTACTTACATATAAGATCTGTACTCCCAGCTTCCGAAAGGCTTTTAAACAGGATGGTACTTCCGAAGTCAGGCGATGGATATCAGTACAGTAAAGGTGCATTTTGGTGCCCCCCACCACCCCTCTCTTCAATGCAACCTCCCCCCCACCACCACTGTCTGCAACCGCTCTGGGACCTCAGCAAAAATCCTCTCCCCATTTCTGGCACAGATATTCTCCCCCAGGTCCTCCCTTCCAGCAAAACCCCCTCACCCATAAGTACTTTCCCCAGTTCTGTCACAAACCCGACTACCCCCTCCCAGGACAAACACCCCCCCCCCCCCCAAAAAAAAAAACACAAATCCTTTCCCCTTCAAATACAAATCCATACTTTCCAACTGTCCTAGTTTGGTGGGACCTTCCTGAGATACAAATTAAATCCTGGGTATCCAAACTAAGAATCTGTTCATACCAGAATGCTGTGAGGGAAACATACATCTTGTGTGTGTTTTCCACACTATTCAGAATGCACTGCTGTAGTGATCTGCAGCTGGTGTGTCAACTTAATGACTTCAAAAAATGCAGGTCGCAAATGCAGGGTTTGCCTGCACCAGATTGTATGATCAGGAGTACCATGTGATCCAGTTGCTCTGCGTTTTGTAAAGTAGAGCATGCACAGCTCTTAATGAAGATGGGCACAATTTCAGCCCATTCAAATGAAAGGGCTGAAATCGCACAGCACCGGGAAAGCATGTGAATCACACAGGAACACACAGCGCGTTCCTTTGTGATTCGTGGTGTGAACCTGACCCTGAGTCCTGGAGCCCAGTGCCGAAAAAGGTTCCAGCTCTCAGCTCCACTAACTTGCCTGACAGGGGGGCACTAGTGTGGGCACCTGGGGCGATCGCCCTGAATCTCTAGGGATCCCAGACACCATAATTGTTTTAATAGCAGCCAGCATCTCTTTGAAGAAGAGGGACAAGTTGTCAAAGAAGAATGTTCCCAGTGATTTGGGGGTGTAAGAGGATGCTGTACTTGCTAGGGGGCACTTTGAAGGGGAGAGAACTTGTGCTTTGGGGGGGGGGGTCAAATTTTGTATTTAACCCCCCTTCTTGCACAAATCCTCTCCCCTCCCAAAGTGCCCCCTAGCACATACAGCATCCTCTTATCCCCCCAAATCACTGTTCGCATTCTTCTTTGACAACTTGTCTCCCTTCCCCTGCAAGTGTCAAGTTGTACATTTCAGATTCAAAACAAACCTTAGATCAGAAAGTCCAGTTGAGGCTGTGTCCATTCTCCTCCCCTCCTATCTGTGTATAGGAAGACATCCGAGCTGAGTAGGGGCGGGGCTTCAGTCCCTGTGTGCAGTGTGAGGCAGGAGGGGGAGAAAGGGAGAGAGAGAGAGAGATGCAGCTGCCCTATAAAGTGATCACAGTTTTTGGGACCTGAAAAACCCCACACAAGCTGTGAGCCAGTCACTGGAGACAAGTGAGTACCAGCGGTGTTGGAGCTCACCCTCCTTGTAGATGCTACATCAGATGCTGGACAGGAAGTCTTTCCTGCTGTCTCGGGGCCCCCTTAAAGTGGTGGAACACCAGGGCCCAGTCACAAGTGCGACTGCTGCAAACCTGGTAGTTCCGCCAATGGGCCAAAGGAAGCATCCGCAGATGCCAACACAGCCACTTTATAAAACTTAATGAATGTATGTACAGATGACCAGGTTGCCGCCTTGCAAACCTGCATCACTGACGCCTGGTGACTGGAGGCCCAGGAGGCACTAAGCGCCCGAGTAGAGTGCCCCTTGACAGGGAAAGGAGGAACCTGACCAAAGAAAAAGCCTAAACCACAGTCTGACTGATCCATCTGGAAATGGTCGCAGCAGAGGCAGTCAGCCCTTGCGAGGTCCATCCATTAGGACAAATAGGGAGTCTGACTTCTGAAAAGCCTCCGTAGCTGCAAGATACACCTTTATTGCTCAAACCACATCCAAGGAGTGCAAAGCAACTTCCTTAGGTTGCCAGACTTGGGACACAGGGAGGGCAACACAATGTCTTCATCCAGATGAAGATCAGAGACTACCTTTGGTAAGAACGACTCACACAGACGAAGAACAACCTTAAACCTGTGAACCACCAGGTAACGTGTGAAAGGAATATGGACCTTGAGCCATAGCTCAGCCATTTTGTGTAAAAATCATTCTACAAGATTACTGTATTAACTGCTTGCCGACCGCCGCAAGTAGATTTACTGCGGCGGTCAGCCCCTGCCAGGCAGAGTGACGTTAATTA
Source organism: Pelophylax lessonae (assembly GCF_965119305.1). NCBI lineage: Eukaryota > Metazoa > Chordata > Amphibia > Anura > Ranidae > Pelophylax > Pelophylax lessonae. The sequence goes on from NC_138768.1 coordinate 115,908,308, forward strand.
ACGTCACTAGCCTGGGAGGGTCTGGGGAGCGAGCGCGCTCCCGCGCGGTCACGCACCCCCCCCGCGCGTGTGACCAGCGGACCCGATGTCCGCCGGCCACTCGGCGATCGTCGGGGGAAGAGGGAGAATGTCAGGCAGCTTGTGTAAACAAGCTGCCTGTCATTCTCCTCGCTGTAAAGACACTGATTACATGGATCTAGTATGTAGATCCGTTGATCAGTGTCCTTACAGCTAGAGCCACAGCCAATCACAGTAAGAATCACGCCCCTAGGGACACACACAGCCCCTCCCTCCCAAATAAAGTTAACCCCTTCACTGCCAGTGTATTTTTACAGTAACAGTGCATATGTATAGCACTGATTACTGTAGAAATGTCACTGGTAACCCCAAAAGTGTCAAAAATGTCAGTCAAGGGTCCGATCTGTCCGCCGCAATGTCGCAGTACCGCAAAAAAATCGCAGATCGCCGCCATTACGCGTTAAAAAAAAAAACAACAAAAATGACAAAAATCTTTCCCTTTGTTAGTAAACGCGATAACTTTTGCGCAAACCAATCAAAATACGCTTTTTGCGATTTTTTTTACCAAACATAGGTAGGATAAAACAAATTGGCCAAAAATGTTAAAAAATTTTGATTTTTACATTTTTTTGGGGGGAATTTCATATAAAAAAATGTGAAAAATATTGCTATTTTTGCAAAATTGTCGCTCTTTTTTTGTTTATAGCGCGTGATCAAAAAATCGCACAGGTGATCAAATACCACCAAAAGAAAGCTCTGTTTGTGGGAAAAAAAGGACGTCAAATTCGTTTAGGTACAGCGTCGCACGACCGCGCAATTGTCCGTTAAAGTCACGCAGTGCCGAATCGCAAAATACCCCCTGGTCTTTTAGCAGGAAAATCCTCCGGGGCTTAAGTGGTTAATTTATGTATTGTGCATATATTTCTGCCCATGCAGTCTTTTATAAATACTTTGTCTATAAGCCTTGTGGTTTTCACAGAAATTTTATTTATGTATGTCCCAGACAAGTTTCGATCTAAGTGAGACCTAGAGGTCTCGTTTTTTGTTAACCGCCAAAAGTCCTATGACATGTCATATATAATCTAAATATATAGTCTAAGGGACACTGGGCGTGTTTTGTTTCTAAATGTATATAAGTTTGTACAAAATAAACTGATGTCAGGTCATTCTGAACTAACCATATGCTGCCTGTGTATTGAATTTTATCTGAGTGGCCTCCAGGGTCCAGAGGTTAACCGAGTCCACAAGTCTACCGCTTGAAGTGGTTAAAGCCAACAACGTGGACAAGACAGCGCCGTCAGTTCAGACACCCTGTGTGCGGAAGTAATGGCCACCAAAAAAGCCACCTTCTGAGACAAAGTATGCTGGGGAATCTCCCGAAAATTTTCAAAGGGAGGCTTTCTGGAGAACTTACAGCAACAAACTGAGGTCCCACTGTGGCAATGGAGACCGCACTGGGGGAATCAAGCATCTCACGCCCTGTAGAAAGGTATGCACCAATGACTGTGTGGCTAACGGACGTTTAAAGAAAACCGCCAAGGTAGAGACCTAGCCCTTGATGGTACCCAAGGCAAGGCAAGGCGCAACCCCTCGTTGGAGGAAAGCCAAGATCCGAGACACTGAAAAGGAAAGAGGATGAACTCACACCACACAATGTACCTCTTCCACGTGCGATGGTAAGTCTTCCCAGAAGTAGATTTTCTAGCTTTTAACAGAGTAGGAATCATCAAGTCAGACAACCCTCTATCCTTTAGCACCTGGCTTTCAACAGCCAATCCATCAAAACCAGACTGTAAAGCAGAATGGAAGATTGGCCCTCGGAACAACAGAGCTTCCCTGAGAGGAAGTCTCCAAGGAGCATCGGCGACCAGCTGTACCAGATTAGCGTACCAAGTCTGGTGAGGCCAGTCTGGAGCAACTAGGATGACCGGAATCTGTACAGCAGAGAAGGCTGGAATGAATCGTTCTGCCCACCTTAGAATGCCGGCTACTTCCTGAGTCGCCAGGACACTTCTTGTACCCCCTTGGTGATTGACATAGGCCACAGCCTTGGCATTGTCCGATTAAATGCATACAGGACACTCCTGGAGACGTGTCCAACAATCCAGACAAAGTCTGAGCGATCGGAGCTCCAGTACATTGATCCGTAGCCTGGACTCTTACAAAGACCAGACTCCCTAGGCACACTCCGTGCTGAGGACGCCTCCCCACCCGGGTGGTAACAACCGTCCAGAACAGGAGAAGAAATAATTTTCCCTGACAAAGTGCCAAAGAATAAAGCCACAAAACCAGGGACCCTCTTGTACTCTGGCTCAACAGGATCAGATTGTCCAGAAACTGAGGATCCTTGTTTCATTTTAACAGAATCTCATGTGTAACTGTGCAAACGGAACTGCCTTGAAGGTAGACATCATCGGGCCCAGCACCCGCATGCAAGTCTGAAGAGACGACTGCCTGTTGGATAGCAGAAGGCGAATTGCCTCCAGCAACTTTTGAAGTTACTACAGAGGAGGAAACAATCTGGCTGAGGATGAATACAGAGTCAGGCCCAGATAATCCAGGCTTGTTGACGGAACCAGAGCAGACGTCTGAAGATTTAGAATCCAAACGAACTCTCTTAGCGATTGCAGAGTAATCTCCAAGTTGTCCAACAAGGCAGTCAAAGACTTGGCTCGTAAGAGGATATCGTCCAGGTACCGCGATCCCCGCTGATGCATCAATGCTAGAACCAGGGTCATCACTTTTGTGAAGACCCGAGGAGCGGAGGCGAGACCAAAGGGTAACGTCACAAATTGATAATGCTCCTCGCCCACAGCAAAGCAGAGGAAGTGCTGATGGGCAACACATAGTGGGATGTGAAGGTAGGCATCCTTGATGTTGATGGAGGCAAGAAAATCTCAGATGGAAGGACCCCACCACAGTGCCCATGGATTCCATTCGGAACTTCTATATCCGCACAAAGCGGTTTAGCGCCTTAAGGTCCAAAATTGAACGCACCATGCCCTCCTTCCTGGGGACTGTAAGGTTTGAGTAAAAGCCTTGCAAACGTTCCAACTTTGGAACAATCACCCCCTGAAGTAACAAATCTTGCACCGCAACATAGAGATCCTTTAAGCGACCCGGGGACAGGTGCAGGTTGGAAGGGAAGATCCTTTCCGGAGGATATGAACGAAACTCGATCTTGTAGCCGGAGCAAATACATTTGTGGACCCACTTGTCTTGGATCAGGGAGGTCCACAGATCCAGGAAGCAGCTAAAACGTCCCCCCCACCCCAGATACTGGTGAGGGCACCCCTTCATGCGGAGGAAGGATTGTCTGTAAGACTAGCAGAACCCGCTTGTGGTTTGCCCGACCAACACTTCTTGGAACCCCCAGTGGAGACCCGAAAGGGTGTGGATCCCTTTGTCTTGAGACCCTGAGGGAAGAAAAGTTCGCTTGTGAGCCAAAAAAAAAAAATAAGTCCCCATCTGCGACGGGACTCCTTACCCCTGGAAGCCTGAGGAAGAAGAGTACTCTTTACCTCTGTGAGGCCTTTGACGATGTTATCCAAGGAAGCTCCAAACAGGCGATCCCCTGCGAATCGAAGATCGGACAAGGCCTTTTTAGAAGCCTGGTCAGCATACCAGCATTTCAGCCAGATAATGCGCCGCAGGACCACTGCTGAGACAGTCTAGAAATCAGGGGAGCAGCATCCAAAGAGGCGTCACAGACAAACTGTAGCCCTTGGACCAACTGATCTGCCAGCTCCACAAAAGGCAGGGGGGAGCAGTTTCTCCTCCAGGTCCCGGCAAAGCATTTTAGCCCATTCAGTCATAGCTTGTGACACTAGGGCAATAGTAAGTGCCGACCCAGCCACAGTGAACATATGGCGGGTCAAGGCCTCCGACTGCCTATCAGCCTGGTCTGAGAAGACCTGGGACTCTTCAACCGAAATTACAGTGGCTTTATTTAACCTAGAAACCGGGGAGTCCACTACAGGAGGTACCGTCCATTTTTAAAGGAGGGACTCCTTGTAAGGGTACCGCATTGCAAAATGTTTAGGGATTGCAAGGATGCGTTTTGGGTACCCCCACTGATTGGAGACAATATTGTCAAAGAAGGTGGGAAAGGGGAACACCCGTCGCTGCTTTTGAGGACCTGTGGGTGCCAAAGGTGACACGTGCCTCTGATGCTGCGTTAGTTGCATCTTCCATAGGCAAAGTTTCCCGCACTGATACAATCAGTGCATCCACTAGCGCCTTTTCATGTGCAGCAGAAAACCAGCGGAATAATCCTTACTATCTGAGCATGCAGGGTGCATGGATGCAGACCCCGAAGGGTAACTAGCGGCCGAATGAGACTGGATCTGAGGAGACAGAGGAAGCAGGTAAAGGTGGGGGGGGGGGCGCTTTATGCTAGCCTGTTTACCCAGGATCAATTCTACTTTGGACAACAAGGACTCCAGGACCAACATCCGTGCAGACAGTTGTTGGGCCTTAGAGGGCTCCGCAGCCTCAGAGGGGGTCGGGTGGTGAAACATGCTCCATGGACTGCATGAATGAAGAGGGGAACCCACAAAAAAGTGTAAAATAATGCAAAAGGGACTCCCCACCGTGATGTGGCACTACAAGACCCAGCACAGAGCACTACTGCTGCAATAGCAGGAAGAGGGAGAGAAAGCCCCACAAAGGCACTCACCCCCACCGGTCACACACTCACGGCCTTAACTATCTGCACACCATGCAGCAATCGGGAAGAGTAATATTGCTGTATCCGCACAAGAGGCCAACCGCTGAATCATATCCCATCTGACTCCAAAAACATGGCTGCTGCTATTTACAAAGGGAATCAATAGGGAAATGGCCGCAGAGGCTACACAAACATGGCCATCGATCTGTAGCACATAAAACTACAAGAAAATGGTGGCCCCGTGCGGCTTCCAGAGCAAAAAAAACGACCCCAACAGGAAAGGGGGCCCTTGCAGGCGCCCCCACCAGGCCCACCCCCCTCCCAAGGAACGATCCTTTGGTTGCCAACGGCACGCTCCCACCCCCCAATGCAGCATTCTATGTAACCCTAAAAACACAGACCAGCCCCAGAGGGAGGGGGGGGGGGTTGTGGGCAGATGGGGGCACAGGCCACATTAGACCACCAAGCCTAGGGGGGGGTGAATCGAACTGGGGGGGGGGGAGAGGAGCCTGGGGGTCCAACCATCCCAGGGAGGGGCCCAAAACCCGTCAGCGGTAGAGGGGGGGAGCTACTTACCACACTAGGAACGGGGTGGACACCGTTCTGAACAGGACATCGCTCTATCATACTGTGGGTGCGGTCAGCCAGGAGGAAAAGCTGTGACTCAGGCTCGCTGGACTGGGGGCACGCTAAGGATCTACACTGAACAAAATTATAAAATGCAACACTTTTGTTTTTGCCCCCATTTTTCATGAGCTGAACTCAAAGATCTAAAGACTTTGTACACAAAAGGCCCATTTCTTTCAAATATTGTTCACAAATCTGTTTAAACCTGTGTTAGTGAACACTTCTCTGCCGAGATAATCCATCCACCTCACAGGTGTGGCATATGCGGATTAGACAGCATGATTATTGCACAGGTGTGCTTTGGCTGGCCTAAATAAAAGGGGGGGTCCTGAAAACCAGTCAGTATTTGGTGTGATCACTAATTGCCTCAGGCAGTGCAACACACCTATAATAACAAACCACAAATTAGGTGCGAAGCACCTATCTCCTGCTCTCAGAGTGGTGTGATCTTCAATCCACCTTAGCCACAGTCATGCAGCTGCTGGGAACTTTTGAATCAGCATTACTGGATAACTTCGGCCTTGCAGCCCCTTACAAGACCAGGGTAGTCTAAGACCATTAAAAAAAACGAAAAAACAAACCATGGGCCACTCGATTCACAACGTTGACATCAACAAACCGCTGAACCACACAATGCCATACACACAGTTTAAGTAAATTTGGAAGAAAACCGCGCTATGCTAATGTACAAATAAGCAGCCGCTTATAGTGTGACAAACACTTAAGCAAAAATTATATCAAGGTAAGCCGCGCTAAGCAGTGAATTTGTGCTATAACTCCCAAAATATTATATATGGTGAAAATACCAAGTTAAATACTTAAAATATACAGTGAACTACACTGTCTATCTGCCCTGTACAGTGCAAACCGGGACTCATCTGTGAAGAGAACCCCTCTCCAAAGTGTCAGACGCCATCGAAAGTGAGCATTTACCCACTCAAGTCGGTTATGACGACAAACTGCAGTCAGGTCGAGACCCCGATGAGGATGACAAGCATGCAGATGAGCTTACCTGAGACGGTTTCTGACAGTTTGTGCATAAAGTCTTTGGTTATGCAAACAGATTGTTGCAGCAGCTGTCCAGGTGGTTGGTCTCAGATGATCTTGGAGGTGAAGATGCTGGATGTGGAGGTCCTGGGCTGGTGTAATTACACGGTCTGTGGTTGTGAGGCCAGTTGGATGTACTGCCAAATTCTCTGTAAAGCCTTTGGAGATGGCTTATGGTAGAGAAATGAACATTCAATTCATGGGCAACAGCTCTGGTGGACATTCCTGCAGTCAGTATACCAGTCGCACACTTCCTCAAAAAGTGCGACATCTGTGGCATTGTGCTGTGTGATAACTCTGCACATTTTAGAGTGGCCTTTATTGCGGCCAGCCTAAGGCACACTTGTGCATAATCCACACCTGTGAGGTGGATGGATTATCTCAGCAAAGGAGAAGTGCTCACTAACACAGATTTAGACAGATTTGTGAATAATATTTGAGAGAAATAGCACCTTCTCCACAGGATGCTTAGATTAAGACAAAAGGATGGCAACACAATACCCTGATTTAGGTAGAATGAAGAAACCTTGGGGAAAAAAGGAACAAAAAAAACTAAAACAGTACAGAGGCCTCAACACCATCTTATCCTCGCAAAGAACCAGGAAAGGTTTATTGCAGACGAGCACAGCCAACTCCGAGACCCTGTGGGCCAAACTAAAGGCAGCCAAAAAAAAACCTGCAAAACAGACCAGCCAGAATGAAAGTCTTAGTGCCAGTTAACACCAGTGCGATGCCAGACATCGCATGTGATTTACACTGCATTGCTGTGCAGATCACATGTGATGCCTGTGATGCGATTTCAGCCATACAAACTGTATGGCTAAAAATGCATCGCATTTGGCACTGAATCGCAGGGTTTCCCGCATCGCAACAATGTGAATCTGGAACTAAGGAGACAAAAAGGACAGGCAGGACAATATGTTTGACACGCTGTACAAAGGTTTTTACCAAGGAAGAAGACGCAACAGATCTGTGAAACAAATCTGATATCTGCCCCTTAATGGTACCTAAAGTCAGAGAGATCTCCACACCAGTTTGGAGAAAAGCCAAAATGCACTTCACATGTCAAGGATGAAACGAACAAGCATTACACCAGGCGTAATAGGCTTTCCTTGTATGATGGTAAACCTTCCTGGAGGTCAACTTTCTTGCCTTGAGGTTGAGGGTAGGGCTAACAGAGTCAAACATCCCTCTCCCTCAGGATGTGGGCTTTAAGAGATCCACATACGGCATCCAGCACCGCAGCTCTGGGGAAAGGGGCCATTCTTTGGGATCAAGCTGTTGACGGCTGAGAAAGCCCCCCTGTCAGAACACAACAGAACAGCAAGGGAGATCACTGTACTAACATTTGATGGGTTAAACGAAAAAAAAAAAAAAAAAAATAGTGGTGTGTACGAGGCTTAAATCTTCCACAGGTTTGTTATCTGGCGAAAACTGCAGACAGGCAGACCAGCTACAGCTTAGTCCACTGTGTACAATCATATTGTCTGTCTTAAGTCCTTACTATATGTGGCCAAAGCACTGGAGTCACAGGCCGGATTTATAAAACTATCTGGACGAACACTATAGGTAGCCATGACAGATCATTAATTTATAAAGTGTGACTTAATCCAAAAAAAAACAAATTTGTATGACAGTTGATTTATTAATATTACACTTTAGACATATAGCTGTTTTAATGAGGAAAATAACTCACATTAACAGGGAAATAAAACAGTTACAGGTGACGGGACATCCACCTTTTACTTAGTTGCTACATTCCACCAGTTCTAAGCATTTCCATTTTCTGACCACTCTCCATAAAGTAAAACTCCAGCCAAAACTTTAATTCTTTTAGTTTTTTTTCTTTAGTTTTGGATAGTGTGGGGAAGAGTGAGAACCTCTACCATTTTTGTTGCCACTTTAAAATTAAGTAAATGAAGAATTCTAGGGTTGTAATTGAAACTGGAAACAGTTCCCATTAAGGGGTATATCCCCTTTACTCCTTTAACAACTGTGAGAGGTTTGTATTACCCTCTGCTTTGGGTATATTTCCACTCACTTCCTGCCCCTTTGGCCCAGAAAGCAACAGGAAATGTTACAAAAAAAAGCAGGAGGTTCGAACGGTTTTAATTTCTTTCACAAAAGAAAAAAAAAAGCACCTGGCTTAAGTTTTGCTTTAAGGGGGCTATTAAAAAATGGCTATGCAAATGCCTCCAGCATTCACACGCCATTGCAAATAATTCCTGTATTATGTGTGTAATGTGTATTTCCCATCGTCAGCTCCATCTATTGGCCCTGTCAAATTTAAGGAAAGTATTGCAATATTGCGACTGGATGGAGTTAACTAGAAGAAATGCACATTACACACAATGCAGGGCCAGTTTGTGGCGGTTATGTGAATGCTTGAGGCATTCTCACAGCAATTTTTTTTTCCTATAGACAGGCCAAATAGCATCAGAGGGTTTTCATACTCGGTCTGAAAAACGTACAGATTGCGGTAATGGAGCAGTATAGCCAAGTAACCTCTTTAAGGCTGTTACTTTAAACCCTTTTGGTGGAGATCTTTTAATGTCCCTAATTAGCAGTCATGTAAGACTCTGCACTGTTAGAAGGCACTGAAGCATTACTTGTGCTTTACAGTGAAGCATATTTTTCATACAATACCCTACTCTTTTTTTTTTTTTTTTTAACCTGAACATTGCAGTACAGTATTAGTGTTTCCTGCCCCCCCCCCCCCCCCCCAATGCTGTTTCCCCTCAAAGGGATAGACAGCACACCATAGAGGCAGACAATGCCTGGCATGTCTAGAACCATTCAATATATACAAGTCTCAGCACTGCTGTATGCAGCAGCTTGTTCTCTAGTTCTGTCAGCACTGTGAAACAGTGGGCCTCCACATAAAGCAATGCAGTAATTAATATAGGTTAGTGCTCTATAGTAAACATCAAAAGAAAGCACCACATCCACTGTACAGGCAGCACAGAGCACTACCACTCCCAGTGCATAACCAACGCATGGCCCGAGAACCCCATCTAGAAGCAACCTGGCACCTTAGGCAGGGTGACATAGTGAGTTTCAACACCAACAAAAAGCAACCAAATTATTAGGTAAACCATTTCGTTTAGAGCCCTTTCCATATTGTTATGCTTTACAGTACAGACTAGTCAGCGCCTTGAAAATCTGTTGTGAGAAACACAGGGCTACTTCTTCATAAAAATGTCCACTGTCTCCAACTTCAATACTTTTTATGTTACTGAACCTGAGCAAATGTGTAGATCAAGAAAATCAGAAGTCTTTACCTGCATACTTGTTTTGCTCGGTTATTTAAAAGGACTGAAGCTAGACAGCATGGCAGCCAGGCAACTAGCCTTTTCAGTAGAGGTCAGTAACGGCAGCCTTCATGGTTCTCTCATAACAGATCTCCTTTAAAGCCACCCTGTTGCCATGTTGAAAAACATTTAAAAAGACATACCCTATAGAAGCAGCTTTATACTTTAATTTTCCAAAGGTGGTATGTTTAATCAATGCTGTTTTCAAGAGCAATGGCTATCCAACACTTCCAGGGGTGTCAGATCGCATATTCCACATGGAGTGCTGTGGTTTCTGCAGATCAATGTTTCTAAATGTAAAATATAGAAACCTAGAGAAAAATAATCTCTTGAGAGAATAAAACATTGGAGGTACAGTGTTGGCCAATACTAAAGCGGAAAAAGATTTGGGGGATAATTCTTTCAGAAGACTGCAAAATTATGAGTGTGACCAGGCAGTGGGAAAAGCGAACAGAATTCTAGAATGCATCACTAGAGGGATCACCAGCAGGAGGTCCTGACTTCCCTATAGAGATATTTAGTTATTACTAGAAAGGTCACCAGCAGGAGGAAGGAGGTCCTGATTCCCCTATAGAGATATTTAGTTATCACTAGAGGGGTCACCAGCAGGAGGTCCTGATTCCCCTATAGAGATATTTAGTCCTCACTAGAGGGGTCACCAGCAGGAGGTCCTGATTCCCCTATAGAGATATTTAGTTATCACTAGAGGGGTCACCAGCAGGAGGAAGGAGGTCCTGATTCCCCTATAGAGATATTTAGTTATCACTAGAGGGGTCACCAGCAGGAGGTCCTGATTCCCCTATAGAGATATTTAGTTATCACTAGAGGGGTCACCAGCAGGAGGAAGGAGGTCCTGATTCCCCTATAGAGATATTTAGTTATCACTAGAGGGGTCACCAGCAGGAGGTCCTGACTCCCCTATAGAGATATTTAGTCATCACTAGAGGGGTCACCAGCAGGAGGTCCTGATTCCCCTATAGAGATATTTAGTTATCGCTGGAGGGGTCACCAGCAGAAGGAAGGCAGTCCCGATTACCTTACAGAGATCTTTAGTGAGACCTCATTTAGAATTCAGTGTCCAATTCTGGAGACAAAAAGATATTGAGAAGAGAGTGAGCCCAGAGACAGGTAATAAAAATGGTGAAAGGTTTGGGGGATATGGAGAGCGACTTCAGGAATTTAATATGTACAGTCTGAGGAAAGAAGGGAGAGGGAAGACATGAGTGAACATTTTAAATACATCAAGGTGGTGAATAAGGTTCAGGGCGTTATTTTCAATTTTGAAACCAAGAACACGGGGACATGACCTTAAACTAACAGGAGGAAAGTCCAAAACTAATTTTAGAATGTATTTTTTTACTGAAAGGGTAGTTGATGCTTGGAATAAACTTCCAGCAGAGGTAGTGACCCAATCAACAGTAAATGGCTTCAAACATGCTAGGGACAAATATAGATTTATACTGAAACAAAAAAAAATTAAAAGAAAAGAACAAAAAAAAAAAAAAAATTACAAAACATTAAAAATTAAATAAAAAAATGGCCTTTTTTCTGCTGTCACTTTTTTATGTTTCTGTCTAAATAGTATGCATGGATAGAAAGACCCAGCTGCTGGAAAAGCATGAATAAAACGCATTTTACAGGGTGGAACATTTTGAATTGTCTAAATACAGCAACAGTGTTACTTTCATACCTATTTAAGTGCCGGGTCACACTTGTGCGATGCCGGAAGGCTGCGAATTCGCAGCGTGTTCCCGCATCGCAAACGCACATCTGGCAGTTCACACTGCCATATGCGATATGCAGGGGGTGTCAATTAAATGTAACGACACCCCCAGTTTGATCGCATATCGCAGTGCGATCTGACAGTTCACACAGGATCGGATCGCACAAGTGTGAACCACTGTGCGATCCGATCCTGATGCGGCTGAAAAAATGCCTCATGTGCGACTTTTGTGCGGGTGCAGTGCGAATTTAGCCATACAAAGTGTATGGCTGAATTCGCACTGCACATCCAATCGCATGTAATGAAGGAGCAGTGAGCTCCGATATTACATGCGATCGCCGCACGCGCGGAAGTGTGAACCGGCACGAATATTGAAAATGCCATCATTCTCAGTATTTTTAGGCTCTCACCTTTCACATTGCTGCTATTAAGTTAGTGCATGCCTTGTGTCTATGTAATGCATTACAGTAAAAAACCTGATCTGGCCTGAAAAGAACCTAAAGGTATCAGGGCTGAAGTATCTGTGTTGATCTTTAAATAAATCTTTATGGAGCCCCTTGGATTCTGGACCTTATCGGCATACAAAGGGCCTAAAATTCTACTCAGGTTGAGATTAAAGCATTACCGGGGGGGGGGGGGGGGGTTTAGAACCTCTGTCACAAGTGAGTGAAAGTCTTCTCAAAGGTTTCTTCATTTGAAATTATTCCCTGTACTTCTGCTCAACTACTCTAAAATTTTGAATTTTTCCTCACTTTTCCCAGGGAAAAATCGCCAGGACAAGTTGGTTAAATCTTCTAAACAGGCATACAGACAGCATTAAAATGTTGTGCCGTTCTAACTCATTACTACTCAAAAATCAGAACTTGAGTTTTACTTTCAGCCCCTCCCAAGTCATTTACTGTCAAATGCCCAAAGTCTATACTGTCCACTAAGGCTTTGACAGTTGAATGACAGGGCGTAGATCTTACAGAAGATCAAAAGTGTTTAACAAAAATGCCAACAGGTAAGCTTTTATTGCAGAAGAAACTGCATGTCTCATATGTCATAAAAGCTTCTCTCTTACTTGTCAGCCAACCTACTGAATGTACACCAAACCACCCATGCTGTAGGTGCTGGGACAAATTAACTCCCACGTAGATGCGTAAGAGTTCCTGTCATCCTAAGCCAGCCTAACAATATGACCGAAGATGCTGAACCTGGAAGACGAGGTCAACGGTGGCAAAGAGGCAATGTGGGAAATTACTGCTATTGCATCGCTGAAGGAGGGTATTTTGGCAAGTAACACTATCAAAAAGTGTATATATGCTGTGCATTCCTGCAAATAATATAACCTGGGGACCCACAGCAAACAGTTTGACTTTAACCCTAACTTTTGAGGGAGCCTCAGGCTCTTTCTGCAGCCTAAGGCCTAGGATCCATTTGAATACTAATGCTTGCACTTCAGCACCATAGTTACTTTAAAATAGCTTACCCTAAAATATCTGTGCACTTAAAAATAACCCAAAAAACTGTTTATGAATGAAAAAAAATAAAATCACAATCTATTCAAGGATCTACCTCATCTCACAATGTTGCAAATGATGAAGGAACAAGATGTACTATCATAGGGCCTAAACCAGGCATGTCAAACTAGGTCACACGCAGCCCTCGGTTGGTCGTTTTTTTTTTTTTTTTTTTTAAGGGGGGCATACATCAGTACGCATTAGTGACGTGTAATGGTGTGTATCCTATGTTCTGCAGGCAAATCCTCCTTGTAAATATCCTCCCTTCATGCCCTCTTCATGACAACTGGATGTTGTCCTGAGCAGCTGTCCTAGAACAGTTTGCTCTTGCCAGTAACGTTTTGGGAAAAAAAATGCCTGGTGCTTGTAAGTGTATAATGCATTTTGGTGCCTTTACAGGTGTCAATTTAATGGGCCTTCAGCTTTCAGCATGTTCTTTCAGCTTTTGGCAGGTATTTTTGAACTAAAGGTGTGGAGTGCTGCTGAAAAAGGGGCAGGGACCTGCTATTTGAGCAGAAAACGTATGGCAAACCGCCTGAAAACACACTCGAAAAAATGTCATGTCGCACTTTTCAGGCATTTCCATTGAAGTCTATGGAAACAAAAACTCCATTCTGCCTGAAAAGCGTTTTGCTACAAGCGACGGGATACAAAGAAGTGAACAAGGGCTATTGGAAACCGTAGGTTTTTGCTTGAGTGTTTTTGAGCTTCGAGCTACAAAATGCTCAAGTGTGAACAGGGCCTCACTGTGTTGATGGGGAATAGATTTTCTTTCCTTCCACCCATGGTGGAAGGAAAGAAAACAACCACCTATGGGCTGCCTGAAGAGTTCTAAAATTAAATTAGACTCAAGCGGTTTTCATTGTTATAATGGTTACACTCCATTTCATAATTTTGCAACTGAACACTTCAGGAAGTTTTATGGCATAAAGTGTAATTTGCAATCGGTATATGAATTTTATTTACTGAAGTTATGTTAGTGTGGTCCTCGGCAGACATAGTGCAGCAATTAGATGGATTTATTCCCCTCATTTTGGTCCACTGCTTCAATTGGGTTTGACATGCCTGGTCTACCCAACCAAACAAAATTGGACTTTTGTCCTACCGTAAAATCCATTTCTCTGATGTTCATTGACAGACACAGCTTCAGATCTTCTTAACAATTGGGGTTATACTGCCCCCTACAGGAGTAGGACACTAGGCAGAAAAAATGCTTGCATACGCCTATGGGCAATCCCAGGGGGTATACTTCCATTGTCAGCAATAGGCACTCAGTTTTGTTACAAGCAGTGTCAGAAGAAATCCAACTCCACAGAGGGGTGGGTGCTGTGTCTGTCAATGAACATCAGAGAAATTGATTTTACAGTGAAACAAAAATCCAATTTTCTATTGTTCATTGACAGACACAGTTCCTGATCTTCTTAACCATTGGGACATCCCAAAGCAGTGTTAAACATGAGGGGGGAGAACAACAGAAAAAAATTCCAAGGCTAAACCATAGCCAACCAGGTAACATGGAGCTCAATCAAGAACAACTGGAGCTCACCTGAAAAAAAACAATACACCCTCAAAGAGGACTAGGTCCTCTAAACAGCAGCCTGTAAAACCTTGTGGCAAAAGGAAGCATCCGCAGATGCCAACACATCCACTTTATAAAATGTTGTAAAGGTGTGCAAAGACGACCAGGTAGCCTCCTTGCAAACCTGCATCACTGACGCCTGATGACGGAAGGCCCAGGAAGCACTAAGTGCCCTAGCAGAGTGCGCAATAAAAGGGAAAGGAGGAACATGACTCTAAATTGAATAGGCTTGAAACACCGTCCGTCTGATCCATCTGGAAATGGTCACAGCAGAAGCGGACAACCCCTTCCGAGGTCCGTCCGTGAGCACAAATAGGGAGTCTGACTTCCTAAGAGACTTCGTAGCTGCCAGGTAAACCCTAATTGCCTGAACCACATGCAAGGCAATTTCCTCCGGATGTTTTGGGCCTGGGAAACAGGGAAGGCAAAACATTCAAATGAAAAGCAGAGACAACCTTTGGAAGGAACAACGAACAGGGAGAACCACCTTTTCTCTGTGAACCACTAAGTAAGGTGAACGTCAAGACAACTCCGCCAGCTCCAACACCCTGCAAGCAGAAGTGATTGCCACTAAAAAGTCCACCTTCTGGGATAACGTAAGCAGGGGAACCTCCCCAAGATTTTCAAAAGGAGGTTTCTGGAGGACTAAAAGCACCAAATTGAGGTCCCAAGGCGGCAATGGAGACCGCACCGGTGGAGCCAAGCGTCGAACTCCCTGGAAAAAAGTACACACCAAGGAAAGTGTGGCCAATGGTCATTGAAAGACCGCCGAGGCCTGGCCCTTGATATAGTACTCAAGGCCAGGCGCTGCTCAGCCCCCTGTTGGAGGAAGGTCAAGACCCGAGCCACCAAAAAAGAGCGAGGATGAACCCCAAGAGACACTCACCACGCAATAAACGACTTCCATGTACGATGGCAGATCTTCCTCAAAGTAGATTTTCTAGCTTTTAACAGTGTAGGAATCACTGAATCAAACAAACCTCTATCTTGTAGCACCTGGCTTTCAACAGCCAAGCCGTTAAAGCCAGTGACTGTAAAGCAGGATGGAAGATTGGCCCTTGGGACAGCAGAACTTCCCTGAGAGGAAGTCTCCAATGAACATCGGTGACCAGCCGTACCAGATCGGCAAAGCCAGTCCGGAGTCACTAATATGACCTGAATCCCTTCTGCCTCGATCCTGCACAGAAGTCTTAACAGAAGCTTGAGAGGAGGGCAGTCGTAAATCAGACGGTACTGACCCCACAGAGCCACCAGCACGTCTGTGTCATCCGCCAGAGGGTCCCGAGACAGTGCCACAAAACAAGTGACCATTACCCCTGGTCCAATGCCTGCCAATTTTACACCCCCCTCGGAAAGTGTAAAGCAGAGATGGCTGGAACAAAACGTTCTGCCCACCTTAGAATGCCGGCTACTTCCCGAGCCGCCAGGACACTTCTTGTGCCCCCTTGGTGATTAACATAGGCCACAGCCGTGTCATTGTCCAAATTAATTTGCACAGGACACCCCTGAAGATGATCCGTCCAATGATCCAGACAAAGTCTGATAGCTCGGATCTCCAGTACATTGATCGGCAGCCTGGACTCTTCCAGTGTCCAGAACCCCTGAGCAGAATCTCTTCCGAGAGTGCCTCCCCACCGAGACAGGTTGGCATCCGTGGTGACCACCGTCCAGTACAGGGGGAGGGTTCTTGTCCCATTAGACCAGAATCTCTCTGTGCAGAGATCTCGTGTGGAACTGTGCAAAGGGAAACGCCTCAAAGGCAGACACCATCAGGCCCAGCACACGCATGCAAGTCCTAAGGGATGACCGTCTGCTGGACAACAGAAGTTGAATTGCTTCCTGCAGTTTCTGGAGTTTTTCCAGAGGAAGGAACACTCTGGCTAAAGCCGAGTCCAGAGTCAGAGCCAGATAGTCCAGATTTGTGGACGGAACCAGAGCAGACTTCTGAAGGTTCAGAATCCAATCTAACTTCTTCAGAGTTCGCAGAGTAATCTCCAAGTTGTCCACCAGAGTATTCGGAGACTCCGCTCACAGCAGAAGATAGTCCAGATACCCCAGTACAGTGATTCCCCACTGACGCAACAATGCCAGCACCGGGCCCAACACTTTTGTGAAGACCTGAGGAGCGGAGGCGGGAACAAAGGGTAACGCCACAAACTGATAATGCTCCTCTCCCATGGCAAAGCGGAGGAAGCGCTGGTGACCAACACATATTGAAATGTGAAGGTAAACGACCTTGATATTGATAATAGCAAGAAGAACCCCCTGATTCAGGGATGCCACTACCATGCGAATGGACTCCATTTGAAACTTCTGCACCCACATAAAGCAGTTTAGCGCCTTGAGGTCCAGAATTGGACGCACCTTGCCCTCCTTCCTGGGGACTGCAAACAGGTTTGAATAAAACCCCTGAAAATGTTCCAAAGTCGGAACCGGGACAATCACCCCTTGATTCAGCAAGTCTTGCACTGCCCCAAAGTAAGCGGTCTGGGGACAGGAGCAAGTTGGAGGGAAAAAACCTTTCCGGAGGGTAAGAACGAAACTCGATCTTGTAGTCAGACTTCGTGGACCCACTTTTCTTGTACCAGGGAGGTCCACAGGTCCAAAATCCAGCGAAGAGTCCCTCCAAACCCACATATGGGTGAAGGTGCCCTTTCATGCTGAGGGAGCCTTGTCTGCAGGTCTGGAGAAGCCCACTCTCGGCTTGATCCCTTGTCATGAGATCCTAAGGGACGAAAAAACTTCTTAAGAGCAAAGAAGGATGGACCACATCTACGACGGGGATCCTTGGCCTTACTAGCCTGCGGAAAAAAGGTACTCTCCCCCCTGTGAGACCCTAAATGATGTCATCCAGGTAAGCTCCAAACAGGTGATCCCCTAGGAAGGGGAGATAAGATGAGGCCTTCTTAGAGTCTGGTCCGCAGACCATGATTTAAGCCAGATAACACGCCTAAGGACCACTGCTGAGACAGACAGCCATGGGATCAGAAGAGCCGCATGCAAAGAGGCATCACAGACAAACTGCAGCCCCTGGACCAACTGGTCCGCCAGCTCAGCAAAGGCAGGGGGAAGCTGATCCCCCTCCAGGTCCTGGCCTAAAAGCTTGGCCTACCCGGTTAAAGTTTGGGACACCAGGGCAATAGTAAAAACTGGCCTAAGTGTCGAACCAGCCACAGTGTACATAAGGCGGGCCACAGCCTCTGCTTTTCTGTCAGCCGGGTCCTTAAAGGCGGGGGACTCAACTGGAATCATGGTTGTTTTGTTTAACCTAGAAACCAGAGAGAGTCCACCACAGGTGGGACAGTACACTTTTTAAGCAGGGAGTCCTCATAAGGGTACCGCATAGCATAGCAAAACGTTTAGGGACCACCAGGGGGCGATTTGGACAACCCAACTGTTCAGCGACAATTTTGTCAAAATAAGTGGGAAAGGGGAACATCGTTGCCGCTCTGGAGGGCTTGTGTGTGCAAAAAAGAACCAACGTTTCCAATGCAGCATCAGCCATATCACTCCATTTTTGAAGTCTCACGCTCAGATACAATCAGTAAATCCACCAGCGCCTTTTCATGTGTGGCTACAGGAGCAGAGGAATCATCCTCGCTTTCTGAGAAATCAGGGTGTGTGGATACAGACCCAACAGGGTGACTCATGTCCACGGGGGCTGAATCAGATTCAGGATCTGCTGAGACATATGAGGCAGGTGAAGGCG
The DNA here is from genome assembly GCF_965119305.1 of Pelophylax lessonae. Lineage (NCBI taxonomy): Eukaryota > Metazoa > Chordata > Amphibia > Anura > Ranidae > Pelophylax > Pelophylax lessonae. Next base: position 115,926,493 of record NC_138768.1, read on the forward strand.
GGGGCTGCTTTTTGCTACTCTGTTTCCCCAGGACCCAATCCACATTGGAAACCAAAGACTCCAGGACTGCCATCAGTTCAGTAAGGGATTGTTGGGACTCGGAGTGCCTGGCAGCCTCTAAGAGGGGATCAGGTGGGGGAAATATGCTCCAGGGACTCTATGAGTGAGAAAGGGGGACCCACAAAAAAAGTGTAAAAACACTGCTACGATCCTAAAGCAGAAAGAGAGAGGACCCCACCAGACTCACCACCCACCACTCAGGCACTGCAGCACACACATGCGGCGATCAGGAAGAGAAAGATCCAGGAATCAGCACCAGGAGATAAGAAGGGGCTCCCACCACCAAAATCACCACCCATATATGCTTCACAGTCATGGCCGCCACTATTAGAAATGAGAAACCACTAGAAAATGGCCACCGAGCCTACACAAACATGGACACTGAATCTACAGCACACAGGCTACAAGAAAATAGTGGCCCCACATGGCTCCTGGGGGGCGGGGGGTCCTGGCAGGGGCTCCCACTAGGTACAGCACCCTCGCCAAAAGCCGATCATCCGGTCGCCGGCAGCACCCTAGTCTGACCTGAAAAGGTGGTATGGCCACCCCATGGGGTGAGAAGAGGCAGAAGAGGGGTGAAGTATCCGCAGGGACGCTGCATAGGAAGGAAGAGAACACGGGGGTCCGACGGACCCAGGGAGGGGCCCACGTGCACCCCAAAACCCTCCAGGGAGAGAGGGGGGACAGCTACTTACCATACCAGGAATAGGGTGGGTATCACTCCAGACATAACCTCTGTCAGCCAGGAGCAATGCTGCAACTCATGCCGAGGCCAGGTCGTATGCGACCTTGCAAGAGGTTTACCTCGCAGGCCCACCCCCCATCCAGTGGGGCTATGTCGCGGCCAACCAAACGCGCGGAGCTGAGGATTGTGCGCGCTGGCCAGACTGGGGTAACCACTGGATTTTTAAAAATATCCAGCCCGTCGCCCAGTCCAGCAGCTGATTGTAGATTGTCACAGGAAAAATAGAAAAATCCAGTAAAAAGGAAAAAATTGCCAGGACTGAAGATCCCAGCAAGGAACTAGATTCCTTACTCTCTGGCAGAAAAAAATTGAGTGCTGAGAGTGGGAGTATACCCCCTGGGACTGCCCATAGGCGTAGTCAAGCTTTTTTTTCTGCCTAGTGTAGGGGGCAGTATAACCCCAATGGTTAAGAAGATCAAGAGCTGTGTCCGTCAATGAACGATAGAGAAATTGGTATTCATATTTTTAGTGCCGGTTCACACTATAGCGTGTGCGGCGATCGCATGTAATATCGGAGCGCACTGCTCCCTTATTACATGTGATCTCCTGTGCGGATGCAAATTCAGCCATACACTTTGTATGGCTAAATTCGCAATCCACCCGCACAAAAGACGCACAGGACCCTTTTTTTCAGCTGCATCAGGATCGGATCGCACAGTGGTTCACCCGGCACTTATGGACATAAATTGAGTAAAACGGTCACAAAAAAAAAAAAAAAAGCAAATGACATCCTCATATGGTTATCTGCACAGCACACAATGTCTCCAATGTCAACATGTAACATTACAGTTTTGTTTAGTACTAAAATCCCAGAAGGAACAATTGTTGGTCAGTTTCAGTTTTATGCTTTGTGAAAATAGTGAGCAGATATATAAAGGTTTTCTTATTTTATGTCTTTTTTTAACGTTGATTCCTTGCTTCACAATGATTGCACCATGGTGGTTAAAAAAAAAAAAAAAAAAAACTAAATAAAAATAGTCACTATGGGTGAAAATGACCAGCTGGGCTCACAGGGTGGCTGTCATCATTATCACAAATTTGGTTTAAAAAAAAAAAAAAAAAAACTTCACAAACATGTTGGAACATGAAGAAGAGTCTTGTGATCCAATTCATATGTTCATACGCTTACCACCACACTGTGGTAAACAGATAGTAAAGAAAAAGATGTATAGAGTTTTGTGGGTAAGTACATCATATAATGCCCACTTGGTGAGACCAATCGAAGAGTCCTTAGAGGAGCAGTGCCCACGGTTAAATTAGTCCACTTTGGCCTTCCCTTCCGCACCGTCCTCATTCAGTTTATAGTTCCCAACGTACTGGGGGATCCCTTCATTTTTGTCTTCTACATTCCCATTGTAGAACTGCTATGTGCTCCTTTTCCTAAAAATTACAAGAAAAAAATGATTATCTTCACTATTTAAAAAAAAAAAAAAAACCTTTTTATCAATCTGAAGGTGCCACTGCACTATAAAGATAGTAGTGTGCCTCCTGTTAATGTTATAACTGTCATACAGAATTACAGTATTTGAAAAAAATAAAAAATGTAAACAAAAATCCCAGCACTAGAAAGACTTGCCCAGCTGTTCCAGAAAGTACATCTGAAAGACCAAAACATACATGAAAATCTAATCCTCATTCTTTTAATAAGCATAAGGGTCAGTTCACACCTTTTTTCTGCAGTAAGACGTCAGTGCGATGGGGCGCCATTCGTTTTGAATTGCACTCTAACACAATCAGGTAACACAATCCCGAAAAATAGGTCAAGCCATATTGGGGTGCGCTGGCAACCTATTTAAAATGTCTTAAAGCAATATGTGTTTATATATGAGGAAACAAAGTGGCTTAGTCTATAGCACCTTTGTCCGGCAGCACTAGTGTCGTCACTTCGATCCCAACCACACCACTACCTGCATGGAGTTTGCATACTCTCCCTGTGCCTGCGTGGTTTCCTCCAGGTATTCCAGTTTCCTCTCACACTTCAAAGACATGCTGGTAGGCTCCTGTCTAAATTGGCCCCAGTATGTTTATGAATGTGTGTTTGGGACCTTAGATTGTAAGCTCTATGAGGACAGAACTGATGTCAATATATAATGTTGCTGGAGTTATATCAATAGCTTAAACAAAAAAAAAAAAAAATATATATATATATATCTGAAAGATAGATGGATAGAGAGAGATAGATAGAGAGATAGAGAGATAGATGTGCATTGCTGCACCAGAACATGAGAAGCTGTCCAAAAGCAGTGCAAAGAGGAGATCTCAGGGGAGAAATTCCCACTCTCTTATGTCTGCAGATGAAAATATTATCCCGTGTACATTACTTTATACTGAATAAAGGACAGATTTTCATCAACTATGAAATGCAGTGAGTCTCAAATTCCTCTATTGCTATAAAAAAGAATTTAAAAAAAGCAGGTTTTCTTTTTTTTTTAAATTTGTTTCAGATACACAAAAGGAAGTAAAAGGAAACGTCCCTAGAGAGGGACAGGTGTCTCCAGTGGAAGAGTTACGCGCTATTCCTATTTCAGAGGCAACTGTAAAATATTTGATTTCCCATTATTGCTGTTAATCTCCACAGCAGGGGGGATAGAAGACCGCAAATAATACGTAACCCTTTCCAAAAGCTTTGCAAAAACTAGCTCTGTGCTATGGCAAAAACATTTGCCAACAAAATGTTGGAAACACACGTTCAGTTAGTGACAAGTAGAATCTGAGTACTACCTTCTAGGAGTAGGAGACCTAGAAACCCTTTTTGCTGTTTTGGAATTTCGGGGTGATTTGGAAACACTTCGACTCCTCCTTTTGCGTCTTTCTCTGCAAAAAAATGAATAAAATTACATCATAAAATAACTAGAATTGTGAGGACAGACCTAGTAGATGTTTAAAATGATCTATAAATCCAATTTTGATCATCAGCTAAACAAGTCAGATTTGTGCCATACATGAGTCTTTATACAAAGCCACGACACCCTAAAAACATAAGTAGTAAATCTGCACAGTGGTATGCAAATGGACAGTGTCTGGCAGGACGTAAGTATCGTTACCAGAAGATGGCCATTATTGGCAGCCTCTAGCACATGACCCTCAGGTATCACTGACAGAGCAATTCCTACATTACTGGACTAGCATTTTATATCGACAATACTTTTATTGTAGAAGAGACTACGGGGTTGATTTACTAAAACTGGAGACTACACTGAAGGAAGGGTGCGTTCCCTATGCACCATAAGCCCTAGGTATTTAAATGTAACTTTTATTAATTCCTATAAAACATTATCTGGACTGTAAATACAGTATCTCACAAAAGCACACCCCTCACATTTTTGTAAATATTTTATATCTTTTTAGGTGACAACACTGAAGAAATGACACTTTGCTACACTGTAAAGTAGTGAGTGTTACATAGTAATTGAGGTTGAATAAAGACAGTCCATCCAGCTCAACCTGTTCCAGTTCAGTGTACAGCTTGTATAACAGTGTATATTTGCTGTCCCCTCAAAATAACTCAACACACAGCCATTAATGTCTAAACCGCTGGCAACAAAAGGGAGTACACCCCTAAGTGAAAATGTCCAAATTGGGCCCAATTAGCCAAAGAGTGTCATGTGACTCGATAGTGTTACAAGGTCTCAGGTGTGAATGGGGAGCAGGTGTGTAAAAAATAGAATTTTTGTAAGAACTTACCGTAAAATTCTTTTCTCTGAGTCCTCTGACAGTCGCCGCCCACTCAGACAGTCTTCACTACTAGAAAACATTCACAAAACCTTGTATAGACACACCTACAGGGGGCTGTCCCTCTGGTCCAATATCCCCCTGCTAGCAGCATTCCCAATTCAGTTTGGTAGCAAGCAGTATATAGGTCCATGAACCCCAAAAGAGGGGAGGGAGGCGGCGACTGTCAGAGGACTCAGTGAAAAGAATTTTACAGTAAGTTCTTACAAAAATTCTATTTTCTCTTACGTCCTCTGACAGTCGCCGCCCACTCATACAGTCTTCACTACTGGGATGTCCCAAAGCAGTGTAGATGTAAGGGGTGGGAGACGTAACCGTCTAAAAGGCAACGCAGCACCCAGTTCAGAGAAAATAACCTTATCTTGAACCAGAAAGGTAAAACACTGGGTAACAGGAAAGCTCAACAGGAGCGAACAAACCCAGGAAAGCAAAAGAACCAAGGGGGAAAAAACCCCAACAGGAGGGGACAGGCTAAAAAACGGCATGTCTCCCCTAAGGCACTGCCGCACTCAGAACTTTGCGGCCAAAGGAGGCATCTGTCGATGCCAAAACATCAAGTCTGTAAAATTTTGTAAAGGTGTGCACGGACGATCAGGTCGCCGCTTTACACACCTGGGACACTGACGCCTGATGGCGGAAGGCCCAAGACTCGTTCACCGCTCTGGTAGGGTGCGCCGTGACAGGGAAAGGTGGAACTTGTTCCCTAAGCGAATAAGCCTCTACAATCGTCTGTCTGATCCATTTAGAAATGGTTGCCGCAGACGCAGCCATACCCTTCCGAGGTCCCTCAGGAAGGACAAAAAGAGAATCCGACTTCCTGAAGGATTCAGTAGACGACAGGTAAACCCTGTTTGCCCGGACTACATCCAAGGAATGCAAGGCAAACTCCTTAGGATGCTTAGGTTTCGCACACAGCGAAGGCAAGACAATGTCCTCGTTGAGATTAAAATCGGACACCACCTTTGGAAGGAAAGATTGATGAGGTCATAAGACCACCTTATTCCTATGAACAACCAGATAGGGGGAGCGGCAAGACAGGGCCGCCAACTCCGACACTCTGTGAGCAGATGTGATCGCCACCAGAAAGGCGACTTTCCGTGACAGCGCAGGCAGAGGAATCTCCCGGATGTTCTCAAGGGGAGGACGTTGCAAAACGGACAGAACCAAATTCAAGTCCCAAGTAAGCAAAGGGTGCCCTCCTAGGGGGAGCCAGATGACGCACCCCTTGAATAAAGGTGCGGATCAAGGAATTTGACGCCAAAGGGCGCTGGAAGAGAATGGTCAGCGCAGATAACTGACCCTTAATAGTGGTCAGTGCTGGTCCACACCAGATTGCAGGCAGGCTAACACCCTCGCCACCGAAAAGGAGTGAGGATGGAAACCCTGCAATTCACACCAGGTGAAATAAGCCTTCCAGGTACGATAATAAATCTTACCGGACGAGGCCTTCCTATCCTGAGTAAGGCAGGAATTAGGGCTGAACGATATCGATATGATATCGACTATCGTTCTGTGGCCGTAGGCGATATTCATATCGCCGAGGTCACGATATTTGCATAGGCAGGGGGAAGGGACTCGGAGGAGTACAGGAGGACTCACAGACTTCCGTGTTAGGCAGGGAGAAGTCGGGACACTTCAGCGGTGAGCATACACTGACTCACTCGTGCACTGCAGCCCGCCCCACACATTCAGTGAGTCTCACTCTCCGCCCTAGTTTTCTCAATGGCACATTCAGGGAGCCAATCCCGCCGTGATTAGCTGCACAGCTAACCAATCACGCGTGCCTGCACACCTGATTGGTTCCGCTGTGCCGCTACTCACGGCGTGATTGGCTCCCTGAATGTGCCATTGAGAAAACTAGGGCGGAGAGTGAGACTCACTGAATGTGTGGGGTGGGCTGCAGTGCACGAGTGAGTAATGTATGCGGCTGTGCTCCTTTCCCGGCTCCTAGTCCACCGCTCCAGCCTCCTACCACCACCACTATGAGAGACTGTCTGTCACTGAATATTCTGATCGATTCCACAGTCCACACTGACTGACTGTCACTGAGTAATTGATGTTACCATATTAACCCTGACCTGCCCAGTGCCCTGTATCTGCAATTAAAATTTACAAGGCTGCCTGCATGCTTCCTGATTTCCATTCCCAGCATCCTTCCCAATCCCTACAGTGTCAGTAACATTAACCCTATGGTACAAGGCTGCAGTGTGCACTGAATCCCATTCCCTACAGTAACATACATTAACCCTGTATGGTCAGAAAGGCTGGATTGACGGGTCCCTCAATATCGCAATATATATCGTTGAAAAAAAAATATCGCAATATATTTTTTTTCCAATATCGTGCAGGCCTAGCAGGAATGACCGCCAACGAGAGACCCCGATCTCTCAATACCTGGCTTTCAACAGCCACGCCGTTAAAGCCAGCAACTGTAAAGCAGGATGGAAGATTGGCCCCTGAGACAGCAGATCGTCTCGTAATGGGAGCCGGCCAGGGGGGCTCGATGACCAATTGTACGATGTCCTCGTACCAAGACCTGCGCAGCCAGTCTGGGGCCACTAGAATCACCAACTCGGTTCTGAGGGCAACCTGCGAAGGAACCTGGACAGCAATTGCATCGGGGGAAGGCATAAATCAGGCGATACCGATTCCAAGGCACTACCAACGCGTCTGAGGCGTCTGCCAGAGGGTCACGCGTTCATGTCACGAACCTTCCCACCTTGTTGTTGAGCCGTGATGCGAACAGATCCACATCCTGGGATCCCCACCGCGCACACAGCATCTGAAACACCTCCGGGTGCAGGGACCATTCCCCCTGGTCCAGGGTCTGACGGCTCAGATAGTGGGCCTGCCAGTTCTCCACACCTGGAATGTGAACTGCCGAAATCGCAGGGACCTGCGTCTCAGTCCAAGACAGAATCTCGGCCACTTCCTTGGCCGCCCCGGCACTCCTGGTGCCCCCTTGGTGATTTATGTAAGCCACCGCAGTTGCGTTGTCCGTCTGCACACGCACAGGGCGGCCCCGAAGATGATCTGACCAACGGAGCAAACATAGTCTGATCGCTCGCAGTTACAAGATATTGATCGACAGGGAGGATTCCACCTCCGACCAAGTGCCCTGGGCAGACAAATTGCCCAGAACGCCACCCCAGCCCGACAGGCTGGCGCCCGTGGTGACCATGACAACGGCCGGAAGGATTTCCCTTCCGTCAGAGCCGGAGACTGGAGCCACTACAGAAGATCCGCTCTGACTTGGTGGCTCAAAGAGATCCTCCTTTCCAAGGAATGAGGACGTCTGTCCCACCTGGCCAGAATCTCCGCTTGCAGAGATCGTGTGTGGAACTGTGCAAATGGTATTGCCTCGAAGGCTGACACCAATCCCAGGGACCGCATGCAGGTCCTGAGCGATGATGACTAGTTGTCCCTGAGGGACCTGACCTCGTTCTGCAGAGTCCGGAGTTTGTCCTCCGGCAGGAAGACTTTTGCTTGGGCGGAGTCCAGAATCATCCCCAAGTAAGGGAGGCGAACAGAATGAGACAATAAATCAATTAAATGGGGAAACCAGCGCCTAGGAAGCTTAAGCCACTAAACCATAGCAAAAGCTATGTGGCAAGTAAGGAAAATAAATTAGGCGCAATATCTGTGAAAAAATTGTATGACGAGAAAAAAAAAATTGTATGACGAGAAAAAAAAAATGGTGGTGGTGAATAAATATGGAATGGTAGTGAAATTAATATAAAACAAAAAATGCTAAAGCAAATGTATGCTAATTATAAGTGCTAGTGCAAACATATATGCTAATAAGCACCTGAAACCAATTGCTTGGTATGTATGGGTGCAAACTTAAGGTGCTGGTGCTTCAGTGCAATGGTGTATACTTATAAACAATAATATTCATAAACCCAAAAAATTACCAATCAGCAAAAAATAATTATATCACAAAAATATATTTTGTGTGCAAAAAGTGCAAGTGCAAAAAAGAAAAAATGCAAACAATGCGAGCATTAGTAAAATACTAAAAAAAAAATATTTCTCAAACTTAATAATCTCATATCAAACAATTAAAAATAAAGTCCATTGAATAAAGTTCATAATTATAATCCTCCCGTGCAGAAAAGTGCCAATAGTGCTGAAAAATAAATAAATTCCAATGTGCTTGTGATGTGTCAGTGAGGATCCTTCCACCACAGTAATTAGTGCCTGGGTAAACTCACCAGATATATTGCTGGTAAAATTACAAACCAGCAATCAAGCTTTGTTCACACTTTAATTAATCCTTGACCTCCTCTCTCCTTGGTCACCGCAGCTCAGGTTTAAATTAGTGGAATCACAGAGGGATAAAGAGGGATGCCACACATAGCGTTATACTGCATAATAAGACTATTTTATTTGTAAAAGATAAATTCCATAACACTCACAAGGATGGTGTCTACCAGACACTAGGGATCTGTGCTGAGTAACATTAATCCTCTGCTCAAGCCGTCCGTGAGCAGGGATATATGAAAGCAGTTCCTTTTCAATGCTTGAACAGTGCAGTCTCAGTGTCCTGTAAGCCACGCCCTACCGGTTTCCTCACCTGACTTCTTCTCTGGGTGGTCTGACACGTCGGACGAGAAGGAGACAATGTCGACTTCAGAAAATTGATGGTCCACCCGAACTCCTGAAGCATCTGAACCGTGGTTGACAGATCGCGCAACAGAGTGGCACTGGAACTCAACCTTAATAGGAGATCGTCCAGATACCCAATGATTGCAATCCCCTGCACCCGCAACAGGGCCAGGACAGGAGCCGTGCATTTACCGCCAGTGACCCCCTTCACCAATTCGTCCAGGGAGTCCCCAAAAAGGCGATTCCCTGCATAAGGGATGTCAGACACCATCTTCTTGGAAGACTGGTCGGCCGACCAGCTTTTCAACCACACGATGCGACGGACCGTCACTGCGACTGCAGATAAGCGTGAGACTAAAGGGGCCTCATCCAAGGCCGCGTCACACAGGTATAAAACAGCCTGAATAATTTGGTCCACCATCTCCAGAGTAGCAGGAGGGGCGGAATCAGCCACAAGGGTGCGTCTTAGCACCTTAGTCCACTCCACCACAGCCTGAGAGACCATTACTGAGGCGAACACGAGTTTCATCAAGGAACCTGCTACCAGATAGGAGTGGCGGGTAAGAGACTCCACCCGCCTATCCGCCGGGTCTCTAAACACTGGAGAATCCTCCACGGGCATCAAAGTGGCTTTATTCAATCTGGACACAGTGTGGTCCACCTTAGGGGCCACAGTCCAGCACGAATCCACCAGAGACGCAAAGGATAATGGTACTGAAACCGCTTAGGCACCACAAAATTGCGCTTTAAATTGCGGCATTGTTCGTTTAACTGTTTCGTTAAACTCAGCAGGACAGGAAAACACCTGAACCGACTTCTGGGCTTTGCGGGTCCCAAAGGAAGACCGCTTACCCGGCAGGTGGGGCTCATCTTTTAAATGTAGCGTGTCTTTAACAGATCTAATGAGCGCAGACATTGCAGCGCGTTCTCTTGCGGACCCGGAGAGGGAATCCTCCACCTCCTCCCCATCTGAGACCCTTCAGGGGGTACACTGTCCGTGGCAACCATATCTGGCCCTGAATCAGAAGACTGAGAAAGCCTGGGCCTTTTCTAGAAGCCCGCTCAGACATCAACAGATCCACTTTGGACGCCAAAGTTGTAAGTGCAGCAGTAAGTGAGACTATTGCAGAGGATTCAGGAGTACCTGAACCCTCCACCAGAGCTAGGGGGAATTTGCTATCCTGGGACTCCATCAGAGCACTTAGAGATTAAATGGCATTGGCCCTTTAAATAGGCGATAACTGCGGTTCCCACCGCAATGCACCGAAATTAATAACTAGCCTGTGCTACAAAGCACTGAAAAGAAATAACTGCCAGCAGAGATATAAACCAGAAAAAACAGCAGAAAATACCCCAGAAGTGTGCTACGCTGCCAGCTCGATCTGTGTGCCAGGAGAAGGAAATGATGTCACGCCACTAGAGGCAGAACATAGTTCTGAGCCACAAGAAAATGGTTGCTAATGTAAGTCTATGGGGGAGGCTCAGAGAAAATGGCCGCTGAGCACATTGAGGAAACACATTGCCCACATTAAAGATGGCTCCCGAAGGGCGCCAAAGGATTACAGTAAATGGCTGCTGCCCTCACAATGAGGCCAAACAGCCTGCCCAAACCTGAAATGGCGGCCCCGCGTTTTTACACCGACTGCGGCCCCCACAAACATGTCTGTACCCCCACAACGTTGCACAAGCACCACAGGGACTCAGGGACCCCCGAAAACCCCCCACACCGCGGCAGAACCACTATAGCGGCCCCGCAGGGACTGGGAAGGGACACACAGGGACCGTACTGACAGACATGAGGGGGATATCACAGACTCCACATAGACTGCCATCCCCATAACAGAGGCCCCACATACACCCCCCGACAGATAATGCCATAGACAGAGGGGTAGTATGGTACTCACCGCCCAGCGAAACGTGGGTACCGCTCTGTGACAGGAAGCCTCCCACTTCGGGTGGGGGTGCCGTCAGCCGAGCAGGACGCTAGCAACACGCGGCGTACCGCAGTTGAGACATCTCAGTGAAGTAGCCACTTCGCAGGCTTGTCCCTGAGGACAGGGACAGGTCGTTTGCGAGGCCTGGGCGTACGCATAGCCTGCTAACGCTCGATGGCAGGCTGGGATTCCGTAAGGCTGTAGGATAACACGTGCAATTTCCAGCTCCGCAAACGCTGTAGTCTTCCGAAGTCTGACTAACTAAGCGCAGGAACAAATAAAAAGCCATCAGTGTAAATAAAAATCACTTTTTCAGAAATAAAAACATAAGAAGAAAGGCTGAGACTGCATGCCCAGCCAAGGGAAGCCTGCTTACTCTGCCTATTCTTCTTGACCACTGGGATATCCCAAAACAGTGTCAAACATGAGGGGTGGGAAAAAAAAACAGCAGAAAAAAATTCCCAAAGGCTAAACCTAGCCAACCAGGTAACATGGAGCTCAACCAGGAACAACTGGAGTGCACCTGAAAACAATACACCCTCAAAGAGGACCAAATCCTCTCAAACAGCAGCCTGCAAAACTTTGCGGCCATAAGCAGCATCCGCAGATGCCAACATATCTACTTTGTAAAATTTTGTAAAAGTGTCCACAGATGACCAGGTGGCCGCCTTGCAAACCTGTATTACTGACACCTGATGACGGAAGGCCCAGGAGGCACTAAGCGTCTGCGTAGAATGCGCCTTATCAGGGAAAGGAGGAACCTGACCCTTGATTGAATAGGCCTGCACTACCGTCTGTCTGATCCATCTGGAAATGGTTGCAGCAGACGCGACCAACCCCTTGCGAGGTCCATCCGTAAGGACAAAAAAGGGAGACTGATTTCCTAAATGACTCGGTTAACCCCTGGTACATCCTGATCACCCAAACCACATCCAAAGAATGCAAGGCAATCTCCTTAGGTTGCTTAGGACACAGGGAAGGCAACACAATTTTGTCATTCAGAGGGAAACCGGAGACGACTTGGAAGGAATGACTGAAAAGGGCGAAGCACCACTTTATCTCTGTGAACCACCAAAATAAAGTGAATGACAAGACAAAGCTGCCAGCTCGAACAGCCTGCGTGCGGAAGTAATCGCCACCAAGAAGGCCACCTTCTGGGACAATGTAAGCAGGTGAATCTCTCAAATATTTTTAAAAGAACCGACAGCACCAAATTGAGGTCCCACGGAGGCAACGGAGACCGCACAGGCGGAGCCGAGTGGAGAACCCCCTGAACAAAGGTGCGAACCAAGGAATGCGTAGCCAAAGGACAATGAAAGAAAATTGCCATGGCTGAAACCTGGCCCTTGATGGTACCCAAGGCCAGGGGCTGTGCCACCGAACAGAAACCCACAGAGACTCATACTACGCAATGTACGACTTCCAGATTCGATGGTAAATCTTCCAAGAGGTAGATTTCCCAGCTTTTAACAACGTGGGAATCACCGAGTCAGACAGACCCCTATCCTTCAGCACCTGGCTTTCAACAGCCAAGCCGCTAAAGCCAGCTACTGTAAAGCAGGGAGGAAGATCTGCCCTTGGGCCAACAGGTCTTCCCTGAGAGGAAGTCATCAAGGGACAACGGCAATCAGCCGTACAAGGTCGGCATAGCAAGACCGGTGAGGCCAGTCGTGGGCCACAAGAATGACTGAAATTCCTTCTGCCTTGATCCTTCGCAGATGTCTCTGCAGAAGTTTGAGAGGGGGAAAGGTATCTGTATCATGGGCAAGAGGATCCCAACACCTTGCCACAAATCTCTGCACCTTCCTGTTGAGACGCGAGGCCAACAGATCCACCTCGGGAGTTCCCCACCGGAGACAGTTGATGAAACACCTCCAGATGAAGTGACTATTCTCCTTGGTTTAAGGCCTGTCGATGGAGTTAATCTGCCTGCCAATTTTCCACCCCTGGAATATGCACAGCCGAGAGCGCTGGAACGAAACGTTCCGCCCACTTTAGAATGCTGGCTACTTCCCGAGCAGTTAGGACGCTTTTGGTTCCCCCTCGATGATTGACATATGCCACGGCCGTGGCATTGACTGATTGAATCCATACCAGACACCCCTGAAGACAAACTGTCCAATGGGCCAGACAAAGTTTGATCGCCCAAAGTTCCAGTAAGTTGATTGGTAGCCTGGACTCCTCCCTGTCTAAGAGTGGGAGAGCGAAGCCACCAAATCAGGGACACTCTCGTACCCGGGCTCAATAGGATCAGATTGCCCAAAGACTGTGGATTCTTGTCCCACTTGGCAAGAATCTCCCTTTGCAGAGATCTTGTATGGAACTGTGCAAATGGAACCACCTCGAAGGTAGACACCATCAGGCCTAGCACCCGCATGCAAGTCTGGAGAAATGACCGACTGCTGGACAACAGAAGTCGAATGGCATCTTGCAGCTTCTGGAACTTGTCCAGTGGGAAAAACACCCTGGCTGAGGCCGAGTCCAGAGTCAGACCCAGATAGTCCAACTTGGTGGACGGAACCAGAGCAGACTTCTGAAAATTTAGAATCCACCCGAACTCCTGCAGAGTCCGCACAGTGAGGTCCAGGTTGTCCTGTAGAGCAGTTGGAGATTATGCTCATAGAAGAAGATTGTCCAGGTACCCCAGCACCACAATCCCCCGCTGTCACAACAATGCTAACACTGGGGGCCAGCACTTTTGTGAACACCCGAGGAGATAAGGCGAGACCACAAGGTAACGCAACAAATTGATAATGTTCCTCACCCACGGCAAAGCGAAGAAAAAGCGGATGCCCGACATATATGGGGATATGAAGGTAAGCGTCCTTGATATCGATAGAGGCCAGAAGATCTCCTTGATGAAGGGATGCCATTACTGTGCGAATGGATTCCATCTGGAATTTTTGTACCTGCATAAGCGGTTCAAGGCCTTGAGGTCCAGGATTGGACGAACTTTGCCTTCCTTCCTGGGAACAGTAAATAGGTTTGAATAAAACCCCTAAAAACATTCCAATTCTGGAACCAGTACAATGACCCCCTGTAAAAGCAGATCTTGCACCGCCCCGAGGAGACCTCGCAGGCGATCTGGGGACAAATGCAGGTTGGAAGGGAAGAACCTTGCCGGAGGCCAGGACCGAAACTCGATCCTGTAACCAGACCGAATCAGCTCGTGGACCCACCTGTCTTGAACCAAGGAGGTCCCCAGGTCCGGAAGGAAGCGAAGACGCCCCCACCCCAGATACAGGTGAGGGCGCCCCTTCAGGCAGAAGAGGGCTTGTCCATGGGTCTTAGAGGGACCCGCCCTCGGCCTACCAGACCACGGCCTCTTAGAACCTCCTGAGAGGGTTCGAATTAGTTTCGATGATCCCTTGTCCTGAGATCCTGAGGAAAGAAAGGACCGCTTGTGAGCCGAGAAGGAAGGGCCATGTTTGCGACGAGACTCCTTGCTCCTGGTAGTCTGCAGAAGAGTACTCTCCCCTCCCTGTAAGACCCTTAATGATCTTATCCATGGAAGCTCCGAAAAGGCGAACTACCTTCTTGGGATCTGCGAAAACCGAAATGTACCAGCGTCTCCGACGCAGCTGCGTCCTCCAGTTTTAAAGCTTCCCGCACTATACAATCAGTGCATCCACTAGCACATTTTCATGCACAGCCGTAGTGGAAGAAGAATCATCCTATCAGAGAACTCGGGGGGTGCGTGGGCGCAGACCCAGTAGGGTGACTTGCGTCCGCAGCGACCAGACGAACTTTAGAATCTGAGGAGACAGAGGATGCAGATGAAGGTGGGGGGCGCTTTTTGCCCGTCCTGTGTTTCAGGACCATATCTACCCTGGACAATAGTGACTCTAGGACCGATGTCAGAGCAGACAAAGCAGACAGACCCAGAGGGCACCACAGCCTCTGAGAATAGGTCAGGTGGTGAGACATGCTCCAGAGACTCCTTGGATTAACCCGGGGACCAGTAGAAAAAAAAAAAAAGGAAAAATTACAGCTAAAAATCCCCCCACCACTGCACAAGCGGCACCACAAGTCCCAGCGCACCAAATTTGCTGTTAAAGCAGAAAGAATGAGGCGTTTTGCACCCCCAGGGACACACCACCACCGACTAAGGATAGAGCAGAACGCCACCAGGCTGCACGCTGCGCAGCGATCAGAGGAGGAGGAAATCCAGGAAGTAAACACTGGAGTCCCACCGCTGAGTCAACGCTCCATAGGCTTCAAAAACATGGCCGCCACTTTATATCTGGGAAACTACAAGGAAATGGCCGCCGGACTACAAAATATGGCCGCCAATACCTGCAGCAGCCATTCATGACAAAATGGCAGCTACACGCGGCGCCCACGTGGCTCCCGGGACCCCCAGAAACTAAAGGGCAGTAAGAATGGCACCCACCAGGACCACCCCCCCCCCCAACAAAAACATGTTTTTAGAAGCCCCCCGATCACCTGCTAAACACCCCCGCACAGACATAACAGGTATGTTGGAGTGTAGGAGTGGGTAAATGGGTGTGGTCCACAGGGAGACCACGATAAATGAAGGGGGACGCTATGTGGGAAGGAAGTGAACCCGGAGATCTGACGGTCCCTGGGAGAGGCCCACGTCCACCCCAAAAGGCCACAAGTTGCAGGGGGTACACTACTTACAGATCACCCCACCATCGGAATGGGGGTGCTGCAGGCCAGAGGTACGCTGCGACTTGGTCATAACCAGGTCTATGCGTCCTCGTTAGACATTTAAATCGCCGGCCAGCCCCCGTCCAGTGGGGCTATGTCACGGCCGACCTAGCGCGGAGCTGAGGTCCGGTCGCACCCGCTGGCTGGACTGGGGAGACCATAAGGATACAGAATATCCAGTCCGTCGCCCAGTCCAGCAGTTGATTGTAATTCTCACAGGAACAGAAAATAACAAAAGAGGAAAAAAATGGATTTTTGTCTTACCGTTAAATAATTTTCATAATGTTCATTAACGGACACAGCGTCATATCTTCATTTGACGGATGGGTTATACTGTGCTTCCTAGGAGTAGTTAACAGAGCTTTAACTACGCCCATGGGGCAGTTCCAGGTGGTATACTCCCACTTCCTGCTTTAGGATCTCAGTTTAAAACCAAGCAGTGTCAGAAGAATACATAACCCAACTCCACAGAGGGGTGGGTGTTGTGTCCGTCAATGAACATCAGAGAAAAGGATTTTACGGTAAGACAAAAATCCAGTTTTCTCTTTCGCTCATTGATGGACACAGCGTCAAATCTTCATTCGACAGATGGGACGTCCCAAAGCAGTATCAGCATGAGGGGTGGGTAACAAACACAGCAAGAAACAATTCCCAACAGGGCCAAACCTAGTCAACCAGGTAAACCAGATCAACCAGGAACAACTGGAGCTCACATACCAGAAAAAACACCCTCAAAAAGCCAGCAAAACCTTGCAGCCAAAAGTAGCATCCGCAGATGCAAAAATATCCACTTTGTAAAACTTAGTGAATGAGTGTACAGACGCCCAGGTAGCCGCTTTGCAAACCTGAACCAATGACGCCCGATGACGAAAGGCCAAGGAGGCACTGAGCGCCCTTGTAGAACCTGAAAGGAGGAACCTGACCTTTAATGGAATAGAAAAAAGGGGGTGTGCACCTGCGCCTATGGGTCACCTCCAAAAATTAAATATTAAATGTGTGCATCATAAATTACCATAAATGTTTGCTAAAATAAGTGAATATATAAATAGTATGCAGCTGAAATAAACTCCTCTTGCCACAGACAGACAGAATTAAAATAAAGAGGGATATTAAAAATACCCCACGCTTACTGCGCTTGCAACAAAATATAAAAGTATAGTGTATTACAAACAAAGCTGTGCCAAAACTCATATGCACCATAAGCAATATTACAATATATCATTCAATCCAGCTGTAATTGAAAAGGAATATAATATACAGAATCCTTTAAATGATGATAAAATTTCACAATATGCAAGTCTGTGTAGATCCAGGGTACCCAATGGAGACAATCCAAGTGGGATGGTGTATTGGTAGAAGGGGTCCACCACAGTGCTGGGGGGGGGGGGGGGGTGTCAGGAGACTCCCCAGAAAAGTTGCATCCCCTACCACCTTACGGCAGGGGGATCACTCAGGCTTGTGGAGAGTAGATTTCTCCTCCCAAGGCAGAAAACTGTGCTACTGGTCCTCCCGCTATTCCTGGATGTAGATTCCCCTATGCGTGGACTCTGTGGGCAACGGGTGTTAAAAAAATATAGGAAGCCTCATAGTGAAGTCCGTAATATTATTTTTATTTAAATAAATAGTCTGTCATATAAAAGCTTGCATGCATAGGAGACAGACAAAAACCATAAAAGTAAACAATAAAAGTTAAGAAACAGTCCGGGCACAGTTTAGTGTACCCTAACGGCGTACACCGAAGGTATAGGAGGTCGGGGGACTCCAGTAACCGCGTGCGTTCCACACCGCCCTACCGAACTACCGGTGACGTGCCCCCTACATGCGTTCCAAAATGATGCGTTTCGTCATCAACATGTGACGTCCTCAGATCTCCGAGATTTATTTTAATTCTTAAATGGAATAGGCCTGCACCCCTGTCTGCCTGATCCATCTCGAAACAGTCGCAGCAGACGTAGCCTGTCCCTTACGAGGACCCTACGTAAGAATTAACAAGAAATCAGATTTCCGAATGGACTCAGTCGCTATCAAGTTCACCCTGATGGCCTGAACCACGTGTAAGGAATGCAAAGCAACCTCATTCAGGGGCTTAGGAGATAATGAAGGCAACACAATGTCCTCATTCAAGTGAAACCCAGAAACAACCTAAGAAAGGAATGACTGATAGGGGCGATGCACCACTTTGTCCCTTTGAACCACCAGATAAGGCAACTGACAGGACAACGCAGCCAACTCCGAGACCCTGTGTGCAGAAGTTATAGCCACTAAGGGGGCCACTTTCTGTGACAAGGTAAGTAAAGGAATTTCACGAATATTCTCAAACGACGGTCTTAGTAGGACCGAAGGTAGTAGGTTGAGGTCCCACGGAGGCACTAGGGACCGCACCGGGGAAGCCAAATGGCGAACTCCCTGCACAAATGTGGGAACCAAGGAATTCATTGCCAACGGTCTTTGGAGGAAAACTGCCAAAGCTGAAATCTGACACTAATGGTGCCCAACGCCAAACGTTGATCAACACCTTTTTGTAGAAACACCAGAAGATGTGATACCGAAAGGGAGTGGGGGGAAATTCCCAGAGACTTACACCAAATAATATAGGTTTTTCAAACTCGATGGAAAATTTTTCGAGGAGGTAGATTTTCTAGCGTTCAACAGTATAGGAATCACCGAGGCATCCGCCAGAGGATCCTGAGACCTTGCAATGTTAGGACCTTCTGATTGGGACGAGAGGCCAACAGGTCCACATCTGGTGTCCCCTACCGAAGACACAGTTGATGGAAAACTTTCAGGTGAAGGGACTATTCGCCCGGACGCAGAGCCTGATGACTGAGATAGCCCGCCTGCCAATTTTCCACCCCTGGAATGTGAACTGCCAATAGTGCCAAAACAAGACGTTCCGCCCACTGTAGAATACCAGCCACTTCTTTTGCCGCTAGGGCACTTCTGGTGCCCCCTTGATGATTGATATATGCCACAGCTGTGGCGTTGTCCGACTGAATCCTCACTGGACACCCCCGCAGATGGTCCCTCCACCTACACAGGCAAAAAGTCTGATGGCTGGAATTTCCAGGAAGTTGATCGGCAGACTGGACTCCTCCGGGGATCTAAACTCCTGGGCTGAATCTGTGCCCAGGACCCCCCCATCCGAACAGACTGGCGTCTGTAGTCACCACTGTCCAGAAAAGGGGGAGGAAGGATTTTCCTTGACCAAGTGCCGGGGAACTAAGCCACCAAAGCAAAGACTCTCTCGCAACCTGACTTAACAGGATCAAATTGTCCAGAGACTGTGGATTCTTGTTCCATTTGGTTAGAATCTCCTTTTGCAGAAGTCTGATATGGAACTGAGCAAAGGGGATGGCCACGAAGGTGAAAACCTTTAGACCCAGCACCTGCATGCAGGTCCTCAGAGACGACCGACGATTGGATAACAGGAGGCAAATTGCCTGCTGCAATTTCAATAGTTACGTTTCTGGGAGAAACACCCGGGCTGATGCTGAATCCAGAGTCAGCCCAAGAAAGTCCAACAAAATTCAGAGTCCAGCCGAGCTCTTGCAGAGTTCTCATTGTGATGTCCAGATTCTTCTTTAGGACCAATGACGACTCAAATCCAGGTACCCCAGAACCAAAATCCCCCGTTGCCTGAGTAAGGCTAACACCGGGGCCAACACTTTTGTGAACACCCGAGGAGCGGAGGCAAGACCAAATGGTAACTTCATGAATTGATAGTTCTCCTCGCCTATGGCAAAGCAAAGAAAATGTTGATGCCCCGATGTAAATAGGAATATGAAGGTAAGTGTCCTTGATATCGATGGAGTCTAAAAAGTCCCCCAGATGAAAAGAAGCCACAACCGAGCAAATGGATTCCATTTTAAAATTTTGAACCCACACAAAATGGTTCAGGGCCTTGAGATCCAGGATAGGACAAACCTTCCCTTCCTTCCCGGGAACCGTAAAGAGGTTTGAATAAAACCCCTGAAAGTGTTCTGGAACAGGGACTATCACCCTTTGTGACAACAAATCCTGAACCGCTCCGAAAAGGCCTTGAAGCCGATTCGTGGACAGACGCAATTTGGAAGGGAAGAACCTTGGCGGTGGCAAGAACCGACACTCGATCCTGTAACCGGACCAAATCAACTCGAGAACCCATTTGTCTTAGATGAACGAGATCCATGGATCCAGAAAGAAACGAAGACCCCCACCCCTAGTTCCGCCCTTCAGGCGGAAAAGGGCTTATCTGCGAGCCGCCCGCCGATAACCCGCCTTGGACATACCACCCCAGGGACTCTTGGAACCCCCCGAGAATGTTTGGACCCTTTGTCCTGCGACCACATGGGACAAAAGGGCTGCTTGTGACCCGAAAAGACCGGACCACGTTTCCGGCGAGACTCTGTTCCTAGTAACTTGTGGGAGCAAAGTACTCTTGCCTTCCGTGAGACCCTTATTGATCTGCGCCATGCAGGCTCCAAACACACGGTCACCCCCAAAGGATAGATCCGTCAGAACCTTTTTGGAGGCCTGGTCCACAGACCAGCATTTCAAACAGATCATGCAGCGCAAAGTCACTGCAGTCACTGATGCCCTGCAGGCTAATGGGGCTTCATCCAGGGAGGTATCGCAAATATATTGCAATCCCTGAATTAATTTATGCCAAATCCGCCATTTCCTGAGGCTGCTGACCCTCCTTCAAATCTTGGCGTAACAGCTTTGCCCACTCCATCAAGGTCTAGGAGACCAAGGTTATGCAAACACCGGTCTCAGAATTGAGCAGTCCACGGTAAAAAGATGGCGCACCAACGATTTAGCCTTTCTATCTGCAGGGTCCTTAACCACTTTACCACTGCTCACTGTGCTGCTACTGCAGCACAGTGGCTCGTTATTGTCTGGCGACGTAGACCTACGTCACCAGACATTCCCCTCTGATGGCGGTGTGCGCACACCGCCGGAGGCTCGCTCCCTCTGTATTCAGTCACAGCGGGAGTCAGGCAAGGGGAGGAGCGGCGGTGATCATCGCTGCTCTTCCCCGATCGTCGGGGATAGAGTGTGGAGATCCGCCTGCTTGTGTAAACAAAGCGGGCGGATCTCCTAAGTGACAGGCAGGGTCAGATTGCAGGATTCAGCATAGATTTTTACAGTAACAGTGCATATTTATAGCACTGATTACTGTAGTAATGTCACTGGTACCCCCAAAAGTGTCAAAAATGTCAGTCAAGGGTCCGTTCTGTTCGCCGCAATCCCGCAAAAAAAAAAAAAAAAAAAAAAAAAAAAATCGCAGATCGCCACCATTACTAGTTAAAAAAAAAAAAAAAAATGACATACATTTCCCATAGTTAGTAGCTGCGATAACTTTTGCGCAAACCAATCAAAATACGCTTATTGCGATTTTTTTACCAAACATATGTAGCAGAAAACAAATTGGCCTAAAATGTTAAAAAATTTAGATTTTTACATTTTGGGGGGGGGGGGGGGGGGGGTTATTTCATATAAAAATAAAAAATGTGAAAAATATTGTTATTTTTTCAAAATTGTCGCTCTTTTTTTGTTTATAGTGCAAAAAGTAAAAATCACACAGGTGATCAAATACCACCAAAAGAAAGCTCTATTTGTGGGGAGAAAAAAAAGGACATCAACTTAATTTGGGTACAGCGTCGCACGACCGCGCAATTGTCCGTAACGCAGTGCCGAATCGCAAAAATATGGCCTGGTCAGGAATGGGGTAAAATCTTCCGGTCTTAAAGCGGTTAAAAATACACTCATTGAGAATTTTTTTGTCAAAGACATGTAGCTAAATACATTTTGGCCTAAATATATGACAAAAAATGAATATATTGGATATTTTTTAACTGTCAAAGTAGAAAAATATTGAAAAAATAAAAATCGCAGAGATGATCAAATACCACCAAAAGAAAGCTCTGTTTGTGGGAAAAAAAGGATGTAAATTTCGTTTGGATACGGCGTTGCATGACCGCACAATTGTCAGTTAAATTCGCACAGTGCGAATCACAAAAAGTGGCCCAGACGTAAGACAGCAAAATCCTCCGGTGGTAAAGTGGTTAAAGGATGGAGCATCCTCCACAGGCAGTAATGTGACTTTATTTAATCTAGAAACCTGGGAGTCCACCACTGGTGGTACCGTCAGCTTCTTTACCAGGGAATATCAGACATATCTCCTAGCGAAATGCTTAGGACTCCCTCTGACTAGCGACAATCTTGTCGAAATAGGCAGGGAAACACTTTAGTCACCCTGGATGGCCTGTGGATGCCAAACTGCACCGGCATGGCCGACGCAGCATCCGCTGCGTCCTCCATTTTCAAAGTTTCCCGCACTGACACAATCAGTGCCTCTACCAGCGCTTTTTCATGCGCTGAGGTGGAGGAAGAGGAATCATCCTCACTGTCAGAGCACTCGAAGTGAGTGGACGCGGATCTCATGGGGTGACTTAGGTCTGCGACTGCCATATCAGCCTCGGATTCTAAGGAGGCAGAGGAAAGCGGAGAGGACAGTGGGCGCTTTTTGGCAGGTCTCATTTGTAAAACCATATCCACTTTTGACACTAAAGATTGTAGGACTGCTGTCATGGCGGCCATAGCCCAGTGGGACACCGAGGAAGCAAGGGATGCTGCAGATCCAATGAAACGCTGCTAAATCCGGCCGCGACCAGGTCGTGTGCTTCCGATGCATGCTGCAGGTGCTTGTTGCCTGGACTGGGGTTACCGTCAGGATCTAGAATATCCGGTGTGTCGCCCACTCCAGCAGTTGATTGTAGTTCTCACAGGAACAAACAAAATAGGAAAATAACAAAAGTGAAAAAAATGCAGTTTAAAAATGGAAAAAAAAGCCAGGACCATAGATCCCAGCAGGGAGCGAGGCCCTTACTCCTAACTAGGCAGAAAAAAAACTGAGAGCCTAGAGCAGGAAGTGGGAGTATACCACCTGGCACTACCGAAATGGCGTAGTTAAAACGGTTAACTTTGGTAAACCTCTACCGCCTAGTGTCCTACTCCTAGGAAGCGCAGCATAACCCATCCGTCAAATGAAGATATGGCAGTGTCCGTCAATAAACGAAAGAGAAAAATCAGTTTAAAAAAAAGACAAAAATGCTAGGACCAGAGATCCCAGCAAGGAACTAGGTCCTTACTCATTTCTAGGCAGAAAAAAACTGAATGCTTATAGCAGGAAGTGGGAGTATACCCCCCTGGCACTGCCCCATAGGTGTGGTAAAGCGTTTTCCTGCCTAGTGTCCTACTCCTGTAGGGGGCAGCATAACTCAATGGTCAAGAAGATTCTGGAGCTGTGTTCGTCAAAGAAAGAAAACCGAATTTTTGTAAAATCTTACCTGTAAAATTCCTTTCTCTGAGTCCTCCGACAGTCACTGCCCCCTCTTAGTCATCACTGTGGGGTATTGTCATCTGCTCCGCAGGAGTAGCTAGGCATATAGACTTAGTTAAAAACAAAAGGCATTTGCATGTATACACCCCTGGGGGCTGTCCCATCTGGTCAATACCCCCCTGCAGTATCCACTCCCAACTCAGTTTGGTAGCATAGCAGTAAGAAACAAGAACCCCAAAAAGAGGGGCGGGGGCGGCGACTGTCGGAGGACTCAGAGAAAGGAATTTTACAGGTAAGATTTTACAAAAATTCCGTTTTCTCTTACGTCCTCCGACAGTCGCCGCCCCCTCTAAGTCATCACTGTTGGGATGTCCCAAAGCAGTATAGACATGAGGGGTGGGAGACGCAACCGTATAAGAGGCAACGCAGTACCCATATCAGAGAAAGGAACCTTACATGCACTGTAAGAGAACCCACTGGGCAACAGAAAAAAAAACAATGCTCAACAGGAGCAACCGCCCAGGAAAGCAAATACCAACAGCCAGGGACCCCTAAAAAAACAAGGGTCCTTCATGGCACTGCCGCACTGAGAACTCTGCGGCCAAAGGAAGCATCAGCCGATGCCAGAACGTCCACTTTGTAGAATTTCGAGAAAGTGTGCACCGACGACCAAGTCGCAGCCTTGCACACCTGGGCCACCGAGGCCCTATGCCAACAAGCCCAGGACGTACTCACAGATCTAGTAGAGTGCGCCTTAACAGGGAAAGGTGGAACCCGTTCCTTCAAAGCATAAGCCTGCTCAATGGTCTGTCTGATCCATTTGGCAATAGTTGCTGCGGACGCAGCCATGCCCTTCCGAGATCCCTCAGGAAGAACAAACAGGAAATCCGTTTTACGAAAAGGATTCTGTAGACGGCAGGTAAACCCTGATCGCCCGGACAATATCCAAAGAATGCAAGGCAATCTCCTTCGGATGCTTAGGCTTCGTGCAAAGCGAAGGCAGAACAATTTCCTCATTAAGGTGAAATTCAGTGACCACCTTGGGAAGAAAGGACGGAAGTGTTCTCACCACCACCTTATCCTTATGGATTACCAAGTAAGGAGAGCGGCAAGACAACGCCGCCAGCTCCGACACTCTGCGAGCCGAAGTGATTGCCACCAAAAAGGCGACCTTCTTTGACAACAGAGGCAAAGAGATCTCCCTGATATTTTCAAAGGGAGCACGCTGCAACACGGACAGAACCAAGTTCAAGTCCCATGGAGGTAAAGGCTCCTTTCTGGGAGGAGCCAAGTGTCGCACACCTTGAATGAAGGTGCGGACCAAGGAATTAGACGCCACAGGGCGTTGGAAAAGGATAGCCAGGGCAGACACTTGACCCTTTATCGTGGCCAGCGCCAAACGCTGATCCACGCCAGACTGGAGGAAAGCCAACACTCTTGACACCGAGTACGAGCGAGGGGAAAACCCCCTGGACTCACACCAGGCGAAATAAGCTTTCCAGGTACGGTAATAGATTTTACCAGAAGAGGATTTCCTAGCCTTGATCAGTGTAGGGATAACCTCAGGGGAGAGACCCTTGTCCCTCAGGACCCGGGTCTCAGAAGCCAGGCCGTTAAAGCCAGCGACCGTAAAGCAGGATGGAAGATCGGTCCTTGAGACAGAAGATCTTCCCGCATGGGCAGTCGTCACGAAGGCGCCACTGCCAGGTGAACAACGTCGGCGTACCAGGACCGGCGAGGCCAGTCCGGCGCTACCAGAATCACCAGGTTTGGCTCCGAGGCTAGCCTGCGGAGGAACCTGGACAGCAACTGAATTGGAGGAAAGGCATACATCAGACGATACTGATGCCAAGGGGCCACCAACGCATCCGAGGCGTCCGCCAACGGATCGCGCGTTCTTACAACGAACCTTCCCACCTTTCGATTTAGCCGAGACGCGAACAGATCCACGTCCGGGGATCCCCACTTCGCACACAGCATCTGGAAGACCTCCGGGTGTAAGGACCATTCCCCCTGGTCCAGGGCCTGGCGACTCAGATAGTCTGCTTGCCAATTCTCTACACCCGGAATGTGAACCGCTGAGATTGCCGGAACATGAAGCTCGGCCCAAGACAGAATGTCCGTCACCTCCCGGGCCGCCCGAGCACTCCTGGAGCCCCCTTGGTGGTTGATGTAAGCCACCGCGGTAGCATTGTCCGTCCACTGGAGGAGGCAGAGCCTGATCGCTCGCAATTCCAGGACGTTGATCGAAGGGAGGACTCCTCCTCTGACCAAGTGCCCTGGGCAGACAGGTTGCCCAGGACCCCACCCCAGCCTAACAGGCTGTCATCCGTGGTGATCACCGTACAAACCAACGGACGGAAAGACTTGCCCTCCGTCACCGACGGAGACCGGAGCCACCACAGAAGAGCCAATCTTGTCTGATGACTCAAGGAGATGTGCAGATCCAGGGACTGAGCCAGTCCGTCCCATTTTTCCAGGATCTCCGCTTGAAGAGCCCGCGTGTGGAACTGAGCAAAAGGTATCGCCTCGAAGGTCGACACCATTAACCCCAGGACCCGCATACAGGTCCTGAGTGACGATGCCGGCACATCCCTGAGGGACCCGATCTCGTCCCGCAATGTTCGGAGCTTGTCCTCCGCCAGGAACACCTTCGCCTGAGCAGAGTCCAGAATCATTCCCAAGTAGGGAAGACGAACCGAAGGGGACGTTGATTTCTGAATGTTGATGGTCCATCCGAACTCCTGAAGCGTTCGGACCGTGATGGACAGATCGCGCACCAGGTCCTGACTGACACTTGATCTTATGAGGAGATCGTCTAGATACCCCAAGACCGCAATGCCCTGAGCCCTCAGTAGGCCCAGAACCGGCGCCAGTACCTTGGTAAAGACCCTGGGAGCCGAAGCGAGACCGAAAGGTAACGCCACAAACTGGTAATGGTCTTCCGCTACAGTAAACCGAAGGTACCGCTGATGACCCTCGAAGATGGGGACATGCAGGTACGCATCCTTGAGGTCCATCGAAGCCAGGAACTCTCCTGGGCTCAGAGAAGCCACCACCGATCGGAGAGATTCCATACGGAATTTTCGGACTCGCACAAAGCGGTTCAGAGCTTTCAGGTCCAGGATAGGACGCACCTTGCCCTCCTTTCTGGGCACAGTGAACAGATTGGAATAAAAGCCCCGAAACCTGTCCTGGTGGGGCACCGGGACGACCACTCCCTGAGCAAGGAGGTCCTGAACCGCACGGTGCAAGTCCTGGAGACGCCCCGGAGGTAAATGAAGATTCGATGGGAAGAATCTGTCCGCTGGCCGGGAAAGAAACTCGATCTTGTATCCCGACCGAACGATTTCTTGAACCCACCTGTCCGAAATCTGGAGCAGCCAAGGTTGGAGGAAACCGTGCAAACGTCCCCACACCCCAGAAACGGGTGAGGGCGTGCCTTCAGGCAGAAGTGGACTGGCCCATCGAAGCGGTATTGCTTGACTTCTGCTTACCCGCCCAGGGCTTCTTCGGTCCGCCCTGGGACTTGAAGGGCTTGCCCTTGGATTGGTTCCGAAAGGCACGAAAGGAACCCTGACTGGATCTAGGCGCAGAACTCCTCTTGCCCCGAAAGGACTTGTGCTTCGGGTTCTGGGGCAGCATAGTGCTCTTGCCCCCCGTGACGCCTTTTACCAGGGTATCCAACGCCTCGCCAAAAAGGCGAGAGCCAGCATAGGGAAAATCAGCAACCGTTTTCCGCGAGGACTGGTCGGCTGACCAGCTCTTCAGCCATATCAGGCGTCTGTTAAGCACTGCGACACTGGAGAGGCGAGCCACCAAGGGGGCCTCATTTAAGGCCGCATCACACAGAGACATAATTCCTTGGTGGATTTGATCCACCATTTCCAGCCGGGCCGGCGGAACATCATCAGACACGAGGTTGCTCTTAAGCACCTTAGTCCAATCAGCAACCGCCTGCGCCACTAACACGGACGCGAAAATGGGTTTGAGCAGAGAGCCCGCCACCGTATAGGAATGGCGGGCCAAAGACTCCAAACGCCGGTCCGTTGGATCCCGGAAAACCGGGGAATCCTCCGTAGGAACCAGGGTAGCCTTGTTCAACACTGCAACCGTGTGGTCCACCTGTGGAGGCACACACCAGCGCGATTCCGTAGCCGGCGTAAAGGGATAAGCAATTTGAACCGACTAGGCACCACGAACGGACGTTTCAACGTGCGCCACACTTCATTAACAGTGTAATGAAACTCAGCGGGACAGGGAAAAACCTGCGCCGACTTGCGGGTCCTGTGCGTCCCAAAGGAGGACGCAACGCCCGGAGGACTGGGCTCATCCTCCAAATGCAAAGTTTCCTTCACAGAAATAATTAATTCGCCCATGGTTGCCCGTTCTTCGGGCGACCCCGGAGAGGAGGTATCAACCCCCTCCACCTCCGCCTCCCCCTCAGACCCCTGCAGGTCCAAGGATGAGCGGGACCCTGAGAGCGACAATCTGGGACTCTTACGAGCAGCACGTTCAGCCATCAGCATTTCCATATTAGACACCAAAGTCGCCACTACAGCGGCCAAATCAGGTCTCAGAGGGGCCACAGGAGAACTGGGGGCCCCCACCAAGGCTGGTGGAAATTTGCTATCCTGAGAATCCATGCTCAAGTGAGAAAAAAAGGACAGTGTAAAAATTAGGTGCTGTCCCTTTAAAAGCGCTGCGAGTGCGCAGCCCACCGCTCCAGCTATAAAGATAGAAAAAGACCCCCAAACAGGAAGGAGACAAAACTGAGCCAGAAGCGACAGTACAGAGAAATATTGAGAGCAATAACCTGCAGAGCCCCTGCAGAGTGTTGCCACCGCTGTCCTGCTTCAGAGGAAAGAGGAAGTGCTGTAAAAGTAGGCTGATCCATCTGCTGCATGACCCAGGGAAAATGGCTGCCCCATAGGAACGTATGGGAGACTCCACCAAAATGGCCGCCAACATGCGGCCGAACCGAGCGCTCGGTCCCTGCAAAAATGGCGGCAATTGGCGCCAATTCAGCATGTATCTATGCCCATAGAGAAGCTCACATGCTAGCCCAGTGTATAAAAAATTGGCGGACCGCGCGGTGACACCCCGCCACGGTCCATACACAGTCTGCACCCCCAAACACCTAAGTGACCCAGGGAAGGGGACCCCCAAACACACACAGCGCCAGCATAAGCGATCCCCGCAGGGAACGCAGCAGGAAGTCACACAAGGCACAGACATGGGGAACACACAGCAACCAGGACTGCCGCCCCACACAGAAGTACTTACCTGTACCCGATGGCGTGGGGAGCCTCACAGAACGGAAAGCCGCTGTCCTCGTCTGACAGGGAATGCCGTTTGCCAGGGACATTGCACTGCCGAGTCGCAGATGCGCCCAGCGAGGTAGCCACCTCACAGCTGCATCCCTGCTGCGAACAGGAATGGTCGTTCATAATGCCAGGGCGAACCATAGCTGAACGCTCGATGGCGGGCTGGGGGTCCATCTGACCCTCTGTGCCCTGGGGAACCAGGGCGGCCAGTCCGAATCCCAGCATCGCAGATCCATCTTCGTCCGAAGAGTCGACTAAAAACTAAAGCTGACAAAAATAAACAGCTAGTAAAGAAAGAAAAACTGACATTTTTCAAGAAAATCAAATAAAAAAGAAGATAGGCTGAGACCGAAGCCCCAGCACAGGGAAAGCCTAACTACTCCTGATGCTAGGCAAATTAAAACTGAGTTGGGAGTGGATACTGCAGGGGGGTATTGACCAGATGGGACAGCCCCCAGGGGTGTATACATGCAAATGCCTTTTGTTTTTAACTAAGTCTATATGCCTAGCTACTCCTGCGGAGCAGATGACAATACCCAACAGTGATGACTTAGAGGGGGCGGCGACTGTCGGAGGACATAAGAGAAACAGATATTTGGTGTTATCGATCTCACTCACTCTCATACTGGTCACTGGAAGTTCAACATAGCAGCTCATGGCAAAGAAAGAACTCTGAGGATCTGAATAAAAGAATGGTTGCTATACATAAAGATGGCCTACGCTATAAGAACATTGCCAAGACCCTGAAACTGAGTTGCAGCACGGTGGCCAAGACCATACAGCGGTTTAACAGGACAGGTTACACTCAGAACAGGCCTTGCTACGGTCAACCAAAGAAGTTGAGTGCACGTGCTCAGCGTCATATCCAGAGGTTGTCTTTGGGAAATAGACGGGGTGGGGGAGTAGTTGTCTCCTCTTTCCTCATTTTCTCTTTTGCCTTATTACTGTGGGCACTAATCATCAGTACATTATTGGCCAACCAATAAACTCACCCTTCCTTCTTGTACATAAATACAGTCCAGACAATGTTTTATAGGAATTAATAAAAGTTACATTTTAATACCTATGGCTAATGGTGCGTAGAAAAAGCACACTTCGCTCAGTGCAGTTTCAGTTTTTTGCCAGTTTGGTATTTTTTGCTATATTTCAGGTAATTAGTCTGTAAAACTGGAGAGTGCAAAATCTGGTGCAGCTCTGCATGGTAGCCAATCACTTTCTAACTTCAGCTTGTTGAATTAAGCTTTGACAGAAAAAAAAAAAAAAAACTGGAAGTCGATTGGTTTCTATGCAGCGCTGCACTTGATTTTGCACTCTCCTGTTTCAGTAAATCAACTCCATAGTGTATCTCTTCTGCATTAGTAAAAAAAAAAATGGATTTTTGTACTTACCGTAAAATCCTTTTCTCTGAAGTTCGACAGAGGCAGCTCCATATCTTCTTAAGACCGTTGGGTTATGCTCCTCCCATCAGGAATAGGACCCTAGGTAGGAAAAAGCTTTACCAACGCCTATGGAGGCTGTCACTGCAGGCATAACCCTTACACACTCTGCTACAGCATCTAGTTTCATTGCAACTTGCAAGCAGCGTTTAGAAGACAAAAAACCCCATTTCACTCATAAGATGAGGGGCATTGCTGCGCCTGTCGATGAACTTCAGAGAAAAGGATTTTACGGTAAGTACAAAAATCCAGTTTTCTCTATCGTTCATTGACAGACGCAGCTCCATATCTTCTTTAGACCATTGGGATGTCCCAAAGCAGTATTTTCATGAGGGGTGGGAAGACAACGCAAAGGACGACGTAAATCCCCAAAGGCTAAACGTAGCCAACCAGATAATATAGAGCACACCTAGCAAAAACATATATCCTCAAGGAGAACGAAAAAGATTCTCTTTAAACAGCAGCCTGCATAACCTTGTGGCAAAAGGAGGCATCCGAAGATGCCAACACATCAACTTTGTCGAATTTTGTGAACGTATGCACAGACGACCAAGTTGCCGCCTTGCAAACTTGCATCAATGACGCCTGATGGCGAAAAGCCCAAGAGGCACTCGGCGCTCAAATAGAATGCGCCTTCACAGGGAAAGGTGGAACCTGACCCTTAATTGAATAAGCCTGTACCACCGTCTGCCTGATGGATCTGGATATGGTCGCAGCAGACGCAGCCAATCCCTTACGAGGTCCCTCTGTAAAGACAAATAGAACATCTGATTTTCTGAAAGACTCTGTGGCCGCCAGGTAAACCCTGATCGCCCGAACCACATCTAAAGAATGCAAGGCAAATTCCTTAGGATGCTTAGGCTTGGGACAGAGTGAAGGCAGCACAATGTCTTCATTCAAATGAAAATCAGAAACCACCTTAGGGAGAAAAGACTGATTTGGTCGGGGAATCACTTTATTTCTGTGGACCACTAAATAAGGTGAGCGGCATGACAATGCCGCCAATTCAGATACTCTGTGGATAGAAGTGATAACAACCAAAAAGGCAACCTTTTGAGACAATGAAAGCAGAGGAATCTCCCGAAAGTTCTCAAAAGGAGGTTTTTGAAGAACAGATAATACCAGATTTAGATCCCACAGAGGTAGTGGGGGCCATCTCGGAGGAGCCATATGGCGCACTCCCTGAATGAAAGTACGAATTAAGCCATGGGTAGCTAACGGGCGTTGATAATATTTATATAAAATATATTGGGCGATTGAATCCGAACCAGACAATCTTGCAGAAGATTCGTCCAGTGGCTCAGACAAAACTTAAATGTTTTGGAGCTCAGAGCAATAATCGGCAGTGTGGACTCTTCTACTGTTCAGGTTCCCTGGGCACAGAGCTGCCCCAGTACCCCACCCCAGCCAGACAGTCTGGTGTCCGTGGTTACCACCATTAAAAACAATAGGAGGAAGGACTTGCCCTGGCATAGTGCTGGAGAATGAATCCCCCCATAACAGAGCAGATCTTGTGTTGAGGCTCAATCGAATCGAAGTGTCCAAGGACTTTGGATCCTTGTTCTATTTGACAAGAATTTCCCTTTGCAAAGGTCTGGTATAGAACTGAGCAAACGGAACTGCCTCGAAGGTCGATACCATCAGACCCGAGGCCTGCGTGCAAGTTGGCAGAGAGGACAGGCTGTTTGCCAGCAACCACCAAATCGCTCCTTGCAACTTCTGCAGCTTGTCCGAGGGAAGAAACACCCTCGTCAAAGCTGAATCCAGAGACAGGCCCAGATAATCCAGTCTCAAGGAAGGTATCAGGGTGGACTTCTTGAAGTTGATGTTCCGCCCAAACTCCTGCAGGGAGCCGACAGTGATCGTCAGGTTGCACATCAGGGCTGAATGAGAGTCTGCTCCCAATAGGAGATCATCCAGATATTCCAGTACCGCTATCCCCCGTTGGTGCAACAAAGCCAACACCGGGCCAATACTTTGGTAAACACCCTGAGAGCGGAGGCGAGACCAAAGGGTAAACACAAACTAATAATGCTCTCTGCTACGGCAAAGCAAAGGAACCGCTGGTGTCCAGCGTAGATAGGGTTGTGTGGATATGCCTCCTTGATATCTGTGGAAGTCAAAAAGTCTCCCTTTTGTAGTGACGCCACTATCGTTCGAATGGATTCCATGCAAAACCTCTGTACCCGCACAAAGCAAATCAGAGCCTTGAGTTCCAGAATTGGATGCACTTTGCCTTCTTTTCTGGGCACAGTAAATAGGTTTGAAAAAAAACCCTGAAAGCGTCCCTGAGAGGGAACTGACACAATCACCCCTTGCCACAGCAGATCTTGTACAGCCTCTCGTAGATTCCTTAATCGGTCTGGAGATGGGGGCAGATTGGACGGGGAGAATCTGTCTGATGGACGAGACCGGAATTCGATCTTGTACCCTGATTGGATCAGGTCACGAACCCATTTGTCCTGAATCAAGGAAGTCCAAGCTCCCAGGAAGACGCAAAGGCGTCCCCCCACCCCAGAAGTGGGTGAGCGCACCCCTTCATGCAGACGGGGATTTGTCTGCAGATCCAGACTGACCAGTCTTTGATTTAACTGAACAGCTTCCCTTTTTCATGTGACCCGAAGGTAGGAAAAAGCCACTTACGAGCAGTGAAGGCAGGCCCCTGTCTATGACGTAGTGCCTTGCTCATAGAGGACTGAGGAAGAATAGAACTCCCCCCCCGCCCACAAGGCCTTTGATTAACTCGTCCAGAGAGGATCCAAACAACCTCTTCCCCATAAAGGGAAGATCTGTCAAAGCTTTTTTGGAAGCCTGGTCCGCAGACCAGCTTTTCAACCACACCATGCGTCTAATCGCAATCCCCACTGCCGACACTCTGGCCACTAGGGGAGCCGCATCACACATGAACACCAGGGCTTGAGCCATCTGGTCCATTAGTTCCAGCACCGCTGAGGGGAGGCTGCTCAGCTTCCAAGTTACCCTTTAGTAACTTCACCCATTCAGTAACCATCTGTGACAACATAACATTCACAAATATTGATTTCGATATGGAACCCGCTAGCACGTGTAGATGGTGGGACAGAGACTCCACCCATCTATCCACGGGGTCCGCGAAGTCCAGGGATTCTTCCACCAAAACCACAGTAGACTTATTCAGCCTAGAAACTGAGTGATCCACCTTTGGTGGCACGGTCCACCTAGTGGAAACTGCATCTGCAAAAGAATAATGGTGTTTAAAGCGCTTAAGCACCACTAGCATGTGCTTGATGCACCGCCATAGTTCATTGACAATATCGTCAAAAGGCTCCGGACAATGAAACACCTTTCCCGATTTTCGGGAACCTAAAGACATCTGCGATCCAAATGTTGTAGATTCATCTGCCAATTTTAAAGTTTCCCGCACTGAAACTATAAAAGTGCTTCCACCAACGTGCGTTCCCGCGCGGTGGCAGCAAGGACAGGTCCTTTTCACCATCAGATTGCCAAGACGCCGACCCCTCAGGGTGCGGTGCGCCTGCGGCGGCCATATCTGCCTCAGAATCTGAGGAAACTACCGAGGGAGGCGAAGGCAGAGGGCGTTTTCGGCCATCAACACTTTTACATACAAAATCAACCTCTGACAACAGGCTTTCCAAGACTGCTGTAATCGCAGACAGGGGGTGCGACCCAGAAGGTTCTGCCACCACTCCTAGGGGGCCTGTAGGAGAAGTAGCACCCTGGGACTCCATTTTACACTGAAATGAACATAATGCAGTGTCACTTTAAAAGTCGCTAAATCGCAATCCCACCGCTAAATTAGCGGTATACCTAGTCCCAATCCAAAACAATCTGATAGAGTGGGTGAGAAAAACCTACAGGGGACCCCAGAAACATTACCAAACTGCTCAGGAGACTGCCAGCATGTTCTTGTGAAATAAAAAGTAAAATGATCTGCCACAGGAAATGACAAGCACAGCCTGTCATAGCTAGATTTTTGCGTTACATGCTGTTCGCCTGTCCAGCATTGTGGACTAGGACTACAAGAAAATGGCCGCCCCATGCATTCCTATGGGGAAAAAAATATGGCTGCCCATGCATTTCAATGAGTGCAAAGAAAGCGTGTCTACAGCAAATCTACAGCCAAATGGAGGCCCTCACGGAGCGCCATGCAGTCTCCCAGACCCCCGGAGGGGGTCCTAGACAAGAGGCATCGTAGGGTCCCTAGGAAGAGACCCCACCAGGACAAGGCCATCCCCGCAGAAAAACGCAGCTGCAAAATTTCTACCCCCCAGAGGAAGGACCTGCTGTGGGTAGGGGAAAATACTTGGAGGGGGTGGCCTAACATTCCAGAGGCCAAGGGAACCGAGAGAGCCCTGAGGGTCTGACTAATGCAGGGAGGGGACCCACGTCCACCCGAGACCCCCAGGGGATTGGGGGACAGTATTACTCACCATACCTCGGTACCAGGTGGGCGCAACTCCTAACAGTCCACCTCCCACCCGAGGTGGGGGTGCTGCCAGCCAGGGGGTAACGCTGCGACGCAGGGCATTCCAGGTCGATTACGTCCCAGTGAGACTTGTCCACTAGCAGGCTTATCCCCATCCATCGGGGCTCTGTCGTGGCGAGGCCTAGTTCTAGACGATAACCTGCTCACGGCTGGGAGACCATAAGGATCTAGAATATCCCGGCTGGGGGACCATAAGGATCTAGAATATCCCGTCCGGAACCACAGCCAGCTGTTGCTTATAGTTCTCTAGGAACATTTAACTAGTGAAAAATAAAAATCATAAAATAACACATTTCTCTATTAATAGCTAAGACCGAAGTCCGGAGCAGGGAACTAGGTCATATTCCTAAACTAGGCAGAAACAAACTAGATGCTGTAGCAAAGTGTGTGGGGTTATGCCTGCAGGGACAGCCCCCATAGGCATGGTAAAGCTTTTACCTGCCTAGTGTCTTATTCCTGATGGGAGGAGCATAACCCAATGGTCTAAAGAAGATATGGAGCTGTTTCTGTCAATGGACAGAGAAAAAAAACTTTTCTGATAGCAAATTTCTTACCAGAGAAAACTTTGGCTTTACAGTCATGGCCAAAAATATTGGCATCCCTACATTTCTGTCAGATATCGCCCCACTTCACCTAGAAAATTGTTGCAATTAGAAATGTTTAGGCATTATCTTTGTTTGCATAGGTAATAGAGAAAAAAGTGGAGAAACAAAGCGAAATCTGACACGCAAAATTCCAAAAATGGACTGGACAAAATTATTGGCACCTTCTCAAAATTATAAGAAATAATTGCATTGCAAGTTTGTGATGCTCCTGTAATTTGCAATTAAACTCACCTGTATCAATTAACAGGTGCTGACAACATAGAAATCACGCCAGCAACAAGTTAAAATGGTGAAAACCCGACTCAACCTTTCTGTTGTGGTGTGCCACACGGAGCAGGGAGAAGAGAAAGAGCAGCAAAGAATTGTCTGAGGATTTGAGAACAAAAATTGTGGAAAAGCATGGACAAACAAGGTTACAAGTCCATCTCCAGAGAGATCCTGGGTCCACTGTGCGCAACATTGTCAAGAAGTTTACAGCCCACGGCACTGTAGCTAATCTACCTGAGAGAAAAATGAATCAAAGATTGCAGCAAATGATTGTTCGAATGGTGAATAAAGCACCTCAATCAACTTCCAAATTCCAACTGACCTTCAGGCACAGGGTACAACTGTGTCAGCGCGCACTATACGTCGATATCTGAATGAAACGGAACGCTATCGCAGGAGACTCAGGAGGAGCCCACCGTTGACACAGAAAAATAAAAAGACAGATTGGAGTTTGGCAAAACGTACTTGAGGAAGCAAAAATACTTTTGGGAGAATGTGCTATGGACAGATGAAACAAAAATTACAGCTTTTTAGTAAAGCCCATCATTCTACTGTTTTCAGAAAAAGAAAATAGAATTTTTGTTAGAACTGACCATAAAATTAATTTCTCTGAGTCCTCTGACAGGTCGCCGCCCGTTCCGTTAGACTTCACTAGTGGGTAATGGCGCCCTCTGCAGAAGCAAGCTAGGCAGTAAAAAGGTTAACAAACAAAAGCCTTTACACATAACACACCTCTAGGGGGCTTTTCCTCAGCTATTACCCATCAGCCACTAGGAGCTGCTCTTCAGATTTGTAGCAAGCAGTACATGAAGACTATCAACCCCAAAAAGAAGAGGGGCGGGGGTGGCAAAAATCAGAGGACTCAGAGAAAATAATTTTACGTTAAGTTCTTATCCCAAAGCAGTGCAGATGTGAGGGGTGAGAAGACGCAACCAAAGAAAAGGCAACGTGCAACCAGGCCAGAGTCTAAAAAAACTGAGCCAACAGGGCAACAGGAGCCAACCCAAAGCCAACCCTCTGCAAAACAACCGCCGCGCACAAAACTCCGCGGCCAAAGGAAGCATCCTAGAATGCCAGTACATCAAATCAGCAGATCATTGTGAAAGTGCGCACAGACGGCCACGTCGCCGCTACGCACACCTCAGCCACAGGAAGCCTCAACAGGAGCCAACCCTGGACAAAAACACACGCCAAGAAGAGACAGAAACACACGTCTCTGCAAAACAACCGCCGCACACAAAACTTTGCGGCCAAAGGAAGCATCCAAGGATGCCATCACATCAAGTGTGGACCAGGTCGCCGCTTTGCACACCTGAGCCACAGAAGCCTGATGGCGAAACGCCCAAGAGGCACTGACAGCTCTAGTAGAATGAGCCCTGACAGGGAAAGGAGGAACCTGACCCTTGATTGAATAGGCCTGAACAATCGTCCGTCTGATCCATTTAGAAATGGTTGCCGCGGACGCACCCTTCCGAGGACCCTCAAGAAGGACAAACAGGGAGTCAGACTTCCGAAAAGACTCCGTGGTGGACAGGTAAACTGTAAAATATAGAATATATCTAATATTTTAGTATCTTTAGGCGTTTCCGGACAATTAACATTGAATAAATTCACACTTTGTTTTTAGGTCAGTCTGGCTATCAATCACACAAATGACATCAACAATACAATGTAAAAGGTATAACAGTTCAGTGGTAAAAATGTAAGGAATAAAAATATTTCTGAAGAATGTGTCCAGCTTGAAATCCTGACTGTATAGACGTGTGTGTTCCTCCATGTCCTTCAGTGTAAATCTTCAAGTACTGGAAGAAGCAGGAAATTACGTCTCTAGGTTTCAAAGAACAAACACCTGCTTAAGTTATCAAAAAGTCTATGTATAGTCTTTGTGGAGGAGTCTGATGTGTGTGTAAGCTTCCCTAGTCTGTAAAGCAGGATGGAAGATTGGCTCTTGAGACAGTAGATTGTCTCACAGCGGAAGCCGCTCGATGACCATCTGCACGATGTCTGCGTACCAAGACCGACGCGGCCAGTCTGGGGCCACCAGAATGACCCGCACCCTTTCCGACGCCAACCTGCGGAGGAACCTGGATAACAGTTGAATCGGAGGGAAGGCATAAATCAGCCGATACCGGTGCCAGGGCACCACCAACATGTCCGTTGAGTCCGCCAGAGGATCGCAAGTTCTGGCCACGAATCTTCCCACCGTTTTGTTGAGACGGGGAGCGAACAGATCCACGTCCGGAGTCCCGTACCGGGCACACAGGAGGTAAACACCACTGGTCCAGGCTCTGGCGACTCAGTCAGTTCTCCATACCCGGAATTTGAACGGCCAAAATCGCCGGAACGTTTGTCTCGGCACGAGAGGATCTCGGCCACTTCATTGGCCACCCGGGCACTCATGGTGCCCCCTTGGTGAGTGAAGTAAGCCACCGCCGTGGCGTTTTCCGTCTGCAACCCTGAAGCAGAGATGACCAACGGAACAAGCAGAGCTGGATTGCTCGGAGCTCCAAGACGTCTATCAGTAAGAAGGCCTCCTCCACAAACTACATCCCCTGGGCACAAAGTATGCCTAGAACTCCACCCCAGCCCGACAGGCTGGCATCCGTGGTGAACACCGTCCACAGCAGAGGACGGAAGGACTTGCCGTGTGCCAGAGTCGGTGACAGGAGCCACCACAAAAGATCCAATCTTGCGAGTTTGTCCTCCGGGAGAAAGAACTTCCCCTGAGCGGAGTCTAGGACCATCCCCGGGTACTGGAGGCAAACCGAAAGAGTCAGAGCCGACTTCTGGAAGGCGACGGTCCACCCGAACTCCTTTAGCGTCTGAACCGTGATTGGCAGACAGCTCGTCAAGGTGGCACACGAACTCGACCTTAAAAAGAGGTCGTCCAGATAACCGAGGACCGCAATCCCCTTTAAACGCAGTGAAGCCAGCACCGGAGCCAAAACCTCAGTGTCAGTGAAGACCCTGGGAGCCAAAGCGAGACCGAAGGGCAACGCCACAAACTGATAATGCTCCTCTGCCACCGCAAAGCGGAGATACCGCTGATGGCCCTCGGAGACAGGGATGTGCAGATACGCATCTTGCAAGTCGATGGTGGCCAGGAAGCCCCCTGGACTCAATGATGCCACCACCGACCGGATGGATTCCATCCGGAACTTCTAAGCCCTCACAAAATGGTTCAGAGACTTTAGGTCCAGATTTGACGCACCATGCCCTCCTTTCTGGGCACCGTGAACAGATTGGCGTAAAAAACGCAAAACCTGTCCCGTGAAGGGACTGGCACAATAACTCCTTGGGCGAGAAGATCTTGAACCGCCCCTTTGAGATCTCCGAAACGATCAGGAGTTAGATGGAGACTTGATGGAAAGATCCTGTCTGCAGGGCGAGATCGAAACTCGATCTTGTACCCTGAATGAAGCAGTCCGTGAACCCACCTGTCCTGATTTCGGACAACCAGGGTTCCTGGAAACAACGCAGATGTCCCCTCAACCCTGAAACGGGTGAGGGCGTCCCTTCAGGAAGAGGCGGACTGGGCCACCTAAACGGCCAGACCGGCCATGGGCTTACCTGACCATGGCTGCTTGTGACCACCTGAGGTCTTGAATCCTGTGCCCTGAAGGCACGAAAGGACCCACGATGAGCCTTAAAAAAGGACCCCGCCTAGCGCGGGGTGATTTTCCTTCAGAGGCTTGGGGCAAAAAGAGTACTCTTGCCCCCCCCGTAAGCCCCTTGATCAACTCATCTAGAGTGCCCTCAAAAGGATGACTACTCACATAAGGGACATCAGACACAGTCTTCTTGGAAGCGTGGCCAGCCGACCGGCTTTTCAGCTAAATAATGAGACAGATCGCAGCCCCGACCGCAGACAGCCATGCAACCCAGGGAGCCTCGTCCAAGGCCACGTCACACAGGTACATCATGGCCTGGGTCACTTGATCCATCATGTCCAGGGCAGCCGGGGATACAGACTCTGCCATCAACGTGCGCCAAAGGGCCCCTGGACCATTCCATGATAGCTTGAGAAACCATCACAGAAGAGAACACCGGTTTGAGCAGAGAGCCCGCCACCAAATATATGTGACGGCAAAGCGTCCCCACACGCCTATCCACTGGTTTCTTAAACACCAGGGAGTCCTCCATGGGCATCAAGGTAGATTCATTTAGTCTAGAAACAGTGTGGTCCACCCTAGGTGACACCATCCAACGATTATCAACAGAATCCGCAAAGGGATAACAGCATTTAAACCGCCTGGGCACCGCCAGCATATGCTTGATCCGACGCCATTGTTCGTTCACGGTTTCGTAAAAAACCTCGGGGCAGGAGAAAACCTGACCCAACTTCTGGGCTTTGCGGGACCCGAAGAAAACCCACTTACCTGACTGGGAGGGCCCATCATCAAGATTTAAAGTCTCCTTAATGGAGCTAATAAGTGCATCCACTGCAGCATGGTCCCACGCTCCCCTAGAGGAAGACTCTGCCTCCTCCCCACCTGAATGTGAGGACTGGGACCCCTTAGGGGGGACATTGTCCGTGGCAACCAAATCAGGCTCTGAGTCAAAAGACTGAAAGGGCATAGGCCGTGTTTTAGAAGTGCGTTCAGACATCAGCAGATACACTTAGGATGCCAAAGTCGCAAGAGCAGCAGATAATGAGGCCATGAAAGAGGATTCAGGAGTTCCTGAAGCACCAACCAAGTCTGTGGGAAATTTGCCATCCTGGGACTCTATATCAGTAATAAAAAATTTTAAGGACCCTGGCCCTTTAAAACGGCGGTTCCCGCGGACCCCCACCGGTAACTGCACCACCTGTGGAGACCCTTCAGAAACAGCAATAGCCACAAAAAGAAACAGTTTTTACAGGAAAATGCCCGAGAAAACAGTTAAAATCACCCCACAGTGTCTGTACTTGCCACACGCTGCTGCATTGAGAAGAAGAGAAAAGAGGAAGTGACCTCACGCATATAGAGGCCTATGCCCGCCCTGAGCCACAAACAAATGCTGCCTGATGAAAGTCTATGGGAGGAAGCACAGGAAAAATGTCCGCCACCCTTAACTAGGCGGTCACCCTCATCCATGATGGCACTCAAACCGGCGCCAGAATGAGCTAAAATGGCTGCTGCCCACACCAAGAGGCCTAAGCAGCCTGCCCACACCCAAAATGGCGGCTGTGCGAGCGGCGCCAAATAGAGCAAAAAATACATGCGCTGGCCCCCACGAGGAAACTCCAGAGAGCACCCCCGGGATATATGAAGCCCCCACACCCCCCAGTCATGGCAGTATGCACCGCAGAGCGGCACCAGCAAGGGCAGGGAGGAA
This sequence comes from Pelophylax lessonae, assembly GCF_965119305.1. Lineage (NCBI taxonomy): Eukaryota > Metazoa > Chordata > Amphibia > Anura > Ranidae > Pelophylax > Pelophylax lessonae. The sequence continues at coordinate 115,967,010 of NC_138768.1, forward strand.
GGGGGCCGCACCACACGGGTTGGAGGGGGATACCACAGAAGCCACCATGTACTGCCATCCCCTAAGAGTGGGCCCACGGAACACCCCCACAGACAATAGCCCCCTATTAGGGACCCAGGGGTAGTAGCACTCACCAGTCCAGCGAACGCGGGCACCGCTCTGATACGGAACACCTCCCACCCTGAGTGGGGGTGCAGTCAGCCAGGAAGGATGCTAGCAACTTACGGGCGTTCCAGAGTTGAGACATCCTGGCGAAGAAGGGACACCGCAGGCTCGTCCCCATCCGAAGGGGCACTGTCGTTGTGAGGCCAGGGCGCACCAATGACCTGCGACGTTCGGTGGCAGGCTGGGACTCCATAAGGATCTATATTAGTAGTCCTCCAGGTATTTCCTGACTAACACCGCTGCAGCTCTCTCCTGCAATATTTGTTCTTCACTGCGGGCACTACCACGGCACACTGGAGATGCTTGTTGCACCATCTTCACAAGAGTGATTCTTGGACCCTTCCCCTGCAACACTTGTTCTTTACTGTGGGCACTACTATGGTACACTGGAGACGCTTGCTGCACAATCTTTACAATTGTGAATCTTGGGTCTCATTTAGTACACTACTCTATATGCATGCCTATGCATGCCTCAGCAGCTTTGTGTCATTCTTTATTTGAGCACCACATTACTCTTCCTGGCTATTGTGACTTTGCTTTTCTAGACAGGGCTTGATCTCCAGCAAGGGTACCCCAATAACCATCTCTGCTATGTAGTTCCCTTAATACTTTCGCTATATACAAATTATTACTCATATTTTCTGTGGTCACACTTGTGGACCGCTAAGCCTTAACAAGCTGGTAATACTACTATCTAATTGCATACAATAAGATGTAATTAATAATTGAAGTACTTCTCAGATTATGGTACATATTCGGGACACCCTGGAGACAGTATTCAAGCCCTGTCTAATATGACCTCATACAAATATATCATGATCTTCCTTCCTCATGTCTTTTGGGATTCCATGGAATTTTTACACACTTTCCTTTTCTAAATTGCAGCATGACATAATTCCTCCCTTTTCTTTATATACTTATATATACTTCATTATTCACCCAAGAGATTTATATGCTCTAACTCAACTCTTCTTGTCTCCACTTTGGATAATCTCTCCTCGTCTTGGCTCCTCCCACTTGTCCACATACAATTATCTTTTTCTAGGATACTATCCACGTCCTGAAAACGTTTTACTCATGTACTTCGTCTACCTCTAGCCCCGAACAATTTATACTCACAAGAGGTATGATAAGGAATTTTCTATTCACATAAGATGGTTATGATATAGACTTATACACATATTTCCCATTTTTTACCATTGTTTCAGTGACTACTGAGATATTACAGTGGCCCAAACCACTCATGGGAATTTAGGACCAGTGATGGATCATCGTGTCGCCCACGATGCAACCAGCTTCCGCCTATCTTCTTAAAATATTTCCCTTTCTCTCTCAATGAATTATGTTCTTTATGATACCAGACATCTTCCTCTCGGTTGACACCGATTTTAATTGACAGCCCAGTTGCCCCTACAAAGAAAACTGCTTTGGGTAGGTACCTACACTTTAAGATGAGAATAACTGACATATCCCACATCAGATGCATTTTTTTTTCTTGTATTTTGTATACTTTTCCATTCTTGGAATATTAAAATACAATTTATACCCATATATAGGTAAACATTGTGTACTGAACTTTGGTTGACCCCTGATGAAGGGTTTCAAAACCCGAAACACGTAGGGTCCTGTCCGGTTCTTCCTACCAATGATACCCAAGAGTCTTCTGTACGGATACTGGTCTGTCATTACTTGCAAGTTTTTAATGTTTGTTATGTCTAGCTTGTTCTAGCCATATAGGATTGTGTAACTTATTTTTTTGTTATGTAATAAATTTGATTTTACACGTATAATTTTGCATCTTTGTTCAGTGTGTGAGTGGCATGTAAAATCCCATACCATTGGGGGTACTTTCCTTGTATCTAACTATCGGGATGATGGCCACCCACACTGGGTACTAAGTGATAGGTCCTACCAGTCAAACTAGCAATAGTGAGTGAAATAAAAAGCTATTTTCAAAGAAAAAAACACTTTCAAGAAAAAAACAAAGAACCTGAGACACTAGGTCCCAGCAGGGAAGACCTAGCCTACTCCTAACGCTAGGCAGCATAAAACTGAAGAGCTGCTCCTAGTGGCTGATGGGTAATAGCTGAGGAAAAGCCCCGTAGAGGTGCGTTATGTGTAAAGGCTTTTGTTTGTTAACCTTTTTACTGCCTAGCCTGCTCCTGCAGACAGCGCCATTACCCACTAGTGAAGGCTAACTGAATGGGCGGCGACTGTCAGAGGACGTAAGAGAAATAAGGCCTTAACAAAAAAAAAAAATACAGTCAAACATGGCGGAGGTTCACTGATGTTTTGGGATTGCCTTGCTACTTCAGGCACTGGATGTCTTGAACGAGAGCATGGCACTATGAAATCTGAAGACTACCAAAGAATTCAGGGGTGCAATGTAGGGCCCAGTGTCAGAAAGATGGGTCTCCATCAGAGGTCATGTGTCTTACAACATGACAATGGCCCAAAGCACATGTTAAAAAGCACCCAGAAATGGTTTTAAAAAAAAAAAAAGAAAAAAAACTGGAGGGTAATTGAACTGGCCAGCTTTGGGAAAAAGAACCCTTCCAATCTGAGAGACCTGGAGCAGTTGGCGAAAGAAGAGTGGTCCAATATTCCAGAAGAGAGGTGTAAGAAACTCATTGATGGTTAGAGAAAGCAATTGATTTCAGTTTTTTTCCAAGGTGTGCTACCAAATATTAATAAATTGAGGGTGCCAATAATTTTGTCCTGTCCATTTTTAGAGTTTTGTGTGGAAGATGTTAGATTTGGCTTTTTATTTCTCCACTTTTATGCGTCATACCAATACAAAAAAAAATAAATAAATAATCCTGAGAATGCCTAAACATTTGTATTTGCAAAAATGTTCTGAGTGAAGTGGTGCATTGTACTGACAGAAATGCAGGGGTGGCAATATTTTTGGCCATGACTAACTGGTTAAGCCCTGCAGTCCTGGGTTTGATTCCCAACACCAAGGACACCCTCTAAGGGATGGCTTCACACCACAGAAAAGCAGTCCGCGTTCCGAAGGGTTTTTTCCCCTCTTTTGTGCCTTCATCTTAAATGGGCACATGTACATTTTGGTGTGTTTTTTAGCCCTATAGCTCTGTCAATTTACGCAGCGCTTTACACATATATTGTACATCAGATCAGTCCCTGCCCTCAAGGAGTTTACAATCTAAAGTTTTTGATGCATTTCAGTGCATTTTATATGCGTTTTGCCGCATTCCAGTACAGTTCTGTGCAGAAAAAATGCTGCATGTTTTTTTCTGCACTGGAACTGACTGCACTGGTATGAACTATGCAATTGGAACCCATGTAATCTAAAAAATATGCACTGGACTGCATCTAGGTGTGAACCGACCATAAATTAAGTTTGGATGTTCCACAGGTTTTCGTCCTAATGCTATGCGATTTGTCCAAAATCATTGTGGTAAATTAAAAAAAAAAAAAAAAGGTTCTACTCAAATCTGCCCTAGTGTATAACTGTAATGGAGGTTAAAGTGGTTGTAAAGGCTGAAGGTTTTTTTTTTAAAAAAATTTTGTGTGCTGCACAGCCCTCCCCCCTCAATACTCACCAGAGCCCCATCATGATCCAGCGATGTACATGAGAGCCTCGGCTGTCCTGGGACGCACTCTCCTCATTGGCTGATACAGCAGCGGTATCACCAGAAAGCCAATGAGGAGAGAGTGAGGGGCAAGGCAGGGCTGAGCTGTGGCTCTATGTGTCTTTAAACAAAGGACAGGGCTCTGGAGCGAGCATGCACCAGTGCCCCCATAGCAAGCACCTTTCTTTTGGGGGCACTGGTCAACGGGGAGGAGTCAGCAGCACGGGAAGGGGTCCCTGAGAAGAAAAGGATCAGGGCTTTGTGCAAAACCACTGCACAGAGAAGGTAAGTATGACATTTTTTTTTTTTTTTTAAAGCTGAACAGTTAATAAAACTTTAATATTTCCATATACTTGTAAAGTATCACTGTCAACATCACCATTATGTAGAACGCCACAAATACATTTTTAAAAAATTAAAATAAAAGTGCGATGTCATACCTGCTAACACTGCGGGACCTTTTGACAGATGGGTGGCCCTTCGAGGGGCTACGAGACCTTTTCTCTTTTTTTCTTTTATCATTTTTCTCTTTTGTTCGCTCCTTTTCCCTAGCTTTACTTCTCTCTTTGTCTTTCTTCTTCTCTCTAAAACATCAAATAAAAACTAGTATATAAGGCTTTAAAATATGATTTTTAAAAGTGTTTTAATCAGCTGTCGTGTAGTTTAGGAGCAATGAAACATTCAGCGGCCATTTTATTAGGTACACCTTCTCATTAACGCAAACAGCCCAACAGCAAATCAGTACAGAAAACATGTGATGATGTGTGATGCATGACCATACAATAACTGCTGATTCCAGACATTCCAATTTCCTGTTAGGTAGGCCATATACAATCCATTTTTTTTCCTTTTCATTCAACCAGCGGGTTAAAAAAAAAAATCTATTTTTGCAAGAACTTACCGTAAAAACCTTTTCTCGAGTCCTTTGATAGACGCAACTCTTATGCTTCTTTTACCATTGGGTTATGCTGCCCCCTGCAGGAGCAGTACTAGGCAGGTGAAAAAAGCAATTCACCACGCCTACGGAGGCTGTCCCTATAGGCATAGCCCCACACACCCTGCTCCAGAAAACCAGTTTCGCTGCAAGCAATGAAAAGAAGACACAAACCACCCAAAATATCAGAGGGGCGGATGCTGTGTCTGTCAATGGACTCAAAAGAAAAGGATTTTACGGTAAGTTCTTACAAAAATCCAGTTTTCTCTATCGTTCATTGACAGACGCAGCTCTTATGCTTCTTATACCACTGGGACGTCCCAAAGCAGTGTAGGCATGAGGGGTGGGGAGAACGCAACCAGATAGTAAACAAACTCCAAAGGCTAAACTTAGCCAACTGGGTACCATGAAGCTCAATCAGGAACAACAGGAGCTTAACCATGAAAGAAAAAAACCCCTAAAGAGAAAAACGATTCTCTTATGAAACAGCAGCTTGTAAAACCTTGCGGCCAAAGGAAGCATCCAAAGATGCCAACAAATCTACCTTGTAGAATTTTGTAAAAGTGTGCAGACGACTAAGTCCCTGCTTTACAAACTTGCACTACTGAGGCCAGATGGCGAAAAGCCCAAGAGGCACTCAGCGCTCCAGTAGAATAAGCCTTCACAGGGAAAGGAGGAGGGACCTGACCCTTCAGTGAATAAGCCTGCCTGATCCACCTGGATATGTTCGCAGCAGACGCAGCCAAACCTTTGAAGTCCTTCGGTAAGAACAAAGTCTGATTTCCTCAAAGACTCAGGTTACCGCCAGATAAACCCTTATCACCCGAACCACATCCAGAGTGCGCAAGGCAATTTCCTTGGGATGCTTAGGCTAAGGACATAGGGAACGCAACACAATGTCTTCAATGAGATGAAAATCTGACACCACCTTAGGAAGAAAAGACGGATTAGTATCACTTTAGCTCTGTGGACCTCCATATAAGGCGAACGACAGGACAGCGCCACCAACTCAGACACTCTGCGGGCAGAAGTAATTGCCACCAGAAAAGCAACCTTCTGTGACAAAGAAAGCAGAGAAATCTCCCTAATGTTCTCATAAGGAAGCTTTTGAAGAACAGACAAAACTAGATTGAGATCCCACAGAGGCAACGGGGATCTCCTCAGAGGAGCCAGATGACGCACCCCCTGGATAAAAGCTATTAGCAGCCAACAGATGTTGGAAGTAAATAGCCAGGACCGACACTTGGCCCTTGATAGTGCCCAAAGCCAACCGCTGCTCACCCCCTTTTGTAAAAAGGCCAAAACTCTAGCTATAGAAAACAAGCGAGGGTGCAGCTGCAGCGATTCACACCATGAAATGTACGATTTCCAGGTACGATGATAGATCTTTCTGTACATGGACTTCCTGGTCTTTAAAGTGTAGGAATTGCAGAGTCAGAAAGACCTCTATCTCTCAACACCTTGCTTTCAACAGCCATGCCGTTAAAGCCAGCGACCATAAAGCATGATGAAAGATAGGTCCCTGGGACAGCAGATCCTCCACGGTGGATCGACGACCAATTTTACTAGGTCTGCGTACCGACGAGGCCAGTCTGGGGCCACCAGAACGACCGGAATTCCTTCCACAGCCACCCTGCAGAGAAACCTTGGCAGGAGTTTGATCAGAGGGAAGGCATAAATCAGCCGATACTGGCTCCAAGGAGCCACCAAGGTGTCTGTGGCGACGGCCAGAGGGCCCCGTGACCTGGCCCCAACCTCTGGACTTTTTGTTGAGGCAAGACGCAAACAGATCTACCTCCAGAGTTCCCCACCAGACACACAGGAGATGAAACCCCTCCGGATGAAGGGACCATTCCCTTGATCCAGCACCTGACGACTCAGGAAATACGCTTGCCAATTCTCCACACCCGAGACGTGGACTGCGGAGAGCCGGAACATTGTCTTCTGGCCGCCAGGACACTCATGGTACCAACCCTGATGATTGATGCAAGTCACAGCCGTGGCATTGTCCGATTCGATCCGAACCGGAGTACTCCGTAGCCGAGTCGACAAGTGGAACAGGCAAAGCTTAATCGCTCTGAGCTCCAGAATATTGATCGGTAAGGAAGACTTCTCTGTCGACCAAGTCCCCAGGCAAAGAGCTTCCCCAGCACACCACCCCAGCCTGACAGGCTGGCGTCCGTGGTGACCACCGTCCAAGTGGCAGAAAGGACTTGCCCTGACACAAAGCTGGCGACTGGATCCACCAGGATAGAGCAGACCTCGTGAGGTGGCTCAAACGGATCATCTTGTCTAAAGACCATGGATTCCTGTTCCATTTCACAAAAATTTGTTTTTGCAGAGGTCTCGAGTGAGACTGAGCAAACGGGACCACCTTGAAGGTTGACACCTTTAGACCCATGGCTCTCATGCAAGTCCGTAGTGAGGACCGATCGGTTTCGAAAAGCAATGTGATCTCCCCCTGCAACTTCTGAAATTTTTCAAGAGAAGAAAAACCCACGCCAAGGCGGAATCTAGAGTCAGCCCCAGATAAGTCAACCGTACTGAGGGTCGTCAGAACAGATTTTTTTTAAATTGATCGTCTACCCAAATTCGAGAAGGGTCTGAACTGTAATTGACAGGTCGCCCAACAGAGCCGAGTGAGAGTCTGCTCTTAACAGGAGATCGCCCAGATATCCCAGGATCGCAATCCTGTTCCAACGTAACAAGGCCAACACCGGGGCCACAACCTTGGTAAAGACTCTGGGAGCGGAAGCGAGACCAAAGGGTAACGCCACAAATGGAAAATGCTCCTCTGCCACAGCAACGCAGGGAAATCGCTGGTGTCCCCTATAGATGGGGATGTGCAAATATGTGTCTTTGATATTGATGGAGGCCAGAAAACCCCCCTGATTCAAAACTGCCACCGCCGACCGAATGGACTTCATTCAAAACTTCTGCACCCGTACAAAATGGTTCAGAGCCTTGAGGTCCAGGAATAGACGCACCTTGCCATCTTTTCTGGGCACCGTGAACAGGTTTGAATAGAAACCTTGAAAGCATTCCTGTGGAGGAACCGGCACAATCATTCCTTCAGCAAGGAGATCCTGCACTGCGTCCCGAAGATCCTTCAAACGATCCGGAGACCGGGGAAGATTTCACTGAAAAAACCTGGCCGGCGGACCGAAATTCGATCTTGTACCCGGAACTAATCAATTTGTGAACCCATTTGTCTTGAATAAAGGAAGTCCAGGGTTCCTGAGAGAAGCGCAGATATCCCCCCACCCCAGAAACGGGTGAGGGTGCCCCTTCATGCTGAAGAGGACTTGTCTGCAGAACCGGACTGACTGGTCTTGGGCTTGCCTGACCAGGACTTCTTAGCCCCTTTCAGAAGCTCTAAACGGTTTACCTTTTTCTTGCTCCCCGGAGGCATGAAAAAAACATGAGCGGTGAAGGAAGGCCCCCATTTATTACCGGCTGCTTTACCTTTGGAGGATTGAGGAAAAAGATTACTCTTCCCACCAGTCAGACCCTTGATCAACTCATCCAGCGAGTCGCCAAACAATCGCTCTCCCAGGAAAGGAAGATCTGTTAAGGCCTTCTTGGAAAGCCTGATCAGCCGACAAGCTTTTCAGCCACACCATGTGATGTAAGGCAATAGCCACAGCCAACACTCTGGCCAGCAGGGGAGCCGCATCTAAAGAGGCATCACACAGGAACACCAGGGCCTGGGCCATCTGGTCCATAAGTTTCATCCGCTCGGAGGAAACTAAGTCAGGATCCAAGTTCCCCTTCAGAACCTTTACCCATTCCGTAACCATCTGTGATACGAAAACAGACACAAAAACAGGTTTCAGGAGAGAATACGCTAACACATAACGGTGGCGGGAAAGGGATTCCACCCGCCTGTCCACCGGATCCATAAAAATATAATTTTTGTAAGAACTTACCGTAAAATTATTTTCTCTGAGTCCTCCGACAGTCGTCTCGACTCGTGAAGGCTAACTGAACAGACGCAGTTAGCCTTCACGAGTGGGTAATGCGCCTCTCTGCAGGAGAAGGCTAGGCAGTGAAAAGGTTAACAAAAGCTTTTACACATAACACACCTCTAGGGGGCTGTTCCTCAGCTATTACCCATCAGCCACTAGGAGCTGCTGTTTTGTAGCAAGCAGTACATGAAGACTATCAATCCCAAAAAGAAGAGGGGCAGGGGCAGCAACAGAGGACTCAGAGAAAATAATTTTACGTTAAGTTTTTACAAAAATTCTATTTTCTCTTAAGTCCTCTGACAGTCGCCGCCTGTTCAGTTAGCCTTCACTAGTGGGATGTCCCAAAGCAGTGCAGGTGTGAGGGGTGGGAAGACGCAACCTAGAAAAGGCAATGTGCAACCAGGCTAGAGTCAAAAATACTGAGCCAACAGGGCAACAATAGCCCAACATGAGCCAACCCTGGACAAAGGAGACAGGAACACATGTCTCTGCAAAACAACCGCCACGCACAAAACTCCGCGGCTAAAGAAAGCATCCTAGGATGCCAGTAGAATCAGCAGAATTTTGTGAAAGTGAGGAAAGATGGCTACGTTTCCGCTGCACACACCTCAGCCACAGGAAGCCGGATGGCGGAAAGACCAAGAGGCAATGACGGCTCTAGTAGAACGTGCCCCTCACATGAAAAAGGGGGGAACCGGAGCCTAGTCCGTCCGATCCAAACCAGAAGAAAATTGCAGTGAACACAGACGAACGCTTCAGAGGGAGGACAAACAGGGAAGAAGACTTCCCAAAAGACTCCGTGGCAGACAGGCAAAAACCTGACTGCCAGGACCACATGCAAGGAACACAGGACAAAATCCTTGGGATGCTTGCGTTACGCCCAAGGCGGAAGCAAATGGAAGAAACAATGAGGAGGTGGAAAGCAGACACCACCGCAGGAAGAAAAGAGTGGGTCGCCGGACCACGATATCCCTAGAAACAACCAAAGGCCAAGACCTAGCCACCAATACCGACACTCTGCAAACAGAGGTGACAGCCACCAGAAAGGCAACTCACTGGAACAACACAGGCAAAGCTGGTTCTCTGATTTCCTCAAAGGGAGGCCGTTGTAAGAAAAAAAATAACAAAAAAACAAAAGTCAATCCCCACGGTAGCAAGGGAGCCTTCCGCGGAGGAGCCAGACGATGCACCCCTTGAGTAAAGGTGCGAATCAAGGAATTAGTCGCCAAGGGACGCTGGAAGAAAACCGGTAAAGGCCGACAACTGACCCACGACCGTGCCAAGCGCTGATCCACACCTTTCTGCAGGAAGGCCAAAACCCTCGCTACCAGGGGAGGGGCAAGGACGGACGGAGCGCTTCACTGAACTTGGTTGTGAGACTGTCGGGCTGTCAGCGATATCCACTGCAGGGGATAAGGGCGTAGCTGCGGCGTCTCCCACTATGCCACAACGGCATTGTAAAGAGGATTATCAGCTAAGAGGCTATCTAAAGGTGCATGGATGCACTGGTAAATGTGAGTGTATCACCGCTTTTTTAAATGGAAGAAAGAAGGTTTTAAAATGATATAAGCACTATTGTGAGCTTTTTCTATTCCATGTATACGGATCATTGTGAGGATAAATGGTTTATCTAAGGGGAGAAGATCACCGGGACCTGCCGGATATCAAGCATTTATACCCAATTACATCCGATACGAGATTGCTAAAGAGGAGATTGGCTAATCTATGGGAATAGATCACCTGAAGTCGTCAGGCATTCAGCATTTGAGTGCATTTACTTTATACACAAGGTGAGCGCCCAATCACAAGGGGGTGCACAATTAGGAAACAGCTGTGACACCCTGGTCACTCACGTGGTTTTTGGGAGCACAGCCACATATCTGGTGGCTTGAGCACATATAGTGGACTGTTTATTGGCACTTTATGTCACAAAATTTATTGGACACTACCAATTTATTTATATATATATTCTCTTATGATATTGTTTGCTATTTGCACATATATTTTTTGGTGATATTGTATTATCAATGGTATATTGCTTGCTATTTGCACAAATATTTTTATCGGTGACATTGTACATTTATTATCATTATTATATTGTTTTAAGATCCACTATTTATTCACTGCCACAATTGAATAAGGACTTTGGTTTTATGAAAAATTTATTGAACACTATTGAGGAATTATAGGTATTTATTTTATTCACTTGAGCACAGAGATTTATCTAATTTTAAATAGGACCCAGTATATAATATTTCATGAACATATTTTATCACCAATATATTCTCTTTTAATAGGTTTTTTACTTTGCGCAACACTATTTTACATTTAATAACCCGTGAAACCCGTCCCGCTGAGGGACTGGCACAATGACTCCTAGGGCGAGAAGCTCTCGCACTGCCTCCCACGAGATCATGTAAGCGATCAGGAAACAGATTGAGATTTGAAGGAAGGAAACCTGTTTGCGGGGCGAGAACAAAACTCGAGCTCACACTCTGAATGAAACAGTTCGTGAACCCACCCATCCTGAATTAGGGACAACCAGGGTTCCCGAAAAGTGACGCAGACAGCCCCCCACCCCCAAAAAGGGTGAGGGCGTCCCTCAGGTGGAGGAGGACAGAGCAGCCGAACTGGCTTGACCTGCGACCGCCTGAGGCCTTGAAGGAGTTACCTCTTTCCCGCGCCCCTAAGGCACGAAGGGACCCCCGAAGTGAAGAAAGGACCCCGCCTGGCGCGGGGAGATTTCACCTTTAGGAAGTGTGGGGCCAAAGGGTACCCACACCACCCGCAAGACCTGCGAGCAACGCATCTAAGGCATTCCCAAGAAGCCGAATACCCATAAAAGGGACATCAGACACAGATTTTTATGAAGCGCGGTCAGCCGACCAACGTTCAGCCACAAAAAAAGCGGCGGATTGCAACCCATACTTAAAAACCGAGCGATCAGGGGAGTCTCGCTCCAAGGCCGCAGCACAAAAGGTACATCACGGCTTGTACCATGTGAGTCACCAGGTCAAGGGCAGTCTGAGAGACTGTCTGAGTCACCAAGGCGCGGTTAAGCACCCTGGACCATTCCGTGACAGCTTGAGAAAACCATCACCGAAGCGAACCTAGGTTCGAGCAGGGAGCCTGCCACCAAACACATGTGACGGGAAAGCGGGTCCACGCGCCTATCCGCCGGATCCGTGAACACCGGGAAGTCCTCTACGGGCACCCACATGGATGCATTTAACCCAGAAAAAACTGCGGTTAACCTTCAGTGACACTGTCCAACAATTACCCACAGCATCCGCAAAAGGGATAACGGTAATTAAACCGCTTCGGCACCGCCATCATATGCGTGATGCGATGCCATAGGTCGTTCACGGGTATGTGAAAACTCCTCGGGGCAGGGAAAAAACCTGACCGAATCCTAGGCGTTTTGCGGGACCCGAAGGAAACCCGCCAACCTGACTGGATGGGCTCAGCAGCAATATTTCAAGTCTCTCTGACAGAGCTAAGAAGTGCAACAACTATAGCGCGTTCCCGCGCCGCAGTGGAGGAGGACCCCTCCTCCATCCCATCTAAATGTGAGGACTAGGACCCCTCAAGGGGCACATTGTCCGTGGCAACCAAGGCAGGCACTGAGTCAGAAAAACGGAAGTAGTGCGTTCAGACAGCAGCAGACCATCCTGGACGCCAAAGTCGCAGCAGATAAGGAGGCCATGGAAGAGGATTCAGGGGTTCCTGAAGCACCAATCAGGCCTGTGGGGAGTTTGCTATCCTGGGACTCCATATTGCATTAAAAAAATTATTTAGGACACCGGCCCTTTAAAACCGTGGTTCCCGCCATGCACACCGCAAATCTATACCGCCGGTGGAGACCCCTTTAAAACTGCTAAAGTACCAGAGAGCCGTTTTGCAGGAAAAAAACCCTGAAAAACCGCCTTGAGCCATAATACAATGAGTGCCAATTGAAAGTAAATGGGACGAAGCACTCGCAAAATGGCCGCCGCCCTTACTAGGCGGCCGCCCACAACAAAGATGGCGCCTGAACCGGCGCCTTCAGTGAGAAAAATGGCTGCTGCCCATACAATGAGGACAGATAACCTGCCCTCACCCAAAATGGCGGCCGAAAGAACGAAATTAGCACAAACCCAGGGACCTGGCCACAGCGGGGACACCTCAGAGGCACCCCCCAGACATACAACAAGCCCCCACACCCCCCATTCAGGCAGTGTGCATCGCACAGCGCCCCCAGCGGGGGCAGGGAGGTAAGGGACACCCAGAATGGCCAGGGAGGGGGATACTACAGAGACCATGTTTTTTTCTGCCTACCTCTAGGAGTGGGCCCATTACCCCCAATTAACTGTCCCGGGGACACGGGGGTAGTATCACTCACCATTCCATGGATTGCGGGCTCCGCTCCCACACTGAGTGCGGGTGCCGGCAGCCAGGAAGGGATGCTAGCAACACAGGGAATTTGAGAGTTGAGACATCCTGGCGAAGAGGCCTGGGCGCACCAATGACCTACGATGCTCGTTGGCAGGCTGGGACTCCATAAGGATCTATATTATCCACTGCGAAGCCCAGCTCTGCTGTCGCTTGTAGTCCTCCAGGGATCCTTCTAACCAGCAATAGTGAGTGAGGAAAGAAATAAAAAGAAAAAACTTTTTGCAAAAATAAAGGAGAGAAAAAACAGACATAGGTCCCAGCAGGTAAGCCTATGTCCTACTCCTATGCTACGCAGCAGAAAACTGAAGAACAGCTCCTAGTGGCTGATGGGTAATAGCTAGAGGTGTGTTATGTGTAAAAGCTTTTGTTTGTTAACCTTTTCACTGCCTAGCCTACTCCTGCTGAGAGCCGCATTACCCACTCGTGAAGGCTAACTGAACAGGCGGCGACTGCCAGAGGACGTAAGAGAAAACAGAGGAATCTTCCACAGGCACTATAGTAGATTTATTCAACGTGGAAACAGGATGATCCACCTTAGGCGGTACCATACAACGGTTTGAAAACGTCTCAGCAAAGGCATTTAAAGCGCTTAGGCACTACTAGCACGTGCTTGATGCGCCACCATTGGTCATTAATATCATGAAAATTCTCGGGACAAGGGAAAACACTGCCTGCTTTTTGGGTCTTGCGGGAGCCAAAAGACACCCGTGTCCCTGCCGGCGTGGGCTCATCTGCCATTTTTATAGATTCCCTTACTGAAACAATCAGGGCTTCCACCAAAGCTCGTTCCTGCGCTGCAGCTAAAGAGGACAGGTCCTCTTCACCATCTCATTGCGAGGGCAGTGACTCCCTCAAGGAGGGGGAGACCATATCAGTCTCTGAATCAGAGGACCCCACCAATGATGGTGAAGCAGCTGTTTTCAGCTAGTAACCTTTTTCATCACAAAATCGACCTTGGTCGCCAGGCTTTCCAGTGCTGCTGAAAATCGCCGTCAACGACTGTGATCCGGAAGGTTCAGTAGTCGCACTAAGGGGGTCTGAGGGTGAAACCACTGCCTGGGACTCCATAATTAATACAACAAAGAAAAGGAGTACTGTTACTTTAAAAGCTCCGATCACCGCGGTCTGCGGAGTCCCCCTTAAATATATACAGATAGCAGAAAGTGCAGGGATATGCCAACAGAGACGCCAGTACTTTACCACCTTCAGAAAAAACCTCCTGAATCGGTCTGTGCAACAGGAAAGTGAGAGTCACAGGAAATATCAGCCTGGACAACATGTGAAAGGTCCATAGGGCTACACAAAAATGGCTGCCAATGCAAGGCAATGGGGAAAAAAAAATTCTATTGCCCACACTAAAGATGGCGGCTCCCACGGCACGCCATGCGGTCAGGGGACCCCCATATGGAGGCCACAAGGGATCTACAACCAGACCCATCAGGAAAAGATACCATACTAGCAAAGTGAGTAAAGATAAATAAAACAAAATATTCTTAACCACTTGCCTACTAGGCCTATTTTTGACATTTGGTGTTTATAAGCTAGAATCAGTTGTTTTTGCTAGAAAACTACTTCAAACCCCAAAACATTATACTTTTTTTTTTTAGCAGAGACCCTAGAGAATAAAATGGAGATTATTGCAATATTTTTTATCACACCGTATTTGCGCAGCGGTCTTCCAAACGCAATTTTTTTGGAAAAAAATCAATTTTTGAATTAAAAAATAAGAAAACAGTAAATACAATAGGAGGGGCAAAGTGGGACTTTAAAGGTGCAAATGATGGAGAAAAATCTGGATTCTCATAAAAAATCACATTTTATTGTACATGAAAGACTAAGGACATAACAGACAATACTTTAAAATGATAAAAGCACAAGAAAGCACTCGATTATGTCAACTCTACATGTTTCGCCATCTTCATAATAGCTTCTTCAGGAATTTGATAGACATTTCTCGAGAGTGAACATTCTAAATTTACAAAAGAGAAAAATGAGAATAACAAAACAAAAAAAGACAAAAAAGCAAAAAAGGGCATATATCAATGGTCCTGTATTGAATGCCCAAAAACCTCTAATTTCAATAAACATGACATTGAAGTATGAACAAAATGTACCTTAAGAAAACCTGGACCCTTGATTACCGGGGATAGCAATGACGTAGATACAAAGGACAAGGGTGGGTGGGAGGGAGGAAGGCAGAGAGACCTGACCCCTAACATTGACCCATAGAGGAGACGCGAGCCAAGCCAAAAGTGACAAAAAGGAAAACTGCGGCTTGATCTGGTAGGGAGTTGGCTTTAATTCCTATATGATCATCAAAAAGGCCTCTCCAAGTGTATCTTCTCTTCAAATTTTGAAGTAAAGGGTACATTTATTGTCAATCTAAAATTTGAAAATTTGAATATATCTTTTTCATTGCTTATGTTTTCATCAAATTTATGCAAATTGTTTCCCCATCTTTCAGCTGCAGTTTTCCTTTTTGTCACTTTTGGCTTGGCTCGCATCTCCTCTATGGGTCAAAGTTAGGGGTCAGGTCTCTCTGCCTTCCTCCCTCCCACCCACCCTTGTCCTTGTATCTACGTCATTGCTATCCCCGGTAATCAAGGGTCCAGGTTTTCTTAAGGTACATTTTGTTCATACTTCAATGTCATGTTTAATGAAATTAGAGGTTTTTGGGCATTCAATACAGGACCATTGATATATGCCCTTTTTTGCTTTTTTGTCTGTTTTTTGTTTTGTTATTCTCATTTTTCTCTTTTGTAAATTTAGAATGTTCACTCTCGAGAAATGTCTATCAAACTCCTGAAGAAGCTATTATGAAGATGGCGAAACATGTAGAGTTGACATAATCGAGTGCTTTCTTGTGCTTTTATCATATTAAAGTATTGTCTGTTATATCCTTAGTCTTTCATGTACAATAAAATGTGATTTTTATGAGAATCCAGATTTTTCTCCATCATTTGCACCTTTAAAGTCCCACTTTGCCCCTCCTATTGTATCTACCTTTATTTAGGGATGTGGTGCTCCTAATATTTCTCATCTCTGGCAATATACAAAAGAATTAAGAAAACAGTAAAGTTAGCCCAATTTTTATCCATAATGTGAAAGATAATGTTACGCCGAGTAAATAGATACCCAACATGTCATGCTTCAAAATTGCGCACGCTCACGGAATGGCGACAAACTTTGGTACTTAAAAATCCCCATAGGCGACACTTTAAAAATGTCTACAGGTTGCCATCTTAGAGTTACAGAGGAGGTCTAGGGCTCAAATTATTGCTCTTGCTCTATCGATCGCGGCGATACCTCACATGTGTAGTTTGAACACCGTTTACATATGTGGGCGGGGTTTCCGTATGTGTTCGCTTCCGCCCGCGAGCTAACGGGGACAGGGCGCTTTATTTTTTTTTTTTTACTATTTATTTTATTTATTATTTTTACACCATTTTTAAAAAAAAAATAAAAAATTGATCATTTTTATTTCTATTACAAGGAATGTAAACATTCCTTGTAATAGAAATAGGCACGACAGGACCGCTTTTTTGTGAGATCTCACAAGTACACTAAAAGATATATATTAAAAAAAAAAAAAAAAAAAAAAGGGGGGACCTTTAAGCTGGTTGCTAGGCAACGACGCTTGCCGTAGCTCCAGTCCTCCAAGACCATAGAGTCGAGTGAGGGCAAGCTTGCCCTCACTCGACATCCTGTCTGTGAGGATCCGGGTTCCGATCGTTTTCCCCGCAGCCGGCGGTTCCGGTAAGCGGGGAAAAGGACCGGGACGCAGCAGGAGGGGCACCTCTTCCGCCATCCCGGAAGTGTGATCCCGCGGCGAATCCGCTGCTGGGACCACCCTTATCGGAAAATCGATCGCCTGCAGTTTAAAAAAATACCAGGGTTATGGCAGCTATCTGCTGCCATAACACCGGTATTTAGGTTTAAACACAGGACGTATATATACAGTGGCCAATAGGGAGGTGGTTAAAAGAATATAAAAAAAAAACTGAGACCGAAGTCCCAGCAGGAAACCTAGGTCCTTCTTCACTAGGCAGAAACAAACTGGTTTGTGGGCGTGAATTGCTTTTTTACTAGTACTACTCCTGCAGGGGGCATCATAACCCAATGGTATAAGAAGCATAAGAGCTGCGTCTGTCAATGGATGATAGAGAAATAAAAAAAAAAAAATAAATAAATGTAAAAGACTATGCTTTCTCCTTAAAGTGGAGTTCCACCCTAAAATTATACTTACCTCCATCTTCTTGCTCCGGGTCACCTGAAAAACAAATGGATGAATTTTTTTTTTTTTTTTACTTCCCTTGTTTAAAAGAAAATATACTTACCTTACTTCCTCTTCCTCCCCTCGGCGGCCACGGCGATTCGTCACTTCCTGGCTTGCAATGATTCCTGGGAGCTGAACGTCATCGCTCCCAGGAATCAATGCGCCTGCATCGGCCCCGACGTCAGTTCCGGTGCAAGCGCCGTCATACCTTGCTAAACAGCTTCTGGGCATGCCCAGAAGCTGTGCAGGGATGATGCTGCGGCACCGGAAGTGACGGCGGGGCCGGTGCAGTGCATCGTGGGACCGAAGAAGACGCAGAAGAGGATCGCGCTGGCTTCAAGCTGCCCACACCTGAGATGGCAGCGCTGGACAAGACATTTTCAAGGTAGGTATTTCTTCTAAAAGGTAAGTGCAACCCGGGACAGATCAGAGCTATCCATTGTGGAATGCACTAGCCCTGACTGTCCCGGGGGTATTTTTATTAAAAAAAACTTTCCCAGGGTGGAACTCCGCTTTAAAATCGCCTAGTGTCTTAGTTCAGCATTTCAGTTACCTGGAGCGTGATCTGCTTTTTGATTTGCGTCGCTCTCTAGATCTTGAGTGTTTCTTGTGAGGACTCTTCGATTTCCGGCGCTCTCTGTGTCTGGACCGAGAACGGTTACGAGATTGACTGCTATATAGTAAGAAAAACAATGAATGGCATTAAAAGTACTTTAGTTCATTATTGAGACCTTTATATGTAAAGGGGTAATTATAAGGTACTTTTTAAAGAACACTTGAACGTATTTATCAGAACCTATTAACACATTATCTCTACTGTTTTTAATATATACCTAGTAGATTAATCTCTTAATTACTGCTCTGTACTTTTACCCTTCTGATGGAATTTTCTAATGCTTTCAATGTAACACTTTATTGGTTTATTAACTGCTCTACTTGTTATATTTTTACATTGTTATGTACTCATCCTGTTAATAAATCGATATGTTTAGCTTTATTGCTATTTGACTATTGTATGACGATCCTTGTATGTACTCAATTTGTCAAGCTTTTTTAGATTTAAAAAAAATTAAATAAACAAATTTGACGAGAACATATTGATCAGAATACAAAACAAAGGCTGCTGGAATGCAACAATGTATTTCAAAAACTCTAATAAATGAGATCCAAAACAGGAGAAATAATTTTCCCTTTATTTCTGTGCCATCAACGGCCAAATTTGAATTACTTTTCTGCGTTTATAAAATACCATACTGTATATCCATTACATCTAGAAATCACATTTCTCTTGTCCATGTCTGGCAATAGCTAGAGCACAGTTTGGAATGGAACTAGCACTCTATAGCAAACCCCGCTTTTACTTCTACCTACAAAGAGATACGCTCTTTTAGAGCCCATTCACACTAGCGCGACTTGTGAGGCAACTTGTGTTGCCCCAGGTCGCTTGACATAACAAAAGCAATGTTAATCAATCAGTGCCGTCTTAATTGGCACTACTGAAGTTGCTCCGACTTCAGAAAAGGGTCCTGTACTACTTTGAGGAGACCTGTGATCCGACCTGTCCCATATACTTCAATGGGAGTCGCCTCCTTATCTTAATTGACACGACTTGTTATCAGACTTTCCAGGAAGAAGAAAGAGATTAGCCAGGCATTCCCCACATTGCAGCCATGCCTATAATGGAATATATATATATATATATATATATATATATATATATATATATATATATATATGTAATGGTATATATATTCCATTATCTCTGCTTGGTCTGTGTGAGTGGCACTGGTGGACACTGATTCATGGCACTGATACGTGGCACTGGTGGACACTGATTCGTGGCACTGATGGACACTGATTCGTGGCACTGATACGTGGCACTGGTGGACACTGATTCGTGGCACTGGTGGACACTGATACGTGGCACTGATACGTGGCACTGGTGGACACTGATTCGTGGCACTGGTGGACACTGATACGTGGCACTGGTGGACACTGATACATGGCACTGATACGTGGTACTGGTGGACACTGATATGTGGCACTGATACGTGGCACTGGTGGACACTGATACGTGGCACTGGTTGACACTGATTTGTGGCACTGGTGGACACTGATTCATGGCACTGGTGGACACTGATTCGTGGCACTGATACGTGGCACTGATAGACACTGATTCGTGGCACTGATATGTGGCACTGGTGGACACTGATACGTGGCACTGATGGACACTGATACGTGGCACTGATGGACACTGATACGTGGCACTGATATGTGGCACTGGTGGACACTGATACGTGGCACTGATGGACACTGATTCGTGGCACTGATATGTGGCACTGGTGGACACTGATTCGTGGCACTGATATGTGGCACTGGTGGACACTGATTCGTGGCACTGATACGTGGCACTGATACGTGGTACTGGTGGACACTGATTTGTGGCACGGATATGTGGCACTGGTGGACACTGATATGTAGCACTGATACGTGTCACTGGTGGACACTGATACGTGGCACTGGTTGACACTGATTCGTGGCACTGGTGGACACTGATTCGTGGCACCGATACGTGGCACTGGTGGACACTGATTCGTGGCACTGATACGTGGCACTGGTGGACACTGATACGTGGCACTGGTGGACACTGATTCGTGGCATTGATATGTGGCACTGGTGAACACTGATATGTGGCACTGATACGTGTCACTGGTGGACATCGATTCGTGGCACTGATATGTGGCACTGGTGGACACTGATTCGTGGCACTGATATGTGGCACTGGTGGACACTGATTCGTGGCACTGATATGTGGCACTGGTGGACACTGATTCGTGGCACTGATATGTGGCACTGGTGGACACTGATACGTGGCACTGATGGACACTGATTCGTGGCACTGATATGTGGCACTGATACGTGGCACGGATTCGTGGCACTGGTGGACACTGATTCATGGCACTGATACGTGTCACTGGTGGACACTGATTCATGACACTGATACGTGTCACTGGTGGACACTGATTCGTGGCACTGGTGGACACTGATACATGGCACTGATACGTGGCACTGATGGACACTGATACGTGGCACTGATACGTGGCACTGGAGGACACTGATTTGTGGCACTGATACGTGGCACTGGTGGACACTGATACGTGGCACTGATACGTGGCACTGGTGGACACTGATACGTGGCACTGGTGGACACTGATACGTGGCACTGATATGTGGCACTGGTGGACACTGATATGTGGCACTGATACGTGTCACTGGTGGACACTGATTTGTGGCACTGGTGGACACTGATTCGTGGCACTGATACGTGGCACCGATACGTGGCACTGGTGGACACTGATTCGAGGCACTGATATGTGGCACTGGTGGAAACTGATTTGTGGCACTGATACGTGGCACTTATGGACACTGATACATGGCACTGATACGTGGCACTGGTGGACACTGATATGTGGCACTGATACGTGTCACTGGTGGACATTGATTCGTGGCACTGATACGTGGCACTGGTGGACACTGATTCGTGGCACTGATATGTGGCACTGGTGGACACTGATACGTGGCACTGGTGGACACTGATACGTGGCACTGGTGGACACTGATTTGTGGCACTGGTGGACACTGATTCGTGGCACTGGTGGACACTGATTCGTGGCACTGATACGTGGCACTGATAGACACTGATTCGTGGCACTGATATGTGGCACTGGTGGACACTGATACGTGGCACTGGTGGACACTGATACGTGGCACTGGTTGACACTGATTTGTGGCACTGGTGGACACTGATTCATGGCACTGGTGGACACTGATTCGTGGCACTGATACGTGGCACTGATAGACACTGATTCGTGGCACTGATATGTGGCACTGGTGGACACTGATACGTGGCACTGATGGACACTGATACGTGGCACTGATGGACACTGATACGTGGCACTGATATGTGGCACTGGTGGACACTGATTCGTGGCACTGATATGTGGCACTGGTGGACACTGATTCGTGGCACTGATATGTGGCACTGGTGGACACCGATTCGTGGCACTGATATGTGGCACTGGTGGACACCGATTCGTGGCACTGATACGTGGCACTGGTGGACACTGATATGTGGCACTGGTGGACACTGATTCGTGGCACTGATACGTGGCACTGGTGGACACAGATTCGTGGCACTGGTGAACACTGATACGTGTCACTGGTGAACACTGATTCGTGGCACTGATACGTGTCACTGGTGGACACTGATTCGTGGCACTGATACGTGTCACTGGTGGACACTGATTCGTGGCACTGATATGTGGCACTGGTGGACACCGATTCGTGCCACTGATATGTGGCACTGGTGGACACCGATTCGTGCCACTGGTGGACACTGATATATGGCACTGGTGGACACTGATTCGTGGCACTGATACGTGGCACTGGTGGACACTGATTCGTGGCACTGGTGAACACTGATACGTGGCACTGGTGAACACTGATTCGTGGCACTGATACGTGTCACTGGTGGACACTGATTCGTGGCACTGATACGTGTCACTGGTGGACACTGATAAGTGGCACTGATGGACACTGATACGTGGCACTGATACGTGGCACTGGTGGACACTGATTCGTGGCACTGATACGTGGTACTGATGGGCACTGATACGTGGCACTGTTGGACACTGATTCGTGGCACTGGTGGACACTGATATGTGGCACTGATACGTGTCACTGGTGGACATTGATTCGTGGCACTGATATGTGGCACTGGTGGACACTTATTCGTGGCACTGATATGTGGCACTGGTGGACACTGATTCGTGGCACTGATATGTGGCACTGGTGGACACTGATACGTGGCACTGATATGTGGCACTGGTGGACACCGATATGTGGCACTGGTGGACACTGATTCGTGGCACTGATGGACACTGATATGTGGCACTGATACGTGGCACTGGTGGACACTGATTTGTGGCACTGGTGGACACTGATTCGCGGCACTGATACGTGGCACTGGTGGACACTGATACGTGGCACTGGTTGACACTGATTCGTGGCACTGATACGTGGCACTGGTGGACACTGATTCGTGGCACCGATATGTGGCACTGGTGGACACTGATTCGTGGCACTGATGGGTAGTGGCACTGGTGGACACATACGTGGCACTGGTGGGCAGTGGCACTGGTGGACACTGATACGTGGCACTGGTGGGCAATGAGGGAATTCGTAAAAAAAAAAAAAACGAAAAGGGGAATTAGGTCACAACACATCATATTCTGATTGGCCAAACACAAAGTCGTCTGTCATATAAGTCCTGCAAAATAATTCACAAGTCGCTGTAAAGTCGCGGTAAAAAGTCGCTCCGACATGGGGCGACTTTATGGTCGTGGCAGTGTGAACCGGCTCTTACAGAAGGTACAGTGTTTTTTTTTTTATACATACACACACAAATATATTCTATATAAAATCTAATAATTATTACTGCATTCAAATATTTCCCACTTACATTTTCAGCCAGCAACTGATTCTCCATGTTCTATTTCACCTTTACCAAGCTTTCCTTACAGCAGAATTACAGCCAAACAGCTAAGTATACATAAGTGAGCTGTTTGTATTTAAAGAAATGCACAAGATTTGAATTTCTATCCATCCAGCAGCTGCAATTTACACTGCTCCAAAGTTTTTCTGTTGCAGTTTTACTTTCACCTACAAGTCTCCTCCCGAGCCCCCACCCTGTGACTGAACAATGAAAGGAGAAGCAGAAGACTGATGAGCTCATCTTTCTGTCTTTCCCTCCTATCAGAATGCTTCCTGCACTGCAGCACATTGGAATGGCTCCTTGGGTTGCTTATCTCTCCCATTCACCGAGTTCTGCTGTACAAGGGACTGAAATAGGCTTACACCAAGTAAAACTGTTTGTAAACTGTTTGCATGTAAAAAAATTTACAAGTAATGGATAAGTTATTCATTACAGAGCTGCATTAAATGTGAGTCCTGTGTATCTGCCTGGAGTTCAGCTTCAAATTAAAAAAAATAAAATGTAGCAGCAGTTCGGTGTTCGGTGTCCACTTATAATGAATATGTTCATTACCATAAAACTGATCCAAAACCATTACGTCTCCACTATAATCTACCTGTGCTTTGAGTGTGAACGCTTCCACCTAGATCGGGACCTAGAGCGAGACGGTGAGCGTGATCTGGAGAGTTTCTGCAATGCCTTGTCAGCTGGTTTACCAGGATCTACTGTTCAGAATAAACACAAATATAAAATGTAAAAAAGAAAGAAAACAGCAAAGCGCATTCATAACATTTGATCCCAAGAAGATTCACATATACATTTAAAAGAAAACATAAGTTTAAATTCATTTTAAGCCCTTAACGCTGTGGCTTTTGTATTGAGTGAACACTGACTGGCTCTCACAGCAGTCACGAGTGGAAGCCTGTGAGTCCTGATAAGAAGTATTGACCATAGGTGGTCTGTGACTGCCTGGTCAGCGTGCTGGAAGCACAAACCTCCTGCTGTCTTAGACACATATGTGCGGTGGCTAGGCATTAAAGTCTACCTATCTTGGTGTGTTGCATAACTGGCAAAAAGATAAATGAAAAGCAGATAACTGGATTTTTGTACTTACCGTAGAAAAATACTTTTCTCTCAAGTTCATCGACAGATGCAGCTCCATATCTTCTTTAGACCATTTGGTTATGCTTCTTCCATCAGGAATAAGACACAAGGCAGGAAAAAGCTTTACCATGCCAATGGGGGCTGTCCCTGCAGGCATAACCCCACACACTATGCTACAACCTGTTGTTTCGTTGCAAGCAGTGTTTAGAAGACTAAAAAACCCCATACACTCAGACGCAGAGGGGCGGGTGCTGCCACTGTCGAAGAAATTCAGAGAAAAGGATTTTACAGTAGGTACAAAAATCCAGTTTTCTCTATCGTACATCAACAGATTCAGCTCCATATCTTCTTTAGACCATCGGGATGTCCCAAAGCAATATTTTCATGAGGGGTGGGAAAACAATGCAAAGAAGAACGCAACTCCCCAAAAGGCTAAACGTAGCCAACCAGGTAATCTGAAGCTCAACCAGGAACAACTGGAGCTCACTTAGAAAAAAACATACACCCTCAAAGAGAACAAAAAAAAGATTCTCTTTAAACAGCAGCCTGCAAAACCTTGCGGCCAAAAGAGGCATCCGAAGATGCCAACACATCAACTTTGTAGAATTTCATGAACCTATGCACAGATGACCAAGTTGCCGCCTTGCAAACTTGCATCACTGATGCCTGATGGCAAAAAGCTCAAGAGGTACTCAGCGCTCTAGTAGAATGCGTCTTCACTGGGAAAGGAGGAACCTAACCCTTCAGCGAATAAGCCTGAACAACAGTCTCCCTAATCCACCTGGAAATGGTCGCAGCAGACACAGCCAACCCCTTACAAGGTCCCTCAGTAAGGGACAAAAAGAGCATCTGATTTTCTGAAAGACTCAGGAGCCGCCAGGTAAACCCTGATCGCCCGAACCACATCCAAAGAATGCAAGGCAATTTCCTTGTGATGCTTGGGCTTGGGACAGAGTTAAGGCAGCAGAATGTCTTCATTCAAATGAAAATCAGCAACCACCTTAGGGAGAAAAGTTTGATTTGGTTGGAGTACCACTTTATTTCTGTGGACCACCAGATAAGATGAACAGCAGGACAGCGCCGCCAATTCAGACACTCTGTGGGCAGAAGTGATAGCCACCAAATAGGCAACCCTCTGAGACAATGAAAGCAGAGGAATCTCCCGAATGTTATCAAAAAGAACAGATAATACCAGATTTAGATCCCACGGAGGTAGCGAGGACTGCCTCGGAGGAGCCATATGGCGCACTCCCTGAAGGTACGAATCAAGGCTTACGAAGCCAACGGGTGTTAAAAATATATAGCCAAAGCCGACACTTGGCCTTTGATAGTGCCCAAAGCCAACCGCTGTTCAACCCCTGTCTGCAGAAAGTCCAAAACCCTAGCAACTGAAAACAAGGGTGCACCTTAAGCGTGTCCACGTACGATGATATATCTTCCTGGAAGTAGACTTTCTAGCCTTCAATAGAGTAGGAATCGCAGAGTCAGAAAGACCTCTATTCCTCAACACCTGGCTTTCAACAGCCATGCCATTAAAGCCAGCGACTGTAAAGCAGGATTGCAAGATTGGACCTTGAGACAGCAGACCTTCCCTGAGAGAAAAGTCTCCAAAGAGTATCGCCAACCAACCTTACTAGGTCTGCGTACCAAGACCGGCGAGGCTAGTCTGGAGCCACCAAAATCCCTTCCATCTCTATCCTGCGTAGAAGCCTTGGCAGGAGTTTCAGCGGAGGAAAGGCATAAATCAGCCGATACCGACCCCAAGGAACACCAGAGCATCTAAATCGTCGGCCAGAGGATCTTGAGACCTGGCTACAAACCTCTGCACCTTCTTGTTGAGACAAGAAGCAAACATATCGACCTTGGGTGTCCCCCACTGGACACACAGGCGATGAAACACCTCTTGGTGTAGGGACCACTTCCCTTGGTCCAAACCTGACAACTCAGGTAATCTGCTTGCCAATTTTCCACACCTGGGATGTGTACAGCAGATAAGGCTGGAACAAACTAGTCGTCCAGTGGCTCAGACAAAGCTTTATTGCTCTGAGCCCCAAAACGTTTATCAGCAGTTTAGACTCTTCTACTGTGCAGGTTCCCTGGGCACAGAGCTTCCCCAGTACCCTCCCCAGCCCAACAGGCTGGCGTCCGTGGTTACCACTGTCCAAAACAACGGGAGAAAGGCCTCGCCCTGGCACAGTGCTGGGGAATGAAGCCACCATAACAGAGCAGATCTTGTGTTTAGGCCTTTGACCAACTCATCCTGAGAGGATCCAAACAACCTCTCCCCAAAAAAGGGAAGATCCGTCAAAGCCTTTTTGGAAGCCTGGTCCGCAGACCAGCTTTTTAACCACACCATGTGTCTAATCGCAATCCCCACTGCCGACACTCTGGCCACTAGGCATCCAGGGACGCATCACAGATGAACACCTGGGCTTGAGGCATCTGGTCAATTAGTTTCAGCACTGCTGGAGGGAGCTGCTCAGCTTCCAAGTTACCTTTTAGTAACTTCAACCATTCAGTAACCGACTGCGACACCATAACATTCACAAATATTGGTTTCAATATGGAACCCGCTAGCAGGTGTAGATGGGGGGGACAGAGACTCCACTCATCTATCCAGGGGGTCCGCAAAGGCTGGGGATTCTTCCATCGGAACCACAGTAGACTTATTCAGTGATCCACCTTTGGTGGCAAGGTCCACCTAGTGGAAACTAGTGATTGACCGATATTGTTTTTATTGCCGATACCGATATTTTGGTCATCGCATATTGGTATCGGCCGATATTGTCCGATATTTTCGTACATTAACCACTTCCCTGCCGGGCACTTTCACCCCCTTCCTATCCAGGCCAGTTTTCAGCGCTCTCACACTTTGAATGACAATTGTGCGGTCATGCTACACTGTACCCATATGAAATTTTTATCATTTTTTTCACACAAATAGAGCTTTCTTTTGGTGGTATTTAATCATCTCTGGGTTTTTTATTTCTTACAAAAAAAAAGAAAAAAAGACAGAAAATTTTGAAAAAAAAAAAGTTTCTTATTTTCTGTCAGTAAATTTTGAAAATAAATTTTTCTCCGTCACTGATGTGCGCTGATGAGGCGGCACTGATGGGCACTGATAGGCTGCACTGATGAGGTGGCACTTATGGGCACTGATGAGGTGGCACTTATGGGCACTGATAAGGTGGCACTTATGGGCACTGATGAGGAGGTACTAATATGCCGCACTGATGGGCACTGAGAGGCGGCACTGCTGGGCACTGAGAGGCGGCACTGCAGGGCACTGAGAGGCGGCACTGCTGGGCACTGAGAGGCGGCACTGCTGGGCACTGATGGGTGGCACTGATGGACACTGACGGGTGGCACTGATGAGCGGCACCATCAGTACCCACACTCAGTGCCCATAGTGCTGCCAGTCAGTGCTCATCAGTGCCTAGATGAGCAGGCACTGATGGGCACTGACTGGCAGCACTATGGGCACTGATGGAGGGCACTGTGGGCACTGATGGTGGGCACATTGTATTTTATTTACCTCTGTTGTAATCAGGCCACTGGTGATCAGTGCCCTGATTACATTTGTCTGTGTCCCCAAACGGCTGATCGGCTCTGCTCCTTCCTCACACTGCAGTCTCTGTGTGAGGAAGGAGAGCTGGCGATGAGAGATGATCTCATATGTTTACATATGAGATCATCTCTCATTGCATGGGCCGATCACGTGGTAAATGGCCGCTGTGATTGGCCATTTACCACGATCTGTGATTGGCTGTGTCCAAGGGACACAGCCGACACAGATTTTCCCCGATGCGCGCTCGCGGGAGCGCGCGGGGAGCATGTTTCTGGGAGGCTGTTTAAAGACGGCCTCCAGGAAATTTGAGTCCACACTGTAGCCGTCTTTCGGCTATAGCGCGGATCTGAAGAAGTTAAATAAGAAAAACATTTTTATTTTATTTATTTATTTTTTTTGAGAGGTACTCTGGTGGAGGGATCTGGGAGTCTAAAAGACCCCAAAACCCCTCTTCTGCCCTTGAAAGCATTCAAAATTCAAGTTTGGCTGTTTTCAATGCTGTAAATTTTTTGAATTTGGCACCGAGTACCTGGAAGTGATGTCATGACATCACTTCCGGGTTTTTACATGGAGACCCGAACAGAGCCGAATGCGGCTTTGATCGGGTCTTCTCTTTGGCGGCCGTGCAGGCTGGTTGCCCGGGTCTCCCTGTGGGATGGGAGATCCGGGCGAGCCGCAGAAGGAGGCGGGGGGAACGTCCCCTCGGACTCCTTGTAATGACAGCCGAGCGACTTCTCAGCCGCAACGGTTGTCATTACAGGACAGCCGACCGTCGGCTATGGACGCCGGTACCGGGGTAATGCCTCTAGCTACAGTCATCACTCCGGTACAAGCACTTTACCGAAATATCGGCAACCTCCGATTGCGATATATCGGGGAAAGTGCATATCGGCCCCCGATATATCAGCTTTGCCGATAATCGGTCGATCCCTAGTGGAGACTACATCTGCAAAATGATAACGGCATTTAAAGCGCTTAGGCACCACTAGCATGTGGTTCATGCGTCCCCATTCTTCATTGACAATATTATCAGAAAGCTCTGAGGAAGGAAACACCTTGCCCGATTTTTGGGATTTTCGGGAGCCAAAAGACACCTGCGAACCTGACGCTGCCAATTTGAAAGTTTCCTGCACTGAAACTATAAGTGCTTCCACCAATGCGCGTTCCAGCGCGGCGGCTGACGAGGACAGGTCCTCTTCACCATCAGAATGCGAAGATACCAACCCCTCAGGGTGGGGTGCGTCTGCGGCGGCCATATCTGCCTCAGAAGGAAACTACCAAGGGAGGCGAAGGCAGAGGACATTTGCGGCTAGCAACATTTTTACATACAAAATCTACCTTTGACAGAAAGCTTTCCAAGACTGCTGTAAGTGCAGACAGGGGCTGCGACCCAGAAGGTTCCGCAGCCGCACCTAGAAGGGTCTGTAGGTGAAATAGTATCCTGGCACTCCATGTTACACTGATATGAAAATAATGCAGTGTCACTTTAAAAAGTCGCTAAATCGCAGTCCCACCGCTAACTTAGAGGTATACCTAGTCCCAATCCAATACAATCTGATAGCAGAGTGGACAAGGAAAACCTACAGAGGACCCCAGAAAAGTTACCAAATTGCTCAAGAGACTGCCAGCACGTTCTGACAAAGGAAATAGAAAGCACAGCCTGGGTCATTGCTAGATTTTTGTGTGTCATGCCGTTCACCTGTCAAGTGATCGTGGACTACAAGAAAATGGCCACCCCATACAATCCTATGGGGAACTAACAAAAAATGGCTGCCCATGCATTTCAATGGGAGAATAGAAAGCATGAATCTACAGCAAAATGGCAGCCCCCACGGCATGCCATGCGGTCTGAGGGGGTCCCAGGCAAGAGGCATCGGAAGGTCCCTAGGAAGAGACCCCACCAGGACAAAGCCACCCCCACAGAAAAGCGCTGTCGCGGCCGCAATAATTCATGCCCCCGATGGTAGGACCTGCTATGGTTAGGGGAAAAAACTTGGAGGGGGTAGGCCTAACATCCCGGAGGCCAGGGGAACCGAGGGAGCTCTGAGGGTCCCACTATTCCAGGGAGAAGGCCCACGTCCACCCCGAGACCGCCAGAGGATAGGGGGGACAGTATTACTCACCATACCACGGTACCAGGTGGGCGCCACTTCGAACAGTCCACCTCCCACCCATACCAGGGGGTATGCTGTGGCTCAGGGCATTTCAGGTCTATCGCGTCCCCGTGAGAATTGTCCACTCACAGGCTCGACCCAATCCATCAGGGCTCTGTCGTGGCAAGGCTTAGTTCTGGACTATAACGTGCTCACTCTCGCTGGCCAGACTGGGAGACCTTAAGGATCTAGAATATCCAGTCCGAAACCACATCCGGCTGTTGCGTGTAGTTCTCCAGGAACCTAACTAGTGAAAATAAAAAAATAAAAATCACAAAATAACAAATTTCCCCATTAATAGCTAAGACCGAAGTCCCAGCAGGGAACTAGGTCCTATTAGTAAACTAGGCAGAAACAAACTAGAGGCTGTAGCAAAGTGTGTGGGGTTATGCCTGCAGGGACAGCCCCCATAGGCGTGGTAAAGCTTTTCCCTGCCTAGTGTCCTATTCCTGATGGGAGGAGAACAACCCAATGGTCTAAGAAGATATGGAGCTGTGCGTCGATGAACGATAGAGAAATCCCATTTTCTCTTTTGTTCATTGATGGACACAGCTCCTGGTATTCATAACCATTGGGACGTCCCAAAGCAGTGTTAAACATGAGAGGTGGGAAGAACCAAAAAAAATTCCCAAGGCTAAACATTAGCCAACCAGGCAACAGGAGCCAAACAACTAGAGCTCACCTGAAAAAAACAATACACCCTCAAAGAGAATCAGGTCCTCTTAATCACTTCTGGAACGGGCCTTTTTCTGACACTTGCTAACATCTTACAAGTTAAATTCTTTTTTTTTGCTAGAAAATTACTTAGAACCCCCAAACATACTTTTTTTTTTTTTAGCAGAGACCCTAGAGAATAAAATGGAAATCGTTGCAATATTTTTTCACACCTTATTTGCGCAGCGGTCTTACAAACGCAATTTTTTTTTTTTTGGAAAAAAAATAATTTTTTTTATTAAAAAATAAGAAAAAAGTTAGCCCAATTTTTCATATAATGTGAAAGATAATGTTACACCGAGTTAATAGATACATGTCATGCTTCAAAAGTGCGCACGCTCGTGGAATGGCGACAAATATTGGTACCTAAAAATCCCCATGGGCGACATTTAAAAAAATTCTACAGGTTACCAGTTTAAAGTGGAAACATCCATTGTAATAGAAATAAGCATGACAGAACCTCTTTAATGTGAGATCTGAAGTCAAAAAGATGAAAAAAATGGGCTCTTTAAATCCGTTGCTAGGAAGCGATGTATGACGTTGCTTCGGTTCTAAGGCCATAGAGTCGAGGGAGGGCCATCTTGACCTCACTCAACTTCCTCCCTGAGGAGACAGCAGACTGGATCGGGTCCGGTAAGCGGGGAAAACGACCAGGAATCGGTGGGAGGGGCATCTCTACCACTGCCCAAAAAGGTGATCCCGCAGCGAATCTGCCGCTGGGACCACCCTTATGTTAAAGCGAACCACCCGCAGTTTAATAAAATACCAGGGTTATGGTACCTATCTGCTGCCATATCCACGGTATTTAATGTCAAAGTACCAACATAAAACTGCGGTGGGTGGTCCGTAAGTGGTTAAACAGCAGCCTGCAAAACCTTGTGGCCAAAAGGAAGCATCGGCAGATGCCAACATGTCCACTTTATAAAACTTAGCAAAAGTGTGCACCAACGTCCTGGTGGCCGCCTTGCAAACCTGCGTCACTGATGCCTTATGACGAAAGGCCCAGAAGGCACTAAGCGCCCTAGTAGAGTGCGCCTTGACAGGGAACCTGACCCCTGATGGAATAGGTCTGAACCACTGTCTATCTGATCCATCTGGAAATGGTCGCAGAGGATGCAGACAACCCTTTGAGAGTGACTTCCTGAAAGACTCCGTAGCCGCCAGGTACACCCTAAATGCCCAGACCACATCCAAGGCATGCAAGGCAATTTCCTTCAGATGTTTAGGCCTGGGACATAGGGAAGGCAACACAATGACTTGATTCAAATGAAAGCAGAGACAACCTTTGATGGACAGGGGTGAAGAACCACCTTATCCTTGTGAATTACCAGATAGGGTGAACATCAGGATAACACTAAAAGTTCAGACACCCTGCAAGCAGAGGTGATAGCCACTAAAAAGGCCACCTTCTGGGACAGCGTAAGCAGGGGAATCTCCTGAATGTTTTCAAAGGGAGGCTTCTGAAGAGCTGAAAGCACCAAATTGAAATCCCAAGGCGGCAACAGAGCCACACTGGAGAGACCAAATGTCGGACACCCTGAAGAAAGGTACACACCAGGGAGTGTGTGGCCAAAGGTCGTTGGAAGGAGACCTCCAAAGCCCAAACCTGCCCCTTGATTGTACTTACAGATAAATTCTGTTCAACCCCAAGTTGAAGAAAGGTTAAGATTCAAGCCACTGAGAAGGAGCAAGGGGGAACCCCATGCGACTAACACCATGCAATGCACGTCTTCCACGTACGATGGTAGATCTACCTAGAAGTAGATTTCCTAGCTTTCAACAGTGCAGGAATCACCGATTCAGATATACTCCTATCCTTCAGCACCTGGCATTCAACAGCCAAGCAGTCAAAGCCAGCGACTGTAAACCAGGATGGAAGATCGATCCTTGGGACAGAAGATCCTCCCTGAGAGGAAGCTTCCAAGGAACGTCGGCGACCAGCTACACCAGATAGGCGTGCCAAGTCCGACGAGGCTAGTCCAAAGCCACTAAGATGACCGAATCCCTTCTGCCTCGATCCTCGAAGAAGTCTGGGCAGAAGCTGGAGAGGAGGGAAGGAGTAAATCAGACTATACTGACCCCATGGGGCCATCAGCACGTCTGTGGCGTCTGCCAGAGGATCCCTTGACCGAGCCACAAACCTCTGCACCTTTCTGTTAATCTGAGACGCCAACAGATCCACCTCAGGGGTGCCTCACCAGAGACACAGCTGATTAAACACCTGATGAAGGGACCACTCCCTTTGGTCCAAAGGCTGCCGACTGAGGCAATTCGCCTGCCAATTTTGCATCCCAGGAATGTGTACAGCGGAGGGGGCTGGAATGAACCATTCTGCCCACCTTAGAATGTGTACGGCGGAGGGGGCTGGAATGAACCATTCTGCCCCCCTTGGTGATTGACATAAGCCACGGCCATGGCATTGGCTGATTGAATGCGCACTGGACAACCCTGAAGATGATCCGTACAATGATCCAGACACAGTCTGATCGCTTTGAGTTCCAAGACATTGATCGGTACTCTGGACTCCTCCAGCTTCCAGATCCCCTGAGCAGAATGCTTGCCGAGGACGAATCCCCAGCCAAACAGGCTGGCATCCGTGGTGACCATTGTCCAATACAAGGGGAGGAAGGATTTTCCCAGCTGATGCCCCGGCGAATGAAGCTACCATATCAGGGACTCCCTTGTTTCCCAACTCAGCTGGATCGGATTGTCAAGACACTGTGGAGTCTTGTACCATTTGGTCAGAATCTCCCTTTGCAGGGACCTCGTATGGAACTGTGCAAACTGAACTGCCTCAAAGGTAGACACCATCAGACCCAAAACCCGCATGCAAGTCCCGAGGGACAACCATCTGTTGGAAAGCAGGAGGCGAATTGCAGCCTCCAATTTCTGGAGATTTTCAAGAGGAAGGGGCACTCTGGCTATGGCCGAGTCCAGAGGAAGGGGCACTCTGGCTATGGCCGAGTCCAGAGGAAGGAGCACTCTGGCTATGGACGAGTTCAGAGTCAGGCCCAGATAGTTCAGCTCCATGGACGGAGCCAGAGCAAACTGATAATGCTCCTCTCCCAAAGCAGAGAAAATGCTGGTGACTGGCACATATTGGAATGTGAAGGTAGGCATCCTTCATAGCGATAGAGGCGAGGAAATCTCTCTGACGCAGGAAAGCCACCACTGTTCGAATGGATTCCATTCTGAACTTCTGTACCCGCACAAAGCAGTTGAGCGCCATGAGGTCCAGGATTGGATGCACTTTACCTTTCTTCCTGGGGACTGTGAACAGATTTGAGTAAAAACCCTGAAAACATTCAGAAGTCGGAACTGGGACAGTCCCTCCTTGAAGGAACAGGTTTTGTACCGCCCCAAACAAGCCCTGTAAGCGGTCTGGGGACAGGCGCAAGTTGGAAGGAAAAAACCTTGCCAGGGGAAAAGAGCGAAACTCGATCTTGTAGCCAGACAGTAGGACTTTGTGGACCCACTTGTCTTGCACCAGGGAAGTCCATGGATCCAGGAAAGCAGCAAAGACGTCCCCCCACCCCCAGATACGGGTAAAGGTGCACCTTCATGCTGAAGGAGCTTTATCCCCGAGTCTGGAGAAGCCCCGATCTTGGCTTGGCTTGCCAGACCAGGTTCGTTTGGATCCTCCTGAAGAGGCCCTGAAAGGCTTCGAGCCCTTGTCATTTGACCCTGAGGGACGAAAATATCTTTATGAGCTGAGAAGGAAGGCCCACGTCTAAAAACGAGGTTCCTTGCCCTTAGTACTCTCTCCCTCCCCCTCCCCCCTAAATGAGACCTTTAATTAAGTCATCCAGGGTAGCTCCAAATAGGCGATCACCTTGGAAAGAAAGATCAGTAAAGGCCTTTTTTGAAGTCTGATCCGCAGACCAGCACTTGAGCCAAAAGACAAGCCGAAGGACCACTGCCAAAACAGGCGAGCCATCAGGGGAGCCACATCCAAAGAGGCATCACAGAAACTGCAGCCCCTGGACCAGCTGTTCCGCCAGCTCTGCAAAAGGCAGGGGGGAGCTGTTCCCCCTCCAGGTCACGGCGTAAGAGCTTAGCCCACTCGGTCAGAGTTTGCAACACTAGGGCAATGGTGAATACCGGCCTCATTGCCAAACCAACCAGAGTGTACATATTGCGGGTCACAGCCTCCGCCTTTGGGTCAGCCGGATCCCTAAAGGCCGGGGGCTCTTCAACCCAAATCATGATTGCCTTATTTAATCTGGAAACCGGAGGGACCACCACCGGTGGCACAGTCCACTTCTTAAGAAGGGACTCCTCTTAGGGGTAACGCCTAGTAAAGCACTTAGAAACCCCACTTTTTAGCAACATTTATTTCTGTAAAAATAGGCAGGAAAAGGAAACACCTTTGCCGATCTGGATGGCTTGTGAGTGCCAAAGGGTACTTGCGCCTCCATCACTGAATTCTCCATCTTTTTTTTTTTTTTTTCCAAATTCTTTTTCATTGGGTTTTCAAAAGAGAAAATAACACAAAACACAAAACAAAACGTCTTGACATTGGTACAAATGGAGAGAACAGAACAGTGCTGCAATGATTATTCACCAGAAAAAAAAAAAGATAGATAAGTCACACATCATTAAGAAATTTGGTGTCATCAAAGAATAGGCGTGAAACTAGATATAGTTCATGTTCCATAAGGGAGCAAATGGTTAGGCAGCAGTCGACTAGGGTCAGATAGCAACATGGGAGAGACAACCGGGTGTTGGGACCGATCTGCTGAGAAGACAACCCAGCTAATCTTCTGCCGCCGTAGAGGGCATGGCTATGCATTTAGCCCAGACTCTGTCATACTTTTTTGGGCAGCCTCTATGCATTTAGGTGTCTTTATAAAGGGGGAGTACCACGTTAGCCAGTTTTTTCCATAATGTAGGGGAATGTGGACTGGATTTTCGTCTAGCATAGGGCTCTGGCTTTCCTGGCATACAATAATAGGAGGCCCAGTAGGGTCCGCTCTGCCACTCTCGGCACCAAGTCCTCTACTAGACCCAGTAAGCACGTTTTCGTAGAGGGGGGGAATGGAAATGTTCAAAATGTTAGCTATAATGTCGAGTACACATGTCCAATAGCTGCTGATTGCGGGGCAAGACCAGAAGATTTGTAAAGTCTCCTGGATCATGATCACACAGCCAGCATTTTGAGGAGAGCGATGCATTCATTTTATGCAGGCCAGAGGGGGTTAAATATAGGCCCCGTGACCCATTTTTTATTGTACCAGGTTATCTTTTAGTGAGACCAGGATCCTGAAATCCCACACATCATCCCAATCTTCAGAGTCCAACTCCGGGATGTCACTAGCCCATCGTTGGTGGAGGAAGGATAGGTCAGGAGAGGAGATGCGCAGGAGGTGCGCATACAGAACAGAAGTGGGTTTTTCCAAGCATTCATATCGAAGGACCCTTTCAAGGTCAGATTGTACCACTTGTGCTTCGCCATGCGGAAATTGGCTGCTGAAGGCATGGGACAACTGTAGATATCTAAAGAAATGTGAAGGGGGTACATTGTGGGGAATTAACAAAATCAAATGGAAAAATCTGAAGATCAGAAGAGACATCCGAAACCTTCTTGATATCATATTTAGTCCAAATTACTGGGTCAGGAAGTTGATAAAGGTGCGGTAAATTGCAGTTAAGCCAAAGAGAGGGCATCCTCCATCTTTAGAGTTTCACGCACAGATACTATCAGTGCATCCACCAGCGTGCCTTTACGTGCGTGGTCGCAGACGTGGAGGAATCGTCCTCACTATTAGAGGATTCGAGGCACGTGGTTACAGACCCAGCAGGGTGACCCACGTCCGCAGCGGCCGAATCAGATTCAGGATCTGATAAGACAGATGAGGCAGGGGAAAGCAGGGGGGTTTGCCTTTTGATAGCCCATCACCTACAAGCTACCTCCATCTGGCACACAAGGGACTCCAGGACCGCCGTCAGTGCATTGATGGATATTAGGGACCCAGAGGGTCCCGCAGCCTCAGAGAGGGGATCAGCTAGGGAAATTTGTTCCAAACACTCCATGACTCACAAGGGGGACCCCACAAAAACACTGTAAGGGACAACCCCACCGCGCTAGCAGCACCAACCGGTCGCCAGGCACAAGCACCAAACGCTCCTCAGCAGAGAGGGAGAGGACCCCTAAGGCACCCCGATAATGCACTACACATGCAGCGATGAGGAAGTAAAATCAGCCAGGAGTCAGCACCATGGGATAAGGAGGGGCTCCCACTGCCAAAATCACCACCTACAGGGCTCCACCGTCATGGCTGCAGCTATTTTCAATGGCAAACCACAGCAAAATGGCCACCGGACTACACAAACATGGCCGCCCTGTATAGGAATACACAGGCTACAACAAAATGGCGGCACCACGAGGCATACAGGAATCCAGGAGGGAGCACAGTTCATCGTCGGTCGCCAGCGTAGCACCCCCCCGCCCCCATCGCTAGTAAGCGCCCTGCCCCCATCCCAGGAACAGTGGCGTAATTCCCAAAGGCTAAACTTGGCAAACCAGGTAACATGGAGCTCAACCAGGAACAACTGGAGCTCACCTAGAAACAACATAAACCCTCAAAGAGAATAAATTATCTTTTAAACAGCAGCCTGCAAAAACCTTGCGGCCAAAAGAGGCATCCAAAGATGCCAACCCATCTACCTTGTACAATTTTGTGAATGTGTGCACAGACGACCAAGTTGCTGCCTTGCAAACTTATATCACCGATGCCTGATGGCGAAAAGCCCAAGATGCACTCAGCGCGCTCTAGTAGAATGTGCCTTCACAGGGAAAGGTGGAACCTGACCCTAATTGAACAAGCCTGTACTACCGTCTGCCTGATCCATCTGGATATGGCTTCAGCAGATGCAGCCAATCCTTTCCAAGGTCCGTCCGCGAGGACAAAAGCGAGTCGGATTTTTCGAAGGACTCAGTAGCCGCCAGGTAAACCCTGATTACCCTAAACACATCCAAGGAATGCACGGCAAAATTCTTTAGGATGCTTGGGCTTTGAACATAATGAAAGCAGCACAATGTCTTCATTTAAATGGAAATCCAGAACTACCTTAGGAAGAAACGATTGATTAGGTCGAAGTACCACCTCGTCTCTGTGGACCACCAGATAAGGTGAGTGGCAGGGTAGCGCTGCCAATTCCGACACTCTGCGCACAGAGGTAATAGCTACTAAAAAGGCTACCATCTGTGACAGCATAGGCAGAGGAATCTCCCTAATTTGTTCAAAAGGAGGTTTCTGAAGTACTGACAGTACCAGGTTAAGATCCCACGGAGGTAACAGGGCCAGTATCGGGGGAACCATGTGGCGAACACCCTGATCAAAGAATACGTGGCTAAAGGGCGTTGAAAAAACACCGCTAGAGCCAGCACCTGGCCTTCGATAGTACACAAGGCAAACCGCTGCTCAACCCCTCTTTGGAGGAAAGTCAATATCCGAGCCACTGAAAATAAGTGCGGATGCACCTTAATGGATTCACACCATGCAATGTACAAATTCCATGTATGATGATAAATCTTCCAAGAGGTAGATTTTCTGGCCTTCAAAAGTGTGGGAATCACAGAGTCAGAAACACCCCTATCCTTCAATACCTGGCTTTCAGCAGCCACGCAGATAAGGCCAGCGACTGTAAAGCAGGCATGGAAGATCGGCCCTTGAGACAGGAGTTCTTCAATGAGAGGAAGTCTCTAAGGAGCATTAGTGACCAATCTCACCAGATCGACGTACCAAGACCGGCAAGGCCAATTCGTAGCCACCAGAATTACTGGAGTACCTTCCACCTCTATTCGGCGCAGAAGCCTCGGCAGCAGTTTTATTGGGGGAAATACATAGCTCGGCCGATACTGTCCCCAAGGGGCCACTAGTGCGTCTGTGGTGCCAGAGGATCCTGAGAACAGGCTACAAACCTCTGTGCTTCGTGTTGAGCTGAGAGGCCAACAGATCCACATTGGGAGTCCACCATTGGACACACAGCAGTTGAAACACCTCCAGGTGAAGGGACCATTCTGCCTGATCCAACACCTGACTTATCAGGTAATCCGCCTGCCAATTCTCCACTCCAGGGAAATGCACGGCGGATAGGGCTGGAACAAGGTTTTCTGCCCATATCAGGATCTCAGCCACCTCTAGAGCAGCCAGGACACTCTTGGTGCCCCCTTGATGATTGACGTAAGTCACAGCAGTGGCATTGTCTGATTTAATCTGAACTGGATACCCTCGAAGGTGATTTGTCCAGTGAATCAAGCAAAGCTTTATTGCTCAGAGTTCCATAATATTGATCGGTAGTCTGGACTCCTTTGGAGTCCAGGTCCCCTGGACATACATCTTTCCAAGTACTCCCCCTCAACCGGACAGGCTGGCGTCCGTGGTACCCACAGTCCAATACAGGGGAAGGAATGACTTGCCCTAACGTAGAGCCAAGGAGCGGAGCCACCACAGCAGAACACTTCGTGTTTTGGCTCAGCAGGATCAGATAGTCCAAAGATTTTGGATCCTTGTTCCACTTAACAAGAAATTTTCTTTGCAGAGGACTCGTGTGGAACTGTGCGAAAGGAACCGCCTCAAAAGGTAGATCCCATCAGGCCCAGCCCTCGCATGCAAGTCAGTAAAAAGGACAGAGACATTCAAAAATCCAGAATATTGCTAGTCCACGCTTAGTCAAACCTCATACACATACATTGCATGAAATATATATATATATATGTATGATACAAGCAAGCATAGTAGAAAGGACAGTTTGCTGAACAGCAGGCGAATCGCCCTCTGCAATTTTTGCAGTTTGTCCAGAGGAAGAAACACCCTCGCTGAAGCTGAGTTCAGAGTCAGTCCCAGATAATTGGAGGGTGCTACTAGAGCAGATTTCTGGAAATTGATGTTTAAACCACATTTTTGCAGAGTCCATACAGTGATGATTAAGTCGGCCAGCAGGGCTGAATGGGAGTCTGCCTCTAAGAGGAGATTGTCCAGGTACTCCAGTACCGCAATTCCCTGCTGTCGCAGTAATGTCAATATCGGAGCCAACACTTTGGTGAAGACCCTGGGAGCAGAGGCGAGACCAAAGGGTAACGTCACAAATTGATAATGCTCCTCGCCCACAGCGAAGAGAAGGAAACGCTGGTGTTCAGCGTAAATAGGGATGTGAAGGTAGGCACACTTAATATCGATAGAGGCCAAAAGGTCTCCTTGGTATAAGGACGCCACTACTGTGGGAATGGACTCCATTCAAAACTTCTGTACCCGCACAAAGAAGTTCAGAGCCTTGCGGTCCAAGGTAGGACGCACTTGCCTTTTTTCCTGGGCACAGTGAACAGGTTTGAGTAAAACCCTTGAACGCGTTCCCGAGAAGCAACCGGCCCAATCACCCCTGCAACAGCAAATTTTGTACCATTTCTCGCCGATCCCTTAACCGGTCTGGAGATAGGGGTAGATTGGGTGTGAAGAATCTGTACGACGGTCGAGACCTGAATCAGTTCGTGGACCCATTCGTCTTGAATCAAGAAGGTCCATAGTCCTGGAAAGAAACTAAGACGTCCCCTACCCCAATTACAGGTCAGGGCACCCCTTCATGCAGAAGGCGGCTTAACTGCAGAACTGGAGGGGCCTTCAGATGATCTACAAGACTTAGATCCTTTTCCTGCGTGCCGCAGATATGAAAGGGCCGCTTGTATGCTGAAAAAGAAGGACCCCGTCGTGAGAAGGTGCCTTGCCCTGAGCAGAATGATGACAAAGAGTACTCTTCCCACCAGTAAGACCCTTGATAAGTTCATCCAAAGAAGAACCATGTAAGCGATCCTCTGAAATGGGCAGGTCTGACCGAGCCTTTTTATAAGCCTGGTCCACAGACCAGCTTTTTAGCCACACCATGCGTCTCATGGTTACCCCTACCGCGGATACTCTAGCCACAAGGGGGGCCGCATTTAAAGACGCATTACATACAAATTTTATACCTTGGACCATTTTGTCCGCCAGTTTGCTAAAATCAGGAGGAAGCTGTCTCGCTTCCAAATCACTCTTCAAGAGCTTTGCCCATTCCATAATGGCCTGGTACACCAGCGCGATCGTTAAGACCGGTCTAAGCATTGAGCCCACTATCACATGTAAGTGGCGGGACAGGGCCTCATCCTCCTATCAACAGGGTCTTTAAAGAATCACAGTGGATTCATTCAGTCTGGAGACTGGGTGGTCCACTTTCAGTGAAACAATCGATTTTTTCATCACATCGTCCGCAAAGGGATAGCGTCTCTTGAAACGCTTCGGCACCACTAACATATTTTTAAGGCACCAAAAGACACCTACGCCCCTGACGCTGTAGAATCATCTGCCATTTTTAGAGTTTCCCGCACTGACACCAAGTGCCCACACCAGCACTTTTTCCAGCGTGGCTGCAGATGAGGCTATATCATCCTCGCCATCCAAATCAGAGTGTGATGACACAGACCCTGCAGGGTAACTCATGGCCATATCAACCTCAGAATTTGAGTATACAGATGAGGCAAGTGAGGGCAGTGGGCGCTTTTTAATAGTCCTCTTTTTAGGACCATAACCACTTTTGACACCAGGGTTTAAAAAAAAAAAGAGAAAAATCTGCAATTAAGGAAGACAAGAGTTGCGACCCGAAGGTCCCTGCAACACCAAAGAGGGGATCAGTAGGCGATACTTTCTCCTGGGACTCCATGTTAACCCGGGGGCAGCACAGTGTCACTTAAAGAATACTGCAAAAAACGGCCCACACCGCTGCACCAGCAGTACTACAAGTCCCAGCACACTAAGCTGCAAAATAGTAGACTGAGGGAACGACCTACAGGGACCCCAATAGACTCACCACAGCCCAATATTAGGAAGAGCAGAGCCGGTCTGAAATGTACAGAAAACGATCCTTGCAGTAAGAGGAAGTACCTGGGTCAGCACCAGAGGTAAAGCCTTGCAACTCACTGCTGTACAGCATTTTCGGACTCCAATACATTTTAATGAGCTGACCACAACAAAATGGCCACCCAATGCATTTCAATTGGAAACTACTAAAAAATGGCTGCCGAGCCTTGTACAGCTGATCTACAAGAAAATGGCAGCGTCCACGACAGGCCATGCAGTCTATAGGATCCCCTGAGGGGTCCAGCAATCAATCAGGCATAGGGGGGGCCTGGCAGGGACCCCCACCAGGTTTAATCTAGTGGATTGCGCGATCAGCTGCATCAGCGCGCGCCCCCCCCCCCCCGAGGGCCCCCATCGCCTGCTACAGCCCCTGGACTGTACCCGACGAAGGTATGAACCCCCCATGATATAGTGGGAAGGATGGCCTGTAGGGGGAGCCTTGGATCGTTGATGGTCCCTAGGGATCCCACATACAAGGGTGGGACATGGGGGGGGGGGTGGGAGGTAACTCCAGACAGACCACCTTAGCACCAAGGGTGGGGCTGCTAATGGCCAAGGTATAGGCTGCGACTCAAGCCAAACCTGGTCGTGTGCGTCCCGGTGTTGTACTCACGTGCAAGCCCGCGTCCAGTGGGGCTATGTTGTGGCGAGGCCTAGCACGGAGCTGCGTCCTGCACATGCTCGCTGGCCAGACTGATAGACCATATGGATCTAGAATATCCAGTCTGACGCCCAGTCTGGCTGTTGATTGTAGGCCTCTCAAGAACACAACTAGCTAAAAATTTAGACAAAAGGTTCCTTTTTACATAAAAAAACATGCTAGGAACGAAATCCCAGCAGGAAACTAGATCATTGCTCCTGATTAGGCAGAAAAAAAAAACTGAATGCCTATAGCAGATTGAGTGGGTGTATACCCCCAGGGACTGTCCCATATGCGTGGTAATGATTTTTCCTGCCTAGTTTCCTACTCCTGTAGGGGGCAGCATATCCCAATGGTTAAAAAGAATATGGAACTGCGTCTGTGAATGAACGGTAGAGAAAAAAACATTTTTTATTTTCTGCTATAAAACATCCAATAAAATGTTTTTTTTAAAAAATAAAATTTCTTAATCAATTTAGTCCAATATGTATTCTGCTACATATATTTGGTAAAAAAAAAAAAATCACAATAGGCGTACATTTATTGGTTTGCTTAAAAAATGTTTTTCTTTTACTAGTAATGGCAGGCAATCAGCGACTTATAGCAGATCTGTGATATTGCGGCACTGTTATATTGTCGCGGACAGTCGGACACCAATACAGTGATCAGCGCTAAAGAATATGCACTGTCGCTGTACTAATGACACTGGCTGGAAAGGGGTTAACATCAGGGGAGATCAAAGGTTTACCTGTGTGTCTAGCTAGTGATTTTGTGCACTGTGGGAGGCGATTTTACTAGGGGAAGGCATGGATCCATATCCCTGCTTTGCAGGAACACAGGATCAATGCCTTGCCTATTGACAGAATGGCGATCTGCCTTGTTTACATAGCAGATCTCCGTCCTCCCTCTGTGCCAAAGTATCGGCGGGTGCCAGTGGACATAGAGTCCATGGTACCGGTCAATCAGCTCCCACTGTGTATAATCACAGCAGGATCCCCCCCCCCCCCCAACCCAGAAGTGTCACCTCACGTACTAGGTACGTGATGTGGCGCAGCAGTGCCACTTTGCCGCCGTATATGCAAGTTATATGTTCAGCAAGTGGTTAACTAGTACACTGTTTAGCATAATTATTCAACATTAGAAAAATAAATTCACCCAGGTGTGGAAGTGACATACCTGGCTCAATGGCCTCAGAAATCAATGACTGTGCTTCTCGCACCCTCTTCATCACCTCTTCTAACTCCTTTGCAGCAGCTTGAGGGGTCAATTCAGGAGGTTTCACAATTGCATTGTTAGAGTGATTAATTCTGGAAGAAAAAAAAAAATACTATATCTTTTTTTTGGAGTCCATTGAGGGACACAGAAGTCTTAAACCTTTATATTATACTGCCACCTAGAAGAGGATTCAATACTGGCAAACAAAAAAATAACTGGATTTTTGACTTACCCTAAAATCCTTCTTTCTGAAGTTCATTGACAGACGCAGCTCCATATCTTCTTGACCACTGGGTTATAATGCCCCCTACAGGAGTAGGACACTAGGCAGGAAAAAAAAAAA
Organism: Pelophylax lessonae; assembly: GCF_965119305.1. Lineage (NCBI taxonomy): Eukaryota > Metazoa > Chordata > Amphibia > Anura > Ranidae > Pelophylax > Pelophylax lessonae. Next base: position 116,010,542 of record NC_138768.1, read on the forward strand.
CGTTACCACGCCAATGGGGCAGTCCCTGCAGGCATACACCCACACACTCTGCTATAGCCCTCAGTTTTGTTGCGAGTGTTTAGAAGAAAAAAACCCATACCAGTCATAATTAGAGGGGCGGGTGCAGCGTCTGTCAATGAACTTCAGAGAAAAAGATTTTACGGCAAGTCAAAAATCCAGTTTTCTCTGTCGCTCATTGACAGACGCAGCTCCATATCTTCTTGACCATAGGGACATCCCAAAGCAGTATTTTAACCACTTCCATACAGAGCAGTTACACCCCCTTCCTGCCCAGACCTATTTTCAGCTTTCGGCGCCCTTACACTTTGAATGATAATTACTCATACAACGCTGTACCCAATCAAATATTTTATCATTTTTTTCACACAAATAGAGCTTTCTTTTGGTAGTATTTAATCACCACTGGGTTTTTCATTTTTTGCGATACAAGTGAAAAAAGAGCGAACATTTTGAAAAAAACACATTTTGTTTTAGTTTCGATTATAAAATTTTGCAAATAAGTAAATTTTTTTCATAAATTTGGGCCAAAATTTATACTTCTACATATCTTTGGTAAAAATAACCCAAATTAGTGGTTGTTATTTAGTCTGTGTGAAAGTTATAGAGTCTACAAGCTATGGTACCAATCATTGAAAATTGATCACACCTGATGTACCGACATCATTTCTTGAGGCCCTGAAATGTCAGGACAGTACAAATACCCCCAAATGACCCCTTTTTGGAAAGTAGACATTCCAGGGTATTTAGTAAGAGGCATGGTGAGTTTTTTGAAGCTGTAATTTTTTCCCACAATTCTTGGGGAAATAATTTTTTTTTTTTTTTACACAAAATTGTCATAACAAAGTTATTTCTCACACACAGTATATGCATACTTGCAATTACACCCCAAAATACATTCTGCTACTCCTCCTGAGTATGGCCATATCACATATGTGAGACTTTTACACAGCCTGGCCACATACAGAGGCCCAACATTCAAGGGCACCGACCGGTGTTCTAGGAGCATAAATTACACATATAATTTCCTAACGGCCTATCACACTTTTGAAGGCCCTGGAGCACCAGGACAAGGGAATTACCCACAAAATAACCCATTTTGGAAAGCAAACACCCCAACATATATTCTATGAGGCATAATGAGTCTTTTGTACAAGTCATTTTTTTCCACAAGTTTTTGGAAAATGTGGAAAGAAAATTAAAACGCATTTTTTTTTTTTTTTACACAAAGTTGTCAATTTATAAGATATTTCTAACACGTAGCATGTACATAGCAAAAATGACACCCCAAAATACATTCTGCTACTCCTCCTGAGTATGGCGATACCACATGTGTGGGACTTTGCCACAGCATGGCCACATACAGAGGCCCAAAATGCAAGGAGCACCGTCAGGTGTTCTAGGAGCATAAATTACACATATCATTTCATTACAACCAATCACACTTTTGAAAGCCCTGGAACACCAGAACAATGGAAACCCCCACAAAATGACCCCATTTCGGAAAGCAAACATCCCAACACATAATCTAGGAGGCATGGGCTGCAGACAGGTACTCGGCTACTCCAATGACAGGTACTCCGCTACTCCAATGACAGGTACTCCGTTACTACAATGACAGGTACTCAGAGTACCCGTCATCAGAGTACCCGTCATCAGAGTACCCATCATCAGAGTACCCATCATCAGAGTACCCAAGTACCCGTCATCAGAGTACCGGACTACGTGTCATCAGAGTTCCCAAATACCTGTCACCAGCCCATCAGAGTACCCGAGTACCTGTCATCAGAGTACCTGATGGGCTGGTGACAGGTACTTGGGTACTCTGATGGGCTAGTGACAGGTACTTTGATGGGCTAGTGACAGGTCCCCTTTATTGGGGGGGGGGAAATCAGTGTGTTTTGGGGTGCACTGTAATCGGTAACTAGCTGTTATCACAATTTCCTCCTCACACAGGATCAGTGTGTGAGGAGGAGAACACGGTGACAGCTAGTTACTGTGTTCTCCGTTTACATTCTGTGACCGGCTGTGATTGACAGCCGGTCACGTGGTAAAGAGCCAATTTCATTGGCTCTTTACCTAGATCGGGGATGGGCTCTGTCCGAGGGATGAGCCTCGTCCCCGATCGCCGCACTGCGCCTCGTCCCCGGGACGCGCATTGAGGAGAGAAGGAGTGGCTCACGCTGGAGCCGCTCATGTGATCGGCTGTGATTGACACAGCCGATCACGTGGTAAACAGCCAATTTCATTGGCTGTTTACCTTGATCAGGGATGCGGGTGACGTCAAACGCTAATTCCTCCCCCCGCACGCGTATCGCCTCCGTGGGTGGAGGCTTCCTCAGCGGTAATGGGGATTGGCTGAAGAAGTCTATCAGGTTTACACTATTTGGGATATTTTGTCTCATGTTTTCCAACAATTCGGAGGAGACTTAACCCTGGAAGTGTGTTTATTCAGAAGTCTTGGCCCCAGAGGTGTGCCTTCAGTCTGAGGAATGGGATTACTCTATTGCCATTACTTATTGATTTAAGGTGACAGGCCACTTTGGAAGGTGGAGGGTTGTGTGAAGTATTTCCTTCTATCTGCACCTGGCTCCATCTAATATATCAGGATTTCATTGCACACCCGAGGGCTGTCTGTTTTGGACTTCTTATCCTGTTTGGACTTTCATCGGCTAGAGGATCCCTCGACCTGGCTACAAACTTCTGAACCTTCGTGTTGAGTCGAGAAGCTAGCAGGTCGACATCGGGTGTCCCCCCACCGGACACACAGGAGGTGAAACACCTCCGGGTACAGGGACCACTCCCCCTGATCCAGCACCTGACGACTCAGGTAATCCGCCTGCCAATTTTCCACACCGGATATGTGTACTGCAGAAAGTGCTGGAACAAACTGTTCCACCCATTCCAGGATCTCGGCCACCTCCCGGGCCGCCAAGACACTCTTGGTGCCCCCTTGATGATTGATGTAAGCCACGGCCGTGGTGTTGCCCGATTGAATCCAAACTGGACAACCCTGTAAACAAGTTGTCCAGTGACTCAGGCAAAGCTTTATCGCCCTGAGCTAAACAATATTGATCGGAAGTCTGGACTCTTCTACTGTCCAGGACCTCTGAACGCAGAGCGTCCCCAGCACTCCTCTCCAGCAAGACAGGCTGGCGTCTGTGGTTACCACAATCCAATACAAGGGCAGCCCTTGTGTTGTGACTAAACCAAATCATAGTGTCCAAGGTCTTTGGATCTTTGTTCCATTTGACAAGAATCTCCCTTTGTAAGGGTCTCGTGAGGAACTGAGCAAATGGAACCGCCTCGAAGGTGGACACCATCAGACCCAAGGCCCGCATGCAAGTCCGCAGAGAGGACAGATTGCTGGCTAACAGCAAATGAATCACCCCCTGCAACTTTTGCAGCTTGTCCGGGGGAAGAAAAACCCTCGCTGAAGCGGAGTCCAGAGGATGGTATCGGGCCGATTTTTTAAAATTGATGTTCCAACCGAACTCTTGCAGAGTCCGTACAGTAATTGTCAAGTTGCCCAACAGGGCTGAATGGGAGTCTGATCTTAATAGGAGATCATATAGTACCCCCAGTACCATAATCCCCCTGTTGTCGCAGTAATGCTAACACCGGAGCTAACACTTTGACGGAGGCGAGACCAAAGGGTAACGCCACAAATTGAGACCGGCACAATCACCCCTTGCGACAGCAGATCTTGTACCCTCTCTTAGATCCCTTAACCGGTCTGGAGTTAGGTGTAGATTGGACGGGAAGAACCTGTCCGACTGTCAAGACCGGAATTCGATCTTGTAACCCGATAGGATCAGTTAGTGGACCCATTTGTCCTGAATCAAGGCAGTCCATGGTTCCAGAAAGAAGCAAAGACGTCCCCCGACCCTAGAAACGGGTGAGGGCGTCCCTTCATGCAGGCGAGGATTTGTCCGCAGGTCCAGATTGGCCTGTTCTCAGCTTACCTTACCATGTCTTCTTGGAACCCTCAGAAGACCTGAACGGCTTAGCTCCTTTCTCCTGCGATCCTGAGGCACAAAAGGGCCACCTATGCGGTGCCTTACCCTTGGAGGATTGGGGTAGAAAAGTACTCTTCCCACTCGTAAGGCCTTTGACCAACTCATCCAGGGAGGATCCAAAAAACCTGTCCCCCGTAAAGGGAGGGTCAGAAAGAGCCTTTATGAAAGCCTGGTCCGCAGACCAGCTTTTCAGCCACATCATGCGTCTAATAGCAATCCCCACGGCAGACACTCTTGCTAACAGTGGAGCCGCATCAAACAACGCATCACATATATACAGAAGGGCTTGAACCATTTGGTCTGTTCGCTCAATCAGGCCCGGTGAGAGCTGCTCCGTTTCCAAGTCACCTTTTAGCAACTTCGCCCATTCTGTGATGGCCTGACACTAGAGTGATCACAAAGACCGGTTTTAGTATAGAGCCCGCTAACACATGCAAATGGAGGGACAGAGAATCAATCCGTCTATCCACGGGGTCTGTAAATATGGGGGACTTTTCTACCAGGACCATAGTAGACTTGTTTAGTCTGGAAACTGGATGATCCACCTTTAATGGCACGGTCCACCTAGTAGAAACCGCATCTGCAAAGGGGTAACGCCTTTTAAAGCGCTTAGGCACCAATGTTGTCAAAAAGTTCCAGACAGGGAAACGCCTTGCCCGACTTCTGGGCCTTGCGGGTGCCAAAAGAACCTGCGTCCCTGACGCTGTAGACTCATCCGCCATTTTTAAGGATTCCCGCACCGACACTATAATTGCCTCCACCAGCGTGCTTTCCCACGCGGCAGCTGACGAGAAAAAATCCTCTTCGCCATATAAATGTGAAGACACAGAACCATCAGGATGGTATGCGTCCGCAGAGGCCACATCTACCTCAGAATCTGAGGATACTGCAGAGGGAGGTGAAGGCATAGGGCGCTTTCGGCTAGTGGCATTTTTTAGAACTAAATCCACTTTTGACACCAGGCTTTCCCAACTGCTGTAAAAACAGACAGGGGCTGTGACCCAGAGGGTACCGCAAACGCACTGAGGCTGTCTGTAGGTGAGATTTGGTCCTGGGACTCCATTAGCACTAAGTATAAAACGAGTAGTGTCACTTTAAAAAAAAAAAAAAAGTTGCAAAAAAAAAAAAAAAAAAAAAGTTGCAAAAAAAAAAAAAAAATAAAACCCCGATCCGCATCGCTGCGCCAGCAGTACCACAAGTCCCAGCCCTAAAACCGCCTGCAGCAGGGTGAGTGAGGAATACCTACAGGGACTCCAGGAACATACCACCGAAATAGTCTTGAGGCTTCAGGAACATTCTGTGCAGAGAATAAAAACGATCTGATGCAGGAAACCGAAAAGCACCTGGGTCATTTCTAGAGCCCCTAGCTTCTCCCTTGCTGTCCAGCGATCGTAGACTTCAAGAAAATGGCCGCCCCATGTATTCCTATGGGGAAAAACTAAAACATGGCCGCCCATGCATTTTAATGAAAAAACGTTTTACATTGAGTAGAAAGTGTAGAAAGACAAGAGCAAACAGACAACAGCAAAATGGCAGCCCCCACGGTGCCATGCGGTCTCCAGGTCCCCCAGGGGGGGGGGGGGGTCATCAGACAGAAGGCATCGGGGGTCCCCAGGAGGAGACCCCACCAGGACAAACTACCCCCCCCCCCCCCCCGCAGAACCGCCACAGAGGTCGCAATACATCCGCCCCCCAGAGGGAGGAACCTGCATGTGGGGGGAAGGGAACAGCCAAGGTGGGCCTGGTATCACCAAGAGGCCAGGGGATGGGAGGGATACCCAAGGGTCTGACTTTACCAGGTAGGGGGCTCACGTCCACCTCGAGACTGCCAGAGAATAGGGGGGATGCTTACTCACCATGCCACGGCATTGGGAGGGTGTCACTCCTAACAGACTACTTCTCAACCCGGAGTGGGGGTGCTGACGGCCAGGGGGTACGCTGCAACTCAGGGCATCCCAGGTCATCTGCGTCCCGGCGAGGTGCTTCACTCACGGGCCCGCCCCCGTCGATCGGGGCTCTGTCGTGGCGAGGCCTAGTGCTGGACTATAATCTGCTCACGCTTGCTGGCCAGGGTGGGAGACCTTAAGATCTAGGATATCCAGTCTGAAATGCAGTCAGTAACACTAACTAAAAGTCCTACAAAAAGGTTCCCAAAAACAAACAGCTAAGACCGAAGTCCCAGCAGGGAACTAGGTCCTACTCCTAAACTAGGCAGAAACAAACTGAGGGTTATAGCAGAGTGTGTGGGTGCATGCCTGCAGGGACTGCCCCATAGGCGTGGTAAAGTTTTTTCCTGCCTAGTGTCCTACTCCTGTAGAGAGCAGCTAAATCCAATGGTCAAGAAGATATGGAGCTGAGTCTGTCAATGAACGATAGAGAAAAGAAAATATTTTGAGGTTCTCCAGTCAGTTTATTATTACATTCTGACATGACTGAACTGATGAACTGAACAGACCGTATGTGTGAAAGGGGCCTTAGACAAAATCCTAATTAACAAGGATGCAACTACAGGTGAGCCTAATTATTCATTAAACAGGTGTCCAGCAGACAGTTGATTGTAAAGGGGAGTGTTACTTAAAGAAAACCCCTCCTATTTCATGCTGTCAGCAACGGCGCTACATGGAAGACAAATGTCACAAAGCCTGAGAAAGAAAATTACTTTACACAAGAAAGGTGAAGGCTACAAGAAGATTTACTGATCAGTCAGAATACTGTAGCAAAAGTGATACAAAAATGGAACAAAAATGGAACTGCAACCATCTCACAGAGAGACGTCAAGGCCGTCCACGGAAGTTAACATCTAGGCAGGAATGTCTTCTCATGAAAAGGGTTGAAGAAAGTCGCCATGCAAGTTCACTGTAGTTCGCTAAAGAAGTAGAAAGTAGGGATAGACCAATTATCGGCAAGGACGATATATCGAGGGATGATATGCACTTTCCCTGATATATCGGTATCTGCCCCGGAACTGCCCGATATTTTTGTGATGTCATTCTGCCTTCTAAGGCCGCCTCCCTTGCCTTGGACAGCCTCGTATGGAGTCGGGACTAGTCTCGTGGGAGTGTATCACTGCCATACACCCACCTACAGCAGCCCGGTGCCAGCCAGCCACCCACAGGCACTGTACCAGCGAGCCAGCCCGCCACCCACAGGCACTGTACCAGCCAGCCACAGGCACTGTACCAGCCAGCCACCCACCACAGGGTGCAAGACAGCCAGCCAGCCACCCACCACAGGGTGCCAGACAGCCAGCCACCCACCACAGGGTGCCAGACAGCCAGCCACCCACCCACCACAGGATGCCAGACAGCCAGCCAGCCACCCACCCACCCACCCACCACAGGGTGCCAGACAGCCAGCCACCCACCCACCACAGGGTGCCAGACAGCCAGCCACCCACCCACCACAGGGTGCCAGACAGCCAGCCACTCACCCACCACAGGGTGCCAGACAGCCAGCCACTCACCCACCACAGGGTGCCAGACAGCCAGCCACTCACCCACCACAGGGTGCCAGACAGCCAGCCACTCACCCACCACAGGGTGCCAGACAGCCAGCCACCCACCCACCACATGGTGCCAGACAGCCAGCCACCCACCCACCACATGGTGCCAGACAGCCAGCCACTCACCCACCACAGGGTGCCAGACAGCCAGCCAGCCACCCACCACAGGGTGCCAGACAGCCAGCCACCCACCACAAGGTGCCAGCCAGCCACCCACCACAGGGTGCCAGACAGCCAGCCAGCCACCCACCACAGGGTACCAGACAGCCAGCCACCCACCACAGGGTGCCAGACAGCCAACCAGCCATCCACCACAGGGTCCCAGACAGCCAGCCACCCACCACAGGGTCCCAGACAGCCAGCCACCCACCACAGGGTCCCAGACAGCCAGCCACCCACCACAGGGTCCCAGACAGCCAGCCACCCACAACATGGTGCCAGCCATCCACAACAGGGTGTCAGCCATCCACCCACAACAGGGTGTCAGGGGTGGAGGGGAGGGCGTGGAGGGGAGGGGGGGGGGGAAGCCAAGGGCTGCCAGTTTTTCACTACGGGAATGTGTACGGTGGAATAAAAGTGTAGAACAAAGAATGCCAGCTACCTCCAGAGCTGCCAGGACACTTCATGTGCCCCCTTGGTGATTGACATAAGCCACGGCTGTGGCACTGTCAGAATAAATGCGCACTGGACATCCCTGAAGATGATCCGTCTAATGGTTCAGGCACCGTCTACTCGCTCGGAGTTCCAAGACATTGATTGGTAGTCTGGACTCTTCCAGTGTCCGGGTCCCGGAGCAGAATTTTTGTCGAGGACGCCTCCCCAGCTAGACAGGCTGGCATCCGTGGTGGCCACTGTCCAATACAAGGAGGAAGGATTTGCCCAGCCGAAGCGCCGGAAAACGAAGCCACCATATCAGGGACAACTTTGTTTCCCAGCTCAGCCAGAACTGATTTTCCAAAGACTGCGGAGTCTTATCCCATTTGGCCAGAATCTCCCTGACCATTTGCTGGACAGCAGGAGACTAACTGCAGCCTGCAACTTCTGGAGTTTGTCCAGAGGAAGGAGCACTCTGGCTAAGGCTGAGTCCAGAGTCAGACCCAGATAGTACAGCTTTGTGGACGAAACCAGAACAGACTTCTAAAATTGCCAAATCCAGTCAAACTACCTCAGAGTTCATATGGCGATTTCCAGGTTTTCCTACAGAGCAGTTGGGAACTCCGCTCGCAGGAGGAAATCATCCAAGTAGCCCAGATCCCCCATTGGCGTAACAATGCTAGCACCGGGGCTAACACTTTTGTGAAGACCAGAGGTGAGACCAAAAGGGTAATGCTCAAACTGAGAATTCTCCTCTCCCATGACAAAGTCGAGGAAGCGCTAGTGACCGGCACATATTGGAATGTGAAGATATGCATCCTTGATTTGGATAGAGGCAAGAAAATCCCCCTGATGCAGGGATGCCACCACCGTGCATATGGACTCCATCCTGAACTTCTGCACACGCAAAAAGCAGTTGAGCACCTTGAGGTCAGGATTGGGCGCACCTTGCCTTCGTTTCTGGGAACTGTAAACAGGAGTGAAAACCCTTAAATAGTTCAGAAGTCGGAATACGGTCCGGGGACAGACGCAAGTTGGAACGAAAGAACCTTGCTGAGGGACAAGAGTGAAACTCCATCTTGTAGCTGCACTAAATGGCTTTGTAGACTCACTGGTCTTGTACCCGAAAAGTCCACGGGTCCGGAAACCAACAACATCCCCCCCACCCCCGATACAGGTGAGGGCGCATCTTCATGCTGAAGGAGCCTTGTCCATGGGTCTGGAGAAGCCCACTCGTCTTGCCAGACCAGGTTCGTTTTGATCCTCAAGAGGAGGCCCTGAAAGGCTTCAAGCTCTTGTCAGTCGACCCGGAGGGACAAAAAAAAAAAACTTATGAGCCGAGAAGGAGGGCCCACGTCTACAATGAGGGCCCTTAGTAGCCTGCTGAAGAAAAGTACTCTTTCCCTCTGTGAGACCTTTAATTATGTCATCCAGGTTAGCCCCAAACAGGCGATCCCCTTGAAAAGGAAGATCAGTCAAGGCCTTCTTAGAAATCTGGTCCATAGACCAGCATTTAAGCCAAAAGACGGGCCCGAAGGACCACTGCCTAAACAGAGAGCCGAGCCACTAGGGGAGCCGCACCCAAAGAGGCATCACAGAGAAAGTGCAGCCCCTGGACCAGCTGGTCCACAAGCTTAGCAAAGGTAGGGGGGAGCCGTTTTCCCCCAGATTTCGGCGTAAAAGCGTAGCCCACTCAGTCAGAATTTGCGACACCAGGACAATGGTTAATACCGGCGTCAGTGCCGAACCAGCCAAAGCGTACATATTGCGGACCACAGCCCCTGCCTTCCTGTCAGCCGGATCCTTAAAGGCCAGGGACTCTTCAATCAGATTAATGGTTCCCTTGTTCAATCTGGAAACCGGAAGGTCCATTTCTTAATAAGGGACTCCTTATAGGGGTAAAGCCTAATAAATTGCTTAGGGACCCCAATGGGACGCTTTCCTCGTCCCCACTCTTTAGCGACAATTCTGTCAAAAAAAGGCGGGGAAAGAAAAAACCTTTGCCGCTCTGAATGGCTTGTGAGTGCCAAAAGGAACCTGTGCCTCCGTCGCAGCTGCATTCTCCATCTTAAAGGTCTCACGCACAGCAAAAATCAGTGCTTGCACCAGTGCCTTTTCGTGTGCAGTTTCAGATGTAGAGGAATCATCCTCACTATCAGAGGATTCTGGGCGCGTGGTCGCAGATCCAGCAGGGTGACCCACGTCCGTGACGGCTGAATCAGATACAGGATCTGATGAGACAGATGAGGAAGGGGGTGGTGGGGGACGCTTTTTGCTAGCCCGTCAGCCACCTTCACCCGGGACACAAAGACCTCCGTCAGTGCAACGATGGATGGTTGGTACCCGGAGGGCCCCACAGCCTCAGAGAGGGGATCAGGTGGAGTGATATGATCCAAAGACTCCATGAGTCACCAGGGGAACCCCACAAAAAGTGTAAAACACTGCAAAGCGACAACCCCACTGCGCTGGCAGCACCCCCTGGTCACCAGCCAAAAAGCACCAAGCGATCCTCAGCAGAAAAGAAGAGAACCCACCAGACTCACCACCCAGCAGAAACAGCCACCTGCAGCCACCAGGATAATCTGCACTCCGCGTGCAGCGATCAGGAAGTGAAAAGATCCAGGAGTCAGCACCAGGGCATGAGGAGGGCCTCCCACCACCGAAATCGCCGCCCACAGGGCTCCCCCGTCATGGCTGCCGCTATTTTTAATGGCAAACCACCGCAAAATGGCTGCCAGACTACACAAACATGTAGTGTTCTAATTCTATAGGGGGCAGCATTATCCTATGGTCAAGAAGATTTTGGAGCCGTGTCCTTCAATGAACGAAAGAGAAAACTCGATTTTTGTACTTACCGTAAAATCTTTTTCTCTGAAGTACATCGACAGACGCAGCTCCATATCTTCTTAGACCGTTGGTTATGTTCCTCCAATCAGGAATAGGCACTAGGCAGGAAAAAGCTTTACCACGCCTAAGGGGGCTGTCCCTGCAGGCATAACCCCACACACTCTGCTACAGCAGCCAGTTTAGTTTCAAGCAGCGTTTAGAAGACAAAAAAAAAACATTCACTCAGAAGCAGAGGGGCGGGTGCTGTGTCTGTCGAACTTCAGAGAAAATAATTTTACGGTAAGTACAAAAATCCAGTTTTTGCGATCATTCATTGATGGACGCAGCTCCATATCTTCTTAGACCAGTGGGATGTCCCAAAGCAGCATTTTTTTGAGGGGTGGGAAGACAACGCAAGGAAGAATGAAACTCCCCAAGGGCTAAATGTAGCCAACCAGGTAATATGGGGCTCAACCAGGAACAACTGAAGCTCACCTAGCAAAAACATACACCCTCAAAAGAGAACAAAAAAGATTCTCTTTAAACAGCAGCCTGCAAAACCTTGCGGCCAAAAGAGGCAACCGAAGATTCCAACACATCAACTTTGTTGAATCTTGTGAACGTATGCACAGGCGACCAAGTCGCCGCTTTGCAAACTTGCATCACTGACGCCTGATGGCTAAAAGCTCAAAAGGCACTCAACACTTAAGTAGAATGCACTGTCACTGGGAAAGGAGGAACCTTCCCCCTCAGTGAATAAGCCTTTTTAACCGTCTGCCTGATCCACCTGGAAATGGTCGCAGCAGAAATAGCCAATCCCTTACGAGGTCCCTCAGTAAAGACAAAGAGCATCTGACTTTCTGAAAGACTCAGTAACTGCCAGGTAAACTCTGATTGTTCAAACCACATCCAAACAATGCAAGGCAATTTCCTTAGGATGCTTGGGCTTGGGACAGAGTGAAGGCAACACAATGTCTTTATTCAAATGAAAATCAGAAACCACTTTAGGAAGAAAAGATGGATTTGGTCGAAGTACCACTATCTCTCTGTGAACCACCAGATAAGGTGAACGACACGACAACGCCGCCAATTCAGACACTCTGCAGGCAGAAGTGATAGCCACCAAAATGGCAACCTTATCCACCTTACCAACCACTCAGCGTCTGCCTCCCCTCTCTGCCAATCCCTACACTGGCTCCTGATTGCCCAGCGAATTAAATTCAAAATACTAACCACAACATACAAAGCCATTCACAACTCTGCCCCGAGCTACATCACCAATCTTGGTTCCAAATATCACCCAAATCGTCCTCTCTCGCTCCTCTCAAGACCTCCTACTCTCAAGCTCCCTCGTCTCCTCCTCTCATGCTCGTCTCCAGGATTTCTCCAGGGCCTCTCCCATCCTCTGGAACGCTCTACCTCAACCTGTACGGCTATCTCCTAGTCTAGCTGCTTTCAGGCGATCCCTGAAAACTAATTTCTTCAGGGAAGCCTATCACACCGCCAACTAATCTGCCATCAGCTTAATAATAATTAATAATAATAAATAATGGAGCTCAACCAGGAACTGGAGCTCACCTAGAAACATACACCCTCCAAGAGAAAAACATTGCTCTTTGAAACAGCAGCCTTTGAAGAAGCATCCGAGGATGCCAACACAACTACTTTGTAGAATTTTGTGAACGTGTGCACTGATGACCAAGTTGCCGCCTTGCAAACTTGCATTACTGACGCCTGATGGCCAAAAGCCCAAGAAGCACTCAGCACCCTTGTAGAATGTGCCTTCACAGGGAATGGTGGAACCTGACCCTTCAGTGAATAAGCCTGTACTACCGTCTGCCTGATCCATCTGGATACAGTGGGTACGGAAAGTATTCAGACCCCCTTACATTTTTCACTCTTTGTTATATTGCAGCCATTTGCTAAAATCATTTAAGTTCATTCTTCTTCCTCATGAATGTACACATAGCACCCCATACTGACAGAAAAACACAGAATTGTTGACATTGTTGCAGATTTATTAAAAAAGAAAAACTGAAATATCACATGGTCCTAAGTATTCAGACCCTTTGCTGTGACACTCATATATTTAACTCAGGTGCTTTCCATTTCTTCTGATCATCCTTGAGATGGTTCTACACCTTCATTTGAGTCCAGCTGTGTTTGATTATACTGATTGGACTTGATTAGGAAAGCCACACACCTGTCTATATAAGACCTTCCAGATCACAATGCATGTCAGAGCAAATGAGAATCATGAGGTCAAAGGAACTGCCTGAAGAGCTCAGAGACAGAATTGTGGCAAGGCACAGATCTGGCCAAGGTTACAAAAAGATTTCTGCTGCACTTAAGGTTCCTAAGAGCACAGTGGCCTCCATAATCCTCAAATGGAAGATGTTTGGGACGACCAGAACCCTTCCTAGAGCTGGCCGTCTGGCCAAACTGAGCTATCAGGGGAGAAGAGCCTTGGTGAGAGAGGTAAAGAAGAACCCAAAGATCACTGTGGCTGAGCTCCAGAGATGCAGTCAGGAGATGGGAGAAAGTTGTAGAAAGTCAACCATCACTGCAGCCCTCCACCAGTCGGGGCTTTATGGCAGAGTGGCCAGACAGAAGCCTCTCCTCAGTGTAAGACACATGAAAGCCCGCATGGAGTTTGCTAAAAAACACCTGAAGGACTCCAAGATGGTGAGAAATAAGATTCTCTGGTCTGATGAGACCAAAATAGAACTTTTTGGCCTTAATTCTAAGCGGTATGTGTGGAGAAAACCAGGCACTGCTCATCACCTGTCCAATACAGTCCCAACAGTGAAGCATGGTGGTGGCAGCATCATGCTGTGGGGGTGTTTTTCAGCTGCAGGGACAGGACGACTGGTTGCAATCGAGGGAAAGATGAATGCGGCCAAGTACAGGGATATCCTGGACAAAAACCTTCTCCAGAGTGCTCTGGACCTCAGACTGGGCCGAAGGTTTACCTTCCAACAAGACAATGACCCTAAGCACACAGCTAAAATAACGAAGGAGTGGCTTCACAACAACTCCGTGACTGTTCTTGAATGGCCCAGCCAGAGCCCTGACTTAAACCCAATGGAGCATCTCTGGAGAGACCTAAAAATGGCTGTCCACCAACGTTTACCATCTAACCTGACAGAACTGGAGAGGATCTGCAAGGAGGAATGGCAGAGGATCCCCAAATCCAGGTGTGAAAGACTTGTTGCATCTTTCCCAAAAAGACTCCTGGCTGTATTCGATCAAAAGGGGGCTTCTACTAAATACTGAGCAAAGGGTCTGAATACTTAGGACCATGTGATATTTCAGTTTTTCTTTTTTAATAAATCTGCAACATTGTCAACAATTCTGTGTTTTTCTGTCAGTATGGGGTGCTATGTGTACATTCACGAGGAAGAAGAATGAACCTAAATGATTTTAGCAAATGGCTGCAATATAACAAAGAGTGAAAAATTTAAGGGGGCCTGAATACTTTCCGTACCCACTGTATGTTTGCAGCAGACGTAGACAATCCCTTAGGAAGAAACTACTGATTAGGTCGAAGTACCACTTTATCTCTGTGGACCACCAGATAAGATGAACGGCAGAATAGCGCCACTTGACAAGAATTTCCTTTTGTAAGGGTCTCGTGTGGAGCTGAGCAAACGGAACCGCCTCAAAGGTCGACACCATCAGACTGAAGGCTCCCATGCAAGTCCACAGAGAGGACAGGTTGCTGGAGAACAGCAGGCGAATTGCCTTCTGCAACTTTTGCAGCTCTTCACTGAACACCCTCACTGAAGCTGAGTCCAGAGCGAGACCCAGATAATCCAGCTTTGAAGATGTGACCAGAGCAGAATTTTTTAAGTTTAAGTTCCAACCAAACTATTGCAGAGTCCATACAGTGATTAACAAGTTGCCCAACAGGACAGAGTCTGCTCTTAAGAGGAGACCATTCAGGTAACCCAGTACCGCAATCTCCCGCTGTCACAGTAATGCAAATATCGGAGCTAACACGTTTGTGAAGACCCTGGTGGCGGAGGCAAGACCAAAGGGTAACGCCACAAAATTGATAATGTTCCTTTCCTACAGCAAAGCGAAGAAAAAACGCTGGTGTCCAGCATAAATAGGGATGTGCAGATTTGTGTCCTCGATATCGATAGAGGCCAAAAAGTCCCCTAGAAGCGCTACTACCAGGCTAATGGACTTGATCCGAAACCTCTGTACTCACACTAAGCGATTCAGAGCCTTGAACAGTAGACAGGTTTGAATAATACCCTTGAAAGCATTTCCGAGAGGGAATCAGCACAAGCACCCTTTGCGACAGCAGATCTTGTACCGCCTCTCGTAGATCCCTTACTTAACCGATCTGAAGATAGGCATAGAATTGGACGGGAAGAATCTGTCCGATGGTCGGGACCTGAATTTGATCTTGTAACCCGAACAGAGCAGCTTGTGGGCTCATCAAGGAGGTCAATGGTTCTGGACAGGAAACAGACGTCCCCCCACCTCAGATATGGGTGAGGGCGTCCCTTCATGCAGACGGAGATTTGTCAGCAGATCTGGAGGGGCCTGTTCTCGGCTTACCCGACTAAGTCTTCTTAGAACCCCCCCCCGAAGGCACGAAGGGGCCTTCTGTGTGCGCTGTAAAATAAGGGCCCCGTCTATTAAACGGTTCCCCCTAGCGAATTCCAACAAAGACCCAAATAGACGCTCCCCCATAAAAGGGAGATTTGTAGAACCTTTTTAGAAGCCTGATCCGCAAGACCAGCTTTTTAGCCACACTATGTGTGGTTACCTTAATTGCGTTTAGAACACCACCACTGATGTGTGACAATTTTGTCACAGTAGAAGGGAAAAGGGAGTACCATAGGAGGACATAGCCCCCTATAAAGGGGAAGAGGGGGCCAGCCATGATGCAGACTCGCAGGCAGAGTACCCGCACACAACAATGTCCCCACGGTTCAAGGGGGCGGCAGGCAGTCCATTTGCCCACCCCCCTGAGGGGGAGACCCATCTGCTGCTCTATCACCCTGGACGCCGCGTGCGGTGATCCCTCGGACAGCTTGACATGGTACCCGAAAAGCCGCAAGTAGGCCGCAAGCCGCAGCCTCAATTTTCGGCCCAATTCGGCCGCATTAGGCGATCCGTCGTTCAGCTCAGTCAGGCACTTCAGACAGTTTGGAGAAAAGACAAAAAAAAAGAAAAGCGGGCGCACCGACCTAGTGCATTACCATTAAAACCATTTATTAAAATATTAAAAGGTGTACAGAATACTCACAAAACTGGTGTGATAGTACACACATCAACATAGCATATACAATCTCCAAGGTAGCCAAGGTCCCAAATGTAGCGAATAGGCATGCAGATGGTCACATGGGGCTGCTGTGGCAGGGCTGACGCGTTTCAGGGGCGAACCCCCTTCCTCAGAACCGAAAAAATGCTGCTGAGTCACACTTTGGTTTTTATTCTCCTCTCTGTGTTTTTAATTTGAGTGTCTCACTTGCTGTCTTTTTTATGTCACTGATTACACAGTCTGGTTTGGCCTCGGACGGTGGGAGTTTTGGTCCAGGTGGGATATGTATCTCCGCCTCCCTCTTCCATGCTCCCTCCCCTTTTTCCCTCCCCCCCCCCCCTTGCTCAAAGACCTCCGTGTGCGATCCGGACAACCCGGTCAGCAACAAACGCATCCATCCCTCCTTAATAGAGCAAGTGGCAAAGCCAGCTCGTACCTAACCCCGGGAGGAAGGGGGGGGGGGCTGATAGGTTGGGGACAAAAGACCACCATGCCAGTTAGAGGGGCTGGGGGAATGAAGTAAACATGGGGGTCTGACCATCCCAAGGAGGGGCCCACATCCACCCCGAGACCGCAAAAGCTATGGGGGGGGGGGGGGACACTACTCACCATACCAACGACATTGGGTGGGTGCCACTCCGGGCACACTACCTCTCCACTGGAGGTGGGGGTGCTGATGGCCAAGGGGTACGCTGCGACTCAGGCCAAACCAGGTCGCGTGCGTACCGGGGCGGTGTTTCTCTCGCGGGCCAGCCCCCGTGCATTGGGGCCCTGTCGTGGCGATGTCTAGCACTGAGCTATAACCTGCACACGCTTGCTGGCTGGGCGACTTTAAGGATCAAGCATCTCCAGTCCGAAACCCAGGCTGGCTGTTGATTGCAGTTCTCTCAGGAACATGACTAGCTAAAAAATTAAATTTTTAACAAAGGTTCCCTTTAAAATAAAATAGCAAGCTAAGACCGAAGTCCCAGCCGGGAACTAGGTCCTACTCCTATAAACTAGACAGAAACAAACTGAAGGCTATTGCAGAGTGCATGAGTGTATGCCTGCAGGGACTGCCCCAAAGGCGTGGTAAAGATTTTTCCTGCCTAGTGTCCTACTCCTGTAGGCGGCAGCATAACCCAATGGTTAAAAAGAATATTGAGCTTCATCTGTTAATGAACGATCGAGAAAAGCATTTTCTTTTTTCTTCACACAGAACAAGCATAAGTACCTACCATGGAAATCTAGATTTTACACACTTCATAAGCATCAGTACAAATGTCCTGCAATATTGAGCTATTGTTGGCAGTGGAGGGGGAAAAGTGCTTCAAGTATAACTAAAAAGAGATGTTTTTATTTTAGAACCCCCGTGAAGTTTTTATTGCTGTCTGTGCCTTTCCTAGGAACAGTCATCCTCTGTCATGTTTATTGTTACAACCAAAAGTACAAATAAAAGAAAAATTCCAAATATCAGGTTGTCCCAACAACATTAAGAAGGGATATCTTCCCAAAGCAACACTAGTTTAGGTGATCCTAATGACAACAACCAGGGATTCCCTTCACTTAGGACAGCATGAAAAATTGGATTTTTGTTACTCACCGTAAAATGCCTTTATCGGAGTTCATGGACAGACACAGCGCTCCAATCAGAACCATAAGGTTATATTTCCCCCTACAGGAGTAGGACACTAGGCAGAAAAAAACGTGACTACGCCTATAGGCAGTTTTAGCTGGTATTATTTCCCCTCTCTGCTATAGGCATCCAGTTTGGTAACAAGCAGTGTCAGAAGTATCAAAAAACTCCATAGGAGGTGTGGGTGCTGTGTCCATCAATGAACTCAGGGAAAAACGGAATTTTTGTAAAATCTTACCTGTAAAATTCCTTTCTCTGAGTCCTCCGACAGTCGCCGCCTCTTCATATTCGTCACATATGGGGGTATTAGACTTTGCTCCGAAGGAGTAGCTAGGCAACAGAATATGTTAACATTAAAGCTTTTAACATATCCCACCCTCAAGGGGTGGTCCCCTCAGTCAATACCCTCCTACTTCCTGCAACCATATCTCAGTTTTAGTGGAATAGCAGTAGAGTATACAACCAAACCCCAAAAGAGGTGCGGGGGCGGCTACTGTCGGAGGACTCAGAGAAAGGAATTTTACAGGTAAGATTTTACAAAAATTCCGTTTTCTCTTACGTCCTCCGACAGTCGCCGCCTCTTCATATTCGTCACATATGGGGACGTCCCAAAGCAGTGCAAACATGAGGGGTGGGAAACGCATCCGCGCCGAAAGGCAACGCAGTCTCCGCATCAAAGAAAGGAACCTTACCAAAGGAAGGAAACCAGCTGGGCAACAGAAAAAAACAAGTGCTCAACAGGAGCAACAACCCAGGAAAAGACAAAAAAACCAGGGGATACAAAACTTATCCCAACAGCCAGAGGTCCCCAACAAGGGACCCTAGGGAACTGCCGCACTAAGAACCTTGCGGCCAAAGGAAGCATCCGCCGATGCCTGAACATCTACTTTGTAGAATCTTGTGAACGTGTGTACGGTCGACCAGGTCGCCGCCTTACACACCTGGGCTACAGAAGCCCCATGACGACAGGCCCAAGACGTACTCAAAGATCTAGTAGAGTGCGCCTTCACAGGCACAGGGGGAACCTTCCCCTGCAAAGCATAGGCCTGTTCAATGGTCTGCCTGATCCATTTTGCGATGGTAGAGGCCGAAGCCGCCATGCCCTTCCGAGGACCCTCTGGAAGAACAAACAAGGAGTCCGTCTTTCGAAAAGACTCAGTCGATTTAAGGTAAACCCTTATCGCCCGCACAACATCCAGAGAATGCAATCTCACCTCCTTTGGATGTTTAGGCTTCGCGCACAGCGAAGGTAAGACAATATCCTCATTAAGATGGAATTCCGAAACTCGTTTCGGAAGGAAAGAAGGATTAGGTCGCAAGACCACCTTATCCAAATGAACAACCAGGTACGGAGACTTGCAGGACAAAGCTGCCATCTCCGACACTCTGCGAGCCGAAGTGATCGCCACCAAAAAGGCGACCTTTTTGGACAACATAGACAACGAGATCTCCCTGATCTGTTCAAAAGGAGCACGTTGCAACACAGACAGAACGAGATTCAAGTCCCAAGGGGGCAAAGGATCCCTCCTAGGAGGAACCAGATGCCGCACTCCCTGAACAAAAGTGTCAACCAAGGAGTTGGAAGCCACGGGACGTTGAAACAGAACGGCCAGCGCAGACACCTGACCCTTTATCGTAGCCAGCGCCAAACGCTGATCAACACCCGTTTGAAGAAAAGACAGCACACGGGAAACCGAGTACGTGCGGGGTGAAAACCCCCTGGACTCACACCAGGCAAAATAGGCCTTCCAAGTACGGTAATAAACCTTCCCCGAGGAAGACTTCCTCGCGTTGATCAAAGTATGAACGACCTCTGGAGAGAGACCCCTCTCCTTCAGGACCTCGGTCTCAACAGCCAGGCCGTCAAAGCCAGCGACTGTAAAGCAGGATGGTATATCGGTCCTTGAGACAGTAGATCGTCTCGAAGAGGCAGACGCCACGGAGCGTCGACCGCCAGATTCACGAGGTCTGCGTACCAAGACCGGCGAGGCCAGTCCGGTGCCACAAGAATCACCGTGCTGCGTTCCGAGTGTAACCTGCGAAGGAACCTGGACAGCAACTGAATCGGTGGAAACGCGTACATCAGCCTGTACTGATGCCACGGGGCCACTAACGCGTCCGACGCGTCTGCCCGAGGGTCGCGCGTCCTTGCCACGAACCTTTTCACCTTGTTGTTGAGACGAGACGCGAACAGGTCCACATCTGGAAGACCCCACTTCGCGCACAACATCTGGAAGACAGCCGGGTGGAGAGACCATTCCCCCTGATCCAGGGTCTGGCAACTCAGATAGTCCGCCTGCCAATTCTCCACTTCCGGAATGTGAACCGCCGTTATCGCCGGGACATGAGTCTCGGCCCAAGACAGAATGTCGGCCACTTCTCGAGCCGCTCGGGCACTCCTGGTGCCCCCTTGGTGATTGATGTAGGCCACCATCGTGGCATTGTCCGTCTGCACCCGAACCGGGTAGCCCTGCAGCCGGTCCGTCCAGCGATGAAGACAGAGATTTATCGCACGCAATTCCAGAAAGTTGATCGGAAGGGAAGACTCCCCCTCCGACCAAGTTCCCTGGGCGGATAGAACGCCCAGAACACCACCCCAGCCCGACAGGCTGGCATCCGTGGTGATCACCGTCCACGAGACAGGACGAAAAGACTTGCCCCCGGACACCATCGGGGACTGGAGCCACCACAGAAGGTTTCTTCTGGTACGATGACTCAACGAGATTTGAATATCCAGAGATTGAGGACGCCCGTCCCACCTGGACAGGATCTCCGCTTGGAGACCCCGCGTGTGAAACTGGGCGAAGGGAATCGCCTCGAAGGCCGAGACCATCAATCCCAGACATCTCATGCACGTCCGCAGAGACGAGTGCGGAACGTCCCTGAGGGACCTGACTTCCTCCTGAAGAGTTCTGAGTTTGTCTTCCGGCAGGAAGACCTTCGCCTGCACCGAGTCCAGAATCATTCCCAGGTAGGGAAGACGAACCGACGGACTGAGTGTCGACTTTGGAAAATTTATCGTCCAACCAAACTCCTGCAGAGTTTGCATCGTGACAGACAGGTCCTTCTCCAGACCCTGGCTGGTCGCAGACCGAACCAGAATGTCGTCCAGATACCCCAGGACAGAAATGCCCTGGGCCCTCAATAATGCCAGAACCGGTGCAAGCACCTTGGTGAAGACCCGCGGAGCCGAGGCGAGACCAAAAGGCAACGCCACGAACTGGTAGTGATCCTCCGCAATGGCAAATCGAAGGAACCTCTGGTGACCCTCGAAAATGGGGATGTGAAGATACGCATCCTTCAAATCGATGGAGGCCATGAATTCCCCCGGAACCAGGGCAGCCACCACCGACCGCAGGGATTCCATGCGGAACTTGCGAACCCGCACAGAGCGGTTCAGAGCCTTCAAGTCCAGAATTGGACGAACCTTGCCCTCCTTTCTGGGCACAGTGAACAGATTGGAATAAAACCCCCGAAATCTGTCCCGATGAGGCACCGGAACCACCACTCCCTGAGCCCTCAGGTCCCGCACCGCCAGGTGCAGGTCCCGCAAACGCTCTGGAGACAGTTGAAGATTTGAGGGGAAAAATCTGCTCTCCGGCCGAGAGAGAAACTCGATCTTGTAACCAGATCGAACGATCTCCTGAACCCATCTGTCCCGCACAATGGGCCAACCAGGGTTGAAGAAAACCGAGCAAGCGTCCCCCCACCCCAAAACTGGGTGAGGGCGCCCCTTCAGGCCGAACTGTTATGGGTTGCAGATCCGGATTGGCCGGACTTCTGTTTCCCAGACCAGGGCTTCTTCTGAGAGCCTTGACCTTTGAACGGCTTGCCCTTGTAGTGCGGCCGAAAGGCACGAAAGGACCCCTGAGGGGGCCAAAAATTAGCATGCTTCTTCCCAGAAGCCCCCTTAGCCTTGGGGAAATGGGGCAAGAGAGTGCTCTTACCCCCGGTGATCCCCTTAATCAACACATCCAAGGACTCCCCAAAAAGGCGAGACCCATCATAAGGTAGATTGGCTAAGGTCTTACGCGAAGATTGGTCCACCGACCAACATTTTAACCAAACCAGGCGGCGAGACAACACCGCCACGCTGTGCACACGTGCAGCCAATGGAACCAGGTCCAGGTCCGCATCACACAGATACATGACACCCTGGTGGATTTGATCCACCATATCCAGGGTCGCCGGCGAGGCCGAGTCGGCCACTAGGACGCGCCTAAGCATCTGCGTCCAACTTGCGATCGCCTGGGCCGCCATGAGAGAAGCAAACAGAGCTTTAAGCATAGAACCCGTAACAGAATAAGTATGACGGGCAAGAGACTCCAATCTCCTATCCGTGGCATCACGGAACACAGGGGAATCCTCTGCAGGAATCGCAGTGGCCTTGTTTAAAACCGCAGTTGCGTGATCCACTGGGGGAGGCACACACCACCTTTCATCAGTGGAAGGCGAGAAAGGATAACGCAGCTTGAACCTACTTGGTACAGCAAAAGGTTTGCGCAGATTGCGCCATTGTTCCTTAACAGCGCGCTGAAAATCATCATTGCAGGGAAAAACCTGCGGTGTCCTGAGTTTTCTCTGCGTCCCATAGGCCGCCAAGGCAGCGGGGGGACACACTTCATCCTGCAAACGCAATGTTTGCTTTATGGAAGCAATCAATTCATCCATGATTGCAAGCTCTTCAGGCGAGCCAGGGGGAGAATTATCAACCCCCTCAACTTCAGCCTCCACTTCGGACCCCACTAGATCTAGGGAGGAGCGGGACCCCGATAAGGAGGCCCCCGCTATAACAACCCCATCACCTTCACCCTCAGAATCAGAGGAAAGAGCAATTCTGGGTCTTTTAGTAGATTGAGCAGCCACCAGCATTTGCACCTGAGCAGCAAGGCCAGCCACAATAGTGGCTAAATCCCCCCCTGGGGGGGAAACCGCGGTCCCCTGGCTTTCCACCAAGGCGGTAGGAAATTTGCCCTCCTGAGAATCCATTGCCCCCGTAATACCAGACAATAAAGGGTTAACTGCCCCTTTAAGCAAGCGCGGCAAGTGCAGCCCACCGCACCACACTCAAGCACAATGAGACCCCCACAGGGAATATGCAAACTGAACACAGGCAATGGATAGCAAGAACAGAAGGATAAAACCTGAGGAGACCCTCGCCGCTGCCTCGATCGGTGTTCCTGGAAAGAGGAAGTGATGCTGCCAGGGCGCTCTATGAAAGCCTATGGAGGCTACAAGAAAATGGCCGCCATGCATGTAAAACATGCGGACGGAGCGAGTGTAGGCAAAATGGCGCCGTTTGGCGCCGAAACCGCCGCTCCACAGTGCAGTAATGCACACATGTCATCCATGTATAAGAACACATGTCAGATCGCCGCAGCGATCGCTGTATATGCCCAAACATGCCAAAAAAACATGCCCCACAGCACACAGCTTTTCACACTGACCAGGCTGACACACAGTGTCACACAGCTCCCCCCCCCCCCCCTTGCAGCCCACAGCATGCAGCCGAGAGATAGGGAGACAAGCAGTGTGAATAGAGGCAGGTTACACAGTCCCAGACTGACACCCCCCCAGACAGACAGGTCCCCACATAGATACACTTACCTCTCAATGGCGTGGGGGACCCGCACAGGCGAACAAGCCGCTGCACATGAGGCAGGGAGAGTCGCAATTCAAGACGCACAAAATGGGGGTTAAGAAACCGCACGGCGTCCAGTGAAGTAGCCACCTCACCAATCATCCCTGCACCGAACAGGGATGGGTCGTTCACTGTGCCAGGAGCGTTACCTGGCTGAACGCTCGATGGCAGGCTGGGAAGCCACTGACCCACGACCTGCGACCAGGGGGATCAGCCCGAGACCCAGCGCGCATGATCCTCTTCATCAGAAGAACTAACTAACGCTGACAAAAATAACAGCTAAGTAAAGGTAGAGAGAAAACTCAAACAAAATTTCAAAAAGAAGAAAGAGTCTGGGGCAGAAAGCCCCAGCACAGGAAAAGCCAGCCACTCCTGACAAGCTAGACATTAAAACTGAGATATGGTTGCAGGAAGTAGGAGGGTATTGACTGAGGGGACCACCCCTTGAGGGTGGGATATGTTAAAAGCTTTAATGTTAACATATTCTGTTGCCTAGCTACTCCTTCGGAGCAAAGTCTAATACCCCCATATGTGACGAATATGAAGAGGCGGCGACTGTCGGAGGACGTAAGAGAAAGTATTTTACAGTAACGAAAAAAAACCATTTTCTCTTTCGTTCATTGACGAACACAGCACTCCATTCAGAACCATAGGGACATCCCCAAGCAATGCAAGGGAAAATGAGGGGTGGGGCAAAAACCCAAGGCTAAACACAAGAAGCCAAAACTAGGCAACAGGAGCTCAAGAGAACAACAGGAGCGCACCTAAAAAAAACAGAAAAAAAAAAAAAACAGAGGGAACAGACCCCCTATACAGCAGCCTATAAAACCTTGCACCCAAAGGAAGCATCTGCAGATTTTGCAAAACTTGCGACACTGACGCCTGAGGACAGAAAGCCCAAGAAGAAGAAGGAACCTAACCCTTGATAGAATAAGCATGAATAACCGCCTCTCTGATCCACCTGGAAACGGTAGCAGGCCCTTCTTTGCCCTATACTTGATCACAAAAAGAAGTCTGACCACCGAAAAGACTCCATGGCTGCCAGATATACCCCAATCGCCCTAACCAAATCCAGGGTATGCAATGCAAATTCCTTGCGATGAGAGGGCCTAGGGCACAAGGAAAGCAACACAATGTCCTCATTCAAATGCAAGTCAGACAACTTTTGATAGAAACGTCGACCAGGAAAAAAAGAACCACCTGATCTTTGTGGACCACCAAATAGGTAGTACGACCAGATAAAGCTGCCAAGCTCCGACATCCTGTGAGCGGAAGTAAAACTCACAAAAAAAAGCCACCTTCTGTGACAATGTAAGCAGGGGAATCTCCCAAATATTCCCAAAGGAAGGTTTCTGGAAAACAGATAGCACTAAATTCAAGTCCCATGGCGGCAAGGGAGACCGCACTGGTGGAGTCATGTCGAACTCCTTGAATGAAGGTATGAATTAAGGTACTATTCAAAGAATGTGTGACCAGGGGTCGCCGTAAAAAGACTGCCAAGGCAGACACCTGGCTCTTGATGGTGCTCAAGGCCAACCTCTGCTCAACACCCCATTGAAGAAAAGCCAAGTTCCGAGCCAACGAAAAAGATCTAGAAGGAGCAACGACTGACTCACTCACGAGATGTACGTCTTCCAAGTAGGATGGTATATCTTCCTAGAGGTAGACTCTTCCTAGCCTTCAGCATAGTCGGAATTACTGACCCTGACAAACCTCTATCCTTCAACCCCTGGTTCTCAACAGCCAAGCCTTCAAAGCCAGCGACTGTAAAAGCAGGATGGAAGATCGGCCCTTGAGACAACAGGTCCTTTATGAGAGGCAACCTCCAAGGGACGTCCATGCCCCACACCACGTCAGGAGGAGAGTGGGGACTGTACGCACAGCTTTGGTCTGCGAGCACTCGATGACCGAAATGGGGGGGGGGATGCACTGGATCTAAATATCCAGTGCAGCAGTTATTTGTAGATCTCCACAGGAAAAAAACCAGGAAGAAAAAAGATGCGAAAAAAAATGCCAGAACTGAAGATCTCAGCAGGGAGATAGGTCCTTACTCCTGAGACTAGGCAGAAAAACGGACGCCTATAGCAGATAGGTGGATTAATACCAGCTAGGACTGTCCATAGACTTAGCCAAGTTTATTTTTTTGTGCCTAGTGTCCCACTTCTGTAGGGGGCAATATAACTCTATAGTTCTGAATGGAGCACTGTGTCCGTCAATGAATGAAAGAGAAACACAAATTCTGCAGTAATTGACAATTTTAAATTGTAACGAAATAGCTAGCTAAATAGATGACACTGCACTGAGACAAAATATAGAATACCGATTGTATTCATTTTGCCAATTTCAGCATTTTCCACACAATACAGAATACTGTATTTTAAAAAACAGCCTATAAGAAAAAAAAAAAAGGAACTCTAGGCAAAATCACTTACTTAAGTGGTCTGTCACCAAACATAACTCCATTAAATGTAAGCGCTCGCGTCACTGAATTTTGGTCAGAAAACTCTACAAAAGCAAATCGCGTTGGCTGAGTCTCATCACCAGCCATACGGACAAAGCGAACATCCCCAACTTGCTTAAAGAATTCCAGAAGTTGCTCAGCTGTTGTAGTCTGCAAATGAAGTGTGACAAAAATAGGTGGTCAACACATATTCAAAAAAACTTTTGAAGAATAATTTAAAAGTTTAAATTCACCTTTACCTATAACAAAAATAAACACATTATAGATACATAACAAGTTGATGCATTCTATTTAAATACAGGATGTGAAAAATACACAACAGCTGTAGACAGCATTTCTCTCCATTTGCTCCAGTTCAGGTCACTTCAGAAGGCATGCTCTTCTTCTTGGACCCCCCCCCCCCCCCCCCACTTGTGCATCTCCCCCTTGACCAGTGCTCCTAATAGCAAGCCGCTTGCTATGGGGGCACTAGCCCGTGCTTGCTCAAGAGCCCTGTTCTATGCGTCCATAAGACACAGAGCTGTGGCTCAGCCCTGCCCCCCACTCACGCCTCATTGGCTCAATGGCCGTGATTGACAGCAGTGGGAGCCAACAGCTCCTGCTGTTGTGTCTCAGCCAATGAAGAGAGAGAGAACAAGGACAGCCGAGACTTTCATGCACATTGCTAGATCGAGTGGGGGGAGCAGCACACAAAAGGTTTTTAACCTTCAGGCACAGAATGCATAAAAGTTATTTAAAAAAAAAAAAAAAAAACCTTCAGCTTTTACAACCATTTTAAAGTATTACAAAAGGCGAACAGTTTTTAAGATTAAAAAAAAAAAAAAAGAAGAGGTTATCCTTTTAGCTCTGCACAATATTGCACAGAAAGGTGCTTTTGTCCACACCCTCCTCACAGGAGTATAGCAAACAGCAGCAGAAGCCTACGGCTCCACTGCTCTCAGCTTCTCGTGTAAAAAGGAAGTCTGGGGAACAATGCTGGACAAGGAGACCGTGCTGGTGAAGTGACATGGAGCCAGGTATGAGATTTGGGGATAAAGGGGGTGGGGGGGGGGGGCAGGGTGTGAAGGGACAGGTAGTTGAGCATTTTTTTTTTTTTACATGAATGCAGAGAATGCAGTAAGGTATGTACTTAGGTAGAAGCACCTTAAAATATGTGAACCCTTCAAAAAAATAAATAAATAAATTGCACTCAGGTATATCCTAAAGAAAAGCTGCTGACACAAAAAAGCCTGTTATACTAGACTCAAAACAATATATATCAAGTAAATACTGCAATGCTGTGTGATTACAATTGATGGCAACTATTAAGGGGAGTGAACCCATTCCTATCCGTTTCTGATGGTGGTTACTAATGTCTCCCCAATCACCTCTATATTAAGATCTAAAAAATGTACTGATTCCTGACTTGCTTCATATTGTATATCCCCCTATCGTTGAAATTCAGGTAGCCAAAGAAGCTTTCCAAGGAATGCATGTCCCCCTCCCATATGAGGAGATCATCATCAATATACCGCCTCCATAACTTTTATTGGCCTGGTGGGTTATTCCAGAAAGAATCCTCCTCCCATTTGGCCATAAAAAGATAGGCTATATTGGGTGCAAATTTTGCACTACATAGCCACACTTGCAATGGAATTATAGTTTTGCATGGGTTATCAGTTATGTTTTTTTTAAGCAATATTCATTTTTTGGCACTAGATGGCACTAGTTAGGGTTTTGTTTTCTCACTTCAAATGCGTTGTATCAATGCATTGAGGGCAAGTTGCCAATACTCAGTATGGCGATCTTGCTGGCCTCCCATAGATATTTATTGTGAGTGGAGCATGGCATCTTCCCGTGGCCCACCCCTCTGACGTCATCTATGACAGAATGCGTCGGAAGAGGTCTAAGGGACCAAAATTGACTGGAGAAACAGGACCCAAAGAGGATAGCCCTTAGGAATACACATTTCATATATACGCTATACGGTTGGCTTCGACCCTACCACATTGTGTTTTAGCTGTTTTTATGAATAAATGCATACTGGGTTTTACACTGTGGAAGCTTCTCTTGTCTTTTGAGTGACATTGCAGTCCATGCGTTATGAGCAGAAACTATCCATCGGCTGGAGGGTGGCCATAATTAAGCCCACAAGTGCTCTTTGACCATTTGCTGTTTAGGTAATAGTCATGTCTCTTCTGATAAGTGGCTGATCTCTTCTAGCTCTCTCATGGGTGGACTGGAGTGGATTCATACACTGGGTTCTGTATTTCCGTGGAAGTGTTTGGAGGATTTCACACTTCAGTGTGGACTTTTTTTTTTTTCTTTGCACTGGACTATATACTTTACATTTTTATCTGCACGTCTTTTTTTTTTTTGGAAAACACTGATTCATTTCAGGACTTATTTTGATATTTAATGTTTTAGGTTACATAATTATTTAAAATCACACAGCGCTGCACTATTTATGTAATCAATAGGAAAGTAGGGGGCTGGCAGGATCACCAGCTATTTAACACAACGGAAGCAGTACAAAGAACAGGATACATTTTCATAGTACAGCAAACCTATCAGAAATATAAAATGTTGGGGTAACTCCCACCCTCAGTGGGAAGCAGTGATACCAGGATGTCCATTTTTTCAGACGGCAATGGGCTTTCCTGTAGAAGAAATCCAAGCGGCTCTACAGTCGCTTGATCACATCCATTTACAAGACACGGAAGGTCCCCTCCTGTCACCGTTTCTTGGCTCTCCTCTGCGGTCAGGAGGCCCAGGATCATAGAATCCTGTTGGCCCTGGTGAAGACAAAGGAGGAGGCGGTAAATCCCTACCACCCCTCCTCTGTGACTAGTGAAAGAAGAAACAGGACTTAATCACTTTGGGTTTCAGCTTGTAAATCATCTGATCAAACCAATTTAAAGGGCCTCTGTCTCCCCATGTCCATGGGCAAATGCAAACACATACATAGGTCCCGTGCGCATATGTTTATGGTGATCGCAACATACATGTATCGCTGCAAACATACATCTAAGAACAATAAATACAGAGCAAATATACAAAACGTAAATATAGACAGACATGAAGCTGTGCAACCAAGACTACATTAAAACAAAAATACCTGCGAGTTTAAATTTCCGACATAAATCGTTCTTCTGATTTCGTCCACTTTTGTGGGGTCTACATTTCCCATTAATGGTGGCTGTGGCAGTTCAGCGAGTGCTGGTATGGCAGGAGTGAGAGCTGGCAGGACTGGGGCAAGAGCTGGAATAACCGGTTCTAAAGGAGTGGGCAACGTAGCTGCCAATGTGGTAAATGGCATGCTGAGCTGCACAGAAAAGTGTACAGTTTGAGTTAATAAAATGATCTGCACAGTCTACAGAAGGACTTACTGAACAACAAAGCTGCTGATGCTGATCACTTCCTTAAAGTGGTAGTAAACATGTTTCTTCTACTTTTACCTACAGGTAGCTTATAATAAAGCTTACCTTAGGTAAAATGAATATCTCCTAAACATACACCGTTTAGGAGATATTCCAGTGAGCAGCCACCAGTGACGTCACCGGCACATGCGCTCTGAAGGAACGGCATACCCGTGGTGTTCCTTCAAAGCTGTGTGCCGTGGCCCAGATTCAATGTCATTGCGGCACGGCCATTTAGGCGGCCACAGCCTGCGAACCCGGAAGGAAGTCCAGATGAATATGGAAGCCCTGTCTGCAGTGACAGCCACTGCTGGAGGAATTCGTTGTAGGTTAAGTCTCTCATAAATGTGCATACTAGCACATTAGGACAATTATATTGCAGGACCACTGGCCTTTTTTCAATATTTTATGCATTTACTACCGCTTTAAAGTTCATAAATCAAAAGTCTTATATGGTTGCCATATTTACAAATTATTAAATTATGCTTCTGCTTGATAAATACTACAGAATAAATGCACGTCCAATACAAAAAACAAATAATCAATAAATATTTTTCCCAAGTCTCTCCTCCCCCTACCCTTTTATTCATAAAATAAGTTCAAAGATGGCTGCACACACTTTCGACAAGCCTCAAAAGTCTGAGGATTTTATTTATTTTTTTTGTGCTGTGGTATGTTCTGGATAAGTTCACGCAGTGTTTAGTAAGCTGCCTTTTTTTAATAACAATACAGAACCTGCTGCTGCCACCAGGACATCAAGGCATCCAGCTTTGAAAAGCCACCAACACCACAGCCTGTCCTAGCTGAACTCAGCTTGAACCCAGTTCAATCTCAGTCACATGTCCATGAAGCAATTCCAAAAACAAAAAGTGGATATATACTATATACACATACACACTATTATACACATACACACTATAAATGGCACAAAAGCATTTACATCCAGCACCAAACAAACAATAAAAGAAAAGGTAAAAGGCACTCACCAAGGGTACATCCACCACTTTATCTCTTCTTAGAACCTAGGAAATCAAATAAACGAATGATAGCTACTGAAAAAAAAAGAAATCTGACCACCAAATACACATTCTGCCTAGAAGCATAACATACCGATATAAACAGCCAGCCAAAAGGGAAATACTAAAAAGTATAAACTGCAGCCCGGCCTCATAAAATATACTATTTTTTAACCAAATCCAGTCAATTACATTGCTTGATGCAGGGATCACTAAAATAAGCTTTTTGGTTTACCTGTAAAATATTTTTCTTGGGGTATTCCAAGGGAAACAGGGCATCTTCTGTGACAAGGTGGTTCTACAGCCTCAGCCATCATTTTTACCTATGGTGGATTCTTGATTCTACCGCAACTAGGAATTATTTTGCCGTCTTACTGTCCTAAACCTCAGGAGGTTATTTACACTATGGATGTGGTTCATGTATCAGGTGTTACCTGAAGTCAACTGCTGCTATTTTGTCAGTTGGATTTCCTTTTTGTGCTTCCCCAAGGCCCATAAAAGGGTCATGCAGCTTCCAAATTTGTCAGCCTGGTGGATTTGTCAGCCTTTTTCTCAAGCCTACGGTCTAAAGGGGAATTTCCACCAATTTCAGCAATAGCTCATTGTACTAGTAGTGTTGGTGCTTCCTGAGCTTCCGTAGCTCAACTTTACAAAGCTGACAATGGGTCTTCCAACTCATACTGTCACAAAATTTTATCAAGTAGATGTTAAAGCCACTGAGGATGCTACCTTTACTCTGTGAGCTTTTCAAGCTGCTGCATCAGGTTCTAATCTGTTCTAATTTAGTTGTATAGGGCCAGGTGGCTTGTTGCCGTGTTACCTTCCCGTCATGTTTAGTGGTTTGGAACATCCCTATAGTAATGGATATGAAGATGCTGTGCGTTCTGTGATATACATTAAAGAGAATAGAATATTGGTTTACCTGTAAAAATGGGATTTTTGACTTACCGTAAAATCCATTTCTCTGATGTTCATTGACGGACACAGCTCCTGGTAAGTTTTGTTACAAGCAGTGTAGGGCTGCAACTAACGATTATTTTAATAATCGATTAGTTGCCGATTATTTTTTCGATTAAACGATTAATCGGATAAAATCATAAAAAAACTCAATATGCCTTTTTTTTCATTTATTTAAAATAATAATGAACAAACAGAGTGTTAGTGCCGGTTCACACTTGTGCGGTTTGCGAGATCGCATGTAATTCGGAGCGCACTGCTCCTAAATTACATGCGATCTCATGTGCGGATGCGAGTTCAGCCATACACTTTGTATGGCTGAATTTGCAGCGCATCCGCAGGAAACTCGCACATGGGGCTTTTTTTGAGCCGCATCAGAATCGGATTGCACAGTGGTTCACACTTTTGCGTTCCGATTCTGTGCGAACTTGCAGATCGCACTGCGATATGCGATCGCAACTGGGGGTGTCGTTAACATTTAATTGACACCCCCTGCGTATCGCATATGGCAGTGTGAACTGCCAGATGTGCGGATGCGATGCGGGAACACACTGCATATTCACAGCGTTCCCGCATCGCACAAGTGTGAACCGGCACTCACACACAAACTGCAGAGAAAAAAAACGTAAACTTTACAATTAACATTACACATCACTGTTTATACCAAAACTTTTTTTTTTAAATTAAGCTCCTATATACTGTAAATATAATAAACACTTATCTAGATTAAAGAGTTAATATTCCTTATAAGGTGCAGTATAATAGAATAATTATAATGTTATTATAATAGAATAATAAAACATCCATGTCAGCCAGAGATATGAAATAGGGAGCATAGAAAGACCACCTATATGTGCTATATGGACGTTTTTAATCACTTATTTTTCTATTATAATATTGCACTTTAAGGAATATTAACTATTTTATCTGGAAAAGCTTTTATTCTGTTTTATTCTGCAATGCTTGGACAGGACACTAACACTGTAAGCTCGGCACTCACATGCTGCTTCTCTCTCTCCTCTTTTCTCCCTCGCCTCGATCTGACTCACTGACTCCCTCACTGACGTCAGCAAGAGGCGGAGAGGAAAGGCAGAGAGGAAAGGAGGAGGGAGGGGGGAGGTCACGGAAGTGCCGAGCTGTTAGAGAGACAGTGAATGAGTGAAGACAGAGCTCGCTGACAGGCAAGGAAAGAGCACAACTAATCGAAGGATCAATTAAATCGATAATGACAATCGTTGACAACGATTGTAATTATCGATTATCATCGATTTTGTCGATTAGTTGTTTCAGCCCTAAAGCAGTGTCAGAAGAATAACAACTCCACAGAGGGAGTCAATGAACATCAGAGAAAAGGATTTTTTACGTTAAGTCAAAAATCCTATTTTCTCTTTTGTTCATTGACAGACACAGCTCCTGGTATTCATAACACTGGGACGTCTTCCACGTACGATGGTAGATCTTCTTAGAAGTAGATTTCCTAGCTTTTAACCACTTAAGCCCCGGAAGATTTTACCCCCTTCCTGACCAGGGGTTTTTTTGCGATTTTTTACTGCGTGACTTTACGGACAATTGCGCAGTCGTGCGACGCTGTACCTAAACGAATTTCACTTCCTTTTTTTCCCCACAAACAGAGCTTTCTTTTGGTGCTATTTGATCACCTGTGCGATTTTTTGATCATGCGCTATAAACAAAAAAAAGAGCGTAAATTTTGCAAAAATAATATTTTTCACATTTTTTTATATGAAATTCCCCAAAAAAAAAAATGTAAAAATAAAATTTTTTAACATTTTCGGCCAATTTGCTTTCTGCTAAATATGTTTGGTAAAAAAAAAAAAAAAATAAAAAATAAAAAAATCGCAAAAAGCGTATTTTGATTGGTTTGCGCAAAAGTTATCGCGTTTACTAACAAAGGGAAAGATTTTTGTCATTTTTGGTGTTTTTTTTAACGAGTAATGGCGGCGATCTGCGATTTTTTTTTGCGGGACTGCGACATTGCGGCGGACAGATCGGACCCTTGACTGACATTTTTGACACTTTTGGGGTTACCAGTGACATTACTGCAGTAATCAGTGCTATACATATGCACGGTTACTGTAAAAATGACACTGGCAGGGAAGGGGTTAACTGTATTGGAGAGGGAGGGGTTAAGTGTGTCCTAGGGGCGTGCTTCTAACTGTGATGGGACATGTCTACTATTGTAAAAACAGAGATCAACGGTTCTACGTAGTAGAACCGTCTGATCTCCATTTTTACACAGGGGAGAATGACAGGCGGCTTGTTTACATTAGCCGCCTGCCTTTCTTCCTCTCTACCGACGATCGCAGTGTGACCGGCGGACATCGGGTCCGCCGGGTCACACGCGCGGACTCCTCAGTGAACGAGCCAGGGCGGGCGCGCGCTCGTCCGCTATTGGCTCACAAGCCGGTGACAGGCTAGTGATGTATATATACGTCACTCTGCCTGGCCGGGGCTGACCGCCGCAGTATATCTACTTGAGGCGGTCGGCAAGTGGTTAACAAGGTTAGGAATCACCGACTCAGATAAACCCCTATCCTTCAGCACCTGGCGTTCAACAGTCAAGCCGTCAAAGCCAGTGACTGTAAAGCAGGATGGAAAAAAATCGGTCTTTGGGAGAGGAAGCTTCCAAGGAATGTCGTCGACCAGCCGCACCGGATCGGCCTACCAAGCCCTGCGAGGCCAGTCTGGAGCCACTAAGATGACAGGAATCCCTTCTGCCTGGATCCTGTGTAGAAGTCTGGTCAGAAGGTTGAGAGGAGGGAAGGCGTAAATCATCCGATACGGACGCCACAGAGCCACCAGTCTGTGGCGTCCGCCAGAGAATCCCTTGACCGAGCCACAAAACTCTGCACCTTTTTGTTGAGCCGAGACGCCACTGGAGACATAGCTGATGAAACAACTACGGATGAAGGGACCACTCCCTGTGACTGAGATAATCTGCGTGCAAATTTTCCACCCCGGGAATGTCTACGGCGGAGAGAGCTGGAACGAACCGTTCTGCCCACCTTAGAATGCCAGCTACATCCAGAGCCGCCAGGACACTTCTTGTGCCCCATTGATGATTGACATAAGCCACGGCCGTGGCATTGTCTGATTGAATACGCACTGGACAACCCTGAAGACAATACGTCCAATGATCCAGACACAGTCTGATCGCTCAGAGTTCCAACCAAGACATGGATCGGTAGAGTCTGGGTTCTTCCAGCATACAGATCCCCTAAGCAGAATGCTTGCCGAGGACGCCTCCCCAATCGAGCAGACTGGCATCCGTGGTGACCACAGTCCAATACAAGGGGAGGAAGGATTTTCCCAGCTGAAGCACTAGAGAACAAAGGCACCATATCAAGGACTCCCTCATTCCCCGACTCAGCCGGATCTGATTTTCCAGAGACTGGGGAGTCTTGTCGCATTTGGCCAGAATCTCCCTTTGCAGGGACCTCGTATGGAACTGTACAAATGGAACCGCCTCGAAGGTAGACAGCATCAGACTAACACCCGCATGCAAGTCCGAAGGGACGACCATCTGTTGGACAGCAGGAGCTGAATTTTTGGCGTTTTTTTCCAGAGGATGGCTAAGGCCAGGTCCAGAGTCCGGCCCAGATAGTCCAGCTTCGGTTCAGAATCCAGGCGAACTCCCGCAGAGTTCGAATTGTGATCTCCAGGTTGTCCACCAGAGCAGAGGGAGACACTGCTAGCAGAAGAAGATTGTCCAAGTAGCCCAGTACTGCGATCCCCCGTTGGTATAGCAAGGCTAGCACCAAGGCTAACACTTTTGTGAAGACCCGAGGAGCAGAGGCGAGACTAAAAAGGTAACGCCATAAACTGATAATGTTCCTCTCCCACAGCAAAGCGGAGATAACGCCCCCTGGGGAAATCCCCCTGACGCTGGGATGCCACCACCATTCTGAACTTCTGTATCCTCGCAAAGCAGTTTAGCGCCTTGCGGTCCAATATTGGATGCACTTTGCCTTCCTTCCTGAGGACTATGAACAGGTTTGAGTAAAAACCTTTGGATCTTTGTTCGATTTGACAGGCATCTCCCTTAGTAAGGGTCTCGTGTGGAACTGAGCATACAGAATAGCCTCGAAGGTTGACACTATCAGACCCAAGGCCCGCATGCAAGTCCAGAGAGAGGACAGAGTGCTGAATAACAGCAGACGAATCGCCCCCTGCCACTTTTGCAGCTTGTCCGGGGGAGGAAAAACCCTTGCCGAAGTGGAGTCCAGAGTCAGGCCCACATAATCCAATTTTAAGGATAATACCAGGGCAGATTTTTTTCAATTGATGTTCCAACCGAGCTCTTGCAGATTCCGTACAGTGACTGTCAAGTCGCCCAACAGGGCTGAATGTGAGTCTGCTCTTAGGAGGAGATCGTCCAAGTACCCAAGTACCGTAATCCCCCCATTGTCGCAGTAATGCCAAAAGTGGAGCCAACACTTTGGTGAAGACCCTGGGGGCAGAGGCGAGACCAAAGGGTAACACCACAAGTTGATAATGCTCCTCTCCTACAATAAAGCAAAGAAAATGCTGGTGTCCTGCATAAATAGGGATGTGTAGATATGCGTCCTTGATATCAATGGAGGCCAAAAGGTCTCCTTGGTTTAGGGACGCCACTACCATGCAAATGGGCTCCATTCAAAACTTCTGTAACCGCACAAAGTGGTTCAGAGCCTTGAGATCCAGGATTGGACGTACAGTGGGTACGGAAAGTATTCAGACCCCCTTACATTTTTCACTCTTTGTTATATTGCAGCCATTTGCTAAAATCATTTAAGTTCATTCTTCTTCCTCATGAATGTACACATAGCACCCCATAAAAAACACAACCGAAAAACACAGAATTGTTGACATTGTTGCAGATTTATTAAAAAAGAAAAACTGAAATATCACATGGTCCTAAGTATTCAGACCCTTTGCCGTGACACTCATATATTTAACTCAGGTGCTTTCCATTTCTTCTGATCATCCTTGAGATGGTTCTACACCTTCATTTGAGTCCAGCTGCGTTTGATTATACTGATTGGACTTGATTAGGAAAGCCACACACCTGTCTATATAAGACCTTCCAGATCACAATGCATGTCAGAGCAAATGAGAATCATGAGGTCAAAGGAACTGCCTGAAGAGCTCAGAGACAGAATTGTGGCAAGGCACAGATCTGGCCAAGGTTACAAAAAGATTTCTGCTGCACTTAAGGTTCCTAAGAGCACAGTGGCCTCCATAATCCTAAAATGGAAGACGTTTGGGATGACCAGAACCCTTCCTAGAGCTGGCCGTCCGGCCAAACAGAGCTATCGGGGGAGAAGAGCCTTGGTGAAAGAGGTACAGAAGAACCCAAAGATCACTGTGGCTGAGCTCCAGAGATGCAGTCAGGAGATGGGAGAAAGTTGTAGAAAGTCAACCATCACTGCAGCCCTCCACCAGTCGGGGCTTTATGGCAGAGTGGCCCGACGGAAGCCTCTCCTCAGTGTAAGACACATGAAATCCGCATGGAGTTTGCTAAAAAAACACCTGAAGGACTCCAAGATGGTGAGAAATAAGATTCTCTGGTCTGATGAGACCAAAATAACGGAATTTTTGTAAAATCTTACCTGTAAAATTCCTTTCTCTGAGTCCTCCGACAGTCGCCGCCTCTTCATATTCGTCACATATGGGGTATTAGACTTTGCTCCGAAGGAGTAGCTAGGCAACAGAATATGTTAACAATAAAGCTTTAACATATCCCACCCTCAAGGGGTGGTCCCCTCAGTCAATACCCTCCTACTTCCTGCAACCATATCTCAGTTTTAGTGGAATAGCAGTAGAGTATACATTCAAACCCCAAAAGAGGGGCGGGGGCGGCGACTGTCGGAGGACTCAGAGAAAGGAATTTTACAGGTAAGATTTTACAAAAATTCCGTTTTCTCTTACGTCCTCCGACAGTCGCCGCCTCTTCATATTCGTCACATATGGGGACGTCCCAAAGCAGTGCAAACATGAGGGGTGGGAAACGCATCCGCGCCGAAAGGCAACGCAGTCTCCACATCAAAGAAAGGAACCTTACCAAAGGAAGGAAACCAGCTGGGCAACAGCAAAAATAAGTGCTCAACAGGAGCAACAACCCAGGAAAAAACAAAAAAACCAGGGGATACAAAAAACTATCCCAACAGCCAGGAGTCCCCAACAAGGGACCCTATGGAACAGCCGCACTAAGAACCTTGCGGCCAAAGGAAGCATCCGCCGATGCCTGAACATCTACTTTGTAGAATTTTGTGAAAGTGTGTACGGTCGACCAAGTCGCCGCCTTACACACCTGGGCTACAGAAGCCCCATGACGGCAGGCCCAAGACGTACTCAGTGATCTAGTAGAGTGCGCCTTCACAGACACAGGGGGAACCTTCCCCTGCAAGGCATAGGCCTGTTCAATGGTCTGCCTGATCCATTTGGCAATGGTAGAGGCGGAAGCCGCCATGCCCTTCCGAGGACCCTCTGGAAGAACAAACAAGGAGTCAGTCTTACGAAAAGACTCAGTCGATTTAAGGTAAACCCTTATCGCCCGAACAACATCCAGAGAGTGCAATCTCACCTCCTTCGGATGTTTAGGCTTCGTGCACAACGAAGGCAAAACAATATCCTCGTTAAGATGGAATTCCGAAACTCGTTTCGGTAGAAAAGAAGGATTAGGTCGCAAGACCACCTTATCCAAATGAACAACCAGGTACGGAGACTTGCAGGACAAAGCCGCCAGTTCCGACACTCTGCGAGCCGAAGTGATCGCCACCAAAAAGGCGACCTTTTTGGACAACATAGACAACGAGATCTCCCTGATCTGTTCAAAAGGAGCACGTTGTAACACAGATAGAACTAGATTCAAGTCCCAAGGGGGCAAAGGATCCCTCCTAGGAGGAACCAGATGCCGCACACCCTGAATAAAAGTGCCAACCAAGGAGTTGGAAGCCACGGGACGTTGAAACAGAACGGCCAGCGCCGACACCTGACCCTTAATCGTAGCCAGCGCCAAACGCTGATCGACACCCGTCTGAAGGAAAGACAGCACACGGGAAACCGAGTACGTGCGGGGTGAAAACCCCCTGGACTCACACCAGGCAAAATAGGCCTTCCAAGTACGGTAATAAACCTTCCCCGAGGAAGACTTCCTCGCGTTGATCAAAGTATGAACGACCTCTGGAGAGAGACCCTTCTCCTTCAGGACCTCGGTCTCAACAGCCAGGCCGTCAAAGCCAGCGACTGTAAAGCAGGATGGTAAATCGGTCCTTGAGACAGTAGATCGTCTCGAAGAGGCAGACGCCAAGGAGCGTCGACCGCCAGATTCACGAGGTCTGCGTACCAGGACCGGCGAGGCCAGTCCGGTGCCACAAGAATCACCGTGCTGCGTTCCGAGTGCAACCTGCGAAGGAACCTGGACAGCAACTGAATCGGTGGAAACGCGTACATCAGCCTGTACTGATGCCACGGGGCCACTAACGCGTCCGACGCGTCTGCCCGAGGGTCGCGCGTCCTTGCCACGAACCTCTTCACCTTGTAGTTGAGGCGAGACGCGAACAGGTCCACATCTGGAAGACCCCACTTCGCGCACAACATCTGGAAGACAGCCGGGTGGAGAGACCATTCCCCCTGATCCAGGGTCTGGCGACTCAGATAGTCCGCCTGCCAGTTCTCCACTCCCGGAATGTGAACCGCCGTTATCGCCGGGACATGAGTCTCGGCCCAAGACAGAATGTCGGCCACTTCTCGAGCCGCTCGGGCACTCCTGGTGCCCCCTTGGTGGTTGATGTAGGCCACCGCCGTGGCATTGTCCGTCTGCACCCGAACCGGGCAGCCCTGCAGCCGGTCCGTCCAGCGATGAAGACAGAGCCTTATCGCACGCAATTCCAGAATGTTGATCGGAAGGGAAGACTCCCCCTCCGACCAGGTCCCCCGGGCGGACAGAACGCCCAGAACACCACCCCAGCCCGACAGGCTGGCATCCTTGGTGATTATCGTCCACGAGATCGGACGAAACGACTTGCCCCCGGACACCAACGGGGACTGGAGCCACCACAGAAGGTTTTCCCTGGTGCGATGACTCAACGAGATCTGAAGATCCAGAGATTGAGGTCGCCCGTCCCACCTGGACAGGATCTCCGCTTGGAGACCCCGCGTGTGAAACTGCGCGAAAGGAATCGCCTCGAAGGCCGAGACCATCAATCCCAGACATCTCATACCCGTCCGCAGAGACGAGTGTGGAACGTCCCTGAGGGACCTGACTTCCTCCTGAAGAGTCCTGAGTTTATCTTCCGGCAGGAAGACCTTCGCCTGCACCGAGTCCAGTATCATTCCCAGATAGGGGAGACGAACCGACGGACTCAGTGTCGACTTTGGAACATTTATCGTCCAACCGAACTCCTGCAGAGTTTGCATTGTGACAGACAGGTCCTTCTCCAGACCCTGTCTGGTCGCAGACCGAACCAGAATGTCGTCCAGATACCCCAGGACAGAAATGCCCTGGGCTCTCAATAATGCCAGAACCGGTGCAAGCACCTTGGTGAAGACCCGCGGAGCCGAGGCGAGCCCAAAGGGCAACGCCACAAACTGGTAGTGATCCTCCGCAATGGCAAATCGAAAGTACCTCTGATGACCCTCGAATATGGGGATGTGAAGGTACGCATCCTTCAAATCGATGGAGGCCATGAATTCCCCCGGAACCAGGGCAGCCACCACCGAGCGCAGGGATTCCATGCGGAACTTGCGAACCCGCACAGAGCGGTTCAGAGCTTTCAAGTCCAGAATCGGACGAACCTTGCCCTCCTTCCTGGGCACGGTGAACAGATTGGAATAAAACCCCCGAAATCTGTCCCGATGAGGCACCGGAACCACCACTCCCGGAGCCCTCAGGTCCCGCACCGCCAGGTGCAGATCCCGCAGGCGCTCTGGAGACAGTTGAAGATTTGAGGGAAAAAATCTGCTCTCCGGCCGAGAGAGAAACTCGATCTTGTAACCAGATCGAACGATTTCCAGAACCCATCTGTCCCTCACACGGGCCAACCAGGGCTGAAGAAAACCGAGCAAGCGTCCCCCCACCCCAAAACTGGGTGAGGGCGCCCCTTCAGGCCGAACTGTTATGGGCCGCAGGTCCGGATTGACCGGACTTCTGTTTCCCAGACCAGGGCTTCTTCTGAGAGCCTTGGCCCTTGAACGGTCTGCCCTTGTAGTGCGGCCGAAAGGCACGAAAGGAC
Organism: Pelophylax lessonae; assembly: GCF_965119305.1. NCBI lineage: Eukaryota > Metazoa > Chordata > Amphibia > Anura > Ranidae > Pelophylax > Pelophylax lessonae. The sequence goes on from NC_138768.1 coordinate 116,051,103, forward strand.
CCCTGAGGGGGCCGAAAATGAGCATGCTTCTTCCCAGAAGCCCCCTTAGCCTTGGGGAAATGGGGCAAGAGAGTGCTCTTACCCCCGGTAATCCCCTTAATCAACACATCCAGGGACTCCCCAAAAAGGCGAGACCCATCATAAGGCAGATTGGCTAAGGTTTTACGTGAAGATTGGTCCACCGACCAACATTTCAACCAAACCAGGCGGCGAGACAACACCGCCACGCTGTGCACACGCGCAGCCAACGGAATCAGGTCCAGGTCCGCATCACACAGATACATGACACCCTGGTGGATCTGATCCACCATATCCAGGGTCGCCGCCGAGGCCGAATCGGCCACTAGGACGCGCCTAAGCATCTGCGTCCAACTTGCGATCGCCTGGGCCGCCATGAGAGAAGCAAACAGAGCCTTAAGCATAGAACCCGTAACAGAATAAGTATGACGGGCAAGAGACTCCAGTCTCCTATCCGTGGCATCACGGAAAACAGGGGATCCCTCTGCAGGGATCGCAGTGGCTTTGTTCAAAACCGCAATAGCATGATCCACTGGCGGAGGCACACACCACCGTTCATCAGTGGCAGGCGAGAAAGGATAACGCAGCTTAAATTTACTTGGTACCGCAAAAGGCTTGCGCAAATCGCGCCATTGGTCCTTAACAGCGCGCTGAAAATCAGCATTGCAGGGAAAAACCTGCGGCGTCCTGCGTTTTCTCTGCGTCCCATAAGCCGCCAAGGCAGCTGGGGGACACACCTCGTCCTGCAAACGTAGCGTCTGCTTAATGGAAGCAATCAACTCATCCATGATTGCAAGCTCTTCAGGCGAGCCAGGGGGAGAATTATCAACCCCCTCAACTTCAGCCTCTACCTCAGACCCCACTAGATCAAGAGAGGAGCGGGACCCCGATAGGGGGGTCCCCGCCAGAACAGCCCCATCACCTTCACCCTCAGAATCAGAGGACAGAGCAACTCTGGGCCGTTTAGTAGATTGAGCAGCCACCAGCATTTGCACCTGTGCAGCAAGGCCAGCCACAATAGTGGCTAAATCCCCCCCTGGGGGGGAAACAGCGGTCCCCTGGCTTTCCACCAATACTGTGGGAAACTTGCCCTCCTGAGAATCCATTGCCCCTGTATGCCAGACAACCAAGGGTTAACTGCCCCCTTGCGGCAAGCGCAGCCCACCGCACCACACTCAGGCACAATGAGACCCCCACAGGGAATATACAGACTGAATACAGGCAATGGAACACAGGAATAGAAGGATAAAACCTGAGGAGACTCCGCTGCTGCTGCTGCCTCGATCGGTGCTTCCAGGAGAGAGGAAGTGATGCTGCCAGGGCGCTCTATGTAAGCCTATGGAGGCTACAAGAAAATGGCCGCCGTGCATGTAAACCATGCGGCCGGAGCGGGCGCCGGTAAAATGGCGTCGTTTGGCGCCGAAATCGCCGCTCCACAGTGCATAAAATCACACACAATATTATCCCATTATATGGATACATGTTAGATCGCCGCAGCGATCGCTGTATATGCCCCAACATGCCATTAAAAACATGCCCCACAGCACACAGCTCCTCACACTGCCCAGCCTGACATACTCAGTGTCATACAGCTCCCCCCCCCCCTCCTTGCAGCCCACAGCATGCAGCCGAGAGATAGGGAGACAAGCAGTGTGATTAAAGGCAGGTTACACAGTCCCAGACTGAGACCCCCCCCAGACAGACAGGTCCCCACATAGATACACTTACCTCACATGGCGTGGGGAACCCGCACAGGCGAACAAGCCGCTGCACATGAGGCAGGGAGAGTCGCAATTCAAGACGCACACAATGGCGGTTCAGAAACCGCACAGCGTCCGGTGAGGTAGCCACCTCACCAATCATCCCTGCACCGAACAGGGATGGGTCGTTCACTGTGCCAGGAGCGTTACCTGGCTGAACGCTCGATGGCAGACTGGGAAGCCACTGACCCACGACCTGCGACCAGGGGGATCAGCCCGAGACCCAGTCCGCATGATCCTCTTCGTCCGAAGAACTAACTAATGCTGACAAAAATAACAGCTAAGTAAAGGTAGAGAGAAAACTCAAACAAAATATCAAAAAGAAGAAAGAGTCTGGGACAAAAAGTCCCAGCACAGAGAGAGCCAGCCACTCCTGACAAGCTAGACATTAAAACTGAGATATGGTTGCAGGAAGTAGGAGGGTATTGACTGAGGGGACCACCCCTTGAGGGTGGGATATGTTAAAGCTTTATTGTTAACATATTCTGTTGCCTAGCTACTCCTTCGGAGCAAAGTCTAATACCCCATATGTGACGAATATGAAGAGGCGGCGACTGTCGGAGGACGTAAGAGAAAGAACTTTTTGGCCTTAATTCTAAGCGGTATGTGTGGAGAAAACCAGGCACTGCTCATCACCTGTCCAATACAGTCCCAACAGTGAAGCATGGTGGTGGCAGCATCAGGCTGTGGGGGTGTTTTTCAGCTGCAGGGACAGGACGACTGGTTGCAATCGAGGGAAAGATGAATGCGGCCAAGTACAGGGATATCCTGGACAAAAACCTTCTCCAGAGTGCTCTGGACCTCAGACTGGGCCGAAAGGTTTACCTTCCAACAAGACAATGACCCTAAGCACACAGCTAAAATAACGAAGGAGTGGCTTCACAACAACTCAGTGACTGTTCTTGAATGGCCCAGCCAGAGCCCTGACTTAAACCCAATTGAGCATCTCTGGAGAGACCTAAAAATGGCTGTCCACCAACGTTTACCATCCAACCTGACAGAACTGGAGAGGATCTACAAGGAGGAATGGCAGAGGATCCCCAAATCCAGGTGTGAAAGACTTGTTGCATCTTTCCCAAAAAGACTCATGGCTGTATTAGATCAAAAGGGGGCTTCTACTAAATACTGAGCAAAGGGTCTGAATACTTAGGACCATGTGATATTTTAGTTTTTCTTTTTTAATAAATCTGCAACAATGTCAACAATTCTGTGTTTTTCTGTCAGTATGGGGTGCTATGTGTACATTCATGAGGAAGAAGAATGAACTTAAATGATTTTAGCAAATGGCTGCAATATAACAAAGAGTGAAAAATTTAAGGGGGTCTGAATACTTTCCGTACCCACTGTACTTTGCCTTCTTTCCTGGGCGCAGTGAACATGTTTGAATAGAACCCCTAAAGGCGTTCCCGAGAAGGAACCGGCACAATCACCCCTTCACCCCTTGCGGCAGCAGATCTCATACCGCCTCTCGTAGATCCCTTAACCGGTCTGGAGATAGGCGTAGATTGGACGGGAGGAACCTGTCTGACGGTCGAGACTGGAATTAAATTTTGTAACCAGATCGGATCAGTTTGTGGACAAATTTGTCCTGAATCAAGGAAGTCCATGGTTCAGGAAAGAGGCAAAGATGTCCCCCCACCCCAGATATGGCTGAGGGCATCCCTCCATACAGGGATTTGTCTGCAGGTCTGGACTGGCCTGTTCTCAGCTTACCTGACCATGCTTTCTTGGAACCCCCAGAAGACCTAATCTCCTGCATGCCGGAGGCATGAAAGGGCCAACTGTGGGCTGTAAAATAAGGCCCCCGTCTATTACGCTGTGACTTGCCTCTCCACTCGGGGTGGGGGTGCTGACGGCAAACCAGGCAGAACAAGGTCGTGTGCGTTCCGGTGAGGTGTTTCAATCGTGGGCCAGCCCCCTGTCCATTGGGGCTCTGTTGTGGCGAGGCCTAGCGCTGGGCTATAATCTGCACACGCTCGCTGGTCGGGCTGGGAGACCTTAAGGATCTAGGATATCCAGTCCGAAAAACCGGCCAGCTGTTGATTGCAGTTCTCTCAGGAACATAACGAGCCAAAAAAATTAAAAATGGTTCCCTTTAAAATAAAAAAGTAAGCTAAGACCGAAGTCTCAGTCGGGAACTAGGTCCTACTCCTAAACTAGGCAGAAACAAACTGAAGCCTATAGCAGAGTGTGTGGGTGTATGCCTGCAGGGACTGCCCCATAGACGTGGTAAAGATTTTTCCTGCCTAGTGTTCTACTTCTGTAGGGAGCAGCATAACCAATGGTCAAGAAGAATATAGAGTCTGTCAATGAAAGCTAGAGAAAGATCAGTTTAAAAAGGGAAAAAATAAAAATTGCCAGAACCAGAGATCCCAGCAAGGCACTAGGTCCTTACTCCTGACTAGGCAGAAAAAAAAAAAAAAAAAACTGAGTGCCTATAGCTGAGAGTAGGAGTATACCCCATGAGAATGGCCCATAGGTGTAGTCAAGCTTTTATTGCCTAGTGTCCTACTCCTGTAAGTAGGAGGTCAAAAGTCAAAACGATAAGGAGCAGTGTCCGTCAATGAACGAAAGAGATATAAAACATTTTTTATCTTACTGAAAGAAATGCATTAAGGTAAATAATGTTTTTAGCTTTAGTATCACTTTAGAGCAGAGTTCCACCCTGAAAAAAATTTTTTAGATAAAAATACCCCCGGGACAGTTAGGGCTAGTGCATTTAAGCAACGATAGCCTCTGAACTGTCCCCTGTTTCAAGTACCTTTTAGAAGAAATACTTACCTTTAAAATGTCTTGTCCAGCGCTGCCATCTCAGGTGAGCTGAAGCCAGAGCGTCCTCTTCGGTGACGTCGAAGTCCCAGAATGCCCTGCACCGGCATGCCCAGAAGCTGTTCAGCAGGGAATGACGTGCCTGCACCGGAAGTGACGAGCAGGGCCGGTGCAGGCGCATTGACTCCTCATCTCCAAGGAGTCAATGCAAGGAGGAAGCAACGGCGCGGGCCGCGGCCGCAGAGGGAGGAAGAGGAAGAAAGGTACATATATTTTCTTTAAAAACAAGGGAAGTGAATCAAAAAAAAAAAATAATTATCCAATTGTTTTTCAGGTAAATTAAAGCAAGCGGACGATGAAAAGTTCATTTTGAGGGTGGAACTCCGCTCTAAGCATCAAGAAGCCACTCCCACTTCACAGACAAGGACTTGTGCCCATCAAGGGTTATTGCAGCTTGTATTCAGGTGTGAACTGCTAGCGCTATACATCAGAATGAGAAGCTCCTGAGATCATTCAACCAAAGTCCATAAAGACATGGATGAGCGAGCGGTGGAGGAACTTGACTTTTTTTTCCAGAGCCCTCACCACAACCCAACATAACACCTTTGGGGTAAATAAGAGTGAAGACTGCGAGCAAGGCCTTCTCATCCAACATCAGTGCCTAACCTCACAAATACGCTTCTGGAAGAATGGTCAAACATTCCCATAGGCACACTCCTAAACCTTGTAGACAGCCTTGCCAGAAGAGTTGAAGCGGTTATAGCTGCAAAGGGTGGTCCAACTTAATTTTAAACTCTATGAACTTAAAACAGGATGCCATTAAAGTTCATGTGCGTGTAAAGGCAGGTGTCCTAATATATTTGGTAATATAGTGTACAGTATCTCACAAAAGTGAGTACAACCCTCACAATTTTGTAAATATATCTTTTCATGTGACAACACTGAAGAAATGACACTTTGCTACAATTTAAAGTAGTGAGTCTACAGCTAGTATAATTATAAATTTGCTGTCCCCTCAAAATAACTCAACACACAGCGATTAATGTCTGAACCACTGGCAACAAAAGTGAGTACACCCCTAAGTGAACATGTCCAAATTGGGCCCAAAGTGTCAATACTGTGTGGTCACCACTATTTTCCAGCACTGCCTTAACCCTCTTGGACATGGAGTTCACCAGAGCTTCACAGGTTGCCACAGGAGTCCTCTTCCACACCTTCATGACATCATGGAGCTGGTGGATGTTAAGAGAGCTTGTGCTCCTCCACAGATGTTCAATAGGGTTTAGGTCTGGAGAAATGCTTGGCCAGTCCATACTCTTAGCATTTTTTAGCAAGGCAGTGGTCATCTTGGAGGTATGTTTGGGGTCGTTAGGTTAGAATACTGCTCTGTGGCCCAGTCTCCTGAAGGAAGGGGATCATGCTTTGCTTCAGTATGTCACATTACATGTTGACCTTCATGGTTCCCCCAATGAACTGTAGCTCCCCAGTGCCGGAAGCGCTCATGCAGCCCAAGACCATGACACTCCCACCACCATGCTTGACTATAGGCAAGACACGTTTTTGTACTCCTCACCAGGTTGCCGCCACACACGCTTGACACCATCTGAACCAAATAAGTTTATCTTGGTCTCATCAGACCACAGGGCATGGTTCCAGTTATCCATGTCCATACTCTGCTTGTCTTCAGCGAAGCATTTGCGGGCTCTCTTGTGCATCATCTTTAGAAGAGGCTTTTTGGGACGACAGCCATGCAAACCAATTTGATGCAGAGTGCAGGATATGGTCTGAGCACTGACAGGTTGACCCTCCACCTCTTCAACCCCTGCAGCAATGCTGGCAGCACTCATACGTCTATTTCCCAAAGACAACCTCTGGATATGATGCTGAGCATGTGCTCTCAACTACTGTGATCGACCATGGCGAGGCCTGTTCTGAGTGGAAACTGCTCAATGATCTTGGCCACCGTGCTGCAGCTCAGTTTCAAGGCCTTGGCAATCTTCTTATAGACTAAGTCATCTTTATGTAGAGCAACAATTCTTTTTTCGGATACACAAAGAGTTCTTTGCCATGAGGTGCCATGTTGAACTTCCAGTGACCAGTATGAGTGAGCGATAACACCAAATTTAACACAGCTGCTCCCCATTCACACCTGAGACCTTGTAAGGGCTCTTTCACACGGGCGGTCTGATCAGATCCGCCTGTCAGTTTTTTAGGCGGATCTGATCGGATCCTCCATGCAGCTCTATGGGGCAGCGGGTGTCAGCGGAGGTGACCTCCGCTGACACCCGCTGCCATCCGCATCCGATCCTGTGCTGAAATCTGGACGGATGGAAACCCTATTTTTCCATCCGTTCAGTAATCGGAGCGGAGCGGATCTGATGAGAGCGGACAAACGGTCCGCTCTCCTCCGATCCCCCATAGAGGGCAGTGGGTGCTGAGACACCTCCCTCTCCGCTCTGCAAGCGGAGACGGAGCTGTCATCCGCCCGGCTCAGCGGGGATCGCGGATCGATCCCCGCTGAGCAACACGGATCCGCCTGCGGAGGCGGACCGTGTGAAAGAAGCCTAACACTAAACGAGTCACATGACACCGGGAAGGGAAAATGGCTAATTGGGCCCAATTTGGAAATTTTCATATAGGGGTATACTCACTTTTGTTGCCAGAGGTTTAGACATTAATGGCTGTGTTGAGTTATTTTAAAGAGACAGAAAACTTTCAAGCTGTACACTCACTACTTTACATTGTAGCAAAGTATCATTTCTTCAGTGTTGTCACATGAAAAGATAATAAAATATTTACAAAAAATGTGAGGGGTGTACTCACTTTTGTGAGATATTGTTTGCGAACCGAGTGGCTGGACATTATTTAAATGACCATATCAAAAAAATACAACGTTCAGTAATATAGTTGTCTAGAAGCTCTCACATGTAACGACTGTCTTTACTCTCCAATTGCTTGACTACGCCAATAAAAATGATCAGATCACACCTAAACTGGCCTAAATATAAATAACTGACTCCAATACACAGATCTTTTTACTAGCAATACAGAAGGAAACTCCACTTTATTTCCAGGCCTAGCCAGACTACAGTTTCACCCCAATAGTACAATGGTATCTACACTACTACATTTTATGATCATGATAATTCCAAAATTACCCTGCAAGGTATTTTGTCAAATTGAAGCCCAATGTTCAGGAAAAGCTTTGCTCTGCACAAGGAGAGAATATCCTTTTGTTAATGAAAAACATGAGGTTGTTTTATTTAAAAACATTCTTTACACCACCGACCTATTTAGAAACCGTGAAATACTCACAGAAGCTAGTGGAGATGGAGTTGGAGTAGGCGTAGGTATAGGAAGCAAGCCAGCCCCAGGAAGCAGGCTAGATAATGAAGGAACAGGAGCCAACAGAGAGAGAGCCTTAGATTCTTCTGGTATTTTACCTGTAGAGGCAAAATCTCAATATTACTAAAAGACAATGCAAAATCTTCTACTGCCTCATTTTAATTGACTACATAAATCAAACCAAAAAGAACAAATGCTTAGTAAGAAAGAATAAGAACTTAAGGTATTTTCTCCCCCTCTTGTTCATTACCCTGATCTACAAGGAAATTAAAATAAAAAGCGAGGGAAACTGGAAAGACTAAATCTCATCAATGGAATATTACTTATAAAATTGTATAGACAATGATTGAACACTTTGTGCTATGGGTCACCTGTACTGGAAACTTATGGTTCATGAACCAAACGATATCAAGCATGGAGCCTTTTCCCAGGGCGCTGTTTTCACGCTGATCGAAAGTTGTGTTACACATGACAACCGTTCGTGTTGGCTGCATCACTAATAGCACACAGAACATCAGATACAGAAAAGAAGAACATTTTTTAAAGTTTAATCCCCAAAAATTGCAAGCTTCCAAATTTGTTCAAATAAATAATGAAAAGAAATTGAAAGAAAAACATGGAAGAAAAAAAAAGTACATGTTTTAACAATCAGTGGCAATCTACAGTTTTGTTAGTAACCCTACAGTACTAAGGCTTACATGTGATGGCACATTTACTAATAGCATGCAAGGCAAATAAAGGGTACCACAGCCCCTTGGCCTAAATCGTGAACAAGAAATTAAGCGAAGTAAGCTAAATGGTTCCCTGTTCATTTTCTTTTTCTACATGACTTACATCCATGGTGGCTGTTGCAGTGTACAAAGATCTAGTGGAGTAGTAATAACATTACTAATGCTGAACTGGTAGCTGTTAAAATCAGGACTAGTGAACAAACTGGACCCTGGGTAGAAGACATTATATAAAATAATGTGGGGTATATTTTATGTTATCACCCAGAAACCAAACATACATTTCACATCTCTGCAATACATGCAGCACTTTTCAAAACACAAACAGAAGAATTGTGCAAGTACAAAAAATATCTCTTGATATACAAAATTCCAATGTGCTTTTAAATTCTCATTGAACCAACACTGTCTCTGCTGCACTAACATCCTATGCAGTGTTTCCAGCTTTACTCAGATTTTTTACTATTGGGCTTGAAGTGGTTGTATAAGTTTTTTTTTTACCTTAAAACGGTTGAAAACCCACTCATATACCCAGTAAAGTGAATAGCTCCAAGTGATGCACAGAGATGAAACAATCCTCCCAAGTTTTACTTGTTTATCTGCAGTTTTCTCTATCCTACATCCCTTTAAAAGTGCAGAATAGTGATAAAATCCTTCTGCATCCGTGAGGAGCAGAGAGTAGGAGATGGAGAGCTACAGTTACAGGGTGTGAGAAGTGATTGGAGGAAAAGGACACCCCCCCCCCCTCTACAGGAACAATAAAGAGCTGTGTTATGAATAAACAAGCTGTGTGCCGAGCGAGCTCCCTCCCTCATCACAAGTTTATCTCATGTTTAGGGAAACCTCTTACAAGTCACTCATGCCGATAACCGAGGAATGAAGCACCAGAGAGAAAACACTTAGAGCTTTGGAGATAGACATGTAAACAATACAGATATGTGTGCTTTGTTCAGATTCGGTGTCTGAGGTTTACAACCACTTTAATGCATTCTATGCATTAAGGGGGGGAAAAAAAACCTCCTGTGTGCAGCTCCCCCCCTAGTCTCCCCTTATACCTTACCTATGAGTGATCGAGCACTGTGCCTAAAAGCAGCGTCTCTCTCCCCTTTCACGCCTCACTGGCAATGGAGGCAGCAACAGGGGCCATTGGCTCCTGCAGCTGTCAGTTAAAGCCAGTGTAGAGGTAGTGGAGGGTGGAGCTGAGCTGTGCTGCACGTGTGAAAGGAAACACACAGCGCGGCTCGGGATCGAGCCTGTATGAGTGCCTCCATAGCAAGCGGTTTGCTATGGGGGCACTGGGCAGGGAGGTGAGGAGCCAGGAGCACCAGCGGGAGACCCAAGAAGAGGAGGATCTCTGCTGCCTTGTGCAAAACTATTTAACAGAGAAGGTAAGTATAACGTGTTTATTTTATTTTTTAAATAACGTTTACAAATCACTTTAAGAGCACCTCCACCTTTCCATAATATAAAGGGGAGATGTTCTTTAGTGCAGCATAAGAGAACCAGGCCGGGACAACAGTACTTCTAGAGATTTCTGTGCAGCGCAGTGCAAAAGCAAGGATGTTACTGAATTTCTGTCAGGATCAACATGTATTTTTTTTTTTTTTTAACATATATAGCGTGTTTAAAGGAATAAAACCTGGGGACATTTTCTATTAAGCTATTAGCATAGAAAAGAAAATACAGTAATAATTTACTGAGGATTTGAAACATGGTAAAAAGACTTGCAAACAATTCACTGTACCCACTCCAGAACTATGACCAAAAAGAGTTTCCAATCATCTGATGCAACCATTACACCTGTTGGAAAACATCTGAACAACAATCCTTAATTTCTCTATGGAGTTAGCACTATGTCAATACTAAGCAAATGAATCACAGGTATTGTGCTGGGTTCCAAGTGCACTATGGCACATCTGAACATGAGTAGATGTCTCACTGTTATTCTCGATGAGATATACGAATGTCCATAGAAATAGGGTGAAAAAAAAATACTTTTTTTTTTTTTTAGTAGTGATGAACTCGAACTGCACTGGGGTATATTCACCAAATGGTTAGTAAAAATACCTACCATAGGGCTAAAACGGGCACTGGTTTCTGTCCATCCCCAAGACCAGTGAAGGTGGTGGTCTGGCAGAAGGAACCATGCTACCTCTATTTGCTTTTCAAATTCTGCCTAAAATATCCCTTTTTCTTCACATAAAACACTGCAAACATCATTCAAAATGGGCTCGTATTTCTAGAATGTGTCCACATTGTGTACAATCTTATCACGCAACACATACAATATCTCACAAAAGTGAGTACACCGCTCACATTTTTGTAAATATTTTATTATCATGACAACACTGAAGAAATGACACTTTGCTACAATGTAAAGTAGTGAGTGAGTGTACAGCTTGTATAACAGTGTAAATTTGCTGTCCCCTCGAAATAACTCAACACACAGCCATTAATCTCTAAACCGCGGGCAACAAAAGTGAATACGCCCCTAAGTGAAAATGTCCAAATTGGGCCCAAAGTGTCAAAATTGTGTGGCCACCATTATTTTTCAGCACTGTCCTAACCCTCTTGGGCATGGAGTTCACCAGAGCTTCAAAGGTTGCCACTGGAGCCCTCTTCCACTCCTCCATGGTGACATCACGGAGCTGGTGCATGTTATAGACCTTGTGCTACTCCACCTTCCATTTGAGGATGCCCCACAGATGCTCAATAGGGTTTAGGTCTGGAGACCTGCCTGGCTAGTCCATTACCTTTACCCTCAGCTTCTTTATTAAGGCAGTAGTCCTCTTGGAGGTGTGTTTGGGGTCGTTATGTTGGAATACTGCCCTGCGGCCCAGTCTCCGAAGAGAAGGGATCATGCTCTGCTTCAGTATGCCACAGTACATGTTGGCATTCATGGTTCCCTCAATGAACTGTAGCTCCCCAGTATCAGCAGCACTCATGCAGCCCCAGACCATGACACTCCCACCACCATGCTTGACTGTAGGCAAGATACACTTGTCTTTGTACTCCTCACCTGGTTGCCGCTGCACATGCTTGACACCATCTGAACCAAGTAAGTTTGTCTTGGTCTCAGACCACAGGACATGGTTCCAGTAATACATATCCTTAGTCTAATTGTCTTCAGCAAACTGTCTGGGGGCTTTCTTGTGCATCATCTTTAGAAGAGGCTTCCTTCTGGGACGACAGCCATGCAGACCATTTTGATGCAGTGTGCGGCATATGGTCTGAGCACTGACAGGCTGACCCCCCCCATCCCCTGCAGCAATGCTGGCAGCACTCATACGTCTATTTCCCAAAGACAACCTCTGGATAGGATGCTGAGCAAGTGCACTCAACTTCTTGCCTGTTCTGAGTGGAACCTGTCCTGTTAAACCGCTGTATGGTCTTGGCCACCATGCTGCAGCTCAGTTTCAGCGTCTTGCCAATCTTCTTATAGCTTAGGCCATCCTTATGTAGAGTAACAATTCTTTTATTCAGATCCTGAGAGAGTTCTTTGTCATGAGGTGACATGTTGAACTTCCAGTGACCAGTATGAAACAGTGGGAGCGAAAACTCCAAATTTAACACACCTGCTCCCTATTCACACTGAAGACCTTGTAACACTAACAAGTCACCTGACACCGGGGAGGGAAAATGGCTAATTGGGCCAAATTTGGACATTTGGGGGTGTACTCACTTTTGTTGCCAGCGGTTTAGACATGAATGGCTGTGTGTTGAGTTATTTTGAGGGGACGGTAAATTTACACTGTTATACAAGCTGTACAATCACTACTTTACATGTGTCATTTCTTCAGTGTTGTCACATGAAAAGATATGATAAAATATTTACAGAAATGTGAGGGGTGTGCTCACTTTTGTGAGATACTGTAGCACACTTGGGAACAAACAACACTAACATTTTCATATATTGTGCTCTTTATTAATTAAGCAAAAAGATGCGGTACACTTACATGTATGTCTGATTAGAATGGTTGCAGACTTGAAAAGTGAAAAAAGCGTAACAGTTTAAATAAGTAGGGTAAAATACACTGCTAAAAAAAAAATTAAGGGAACTCTAAGAAAACACATTAGATATCAACAGGGAAAAAATCTCATGTTGGAAAGCTATACTGATATGGACTGGGTAATGTTAAGAACATAAGGATGCCACATCGTCTGATGGAAATTTTAAATTATTAACCTACAGAGGGCTGAATATATATATATATATATATATATATATATATATATATATATATATATATATATATTAGAAATTTATAAAGTGATCACTAGCACTTTTATCGGTTCTTTATTGCACTTTCCAGCACCTTATATATTTATTTGTTTTTGCACAATATATTTCTGTGACACCAGCACTTTATGAAAAGGATTATGATGGCAGATATGATTATTGGTTTTAAAGTTTAACCTACGGTACATATTTTTTTACCATTTCTTAAGAATAAGTTATTTTTTACCATTGTTTATTTCTTGTCACAGATACACATTAATATTGCACCTTATATTTATAATATTTTTTAGAACATTAATATTCTGTCACAGATTCACATCAGATATTGCATTTTACATATCTATTTATATTTTAGAATATTAATATTTACGTGCACCTTTGTTATATATTTTATATTCAGGGATACCAGCATCTTTTAACATTTTTTACCTAGCTTGTATTGCATCTTGCAATTAAAAGGGCAGCAGGTTTTACACCCAAAAAAATTCCCTAAGAACAAGGCGCCTTCACATTAATTACCCAATTTCCTTTGGATGTTTAGGCCTGGGACACAGGGAAGGCAACACAATGTCTTCATTCAAATGAAAGTCAGAGACAACCTTTGGAAGGAATGACGGAAAGGGGCGAAGAACCACCTTATCCCTGTGAATCACCAGGTAAGGTGAACGCAAAGATAATGCCACCAGTTCCACCGACACCCTGCACGCAGAAGTGATAGCCACCAAAAAGGCCACCTTCTGGGACAATGTAAGCGGAGGAATCTCCCAAAATTTTTTCCAAAGCGGGCTTCTGCAGAGCTGAAAGCACCAAATTAGGATCCCAAAGCGGCAACGGAGCCTGCACTGGAGGAACCAAATGTCGGACTCCCTGAAGAAAGGTACGCAAAAGGGAGTGTATGGCCAAAGGTCGTTGGAAAAAGATCACCAAAGCCTGGCCCTTGATGGTACTCAAGGCCAATTTCTGTTCAACTCCACCCCCCCCCCCCCCCCCCCAATTGAAGGAAGTTTAAGATCTGAGAAGGAGCGAAGAGGAACCAAGAGACTCACACCACGCAAGGTACATCTTCCACATACAATGGTAGATCTTCCTAGAAATAGATTTCCTAGCTTTCAACAGGGTAGGAATCACAGACTCAGATAAACCCCTATCCTTCAGCACCTGGCATTAAACCAAGCCATCAAAGTCAGCGACTTTAAAGCAGGATGCAAGATCGGTCCTTGGGACAGAATATCCTCCCCGAGAACAAGCATCCAAGAACGTTGGTGACCAGCCTCACCAGATCGGCATACCAAGCCCGATGAGGCCACTCCAGGGCTACTAAGATGACCGGAATGCCTTCTGCCTTGATCCTGCGTAGAAGTCTGGGTACAAGCTTGAGAGCAGGGAAGGTATAAATCAGCCGATACTAACCCCCACGGAGCCACCATTGCATCTGCGGTCATCCAGGGTAGCTCCAAATAGGCAATCTCCTTGGAAAACTGAATTTTTGTAAAATCTTACCGTAAAATTCCTTTCTCTGAGTCCTCTGACAGTCGCCGCCCACTCATTCAGTCTTCACCAATGGGATGTCCCAAAGCAGTGTAGACATAAAGGGGTGGGAAACTTAATGGTCACAAAATCAACGCAGCACCCACGTCAGAGAAAGGAACCTTACGTGAACAGAAAGGTATCCTCTGGGCAACAGAAAAGCTCAACTGGAGCAACAACCCAGGAAAGCAAATAAACAAAGGGGAAACAACCCCAACAGCCAGGGACCCGCAAAACTAGGGTCCCCTTAAGGCACCGCCGCACACAGAACTTTGCGGCCAAAGGAGGCATCTGCCGATGCCAGAACATCAAGTTTGTAGAATTTTGAAAAGGTGTGCACTGACGACCAAGTCGCAGCCTTGCACACCTGGGCCACCGAAGCCTGATGCTGGAAGGCCCAGGACGCACTCACCGCTCTGGTAGAGTGTGCCTTGACAGGGAAGGGCGGTACCCGTTCCTTAATCGAATAGGCCTGTACAATCGTCTGTCTGATCCATTTTGAAATGGTCGCCGCAGACGCAGCCATACCATTCCGAGGTCCTTCAGGAAGGACAAAAAGAGAATCCGACTTCCGAAAGGATTCCGTGGACGACAGGTAAACCCTGATCGCCCTGACAACATCCAAGGAATGTAAGGCAAACTCCTTAGGATGTTTAGGATTCACACAAAGCGAAGGCAAGACAATGTCCTCATTAAGGTGAAAATCGGAAACCATTCTTGGAAGAAAGGACTGGTTGGGTTGCAAGACCACCTTATCCCTATGAACCACCAGCTAAGGGGAGCAGCAAGACAAGGCCGCCAACTCCGACACTCTGCGTGCAGAAGTGATCGCCACCAGAAAAGCAACCTTTTTTGACAGCAGAGGCAAAGAAATTTCCCTGATGTTTTCAAAGGGAGGACGTTGCAAAACGGACAGAATCAAGTTCAAGTCCCAAGGAGGTAGAGGCACCCTCCGAGGAGGAGCCAAGTGACGCACACCTTGAATAAAGGTGCGAATCAAAGAGTTAGACGCCAAGGGGCGCTGGAAAAGGACGGCCAGTGCAGACAACTGGCCCTTAATCGTGGTCAACGCCAGGCGCTGGTCCACACCAGTTTGTAGGAAGGCTAACACCCTCGCCACCGAGTAGGAGCGAGGAGGGAAGCCTCTGGATTCACACCAGGCAAAATAAGCCTTCCAGGTACGGTAATGGATCTTACCGGACGAGACTTTTCTAGCCTTGAGCAAAGTAGGAATGACCTCAGATGAGAGACCCCTGTCTCTCAGGACCTGGCTTTCAACAGACATGCCGTTAAAGCTAGCTACTGTAAAGCAGGATGGAAGATCGGTCCCTTAAACAGTAGATCGTCTCGTAATGGTAGCCGCCATGGAGGCTCGACGGCCAGTTGAATGATGTCCGCGTACCAGGACCGGCGCAGCCAGTCCGGGGCTACCAGAATTGTGAGGAAGATATATATCAGACGATACCGGTGCCAAGGCACCACCAGCGCATCCGAGGCGTCTGCCAGAGGATCACGCGTTCTTACCACGAACCTTCCCACCTTGTGGTTTAGCCGGGAAGCGAACAGATCCACATCCGGGGATCCCCATTTCGCACACAGCATTTGAAACCCCTCCGGGTGCAGGGACCATTCCCCCTGGTTCAGGGTCTGGCGGCTCAGATAATCGGCCTGCCAGTTCTCCACACCCGGAATGTGAACTGCCGAAATCGCCGGGACGGAAGTCTCAGCCCAAGACAGAATACTGGTCACCTCCTGGTGCCCCCTTGGTGATTGATGTAAGCCACCGCAGTGGCATTGTCCGTCTGCACCCGTACAGGGCGGCCATGAAGACGATCCGACCAATGGAGCAGGCACAGCCTGATCGCTCTCAATTCCAAGATGTTTATCGGTAGGGAAGATTCCTCCAGCGACCAAGTGCCCTGGGCAGACAGGTTGCCCAGAACGCCACCCTAGCCCGACAGGCTGGCATCCGTGGTAATCACCGTCCACAGCAACGGCCGGAAGGATTTCTCCTCCGCTACGGCCGGGGACTGGAGCCACCACAGAAGATACACTCTGGTTTGGTGACTCAGAGACACCCTCAGGTCCAAGGACTGAGGGAGCCTGTCCCATCTGGCCAGTATCTCCGCCTGGAGAGACTGCGTGTGAAACTGCGCAAAAGATATGGCCTCGAAGGCCGACACCATCAACCCCAGGGACCGCATACAGGTCCTGAGTGACGAGGACTCGTTCTCCCTGAGGGACCTGACCTCGTCCCGCAGGGTCCGGAGCTTGTCCTCTGGCAGAAACACCTTTGCTTGGGCGGAGTCCAGGACCATCCCCAAATATGGGAGACGAACCGAATGAGACAAAGTCGACTTCTGAACGTTGATGGTCCATCCGAACTCCTGGAGCGTCTGAACCGTAGTGGACAAATCGCGCAGCAGGCTCTGACTGGCACTCGACCTTAACAGGAGATCGTCCAGATATCCCATAATCGCAATGCCCTGTGCCCGTAACAGGCCCTGAACAGGAGCCAGCACTTTGGTAAACACCCTTGGAGCCGAAGCGAGACCGAAAGGTAACGCCACAAACTGATAAGCGTTCCTCCGCGATAACGAATCGGAGGTACCTCTGATGACCCTCGAATATGAGGATGTGTAAATACGCATCCTTTAGGTCGATAGAAGCCAGGAAATCTCCCAGACTCAAGCAGGCCACCACCGAGCGGAGTGATTCCATGCGGAAATTCCGAACGCGCACGAAGAGCTTTCAATTCCAGAATCGGACGCACCTTGCCCTCCTTTCTGGGCACAGTGAACAGATTCGAGTAAAACCCCCGAAATCTGTCCCAATGTGGCACCGGGACGATAACCCCCTGGGCGAGGAGATCCTGTACCGCCCGATGAAGATCTTGCAATCTGGGGTCAAAAAAGATTTGAGGGAAAGAATCTGTCCGCCGGTCGCGAAAGGAATTCGATCTTGTAACCTGAGCTAATGATTTCCTGAACCCACCTGTCCGGAATCCGGAGCAGCCAAGGTTCGAGAAAACCGCGCAGACGTCCCCCCACCTCTGGACCGGGTGAGGGCGCCCCATCAGGCAGTGGCGGACTAGGCCGCCAGCACCAGCCTGGGCAGCTTTTGGCTTGCCCGCCCAGGGCTTTCTCTGGCCACCCTGGCCCTTGAAGGGTTTCCCCTTGTCCTGTGCTTTGAAGGCACTAAAGGACCCCTGATTTGGTTTAAAGGAAGGGCCCCGCTTACTGCGGAAAAACTTACCCCTAGGATTCTGGGACAGCAGAGTGCTCTTGCCCCCAGTGACTCCTTTAACCAATTTGTCCAGGGATTCCCCAAAAAGACAAATCCCCGCATAAGGAATGTCAGACACCGTCTTCCTGGAAGTCTGGTCAGCCGACCAGCTCTTTAACCAAATCAAGTGATGGTTAAGTACCGCGACACCAGACAGGCGTGCTGCTAATGGGGCCTCATCCAAGGCCGCGTCACACAGATACATAACCGCTTGATGAATCTGGTCCACCATCTCCAAGGTAGTAGGGGGGGGGGGGCAGAATCAGCTTAAGCACCCTGGTCCAATCTGCCACCGCTTGAGACACCATGACGGAGGCGAAAATAGGTTTCAGCATGGAACCCGCCACCATATAGGCATGGCGGGCAAGGGATTCCAGCCTCCTATCCGTAGGGTCCCTAAACACCGGAGAATCCTCGGTGGGTACCAGAGTGGCCCTGTTCAATCTGGACACAGTATGATCCACTTTAGGGGCCACAGACCAGCGCAAATCCGTAGGAGACGCAAAGGGGTAACGGAATTGAAACCGTTTTGGCACCACAAAATTGCGCTTCAAATTGCGCCATTGTTCATTTACAGTTTCGTGAAACTCAGCGGGGCAAGGAAACACCTGCGCCGCCTTTCGGGATCTGCGGGTACCAAAAGAGGACCACTGGCCCGGAGGATTGGGCACATCCTCTAAATGTAGTGTATCTTTAACAGCAGTAATCAGTGCAGCCATAGCTGTGTGTTCTTCGGCCGTCCCAGGGGGGAATCATTCCCCTCCTCATCCTCCGCCTCCCCTTCAGACTGGGAAGATTGAGACCCCTCAAGGGGCACACTATCTACAGCAACCATGTCAGACTCAGAATCAGAGGAGCGAGAAAACCTAGGCCTTTTTCTAGAATCCCGTTCAGCCATCAAAAGATCCACCTTGGACGCTAAAGTCGCAAGTGCAGCAGTCAGAGCAGAAGATCCAGAGGAGCCCGAATCATCCACCAAGGCTGGGGGAAATTTGCTGTCCTGGGACTCCATGAGAAAAAAGATTTTTTTTTTTTTTTTTTTTTGGTACTAGCCCTTTAAGCGCACGGCGATCCCACCGCAGAAAAACCGCTATGAAGGACTATACTTATAGACCCCGCAGGCAGAAATGAAATTGATAGCCAGAGATATTCCCCACAAAACAGCAAGACAGACCCCCACAAGTGTTACCACGCTTGCCTGGCGATCTCCTCTGCATGAAAAAGGAAGTGATGTCACACCGCATGAGGCTGAACTGGATTCAGGCTAGGGGAAAATGGTTGCCCATAGAAAGCAATGGGAGGCTCCGGGAAAATGGCCGCTGACATGTGTACAGAAGAAACACATTGCCACACACAAGATGGCGCCTGAAGGCGCCAAAATACACTACATACATAGCTGTAGAAGTGCCCATAGTGAAGCCAAGCAGCTGCCCACACCTAAAATGGCGGACCAGCGGTTTTTAACCCCGCAGCGGCCGCCGCACATGTCTGCACCCCAACACACACAAAACAGTGGCATTTAGGATAGGGACCCCCACAATCCCCCATATAGCGTTCCAGGCGCAGTATAGCCCCCCCGCAGGGGACCGGGAGTAAGGGAGCCCCGAACGCACAGACATGAGGGGATACCACAGACACATCAGACTGCCATCCCCATACAGAGGGCCCACACAGAATGTACTTACCGTACCCGATGGCGTGGGCGCCTCTCATCGACGGGAAGCCTCCCAAGCCCAGGCGGTAAGGGTGCCGTCAGCCAAAAAACGCAGGACGCTAGCAACCGCAGTTGAGACGTCCAAGCGAGGTGGCCACCTTGCAGGCTTTCATCCCTGAGGACAGGGACAGGTCGTTTGCGAGGCCAGGGCGTACGCATAGCCTGCTAAACGCTCGATGGCGGGCTGGGATTCCATAAGGCCCTCTGTCCTGGAGCACCAGGACGACCAGTGCGACTCCCAGCTCCGCGACGCCGTCGTCATCCGAAGATCCGACTAACTAAACGCTGACAAATAAACAGCTAGAAGTGCAAAGAAAACACATTTGCAGAAAATAAAATCATACAATAGAAGAAAGGCTGAGACCGTAGCCCCAGCACAGGGAAGCCTATCTTACTCCTAACTAGGCAGAAGACAAACTGAGTTGGGATGGCTGATAGCAGGGGGGTATTGGACCAGTGGGACAGCTCCCATAGGTGTGTCTATGTAAATTTCTTTGTTTTTAACAAGTCTTATGCCTAGCTTGTTCTTATGGATAAGAGGTCAATACCCATTGGTGAAGACTGAATGAGTGGGCGGCGAGTGTCAGAGGACGTAAGAGAAAGGAAGATCAGCCAAAAGACACGTCAAGGGACCACCAACAGAGAGGCAAGCCATCAGGGAAGCTGCATCCAAAGAGGCATCACAAACAAACTGCAGCCCCTGGACAAGCTGGTCCACCAGCTCCGCAAAGGCAGGGGGGAGCTGTTTCTTCTCCAGGTCACGGGGTAAGAGCTTAGCCCACTCGGTCAGAGTTTGCGACACTAGGGCAACGGTGAATACTGGCCTCATTGCCAAACCAGCTAGAGTGTACATTTGGTGGGCCACAGCCTCCGCCTTCCGGTCAGCCGGATACTAAAAGCCCGGGGACTCATCAACTCGGAATCATGTTTGCCTTGTTTAATCTGGAAAAAGGAGGGTCCACCACCGGTGGAACAGCCCACTTCTTAAGAAGGGACTCCTCATAGGGGTAACGCCTATTAAAGTGTTTTGGTCATCCCCACCCTCCATCTTCAAGGTCTCACGCACAGATACAATCAGTGCATGCACCAGCGCATTTTCGTGCGCAGTCACAGACGTGGAGGAATCATCCTATCTGTTATTGCAGAGCAACCAGGGTGACTCGCGTCCGCAGCAGCCGAATCAGATTCAGGATCTGATAAGACAGAGGGCGCTTTTTCTAGCCCTTCGCACGCAAGCCACCTCCACTCAAGACACAAGGGACTCCAGCGTCAGTGCATGGATTGATGGTTGGAACCCAGAGGGCCCCGCAGCCTCAGAGAGGGGATCAGGTGGGGAAATGTGCTCCAAAGACTCCATGAGTCACTAGGGGGACCTCACAAAAAGTGTAAGACACTGCTAAGGGACAAACCCCACCGCGCTGGTAGCATCACCAGGTCGCCAGGCACAGGACACCACGGTCATGGCTGCCGCTTTTTTCAATGCAAAATGGCCGCCGGAATACACAAACATGGCCACCATGTTTAGAACACAGGCTACAACAAAATGGCAGCACCACGAGGCATACAGGAACCCAAGATTGAGAGACTAGGCCTCAAGAACAGATCCAGTCAGGCTGGGGCCCTGGCAGGTGCCCCCGCCAGGTAAACCCCCCCCCCCCCACGCACAGTCGACCGTCCAGTCGCCGGCTGCACACACCCCCTGACCCAATCGCCAGTAACTGCCCATGGGTGTAGCCAGAATTTTTTTCTACCTAGTGCCCTACTCATAGGGGGCAGTATAACCCAATGGTTAGGAATATCAGGAGCTGTGTCCCTCAATGAACAAAAGTGAAACACCATTTACTGATGTGGGTTTAGTGAAACTTTAAGTTGTTCATTACTAGATCTTTGCAAAAGTTGTCACCTCTTTTACTACTGGCAGATGTTAAGTAAACTACTGATTGAAGTTGCCTGAGCTGCCAGCCTTTTGGCCCCATCTAGAGACCACTTAAACCCTTATGTTAGATGTGGTGACTGCTTTAAAGCATCTAATTTTAAAGACGAGAATAAAAAGTTGACTAACTGACAAAGCTCCATATAATTCTCGGCCATTGGGTTATGCTTCCCCCTACAGGAGTAGAACACTAGGAAGGAAAAAGCTTTACCACGCCTATGGTGCCATCCCTGCAAGCATATACCCACACACTCTGCTACAGCCTTCAGTTTCATTGCAAGCACTGTTTAGAGGAAAACCCCAACCCACTTAAGATAGAGGGGGCGGGTGCTGAGTCTGTAAATGAACTTCAGAGAAAGGGATTTTTTACAGTAAGAGCCCATTCACACTGCCGCGACTTGTCAGCCTGACAAGTCGGTCAGTCACGGTCCATTGAGTAGTACAGGACCCGTTCTAATAGGAGCAACCAGTCGCTCCGACTTAGAAAAAGGGTCCTGTACTACTTTGGGGCGACCTCGGAGCTACTTGCATAGACTTCCATTATGTGAAGTCCCTGCAAGTCGCACCGAAGTGGCGGTGCACGCGACTTCACAGGTCGCCCCCCGAAGTCGTGTCACCTCAGTGTGAACCGGCTCTAAGACAAAAATCCAGTTTTCTCTATTGTTCATTGACAGACGCAGCTCCATATAATTATTGACCTTTGGGACGTCCCAAAGCAGTATTTGCATGAGTAGTGGGAAAACAATGCAGAAAAAGAACGTAATTCCTAACAAGGCTAGAAATTTAGCCAGCCAGAGAATATAGAGCTCAACCAGGAACATTAGGAGCTCACCTGGACAAACACCCTCAAAGAGACTAAGTCTCTTTCAAACAGCAGCCTGCAAAACCTTGTGGCCAAAAGAAGCATCCGAGGATGCCAACACATCTACTTTATAAAAATTTGTGAACGCGTGCACAGAAGACCAAGTTGCCACCTTGCAAACATATCACTGACGCCTGATGGAGAAAAGACCAAGAAGCACTCAGCGCCCTAAAAGAATGCGCCTTCACAGGGAAAGATGGAACCTGACCCTTCAGTGAATAAGCCCGAACCACCTAGAAAATGGTCGCAGCAGACGCAGCCAATCCCTTTCTAGGTCCTTCCATAAGGACAAAAAGAGAATCTGATTTTCTAAAAGATTCAGTAGCCACCAGTTAAACCCTAATCGCCCGAACTACATCTCAAGAATGCAAAGCAATTTCCTTAGGTTGCTTGGGCTACGGACATAAAGAAGGCAGCACAATGTCTTCATTTAGATGGAAATCAGAAATCACCTTAGGAAGAAACGACTGACTAGGTCGAAGCACTACTTTATCTCTGTGAACCACCAAATAAGGCGAACGGCAGTAAAGCGCCTCCAATTCAGATACTCTGCGAGCAGAAGTAATAGCCACCAAAAAGGCAACCTTCTGAGACAGTGTAAGCAGAGGAACCTCCCCTAATGTTCTCAAAAGGAGGTTTTTGAAGAACATACAATACCAAATTCAAATCCCACGGAGGTAACAGGGATCACCTTTGGAGGGGCCACATGACGGACCCCTTGGATAAAAGTGCAAATCAACACATGCAAGGCTAAAGAACGTTGAAAAAACACAGCCAAGGCCGACACTTGACCTTTAATAGTAGCCAAGTCTAATTTCTGTTTGACACCTCTTTGAAGGAAAGCCAAGATCCTAGCCACCGAAATAAGGATTCACACCATGAAATGTACGATGATCGATCTTCCTGGAAGTAGACTTCTTGGCCTTAACCACTTAAGCCCCGTAGGATTTGGCTGCTAAACGACCAGGGGGTATTTTGCGATTCGGCACTGCGTGACTTTAACGGACAATTGCGCGGTCGTGCGACACTGTACCTAAACGAATTTGACGTCCTTTTTTTCCCACAAACAGAGCTTTCTTTTGGTGGTATTTGATCACCTGTGCGCTTTTTACTTTTTGCGCTATAAACAAAAAAAGAGCGTAAATTTTGCAAAAATAACAATATTTTTCACAATTTTTATATTAAATTCCCCCCAAGAAAATGTAAAAATCAAAATTTTTTAACATTTTCGGCCAATTTGATTTATGCTACATATGTTTGGTAAAAAAAAAAAAAAAAAAAACGCAAAAAGCGTATTTTTATTGGTTTGCGCAAAAGTTATCGCGTTTACTAACAAAGGGAAAGATTTTTGTCATTTTTTTTTAATGCGTAATGGCGGCGATCTGCGTTTTTTTTGCGGTACTGCGACATTGCGGCGGACAGATCGGACCCTTGACTGACATTTTTGACACTTTTGGGGGTACCAGTGACATTTCTACAGTAATCAATCAGTGCTATACATATGCACTGTTACTGTAAAAATACACTGGTAGTGAAGGGGTTAACTTTATTTGAGAGGGAGGGGCTGTGTGTCATTAGGGGCGTGATTCTTACTGTGATTGGCTGTGGCTTGAGGTGTAAGGACACTGATCAACGGTTCTACATAGTAGAACCGTGTGATCAGTGTTTTTACACCGAGGAGAATGACAGGCAGCTTGTTTACACAAGCCGCCTGACTTTCTCCCTCTCCCCCGACGATCGGCGAGTGACCGGCGGACATCGGGTCCGCCGGTCACACGCGGGGGGGGGGGGGTCCGTGACCGCGCGGGGGGGGGGGGTCCGTGACCGCGCGGGCGCACGCTCGCTCCCCAGACCCTCCCAGGCTAGTGACGTTAATTAACGTCACTTTGCCTGTGAGGGGCTGACTGCGTAAATCTACTGACGGCAGTCGGCAAGCGGTTAAACAGTGTAGGAATCACTGAATCAGAAAGACCCCTATCCTTCAACACGTGGCTTTTAACAGCAACACCGTTAAAGCCAGCAACTGTAAAGCAGGATGGAAGATCGGCCCTCGAGACAGCAGATCTTCCGAGAGGAAGTCTCCAAGGAGCATCAGTGACCAATCTTACCAGATCAGCGTACCAAGACCGGCTAGGGCAAACTGGAGCCACCAGAATGACTGGAATCCCCTCCGACTCTTTTCTGCGCAGGAGTTTCAGCGGTGGAAACGCATAGATCAGCCCATAATGACCCCAAGGAGCCAACAGTGCATCTACGGCATCGGCTAGAGAATTCCGCGACCTGGCTACAAAACTTTGAACCTTCTTGTTGAGCCGAGAGGTCAACAGGTCGACATCGGGTGTCCCCCACCGAGCACACAGATGAATCACCTCCGGGTGTAGAGACCATTCCCACTGATCCAACACCTGACTGCTCAGGTAGTCCGCCTACTAGTTTTCCACACCTGGGGGATGTGTAGCGCGGAGAGAGCCGGAACAAAATTCTCTGCCCATTTCAAGATCTCGGCCACCTCCCAGGCCACTAGGACGCTCTTGGTGCCCCTTGATGATTGATGTAAACCACGGCCGTGGCATTGTCTGATTATACCCTGACTGGACAACCTTGTAGACGATTTGTCCAGTGACAAAGGCAAAGCTTTATTGCCCTGAGCTCCAGAACGTTGATCAGTAGTCTGGACTCTTCCACTGTCCAAGACCCCTGGGCATACATCTTCCCCAGCACTCCTCCCCACCTGAATAGGCTAGCGTCCGTGGTGACCATGGTTCAATACAATGGAAGGAAATACTTGCCCTGGCGCAACACCAACGAGCAAAGCCACCATAGAAGAGCAGTCTTTGTGTTGTGACTCAACCGAATCATAGAATCCAACGACTTTGGATCTTTTGTTCCATTTGACCAGAATTTCCCTCTAATGACCTGGTGTGGAACTGAGCAAATGGGATCGCCTTGAAGGTCGACACCATCAGGCCTAGGACTCTCATGCAAGTTTGTAGAGAGGACAGATTGCTGGACAACACACTAATCGCCCCCTGCAACTTCTGCAGCTTGTCCAGGGGAAGAAAAACCTTTGCCGAAGTGGAATCCAGAGTCAGACCCCGATAGACCAGTCTTGAGGATGGTACCAGGGCTGATTTTGCAAAATTGATGGTCCAGCTGAACGCTTGCAAAGTCCTTACAGTGATTGTCAAATCCCCCAATAGAGCTGAATGAGAATCTGCTCTTAACAGGAGATCGTACAGGTACCCCAGGACCGCAACCCCCCTTTGACGTAGAAGTGCCAATATCGGAGCCAACAGTTTTGTGAAGACCCTGGGAGCAGAGGCAAGACCAAAGGGTAACGCCACAAATTGAAAGTGCTCCTCTCCCACAGCGAAGCGAAAACAAAAACACTGGTGTCTAGCATAGATAGGGATGTGTAGATATGCGCCCTTGATATCGATAGAGGCCAACGAGTCTCCCTGATGTAGGGACGCCACCTCTGTGCGAATAGACTATTAGAAACTTCTGTACCTGCACAAAGCGGTTCAGAGCTTTGAGATCCAGGATTGGACGCACTTTGCCACCTTTCCTGGGCACAGTGAACAGGTTTGAATAAAACCCCTGAAAATATTCCCGTGAGGGACCCGGGACAATCGCTTCCTGTGACAGCAGATCTTGCCCCGCCTCTCGTAGCTTCGTTAACCGATCTGGAGATAGGCAGAGGTTGGACAGGAAGAACCTGTACAACAGTCGGGACCTGAATTTGATCTTGTAACTCGATCAGATTAGTTCATGGACCCATTTTTTCTAAATCAAGGAAGTCCATGGTTCCGAAAAGAAGCAAAGACAATGCCCCAGCCAGAAACGGGTAAGGGCGTCCCTTCATGCAGGCGAGGATTTGTCCGCAGATTCAGTTTGGCCTATCCTCTGCTTACCCGACCATGTCTTCTTGGAACCCCCAGAAGACCTGAATGGCTTAGCTTCTTTCTCCTGCGACCCAGAGGTACGAAAGGGCCGCCTATGAGCAGTAAATGAAGGTCCCCCCGTCTATTACGCAGTGCCTTGCCCTTGGTGGATGGGGGAAGAAGAGTACTTTTCCCACCCGTAAGGCCTTTTGATTAACTCATTCAGGGAGGATCCAAACAACCTGTCCTGCGTAAAGGGGAGGTCAGAAAGAGCCTTTTGGAAGCCCGGTCAGCAGACCAGTTATTTAGCCACACCTCTACATCAATCAAAGCACCTGTACAGAGCAGATACTGTACAGGTGCTTTGACTTATGGAGAATTCTCTTTCATAGCTGTACATCAATACTGCAGCAAAACACATTCAAACTAGCAGGAACTGCTCCCCATACCGCAAATTCTTAAAAATATAGGTGGAGAACCTAAGCTGCCTCCACTGTTAAATCAGAATGATTCTTAAGCCCTGTTCACACATACTGCATTGACCTGCATCTTATTGCACTGAAAGAACACAGAAATGTTGTGTGTGTGTGTTCTGTTCACACTACAATGCTGGGGTCACGTGCAGTGCAGCGTGTAGCATTAAAATGCTACATGTATGCATTTTAACACAATGCAATGCACAACAATGAAATGCTAATCTATTGAGAAGAAAAAAAAAACTTATTTTGTCCCTTGCAAGGACCCAAAGCAATGCGATGTGCATAAAAACACACTTTAACACACATCAAAATGCACACCAATGGAAGGCAATTTAAAGCCATTTGTTAACATACCCATGCATTTTAGTGCATGTTTGTGTGTGAACAGATGGTTATTTTGTTTTTTTATGGTTATTTTCCAGTGACCCACAATAAACTTTTAAAGACAGTGAAATAGATTAAAGGCCTATGATGTAAGGAAAAACTTGGCAAGCTAGGACCCTGTTCACACTGGTGCAATATGTGCTCCGACTTTGAGAGCACATGTTGCATGACAAGTCACGCCCCATTAAGTGCAATAGAGCCGATCTAATAGGAGCAACTTGAGTCGCACCGATTTAGTACAAAGGTTCCTGAGCTACTTTTAGTGTACCTTCGGCACGACTTGCATTGACTTCTGCAAAAGTAGTCATATGCAAGTCGTGCCTAGGTCGCACTGGTATGTCCACTTCAAAGTCACGCGGAAGTTGCGGCAGTGTGAACTGGGCCTAAATTGGTAAACAAAATACAAATATTCATATATTAGTTCAGCTAAACTTTCACGATTTCAAAACGGCCCCAGCGTGAACCTGGGCTGAATTACATCCCACCTTGCATACTGGTCAAATGTAATTAAAAAGTGTTGGTACATAAAAGGTGCCCACTAACCCTCCCCTGTAGTATTCAGTGTTGCAAAATATTTATGCATTTTTAACTAGTATGGTATCAATCTAACCTTTTTAAAGCAGAGGAATCCTACTAAAAGAGTATAAAAGAGCAGGAAGAACTATGTAAATGGGTAAAAACACAGCAACTTGTGTTTAAGAACATGTTGGTTGTATCTTTAGGTTCATCCACATAGCTGCATATAACCATATAGCATATGCTACGGCCAAACATTCCTTGCCGAGAGTGACAGGTGCAGCAATGGCATGTGGCAGCTGCATGCATATATACAAATCCAAGCAGCTACATGCTTACAGGGCTGTATACACATAGCTGCTCAGAATCGAATATATATATATTTGTAAAACCATTGATCTGTAGAGGCTAACTAGTGACAGATGTACAACGCACCTGTCAGTCCCAGCAGAGAGAATATAGCCGCTTTGTACGTCAGATGGCCTTAACATTTATATCCACTTTTGCAGTCAAAGCTGAGAACATTATATTATGTCTGTTATGTGTTCCTGTTCACATAGCATACCTAAAAAAAAATAAAAAAAACTCTAAGTTGTTTTTTTGGAGCAGGTTTATTACCAGGGATCTATGAAGCAGCACATATTGTTTAGAATAGGTTACCAAAGTGCAATTAAAAGGACACAATATAGCAACAGCTTTTTTATTTTATTTAAATTGCATTACCATACAATGGACCCCTCAGGCCTTGGGGTCTTTAAAACCGGGTACACCCTATTAGTTTTTTTCTTTTCAAATGTTCGCTCCGGTAGGAGCCGCTGTACTAACTATGGAAGGTTAGTTCAGCGATCTCCCCCACTGAGCTGTTGTGTTCCGACAGGAGGACGGCCCCCCGCCAGAACACTCCGTCATGCCATTGGCTGCCCTTAGCTGCGAGCATGATCGGGAGTCGTCGGATGATGGTTTTCCAGCATGTACGTCTGACAGAAGCTGTCTGAAAGGAATTTGGCATCTGTGTACCCGGTTTAACCCTCTGCTAGGACAGAAAGTGTACACTTCTAGGTTGCACTGTGCTAGCAGGAATTTTATTATCAGTTGTAGATATGGTTAGTTAAGATAAACATAGATCCCATGCCCCCTCCTTAGAATTCCAGCTATGAGAACCAGGGCTTAAAAATCACTTCAAATAGTTAATTTAGACAGAAAAGGAAAGCTAGGCTGGATAATTTAGCAAGTAGAAAGCAAGTTAAAAAAAGGTATGCCACAGTTACAGTACATTATCGTAAGTAGGAACATGTAACAAAGTAGGTGTAAATCCTAATTTGGCTGCAAAAGTGGAAACATTTTAAAACCCAGTTAAAAACACAACACAATAAAACCCTTTCACTGTATTACTGCAATGCAGTCAAGGTTGCATCTGCTAGGTGCTGCAGCAAAGGTAAAAAAAAAACCTGCACTGGCAGCACTAGGACAGTTGGGCTGCTGCACCCATATGCAAACAGCAGCCAAGCTCTTCAACATGCCTTCACGACCACCCACAAACGCAGCTCTAATCAACAGTACTTCTTTAGGAGTGAGAGCGATGTTGATTTGAGCAGTATTTGATGGGGGGTTCAAAACGCAGGGAAGCTGGGTCACTGTGGGAGCTGCGGTCCCGCTCTTCAAAGGACTAATAAAGCAATTTTGTTTTCTAACCCTTGCTGCAGCACATAGCCGATGAAGAGGCATATTTCTGTATTTGCAGCCTAAGTAAGAAAAAGGACTTCATTGGGCTGGAATGCAAAAAAAAAAAGCTATAGCCTATATTACTAGTACAGGTAAATACTATTTAATTGAGCACATTTAAAAGATGATATTAAAGCGGAGCTCCAGCCACCTTGACAATTTTTTTCAAAAAGCACCCCTGGGATTCTTGTTAAGTTGTACTATAAAATTAGATTACTGCTGTAAGTGTAAACCTTCTTACTTACCAATTTGTTATTATCCACAGGATCCCAGAAGGCAGGCAGCGATCATTCGTAATGTGGGCATCTGAATCCTGTTTCTATTTGCTTCCGGGATTCTGAGCAGCCGGCTCAAGCCTGCGCAGTAATTACAATACGTGGTGCAGTGTGTTGTTTACAGGTTGCCATAACAGTGTTGGCATCGGCAGAATTTCCTGCCCTGTTGTTATGGCACCCTGTTATGGCAACACAGAACTTCCTGTCTCTAAATACGGCGAGATTTCATTGTTAGGCGTCCCTCGGAATTATGTGATAGAGGAAGCCGATATCCCAGAAGTCCTAGGGAATCACCTAATGATGAAACCGCCTAGGTGGCCGGGACAGGAAGTGCAAACAGCAGAGAGTAAAATAAGGTATTTAGCAATAAAAAAAAAAAAACAAAACAAACAAATGACATTACATACTGTTCTGCGGGTGGGCATTGTCTTGCAATGATTATGAAAAAATGGGTGGCACTCCGCTTTAAATATGTTTCACTCATAGTGTTAAAAGGCTCAGCTATTCATTGAAAAAGAAATCTCAAAATCGGTGTTAAAAATCAGTCCACCTAAGTAATATTTGAGTTGTGAGAGAATCCTGGCGGACAAGATCACCATCTGGTTTTTACGTCTTGGTGACTCCAGTGGCGATGGCGTGATCTCCCAGCCATAGTTCATGTCTCTTGCCACCTACCTTGGAGGTTCGGCTGTTCTTGCCCACCTAAACTGTTTTAGTCCACCCTTTACAGAAAAAATGTAAATTTGAACTAAAATCAGATAGATACCCTCACCTCGAGGGGGTCCCAATATGTCAGCAACCATGCAGCCTCTTCTCAAGTGGTCTGGTGATTTGGTCCCCACTTTTCTTCCTCTTCCCTGACAGTGCTTGCAGGACAGACCAGATGGATTCTGACTGGTTAGTGATGGCACCACTGACCAATCAAAATCCATCTGGCCCGTTCTGGAAGTGTTGATGTAGAGGAGGGAGAAGAGTGGGGATTTGAAATCCCCAGACTGCTGGAGAGGTTGCAGGGGTGCGGACATCTTGGGACCCCCAGAGGCAAGGACAGTGGGGTCAACGGATGGAGGGGTGACAGCAAGGTTTGACCGGCGTTCACCTTTAAATTTTTTTTTCTAACATATTCCTATCCGTCTTGTTACATTATCCACAGGGTAACAGGTTTTCAGATCTTGAAACTCATGGGCAACTATTTTACTATTGTAACCACTAAGTTACACGAAGCGGTTATACAAGTCAAAACTTCAGAGCCTACCAAAAAAATATCGGCATTCTAGATGGCTTAAACAGAGCACAGCTCAACCCCTGCAGCTCTCAGTGTTCTGTAATATGTTGGCAAAACTTAATGTCCAGAAGTGCCTAAGACTCTGTGTAGCTCTAAGGGCAGAAGTTAGGCTTGCAATGCATGTATTTTAGCAAGTCATGCTTAATAAACAAGTCCTAAACTATAAACCCACCCAGCACAGCTTCAGCCGGCCACAGATGGATAAAATCCCAGCCAGTTCAGCAGGTGACAGGCCGAGATCTGATCCATCTATAGGCAGGCTGATTCTGCCCAGGTCAACCCACCGATCGACTTGGGTACAGCCACCATGCCAGGACCTGTAGCATGTGATAATTGCCAGCGGCTATAGCTGTTAGCAGTAAATCCTCTGTGCTCTACCTGCAGGGAAGTCTCCTAGCAACTACCACCCAGCCCCGCTCAACACGACCCATGGCTGCAGGAAAGAGAATTGCATAATCTATGGCCTCCTTTAGCAGAAATAATGAGTTATGGTAACAACTGCAGTTGGTCAAATCTTTGGGTTAACAAGTTGTAACTGTTCCAGGGCAGCTCCTTGCTATAATAAAAATCCATGAAGTGTGAATAATGACAAAAACAAAACAATTGTACAGAACACCAGAAAATAGGGTAAGCACTCACATTACCAGGAAGAACTCAAAAAACTAAAAAAAAAAAAAAGGTAAAAAAAAACCCACTATGTTCAATTCGTAAAAAGGTGTTACAGCCCGAGGCATTATAATATTACTACCTGAACGATGATTTCCTTTGCTAAGTGAAAGCAAGACTTCATGATGACAACACTTGTACAGTGTAAAATCATTCAATAAACATGTAGACATCCTGGTAATGTTAAATAAACACCTACTCATAAATGCGTAGGGAAAAGAGCGTAGGGAAAGAATAGAAAGTATGAAAGTAGTAAACAAAATAAAAAATAAAAAAAAATAAAAAACTGGGAGAAACAAAAGAAAAGAAAAAAAAAAAACACACAGAGACAAGGCGTCCATCTTCGGTAGTCAGACTCCGAGCTCATCCTCACATGAAGGTTCCCTTTGACGGCAGGTTTAGTGACATGGCAAACAGTGCCCTACTCAGGCATGTGTAACAGGTCTGCCTTGGCCAGGCTAGTCATCTAATAATGCACATATAAATCACACAAAGAAAAGAAAAAAAAAAAAAAAAAAACATACAAAACCAAATTGTTAAAATCCATCTACTTTGAAATATGGACATAAAAGAAAATGAATGTTTAGTTGTTGTGATTAGTTTGTATAGCAAACCAAACATTGCCTACGAATCAAGTGCACATTCGAAGCAGCAGTCAACACTAATGGCAGTAGCTTAGACACTAAGATATTACCAGTTTACATTTTTCCTGTGCAACTGCAAGACATTTAATTAAAAAAAAAAAAAATTACAGTCATTGCACTTTATTAAACATAACCACAGGTTTGCTTTTGTTTAGCTTTATTATTTGAACAGCGTTGAACATTTTATTTTTTCAGAGCCATTTATAGAGATCTTATAGGTGTATCCACGTACATTTTGCAGCTATGCTACAGTGCACAAAAAACACCCCGCAGTGGCGGTTGGTGTTATGGTACAAAGTTACCTCGGCAGTTCTGCAGGAAATAACCAGGTGTGAAGGTGCCACACCCTTGTGCACTCAAACCACATTTTCTCCTTCTTTACTAGACAAAGGGGCAATTAGGATTATAGCTTTCTATTTCAATCCGAACAGTCTTAATGGCCAAGCAGAACATTTAGAACTGCAATACCTACCTTTACCACAGAACAAATCTCAATCAAAATTTTTTTTATTGTTGGATAGATTTTGAAATGCTTGTTGCACTATTACAAACTTTACAAGGTGTTAAAAGCAGTATTAAACCCAAAAACAAAAGAGAATGTTGCAGCTTATTAATTCTTCAATGTTATAGCTGCATTGTTTTTAGGCCTTGTTTACATTGGTGTAGTACAGCCTTCACCCATGCAAGGTAGTCCTATTCAAAGCAATTGGAACACAGTAGCTGCACAGACACACCTTGCTCCCAATTTAAAAGTAATGCGGGTGCATGGCCCCTGATTGCACACTGTCTGCACTTGGGGCCATGCACTCTCACATGCGTCAAACTAGGAGTAGTAGCCATGTCCATGCAGCTGCTGTAATCCCAATTGACATGAATGGTACTGCCTGAAAAGAACATGGAGCATTTAAGCAGTTACAGCAGCAGTTTTTTTTTTTCTTGTTGGTATGAAGGTTTTAGATAAATGAATGGCAAATAGTTTGTCTCAACCCTTTTAATGCCACTTTTGCTGGATAGCTTGTTCTGTTAAAGGAAGTTGAAAAAAAATAGACTCACTGGTTCGGATCACTGAGTGAAAATAAAGGAAATTCAGGAGTTAAGCCAATCAGTAACTCTTTTTCCAATAGTTTTCCAGGATAGCCCTTAAAAGAAAGGAGCTCCTCCCATCAGGACAGAAAACACATTGCCCAGAAAGTTCTAAAGACGGTCTCTCCAGCACATGGTCAGTAGAGTGAAGAACTGAAGGATGGCACTAAAAGACAAACAAGATATTAACTATAAAACAAACTCATAAGAAGGACGGGATCATACTGTCCTGAAAGACCTACTGGAAACAGGAGTACCCGGTAAGCCTAACTATGGATTTCCCCAGATGTCTTTCAGGACAGCCCTTGAGAGGATAAGTGAATACTCACCTTCTAGGGTGGGACCACTGCTTGGAGGACCTTTCCGCTCAAATGCCTAAACCTGGCAATAAAGAAATTCAAGCCAGTGATCATTCATAAATTGTGGTGGATGAATCTTGAACATGAACTTGTAGGGTTTTGAATTTGCAGCCCAAATCCACCTGAGTAAGGTAGGTCTGGAGGCCTG
Source organism: Pelophylax lessonae (assembly GCF_965119305.1). Classification (NCBI taxonomy): domain Eukaryota; kingdom Metazoa; phylum Chordata; class Amphibia; order Anura; family Ranidae; genus Pelophylax; species Pelophylax lessonae. The sequence continues at coordinate 116,084,729 of NC_138768.1, forward strand.
CTGGCCATTGTGTGTACCTAAATGTACCGTGTTTCCCCAAAAATAAGACCGGGCTTTATAATTTTAGTCACAAAAAACACACTAGGGCTTATTTTCAGGGTAGGGCTAATTTATTTACGGTATGTATATGAAACAACATTTATTCAACATTAAACAACATTTATGCAAATACCGGTACAGTCAGCTCCATTTCCCTTTGAACCATTGGTCATGGGCACATCAGATCCCATGTAATGAAGGAGCAGTGCGCTCCAAATTACATGCGAACTCGCAAGCCGTAATAATGTGAACCGGCACTTAAAGCATGATAAACAACACAGTGCTTGTGCTGTGTCATTTATCCCTCTCTATTTTCTAAAAAAAACTGTTAAAATCTACAAATTCTGTGTCCTGTCTTCCCCTCAGGTCTCCCCCCCCCCCCCCTTATCAGGTCAGGAGTCCTTTTTATTATTTATGGTTCAGTGCAGTTTTATACTGGTAAAAGTACCTGTTTATGGTATGTACAGCTTTTATGGTATTCTTCTCGGAGGTGATGATTGCCGCTGGCATCAGTGCTCTGAAGAGGGAGGAAGGAGGAGGGAGGACAGAGAACAGCCGAGATCCAAGCTGACGTTTGCAGAAAGCAGCATCAGACATCAGCAGGGAGGAGAGGAGGAAAAAGAAGAGCCGAGATTGCCGTGACTTCAGTGCTCTGAAGAGGGAGGAGGGGAGGACAGAGAATAGCCGAGATCCAAGCTGACGTGTGCAGGAAGCAGCAGCAGACATCAGCCGGGAGGAGAGAAGAGAACCTCCGGCGGGGCACCGGTGGGTGTAAACATGTTTGTTCTATAGGTAGCAGAAAACGGAGACACTAGCTAAAATTTACAAAGTGTTTTGAAGGAGATTTACTAGGTCTTATTTCTGGGGTAGGGCTTATATTGCAGCCTGCCCCAATAATCGAGATAGGGCTTATTTTCGGGGTAGTGCTTATTTTCGGGGAAACACGGTAGCACAAATAGAGCATTAGAAACTCAAAAGTCCTTAGTAAGCAGGTGATAAAACAAACATTTTCTCACATCCAGGAGATTTTTCTTTTTTCTCATTGAGGGCCTGTTACAGAAAACGGGAGTACAATATCCTGGCTCAGTTTTAAGAATGACTCAATCATCTAAGATCATTAGGAAAGGATGGATAATGCCTGGATCTCACTCATCCTGCGGGCTGATGTGACAGCGACCACAAACACCTTTTTAAGGGTCAGAAATCTAAAAAAAAAAGCTTCCAGAAGAGATTTGAATGGAGATTTCGCTATGCTTCTAAAGACTAAGTCCTAACTTGGACACCTACTGCTTTTGACTGTTTTTTTCCTGGATAAAGCTTTGCAAAGCCTGGATCCTGTTGCAGAAATACCTGCAAAGATACACTTAGGACTGCTATCTGGACTAAGAGTACTACTACAAGGCAAGACCCTTGTCTGCCCCCTCATGAAAAAAAATCAAAGATGGATACCCTATCTGTAGAAAACTTCTTATTTGTGGATAACCAGTAGTTAAAATTTCCCCATATCTTCTGATATTCTGATATATGGCTCTTGTAACTGGCTTGTGACTCTGTAGGACAGTATGAACAACCCTCTCTGATAAACCCTTACATTTCAGGATCTCTCTCAGTAACTAAGCAAGTTATCTTTAGTGTCTTTAATAGAGGATGCCGTACTGGTTCCTATAAGACCCCGCCTGGCCGGATGTATATAGCAGGGAAAACCACACCTTATTCAGCCAGTAAGGGTCAATCAAGGTTAAAGTTATGTTCTCCTGTAGAAATTGAATCAATACATGAGAAATCAGGTAGATCAGAAGAAAAGGGTAGCATAGCCTGAACTGCCAGGGATTCAGAAGAGCATCCACTGCAAAGGATGGAACCCCCTGGGTTTAGAGAATATTATAAAGGGTAGCTTTGCTTTTTCTCTAGACGCAAAAAGGTCTATTTCTACAAGTCCTCATAGAAGTGTCATTTCTGGGTGAAGAAACCATTCTTCTTTTCAACAGACTTCTCGCTGGCTCAGAAAGTCTGCCAAAGTATATTTCTTCCACAATTGGTATTAGGGACATACTCCTTCTGCCCTCGTTTGCTCAGATAGGCCACAGTAGTGACATTGTCGGACAAGACCTGCGAGTGGGGACCCTTCACCTGATTCCAAAAGGCAATGAGGGCCTTTACTACGGCACTTAACTCCCTCCAATTGGATGAGGCTCTGGATTGTTCCACAGACCAGCTTCCCTGGGCCAGCTGTGAACATAGATTGGCTCCCCAGCCTCATGAGCTTGCGTCTTGTCAGTTTCAAGAGTCAAACAAGTTGCCAGTTGAGATCTGATCAATTCCTTAACCACCACAGAGCTCTTTTGAATCAGGTTGGGTGAAGGGCAAGCTCATCTAATTATATTTAACTACATTTACACCAGAGATTAGGGCTGGTGTGAACTGTAGCAGTGGGAATCAGATTCCTACTGCAGCTGCCAGCTCCCCCACAGACAGTTTCTCTGGCAGCATGTCACCTCTGGACAGAAGAGACACAAATAGCTAACTGAGTGCTGGAGAGACTGCCTTTTGAACTTTCTGTGCAATGTATTTCTGGTACTGATGGGAAGAGCTCCAAGAATTGGTAAGCTGCAGAAGACCAAGTTTTTGAGTTTAATACCGCTTTAAGTATGTCTGCCTATGGTGTATATGGACAATCAATAAATTGACGAAGCTATTTTTTTTCTGTGTTCTAAATAATGAATGTTTAATAAAACATTTTCTTTAAAAGACCTGTATATAAAGCATTCACAATACAAACAACTCTTTTGCTTTAGTTGGATTTGTTTCTCTCTAATGATCAGCACAAGCCATTTCAAAAGGTGGTGCATTTACTGTCCTTGCACTTATCTCAGCAATTGGGGCAGCAATTTCCCGTCGACAGTAGTCAGCACTTTTGTAGAACAAAACTGTCTTTGTGAGGGATGGCTTTGTAACTTCAGTAATTCTAAACAGATATGTGCATTGCTTTAACAATTTTAATTTTAGCCATAGTAAATGGTAATGCTGGAGCAGGGAACCTTCTAATATGAGAAGCTGCTTACAATTAATTCAACATAAGGGACGGAGAAGGCACTGCTTACATTAAATGACATATTAGGCTACATTCACACCGGGGATTAGGGTTGATGTGAATTGTAGCAGCGGGAATCAGAGATTTCTGCTGCAGCTCCTAACAGCTAGGTGCAGCCGCCAGCCCCATTTACTAATCGCTGTTGTGAATGTAGCCTAAAGCCTAGAATACACAATTACATTTTTTGTTTTCTTTCAACCCAAGGGGCTGAATGTAAAATAAATTGAAGAGTTTGCGAGGAGCCGCTATACTAACCATGCATGTGCGTTCTGACAGACCGCCGCCACCCCCCCCCCCCCCGCACAGGTCAGCGCTCTCAGCCATACAGCCCTTTATGGACAGAGAAGTGGCACCGAACACACACACTAGCAGCTACCTGAATACACAAATAACTACATCTGACAGGGTGCCATCATTGTTTGGCTGATCCTTTTTCACCAGCTCATTTTAAAATAGACTTTTGTCAGAGTAGTGACAACAGGGCTCACATTTTTGCCAAATCACCTAAATTTGTACAGTGTATGGCTAGATTATACAAGAAAACTTTTTTTTTTAAGGCATTTACCAGTTACTAGATCAAAGCAGTACTAAAACACAAGGCAAAAATTAAACCAATTAGGAAACAACAGCTTTCATAAAAAAAAATCTATTAGGAGAATAAAGCAATCTGGTTTCTATAATACAAAGGGAGAGGCATTTACCAAAACTGTAGCAGCTCTGCATTGAAACCAATCAGCTGCTATCTTCAGATTGTTCAATTAAGCTTTGAAAATAAAAATACAGAAGTTGATTCGTGGCCATATACCACGTCTCCAAATTCTGGTTTGTCCAGTTGTGATAAATTCCCCTCAAGAATTTATGCCACTTTTCTGAAGGTATTTAAAAATTTAAACTTTTTTTTTTTTTTAATTTTTAAACTCTTTAAAAGTCCTATGCCAGATTCAAAAGGACATGCTGCCAACTTCGGTAGCTTTACTGAAATGTGCAACAGATTCAGGTAGTTTTTCACAGTGCCACTTTTACTGCACCAAATTTAAAACCAATTGACTCCCGGTGGTATATAATAAAACTGGAGGTAATAAGACCAACTGTAACTTGGTGAACAGCGTGTGTCTCCCCTTACCACTTGTCACTGGCTGTTCAGAAAACTGTAGGCTTCACAGCTAACAAGCCATCAGTGATGTTGAGTGTACAGAGCCTGATGCGGAGACACTGTTGATAGGAGGCTGTCGGCTGTGAAGCAGACAGCCAGGACATGTCAGGTACCCCAGCGCATGTTCTGCAGGGGTCTCGAGATCTGAGCCCTGCAGCACAACTGCACACACATCGGAGATGGTGACAATAACTTGCCTAAAAAGGCCAAAAGTGCTACTTTGCAGCACAAATAAAATGTCCATTGCTAAAAACAGAGGGGGGGGGGGGTGAGGCAGGGGAGGACAACTGTTTTTCAAAGTGATTTCTCACCAAAATGAGTTTGTGGTTCTCAGATATACAGGTATATCTAAAAATATTCGAAGATCATCAAAATGTTATTAAAGAGGTTGTAAACCCACATTTTTTTTTCACTCTGCAAGAGAAACACATAATGAGCTAGTATGCATCACATACTAGCTCATTATGAAATACTTACCTTAGAACGAGCTCCCGCCGTGCCGCCCAATTACCTCTATGACGGGCGACGTCTTCCGTACGCGCGCGGGAGCTACGGTCACTGCACGGGGCTCTGAAGGAACGGCACGAGCGGCCGTTCCTTCAGAGCGCATGCGCCAGTGACGTCACTAGCTGCATGTAAGGTAAATATCTACTAAACGGTGCATGTTTAGGAGATATTTACAGTACCTATAGGTAAGCCTTATCATAGGCTTACCTATAGGTACAAATTGCAGAGGAAGGTTTACTTCCTCTTTAATTTCAGTAATTCAAAAGAATATCTTATATACAGTATCTCACAAAAGTGAGTGCACCCCTCACATTTTTGTAAATACTTTATCTTTTCTTGTGACAAGATTGACAAAATGACATTTTGCTACAATGTAAAGTAGTGAGTGTACATCTTGTATAAGAGTCCATTCACACTGCCGCGACTTGTGTGCCCTCAAGTTGCCCCAAGTCGCTTGACATAACAAAAGCAATGTAAATCAATGAGAGCGGTCTTAATTGGCACTACTGAAGTCGCTCCGACTTCAGAAAAGGGTCCTGTACTACTTTGAGGCGACTTGTATCCGACTTGTCCCAATAGACTTCAATGGGAGTCGCCTCCAAGTCGGATCCTTATCTTATTTGAAGCGACTTGTGATCCGACTTTCCAGGAAGAAGGACAATTAACCAGGCATTCCCCACATTGCAGCCATGCCTACAGTTCCTATATACCATTATCTCTGTCTGGTCTGTGTGAGTGGCGCTGGTGGGCAGTGGCACTGGTGGACACTGATTCGTGGCACTGATATGTGGCATTGGTGGAAACTGATTCGTGGCACTGATACGTGGCACTGGTGGACACTGATTCGTGGCACTGATTTGTGGCGCTGATTGACACTGATTCGTGGCACTGGTGGACACTGATTCATGGCACTGGTGGACACTTAGTGTGAGGAAAGGGATATGCAGTGTAGTTAGGGTAATATATACCACTATAGTTAAGATTCAATAATCTAGTTTCTGTAGGGGAAGTGTCAGGGTGACCGTAGTGTAGTTTAGGGTGAACTGACTCTGACTGCTATGCCAGGGTGACAGAACTCATCCATGCCAGGGTGACCGCCATAAGAAAAAGATAATTTTTCTTAGAATTATTAGTAGAGCAGGGGTGGGACTCCGCTCCTTTTATGCCAGGGTGACAGAACTCAGCTCCTTTTATGCCAGGGTGACAGAACTCATCCATGTCAAGGTGACCGCCATAAGAAAAAGATAATTTTTCTTAGAATTATTAGTAGAGCAGGGATGGGGCTCCGCTCCTTTTACACCTGGGCGTTTTTGTTTCAGGCGTTTATTGGGCTTTTTTGGAGGCAGGCATGACATCTGAACTTCTGTGTAGGGGTGTGTATGTATATATATATATATATATATATATATATATATATATATATATATATACATACACACACACACACACATATATATATATATATGTATATATGTATATATACACATACACACACATAGGTGTGAAAGGAGCGGAACCCTATCCCTGCGCTACTGAAATTATTTGCAGGGATGGTGTTACCCTCCTTTCACGTGTGTGTTTGTGTGTGTGTGTACCCCTATACAGAAGTTCAGATGTTATGCCTGCCTCCAAAGACGCCCAAAAAATGCCCAATAAACGCCTGAAACAAAAACGCCCAGGTGTGACAGGAGCGGAGCCCCATCCCTGCGCTAATAAAAATTCTAAGAAAAATGATCTTTTTTTTCTAGTTCTGGACATGCTACAGAGCTGAAACTTCACAGGTACACTTTTAGACCCCCCAGACACTAAATCCAAAGAAATCTCTTTTTTTTTTCCAATAATTGGCTCTCTATCAAAAAGACAATTTTTAAGAACTTTTTTTTGTGTGATTAAGCATGACCCAGAACCATCATATTCTGATTGGCCAAATACAAAGTCGTACAAAGTCGTCTATCATACAAGTCGCGCTGAAGTCACACAAAGTCGCGCTAACAAGTCGCCCCTTATGAGGCGACTTTCTGGTCGCGGCAGTGTGAATGGAGTCTAACAGTGTAAATTTGCTGTCCCCTCAAAATAACTCAACACGCAGCCATTAATGTCTAACCAGCTGGCAACAAAAGTGCGTACACCCCTAAGTGAAAATGTCAAAACTGGGCCCAAAGTGTCAATATTTTGTGTGGCCACCATTATTTTCCAGCACTGCCTTAACCCTCTTGGGCATGGAGTTCACCAGAGCTTCACAGGTTGCCAATGGAGTCCTCTTCCACTCCTTCATGACGACTTCCACCTGCCATTTGAGGATTCCCCTACATATGCTCAATAGGGTTTAGGTCTGGAGACATGCTTGGGCAGGCCATCACCTTTACCCTCCGCTTCTTTAGCAAGGCAGTGGTCGTCTTGGAGGAGTGTTTGGGGTCGTTATGCTGGAATACTGCCTTGCGGCCCAGTCTCCTGAAGGGAGGGGGTCATGCTCTTCTTCAGTATGTCACAAAATATGTTGGCATTCATGGTTCCCTCAATGAACTGTAGCTCTACAGTGTCAGCAGCACTCATGCAGGCCCAGACCATGACACTCCCACCACCATGCTTGCCTGTAGGCAAGACACACTTGTCTTTCTACGCCTCTCCTAATTGCCGCCACACACACTTGACACCATCTGAACCAAATAAGTTTATCTTGGTCATATCAGACCACAGGAAATGGTTCCAGTAATCCATATCCTTAATCTGATTGTCTTCAGCAAACTGTGGACTTTCTTGTGCATCATCTTTAGAAGAGGCTTCCATCTGGGACGACAGCCATGCAGTCCAATTTGATGTAGTGGGCGGCATATGATCCGAGCACTGATAGGCTGAACCCCCACCCCTTCAACCTCTGTAGCAATGCTGGCAGCACTCATACATCTATTTCCCAAAGACAACCTCTGGATATGATGCTGAACATGTGCACTCAAATGCTTTGATCGACCATGGTGAGACCTGTTCTGAGTGGAACCTGTCCTGTTAAACCGCTGTGTGGTCTTGGCCACTGTGCTGCAGCTCAGTTTCAGGGTCTTGGCAATCTTCTTATAGCCTAGGCCATCTTTATGTAGAACATTTTTTTTTTTCAGATCCTCAGAGTTCTTTGCCATGAGGTGCCATGTTGAACTTCCAGTGACCAGTATGAGAGAATGAGAGCGATAACCCCAAATTTAACACCTGCTCCACATTCACACCCGACACCTTGTAACACTAACGAGTCACATGACGCCAGGGAGGGGAAATGGCTAATTGGGCCCAATGTGGCCATTTTCACTTAGGAGTGTACTCACTTTTGTTGCCAGCGGTTTAGACATTAATGACTGTGTTGAGTTACTTTGAGGGGACAGCAAATTTACACTATTATACAAGCTGTGCACTCACTACTTTACATTGTAGCAAAGTGTCATTTCTTCAGTGTTGTCACATGAAAAGATAACAAAATATTTACAAAAAGGTGGGGGGGTGTACTCATTTTTGAGAGATACTGTAGATGTGTTACACACAGTGCGATATATTTCAAGTATTTCTTTTGTCAGATGTTGAGGATTTTGGCTTACAGCTAGTGAAAACCCAAAATTCAGTATCGCAGAAAATTAGATTACATAAGACCAATAATGAAAAAAAAAAAAAAAAAAAATTTATACAGAAATGTTAGCTTACTGAAAAGTATGTCCATGTATAGTATAGTATGCACTATACCAATACTTGGCTGGGGCTCCTTTTGAATGACTTACTGCATCAATGGGTCGCAGCATGGAGGCAATCAGCCTGTGGCACTGTGGAGGTGTTATGGAAGCCCAGGTTGCTTTGATAGCAGCCTTCAGCTTATCTGCATTGTTGGGACTGGCGTCTCGTCTTCCTCAACAATACCCCACAGATTCTCTATGGGGTTTAGGTCAGGCGAGTTTGCTGGCCAATCAAGCACAGTGATACCATTGACATGAAACCAGGTATTGGTACCTTTGGCAGTGTGGGCAGGTGCCAAGTCCTGCTGAAAAATAAAAACAGCATCTCTTTAAAGCTGGTCAGCAGAGGGAAGCATGAAGTGCTCTAGAATTTCCTAGTTGAGGGCTGTGCTGCCTTTGGACTTGATAAAACAGTGGACCAACACCAGCAGATGACATGGCTCCCTAAATCATCACTGACTGTGGAAAATGCATTTGGAAATCAGGGTCCCAGAGTGGGGAGGCACAGAATCCAAGAGACATGAGGTCCAGTGTGAAGTTTCCACAGTCAGTGATGATTTGGGGAGCCATGTCATCTGCTGGTGTTCTTCCACTGTGTTTTATCAAGCCAACAGTCAGCGCAGCCCTCTACCAGGAAATTCCAGGTTTAATGATCATGGTATCACTGTGCTTGATTGGCCAGAAAACTTGTCTGACCTAAACCCCATAGAGAATCTGTGGGGTATTGTCTAGAGGAAGATGAGAGACACCAGACCCAACAATGCAGACAAGTTGAGGGCTGCTATCAAAGCAACCTGGGCTTTCATAACCCCTCAATAGTGCCACAGGCTGATCACCTTCATGCCACGCCACATTGATGCAGTAATTCATGCAACAGGAGCTACCACCAAGTATTGTTATAATGCATACTATACTGTACATGGACATACAGTGGGGAAAATAATTGTTTGATTCCCTGCAGATTTTGTAAGTTTGCCCACTTACAAAGAAATGAAGGTTCAAAATGTTTTATCATCAATGAATTTTAAATGATAGAGACAGAATATCAACCAAAATTCCAGAAAAAAAACACATGATAAAAATGTTATATATTAAGATGCAGTTCAGTGAGTAAAATACGTGTGATTTCCCAAGCAAAACATGACTTAGTACTTGGTGGAGAAACCCTTGTTGGCAGACACAGAGGTAAGACGTTTATTATAGTCGTTTACCAGGCTTGCACACATCTCAGGAGGGATCCTATCTTCAGAGTTCTGGCTGAGGGTAGAAGGTTCTCATCCAGGATTTTACAATACATGGCCCTGTACATTGGCCCCAATTGCGGCAAAGTCGGCCTGTACCTTTAGCAGAGAAAAGAAGCCCCTAAGCATAATGTTTCCAACTCCGTGCTTGACAGGTGTTCTTCGGGTTATAGTCAGCATTTTTCTTCCTCCGAACACGGGAGACGAGTTAATGCCAAAGAGCTCAATTTTGATCTCGTATGACCACAGCACATTTTTCGAATTCTTCTCTGAATCATTTAGATGTTCATGGGCAAACCTTAGACAAGCCCCTACCTTTTGAAAACGTCACAGGAAGTGACGAAACGCGTCAAGGTTGTGGAACGCACGTCAGCACGCTACTCACCACGTGGAACGCAAGCCGGAACACTCCGCTCGCCACTCTGCTAGGAGGTGTTTGTAAGCAGTTTCTTTGCCTGCAAACTTGGAGTTTGAGTCTTTCTTCGCTCCGATTTTTATGAATATTTGATGAATAAACTTTTAAAAAGATAATACACTATCTGGAGTCTTAACACCATATCCTGAGGATCGAGATCGGGTAAGGAGAAACCTAACCTGTATCCCACCAGGATCATCCACAAAGAGGATCCCCAATCCGGCCTTAACGGCCTCCAAGCGCTGTAGGTCCTAGTGCTATACAGCACATAGGACCCAACAATTCTGGCAAGTCATTTATTTCTACCACAAGCCACAGGAAAAGAGGAATCCACGTCACGAAAGTCACAAACTTTTATTTATTGAGCACGAAGCACTTTGCACCTGATCACCACTTGAAAAGACTTTATTTATTGAATTTTACATTTATTTTATTCACATATATTGATCACCACTGAAAAATACTTATTTATCTATTTAACAATTCCTTGGAACTTTTTATTAATTTTCATGTGTTTAATTGATTTGTATTTTCACTTATACTGTAAAGATAAGTTTTCAACATTGTTCACATACATTAAGTTAATTGTTTTTCTGCGGCAAGCGCTGTATATAGCCTAGGCTATTTTTCTATCATCCATTTTAAATCTACAGCTGCTGCCACACAATATATATTTTTATATTTATATCTCACTAATTACACACATTTTTATATTTTTATCTTATATTTAAACAAAACCTTTTCCAAGGCGCGGGGAGATACACTAGTATAGCATTATCTTTTTTCTAAGGCCCTGAATGTGCCTTCTTGAGCAGGGGGGCCTTGCGGGCACTGCAGGATTTCAATCCATGGCGGCGCATTGTGTTACCAATAGTTTGTTTGGTGACTGGAGTCCCAACTACCTTGAGATTATTCACAAGCTCCTTCTGTGAAGTTCTGGGCTGATCTCTCACTTTTATCACAATCATCCATACCCAATGAGGCGAAATCCTGCATGGAGCTCCAGACTAAAGGCGATTGTTGGTTATTTTGTATTATTTCCATTTGCGAATAATCGCTCAAACGGTTATCTACTCACCAAGCTTCTTGCTGATGGCCTTGTAGCCCATTCCAGCCTTGTGCCCAATCTTGTCCCTGCCGTCCTTTGACAGCTCTTTGGTCTTATGCCCCATACACACGTGCAGATTATCTGCAGACTTTTGTCTGCAGACTTACCAAAACCATATAATATGAGGTCAAATCTAAACACTTTCAATTTGTATGCAATCCGGCAGGCCCTTGCACTACATAGAAAAGGTAAGTCTGCAGACAAAAGTCTGCAGATAATCTGCACGTGTGTATGGGGCATTACCCATGATGGGGGGTTTAAAAAGATTTTGTGGACAGTTGTCTTTTAAAAACATAACGAGTTGTCGTTAGGAGCACCTTCTTAAATTGACAGGACTGATCTGTGTACCACATGAGCACATACTGTAGCCAGAATTATTGTTGGTTGGTAGGGGATCAAAAACTTATTTAACTCACTGAACTTCAACTAAATTTATAACATTTGTATTGTGTGTTTTTTCTGGATTCTTGCTGATATTCTGTCTCTATCTTTTAAAAAACACCCATGAAAAAAATTATAGATCCTGAATTTCTTTGTAAGTGGGCAAACTTACAAAATTGGCAGGGGATCAAATCATTTTCCCCACTGTACTTTTCAGTAAGCCAACATTTTTGTATTAAAAATCTTTTTTTTTTTTTTTTTATTGGTCTTACGTAATATTTTCGGAGATACTGAAATGTTGGGTTTTCACTATTGGTAAGCCATAATCAAAATGAAAAAGAAAAACATGCTTGAAAAATATCACTCTGCGTGTAAAGCATTTATATAAAATACACTGCTCAAAAAAAATTAAAGGAACACTTTTTAATCAGAGTGTAGCATCAAGACAATTAAACTCTTGGGATATTGATCTGGTCAGTTAAATAGCAGAGTGGGTTGTTAATCAGTTTCAGCTGCTTTGGTGTTAATGAAATTAACAGGCGCACTAGATGGGCAAAACTGAGACGGTCTCTAAGGGCTCTTTCACACACTCCGTCCGTTGGACGGAGTCCGTTTTTCTCAGCGGGGGATCGAGCCGCCGATCCCCCGCTGAGCAGCAGGAGGACAGCTGTGTCTCCGCGCTGTGTGCGGAGACACAGCTGACAGTTCCCCATGCATCTCTATGGGGGAAATCGGATGTCAGTCCGTTCTCACCCGATCCCATCCGATCCGATCCGCTGGACGGATGGAAAATAGGGTTTCCATCCGTCCCATAGGAATGCATGGGGGGACCGTTCAGATCCGCCAAAAAAACGGACAGGCGGATCAGAACGGTCCGCCTGTGTGAAAGGGGCCTAAAACAGCAACGGTTTTACAGGTGGAGGCCAAAGACATTTTTTTCCCTACCCATCTTTTCTGACTTTTTTACTAGTTTTGCATTTGGCTAGGGTCTGGTAGCATGAGGTGATATCTGGATCCTAAAGAGGTTGCACAGACAGTCCAACTCCTCCAGGATGGCACATCAATACGTACCATTGCCAGAAGTTTTGCTGTGTCTAGAACAGTGAAAAGATTCCAGGAGACCGGCAGCTACTCTTGAAGAGCTGGATAGGGCTGTAGAAGGTCCTTAACCCATCAGCAGGACCAGTATCTGCTCCTTTGGGCAAGGAAGAACAGGATGAGCACTGCAGGAGCCCTACAAAATGACCTCCAGCAGGCCACTGGTGTGAATGTGTCTGACCAATCAGAAACAGACTTCATGAGGTTGGCCCGACATCCTCTTGTGGGCCCTGTGCTCACTGCTCCACATGGTTGAGCTCGATTAGCATTTGCCATTGAACACCAGAGTTGGCAGGTCTGCCTTTTAGCGCCCTGTGCTTTTCACAGATGAGAGCAGGTTCACCCCAAGCACATGTGACAGACATGACTCTGACTGCCATTAGGTATCAGAATGAAATTCTTGGACCCACTGTCAAGATTCTTCGCTGGTGCAGCGGGTCCTGGGTTCCTCCATGTGCACGACAATGCCCCGGTCTCATGTGGTGAGAGCAAGCAGCCAGTTCCTGGAGGATGAAGGAATTGATACCACCGGATAGCCCCCATGCTCGCCTGACCTAAATCCAATAGAACACATCTGGGACATTATGATTTAGTTCCATCCAACGCCGCCAGGTTGCACCTTGGTCTGTTGAGGAGCTCAGTGATGCCCTGGTCCAGATCTGGGAGGAAATACCCCAGGACACCCTCTGTTGTCTCATTGGGAGCATGCCCCAGCATTATAAGGCATGCATACAAGCACATGGGGGCCATACAATATAGGGATTGACCGATATCTTTTTTTTCAGGGCCAATACAGATACCCATTTTCCAGCCACCCTTCAGCCCGATATTCTGCACGTTTAAAGTTTTTATTTTTACACTGTCCTTTTATTTATTTTTGTGATCACTTTTATTGCCATCACAAGGAATGTAAACATCCCTTGTGACAGTAATAGGCAGTGACAGGTACTCTTTATGGAGGGATCTAGTGTCTAAGACCCAAAACCCCTTTCCCTGCACTTAAAAGCATTCAAAACGCTAAGTTTGGCTGTTTTGAATACTGTAAATTTGTGGCAAGTTTGTGGCCGATACCTATACTTAAAAAAACAAAAAGTGAATATTGGCCTCCGATAATCGGCCTCACCGATAATCGGTCGATCCCTAGTGCAAACTACTGAGGAAAATTTTGAGTTGCTGCAATGAAATTTCAGCAAAATTGACTAGCCTGCTGCATAATTTTTTCACTTTGATTTTCTGGGTGTCTTTGAATTCTGCCCTCTCTAGGTCGATAAATTTCATTTCCATCAAACAATGTGGCATCCTTTCATTCCTAACACATTACCCAGTCCATACCAGTATAGCTAAAGTGCCTTGCGAAAGTATTCGGCCCCCATGAACTTTGCAACCTTTTGCCACATTTCAGGCTTCAAACACAAAGATATAAAACTGTAATTTTTTGTGAAGAATCAACAACAAGTGGGACACAATCATGAAGTGGAACGAAATTTATTGGATATTTCAAACTTTGATAACAAATAAAAAACTGAAAAATTGGGCGTGCAAAATTATTCAGCCCCTTTACTTTCAGTGCAGCAAACTCTCTCAAGAAGTTCAGCAGCAAACTCTCTCCAGAAGTTCAGTGAGGATCTCTGAATGATCCAATGTTGACCTAAATGACTAATGATGATAAATAGAATCCACCTGTGTGTAATCAAGTCTCCGTATCAATGCACTTGCACTGTGATAGTCTCAGAGGTCCGTTTAAAGCGCAGAGAGCATCATGAAGAACAAGGAACACACCAGGCAGGTCCGAGATACTGTTGTGGAGAAGTTTAAAGCCGGATTTGGATACAAAAACATTTCCCAAGCTTTAAACATCCCAAGGAGCACTGTGAAAGCGATAATATTGAAATGGAAGGAGTATCAGACTATTGCAAATCTACGAAGACCTGGCCGTCCCTCTTAAAACTTTCAGCTCATACAAGGAGAAGACTGATCAGAGATGCAGCCAAGAGGCCCATGATCACTCTGGATGAACTGCAGAGATCTACAGCTGAGGTGGGAGACTCTGTCCATAGGACAACAATCAGTCGTATACTGCACAAATCTGGCCTTTATGGAAGAGTGGCAAGAAGAAAGGCATTTCTTAAAAGATATCCATAAAAAGTGTTGTTTAAAGTTTGCCACAAGCCACCTGGGAGACACACCAAACATGTGGAAGAAGGTGCTCTGGTCAGATGAAACCAAAATCAAACTTTTTGGCAACAATGCAAAACGTTATGTTTGGCGTAAAAGCAACAGCTCATCACCCTGAACACACCTTCCCCACTGTCAAACATGGTGGTGGCAGCATCATGGTTTGGGCCTGCTTTTCTTCAGCAGGGACAGGGAAGATGGTTAAAATTGATGGGAAGATGGATGGAGCCAAATACAAGACCATTCTGGAAGAAAACCTGGTGGAGTCCGCAAAAGACCTGAGACTGGGACAGAGATTTGTCTTCCAACAAGACAATGATCCAAAACATAAAGCAAAATCTACAATGGAATGGTTCACAAATAAACACATCCAGGTGTTAGAATGGCCAAGTCAAAGCCCAGACCTGAATCCAATCGAGAATCTGTGGAAAGAACTGAAAACCGCTGTTCACAAACGCTTTCCATCCAACCTCACTGAGCTCGAGCTGTTTTGCAAGAAGGAATGGGCAAAAATTTCAGTCTCTCGATGTGCAAAACTGATAGAGACATACCCCAAGCGACTTACAGCTGTAATCTCAGCAAAAGGTGGCGCTACAAAGTATTAACTTAAGGGGGCTGAATAATTTTGCACGCCCAATTTTTCAGTTTATTTGTTAAAAAAAAGTTTGAAATATCCAATAAATTTCGTTCCACTTCATGATTGTGTCCCACTTGTTAATTCTTCACAAAAAACACAAAAAATACAGTTTTACATCTTTATGTTTGAAGCCTGAAATGTGGCAAAAGGTTGAAAAGTTCAAGGGGGGCCGAATACTTTCGCAAAGCACTGAATCCAGCACGATATTTTTCCCCATTGAGATCTGATGTGTTTTCAAAGTGTTCCTTTAATATTTTTTTTGAGCAGTGTATAGGAGTTTCACTTCTTGAATTGAATTACTGAATTAAATTAAATTTGTGATGATATTCAACTTTTTTGAGATGCACCTGTAGTTCGTTTCAATTTCAAACCTGTCATCTGAACAGGAAGTAAGGGATCCTCATTGGGTTACAGGAAGCAAAATTCTGACAGAGATTCTACCCCTTTTACTCCAAATGGGACTTTGGTAATTTGGGGAGCTACATTGGTAGAAGCAGTTTATAGTTTTCCTCTATTATTACTTACAAGCATCTCTCTGTAGTAGCAAAAAGAGGGCTGGAACCAGGAGACAAGGACAAACAATTTTCCTTTCATTGTGTTGTAATGGTGGTCAATGGTAACATCACCAAGCTTGTCAGGACACAAGCTGCAAAATCAGCCTTGATCTGACACCATATTTGTGCAAGCTTGCTTTGCAAACAAATCATTACAAGCCTTTTTCATCACATGCCCTTAAAGTGGAAGATAAGTCAAAATCTAAGCCTAAACCTTCTCCCATCCCCATTCTAAGGCCCCTTTCATACGATCGGACCAATCAGATCTGTCTGTCTTTTTTCAGGTGGACCTGATCAGGCAACTCGATCTACTCTATGGGAAGGTGGATGTCACCGAATATGTGTCCGCTGACACCCGTCTGGCATCCGATCTGCTGAAAAAAAAGACAGATGGCGATAGGTTTGCCATCCGTCCAGCGGGTCGGGTCGGATCGGATGAAAACGAACATGCTCTCCATAGAGCAGAATGGGACTCCATGACGGGTCTATCTCTGCACAGAAGGGCTGCAACTAACGATTATTGTCATAATCAATTATTTGGCCGATTATTGTTTCAATTAATCGGATAAAATCATAAAAAAAAACCTAAATATGCCATTTTCCCCCCCGGCAACACCAATGACGGGGCACTGTTCCCCCCCGGCAACACCAATGACGGGGCACTGATCTTCCCGGCAACACCAATGACGGGGCACTATTCCTCCCAATGATGGGGCACTATTCCCCCGGGAACACCAATGACGGGCACTATTCCTCCCGAGAGCAACAATGACGGGGCACTATTCCTCCCGGGAGCAACAATGACGGGGCACTATTCCTCCCGGGAGCAACAATGACGGGGCACTATTCCTCTTGGGAGCAACAATGACGGGGCACTATTCCTCTTGGGAGCAACAATGACGGGGCACTATTCCTCTTGGGAGCAACAATGATGGGGCACTATTCCTCCCGGGAACACAAATGATGGGGCACTATTCCTCCCGGGAACACCAATGACGGGGCACTATTCCTCCCGGGAACACCAATGACGGGGCACTATTCCTCCCGGGAACACCAATGACGGGGCACTATTCCTCCCGGGAACACCAATGACGGGGCACTATTCCTCCCGGGAACACCAATGACGGGGCACTATTCCTCCCGGGAACACCAATGACGGGGCACTATTCCATTCCGGGAACACCAATGACGGGGCACTATTCCATTCCGGGAACACCAATGACGGGGCACTATTCCTCCCATTGATACCAATGATGAGGCACTATTCCCCCGGAACACCAATGACGGGGCACTATTCCTCCCGGGAGCAACAATGACGGGGCACTATTCCTCTTGGGAGCAACAATGACGGGGCACTATTCCTCTTGGGAGCAACAATGATGGGGCACTATTCTTCCCGGGAACACAAATGATGTGGCACTATTCCTCTCAAGAACACCAAAGATGGGGCACTATGTTTTACTTCGGTTATTCCAAATGATGAATTTTTTTTTTTTCTTTGCTGACTCTTGCAAACAATTTTTAACTATCAACCTGTACAGCCACCCTAATCCCCATTTCCATTGTCTTTGGAATGATTCTTGAGCAAGTTTGGGAAAAAAAATATATAAAAGTAACATTTGCAGGGCACATAATGCTCCCAGTACTTTTATACCTTAACTGCTTTTTTTTTTTTTTTAACTTAAGGCGCTATATACAGTATAATATGATAATAAACAATAAAGCGTCGCAATCAGCAATAAACAATATATTGCAGTGGATTGTGTAAATCCTAATGGCAGCTAACAAAGTGCCTTTCACTAAACACAAACCAAAATTAAACAAAGAATCAATGCAGCGCCAAAAACTTAAGAAATATATGCTTATCTGGATAAAATAGTTAATATTCCTTACAAGGTGCAAATATTATAATAGAAAAATAAGTGAACAAAAACGTCAGCCAGAGATATGACAAGGAGGTGAAAAACTATAATAGTGCAATTCCACTAATAAAATGGGACTTCACTCCATAATAGGAAGCATAGAAAGACCCACTCTATATGTGCTTTTTTTGCTTTAAGGACATTTTTATTCACTTATTTTTCTATTATAATATTCCTTATAAGGTGCAATATTATAATAGAAAAAGAAGTGAATAAAAACGTCCTTATAGCACATATAGTGGGTCTTTCTATGATCCCTATTATTATGGAGTGAAGTCCTATTTTATTAGTGGAATTGCACTATTATAATTTTTCACACCCTTTTCAGATCTCTGGCTGACGTTTTTATTCACTTATTTTTCTATTATAATATTGCACCCCATTAGGAATATTACCCATTTGTTCCGGATAAGCATATATTTCTTAGGCTTTTTGGCGCTCTTAATTTAATACTGTATATTATAGCGCAGCTCGGCACTTGTGTGATCGGCTGCTGCTTTTCTCCTCGCACTCCTCCCTCAATCCGTTTGACTGCGGGGCTGAGAATCCCTACACTGACGTCAGCATGAAGACGGAGAGGAAAAGGAGGATAGAGGGGGCGGTCACGTGAGTGCTGGGTGGAACTCTGAGGCACAGTGAGTGAGTGCACACAGCAGCTTGTACAGAGGGGGCGGGGCTGACAGGCAGGGAGGAAAGTCCTTTACGCAGACCAACTAATCGACGGAGCAACTAATCAATGAAAATAGTTGACAACAATTTTCATTATCGATTTAGTCGATTAGTTGTTTCAGCCCTACTGCACAGTGAGCGGAGACGGACCTGTCATCCACCTGCTCAGCAGGAATCAACGAAGCAATCCCCGCTGAGCTAGCAGAGTCGGTCAAAATGGATAGGCCCAGGTGAAAGGGGCCTAAGTCTATCTACCCTGTGAAAGAAAAGATGCTTACATTTACCTATTTTGAAGCCGCTCCAGTCACATGATCAGGTCCTAGTAGCGGCTGCAGCTGACAAAGGATGCCCCATAGTAAATCTGTGTGTAATGTCTTGCTCAGGCATTTTCAGCCCATCTCAGGAATCTCTCCTCTACAATGAAGCTGTCACTGTGGGAAAGGGGATTGGGGGGACTAATGTGACCCAACTGGGGGAGTCTTCAGAATAGATAAATATAAGCTTTTCTTTAACAAGGTAGATAGAGTAGTCTTAGCATGCAAGTGGGAGTAGGTTAGCCTTAATTAGATTTTGACTCAACTTCCACTTTAGCAGGTTAGGGCTTTTTCTCTTAGGCAGACCACAGACCGTACACATTTCTTTCCTACAATCACAGGCTGGGGAGGGGAGCTGTCACCTGCCAGGAGAAAACAGTGATTATTGCTAGCAGCTATAGCAGCCCCTAGCAATAAATCTAAGGTGAATGTAGCTGGCTAATTGTACCCAAGTTGATTGATCGATCACTTGGTACATTCAGCCTGCCCACACATGGTTTGAATTTCGGCCAGTTCCTGCTGAACCAGCTGAGATTCAAACTGTCTATGTCCAGCTTTACTCTCTGTAATGATCAGATATTGATAAGTCACAAGAGTTTTCAGCCAGGAAGGTCTAACATGGCAGGAACGTGTTAAGGTGTTTTAGGACTGCACATGCTAACATTAGAAGCAAGCTAGCAACAAAATAAATTAAAAAAGCCAAATGTAGCAGTGAGAAATGAAATACAGACAGCCTAAAAACTGTAATACAGTACAACAAAAGAGATACATATTTCACAATCACTCATCTTAGAATTTCATCTGTAAGCATATAAAGCGGATGTCCAGGTTTCATGTCACTTTAAATAGTTTGTTTGGACCAAGCTGGTCCAAACAAACTATTTGCTTTCCTAAGTGCTGTAGTGTCTGTAAGCACTGTATGTACTGCTTGCTACTTCAGCTATATACAGTACACAGTGCTGGGATGCGGCTGTGAGACAGAATTTCTGTGTGCACTGTGTACTGTTTGTAGCAGATGTTACAAGCAGTACATACATTACTTAGAGACGCGGCATCACTTAGGCTGCATTCACATGTCAGCGTATGGATCGCGGGCAGAATTGCCGCGATTCCGCCCGCAATCCGGAAATCATTGCAAATCGCGGGACGCCTGTGCGTTGCCCGTGATTTGCAATAGCACCCCAAACGCTGAGCCATGTTGCCGCGATTTCCGCCTGCCGAATCGCGGTAACATCGCGCAAAAAAAAAATCGCGGGACGCATTACGCTCCAAAAAAGCGCTTGTACTTTTTTGGGCGTAATGCGTCCCGCGATTTTTTTTTTGCGCGATGTTACCGCGATTCGGCAGGCGGAAATCGCGGCAACATCGCTCAGCGTTTGGGGTGCTATTGCAAATCACGGGCAACGCACAGGCGTCCCGCAATTTGCAATGATTTCCGGATCGCGGGCGGAATCGCGGCGATTCTGCCCGCGATCCATGCACTGACATGTGAATGCAGCCTTAGGAAAAGCAAATAGTTTGTTTATACCAGCTTGGTCCAAACAAACCATTTAAAGTGACATGAAATATGGACATCAGCTTTAACAATACTGAGTACAGTTGATCAAAGTGTCTGAAAGAACTGGTTTCATCTCCATACAGCAATAGCAGGTGAGAATGCAATAGGGATCATGCATTTCTAGACTATTTTTATTACAGAGATGTTGGTCTATTAGGGCCCATGTGGAGAGATATATAAATCCATCTATCTAATTATAGATATAGATGATATAGATATAGAGATTATATATATATATATATATATATATATATATATATATATATATATATAGAGAGAGAGAGAGAGAGAGAGAGAGAGAGAGAGATACATATAGATAGATATAGATATATATATATATATATATATATATCTACATACATACACACACCGGCCACTGTATTAGGTATACCTGTTCAATTGCTTAGCAACAAAAATTGCTAATCAGCCAATAACATGGCAGCAACCCAATGCATTTAAGGATCTAAACATGGTGAAGGCAATTTGCTGAAGTTCAAACTCACCATCAGAATGGGGAAGGGACTTTGAACATGGCATGGTTGTTGTTGCCAGACGGGCTGGTCTGAGTATTTCAAAAACTGCTGATCTACTGGAATTTTCATGCACAACCATCTCTAGGGTTTACAGAGAATGGTCCGAAAAATAAGATTTTTGCAAGATCTTAACGTAAAATCTTTTTCTCTGATGTCCATTGACAGACGCAGCCTCATCTTCATGAGCTGTGTGGGTTATGCTGCCACCTGCAGGAGTAGTCTAGGCAGTACATTGGTACATAGTTTTTGCATATACACGCCCACGGTACTGTCCCTCCAGAAATAACCCTCACAGACACAGCCCAGCACATCAGTTTAGTTGCAAGCAGTGAAGACAAAAAAATCTCCAATTCAGAGGGGCGGGTGCTGCGTCTGTCAATGGACATCAGAGAAAAAGATTTTACGGTAAGATCTTAAAAAAAATCTTATTTTCTCTATCGTCCATGGACAGATTAAGCCTCATCTTCATGAGCTGGGTGGGATGTCCCAAAGCAGTATAGGCATGAGGGGTGGGAAAACGCAACCAGAAAGCAACTCCAAAGGCTAAACCTAGCCAACTGGGTAACCTGAAGCTCAACCAAAACAACATGAGCTCATCCAGGTAAAAGACCAAGGGAATAATAAAAAAACATTCTCTTATGAAACAGCAGCCTGCAAAACCTTGCGACCAAAAGAGGCATCCGAAGAAGCCAAAAAATCCACCTTATAAAATTTGGTAAAGGTGTGCACAGACGACCAAATCTCTGCCTTACAAACTTGTACAACTGAGGCTAGATGGCAAAAAGCCCAAGAAGCACTCAGCGCTCTAGTAGAATGAGCCTTCACAGGTAAAGGAGGAACCTGACCCTTGCGAAGACCGTCCGGAAGGACAAAGAGAGAGTCTGAGTTTCTAAAGAACTCAGTAACTGTCAGATAAACCCTTATCGCTCGAACCACATCCAGAGAGTGCAAGACAATCTCCTTGGGATGTTAAGGCTTGGAGAAAAGACAAAAGAAAAAGGGGTGCACTGACCTAGTGCATCACCACTAAAAATGGATTTTTGTAAAATCTTACCGTAAAATCCTTTTCTCTTAGCTCATCGACAGACGTAGTCCTCGGTGATACACCACCTTCGGGTTATGTTACCTCCGCAGGAGCAGGACTAGACAGGAAATTAAAAAGCTCTGGCCACACCCTAGGGGCAGTCCCAGAGGGTATATCCTCTCTCTCTCTGCCTCAGCAAATCAGTTATGTGAAAAAGCAGTGCTTAGAGAATTTAACCCAACCCAACTCCAAAACAGAGGGGCGGGGACTACGTCTGTCGATGAGCTAAGAGAAAAGGATTTTACGGTAAGATTTTACAAAAATCCATTTTTCTCTAGCGCTCATCGACAGACGTAGTCCTCGGTGATACACCACCTTCGGGACGTCCCAGAGCAGTATCACAACTGAGGGGTGGGAAAATGGAAATCAAATCCCAATCTAGAAGGCCCAACCGGTGCCAACTAGAAGTTTACAATGCTCATCCTTAATGATGAGACTCAACCAAAAAAAGAGAAAACAATTTTTTTTTTTTTTTTTCCAAACAGAAAAAAACCCTCGAGGTAGACCACCGGTCTCCTCAAATTGCGGCCTGCAAAACCTTGCGGCCAAATGAGGCATCCGCCGATGCCGTCACATCAATTTTATAGAATTTTGTAAAGGTATGTACCGACGACCAGGTGGCCGCCTTACATACCTGGACCACTGACGCCTGATGGCGAAAGGCCCAGGAAGTACTGAGCGCTCGAGTGGAGTGCGCCCTAACAGGGAACGGAGGACTCTGACCCTTAATAGAATAAGCCTGTACCACCGTTTGTCTAATCCATTTGGCAATGGTCGCGGCAGATGCAGGCAAACCCTTTCTGGGGCCATCCGTGATCACAAAAAGTGAATCCGTCTTACGGAATGATTCCGTAGCTTTCAGGTATACCCTGATTGCCCGAACCACATCTAAGGAATGCAACGCATGTTCCCGATGATGCTTGGGCTGAGGACACAAGGAAGGTAGTACAATATCTTCATTCAGATGAAAATCTGAAACCACCTTGGGAAGAAAAGATGGCTTAGGATGAAGTACTACCTTATCCCTATGAATCACTAGGTATGGTGACTGGCATGATAATGCAGCCAGTTCTGACACCCTGCGAGCAGAAGTAATAGCCACCAAGAAGGCCACCTTCTGGGATAGAGTAAGCAAGGGAATCTCCCTGATGTTTTCAAAGGGAGGTTTCTGTAGAACCGACAAAACCAAATTAAGATCCCAGGGCGGTAAGGGCGCACGGACTGGAGGAGCCAGGTGCCGCACCCCCTGGATGAAATTCCGCACCAAGGATTTGGTAGCTAAAGGCTTCTGAAAGAAGATTGCTAATGCTGAAACTTGACCCTTGATGGTGCTCAAGGCTAGCTTCTGCTCAACCCCTTGTTGCAAAAAGGCCAATATTCGAGTCACCGAATAGGTACGTGGAGGAAATCCTAAAGATTCGCACCACGCAATATAAGTCTTCCATGTGTGATAATAGACTTTGCTGGAAGTCGCTTTCCTTGCTTTAATAAGGGTAGGAATGACTGAAGTAGACAAACCTCTGTCCTTCAGTACTTGGGTCTCGATGGCCAGGCCATTAAAACCAGCGACTGTAAAGCACGAAGGTAAATTGGTCCTTGAGACCACAGACACTCCCTGAGACGAAGTTCCCACGGAACGTCTGCGACTAACATGTCCAAGTCGGCCAGGCCGGCTTGAGGAGGCCAGCCTAGAATTTCTAGGACCACTGGCGCTGATTGGATCTGAACCAGGCGTCCCTAGAGCTATCTGGCCCCGACCATCCGAAAAAGTCTGGTCGTTTTCTGTTCCCACACATTTATCAGATACCTGATGGTTATCAGGAAAGGTGATCTTTTCTGGCTGAACCTCAGGGACCGAAGTCACCCGACTAGAGGCTACTTGGCCTATCTGGTCAACCAGATCCGATTCCTGTGAGGTATCGGGACTAATCCTAGGAAAAGGTAAAGGAAAAGATCTTTTCAGGGAACGGTAACTACCGCTTCCTGTGGTACTTAAATGTTGGAAGGGAAGAATCGCACCAGTAGTAGTGGTTGATGCTCGATCTAATGTCCTGAATACCGGTGAAAACGTCCCCCCACCCTGAAACCGGGTGGGGGCGCACCTTCAGGCTGTGTACTCCTTTGCTTCGGGTTTGGCTGGGTTGGTCCCCTTCTTGAACCCTCCTGGAGGAGTCTTGCCTTTCCCGCTAGTACCAGCCAGGCGCCCTTTATGGGCGGTAAAGAAAGGTCCTCGCTTGTTGCAAGGTCCCTTAGCTTTTGCAGCCTGTGGCAAAAAAGTGCTCTTGCCCCCAGTGGCATCCTTAATGATTTCATCTAGGTTGGCTCCAAATAGACGATTCCCCTGAAAGGGGAGATTGGTCAAGGTCTTTTTGGAACCTAGGTCAGCTGACCAGCATTTTAACCACAGCACACGTCTAAGGATCACTGCTAACTTAGATGCATGCCCTAATAGGGGAGTAGTGTCCAAGGCTGCGTCACAGATAAACCGTAGCCCTTGTATGATCTGTTCCATCAAATCAGATGTCTCCTGGGAAATATCTTTTCCCCTAAGATCTTGGCGTACCATTTTCGCCCATTCCGTAAGTGTCTGGGAAACTAGACCAATAACGATTACTGGTCTAAATGCTGACCCTATCAGAGAAAAGATAGTGCGGGACTCTGCTTCTATCTTTCGATCCACCGGGTCCTTAAAGGACGAAGTGTCCTCCACTGGAATAACCGTGGCTTTATTCAGCCTGGAAATAGGCGGATCCACGACTGGTGGTACCGTCCATTTCTTAATGATGGATTCCTCAAACGGATAGCGTCTAGCAATACGCTTGGAAACAGTAAAGGTACGTTTAGAATGCTCCCATTCTCCTTTAATCTGATTACCAAAACATTTAGGTACAGGAAAAGCCTTCGCCGTCTTGATGGGCTTATTAGTCCCAAAAGGCCTCTCTGTTTCAGTTGCCTCTGCCGGTAAAGCCTCAAGTTTTAAGGTTTCTTGCACTGCCACAACTAGTGCGTCCACCAATGCTTCTTCCTGAATTATAGCAAGAGAAGAAGCGTCCTCCTCACTGTCTGAGGGGGCTTTACCTGGGATAACAGCCCTTGCAGAGGAACCTGCAACTGCCGTGACCATCTCTGAATCTGAGTCAGAGGTGTCAGATGGTATAGGGGTAGGCGGGGGTCGCTTCCTTGACCCCCGTCCCTGACAGGCCGCCTCCACCCGAGCCACCATAGACTCCAAAATTGCTGTAAATGACTCTATACTCTGTGCACCGGCGGGTCCCGAGGCCCCCTCGAGGGAAACAGGTGGGGGAATATGTGTGGCAGGGTCCATAATAACTCCAGTTACTTCCTGGATAATATAATTCAAAAGTAAAGAAAAAAACTTTTTTTTTTTTTTTTTTCTCTGACCCCCAGCGCCACAAAAAGCCCCTTAGTGTTACCTGCTTAGGGATCCCTATCGATCGAGAGAGAGAGAGATAGACCCCCAGGCTCACCACTTGATGCTCAGAGTTAAACTGCAACAGCTTACAGCGCTGTCTTGACAAACAGGAAGTCTTTTGGCTGGCTGCCCAGGAAGAAAGGAGGCGGCTCCGCCCCTCTGCACGCCTTCCGGCGCCTCCCCCAAGCTCCACGAGGTGTAGGATCACCTCAAACATGGCCGCCCCCATGCTGGAGACACGAGGCTACGCCAAAATGGCGGCTCGTGCGATCCAGCAAAAAAAATGGCGGCGGCCTAAACTGAATAGCGGTGTGCTGCAGGGCACACAACACTCTCTCTGCATGGGGATATGGCGTGGTTGGCGGTACCGGCCCTGGCGGACCGCGTGGCCGTTCGGGAGGCCTGCTAAATAGCTGGAGATCTGATTTGGAAGGCAGTCTACATGTCCGTGGCTTCTGACTGGTAGGTAGCTTATACTTAACCCATAAGATTCCCAGAATGCCACAGATTACATCTTTAAAACATGTATACAATAGATTGTTAGCTCCCAAGCCAAGCCTCCTGGCTTTTGCACACATAAATCACACTCAAAGTAGGAGGATCTGTGTCATGTTATAGGATAGAAAGGACTCTTTCTTACCATACAGAGAGGGGCCCGCGTTCACCACAAAACCCGTCAGGGAAAAAGGGGGAACATACTACTCACCATACCGGAACCAGGCGGGCACCAACTCCTGACAGTACCCCTCTCCACCGGGGCGGGAGGGCTGTCGACCAATACGGACGCCGTGACTCATGGTCTTTGGCGTTTCAGCGAGACGTTTAACTCGCGGGGTCAGTCCCTTAATGGGACTTTGTCGCGGCCGACCCAGCGCGGAGCTATGGCCTGCACGCGCTCGTAGGCTGAACTGGGGTGACCACCGGATCTCAACATCCAGCCCGTCGCCCAGTTCAGCTTTCTTGCTTGAAGATCTCACAGGAACACTGGAGAAAAAAGCTGTCTAAAAAAATCTTTTTAAGAAAAAAATCTTGCCAGGACCGAAGATCCCAGCAAGGTATCTAGGTCCTTACTCCTAACTAGACAGAAAATAACTGATTTGCTGAGGCAGAGAGAGAGAGGATATACCCTCTGGGACTGCCCCTAGGGTGTGGCCAGAGCTTTTTAATTTCCTGTCTAGTCCTGCTCCTGCGGAGGTAACATAACCCGAAGGTGGTGTATCACCGAGGACTACGTCTGTCGATGAGCGCTAGAGAAAACCATTTATTAAAATATTAAAAAGTATACAATATACTCACAAGGCAGGTGTGATAATACACACATCAACATTGCATATGAAATCTCCAAGGAAGCCAACGTCCCAATACTTAGCCGAATGGCATGCAGAGTGCCACATGGGGCTGCTGTGGCTGGGCTGACGCGTTTCAGGGGCAACCCCCTTCCTCAGAGCCAGAAAAGTTGCTGCTGGGGCACCCTCCGGAAGGCCAAGGATTAAATCTGCAATATTGATGTGTGTATTATCACACCTGCCTTGTGGGCATATTGTATACTTTTTAATATTTTAATAAATGGTTTTAGTGGTGATGCACTAGGTCGGTGTGCCCCTTTTTCTTTTGTCTTTTCTCTCAGTTGGTTCTGGATACCCTTGATCCTGAGGGGGCAGCAAGACCATTGGCTTTTTTACACCACCTTAGGGAGAAAAGACGGTTTTCGGTGAAAGACCACTTTATCCCTGTGGACCACCAAATAAGGCGGACAGGATAGCGCCCACAACTCAAACTTTGCAAGCAGAAGTGATAGACACTAGGAAGGCAACCTTCTGTGACGGCAACCTTATGTGACAAGGAAAGCCGAGAAATCTCCCTAATATTCTCAAAGGGAGGCTTTTGAAGAACAGACAAAACCAGATTGAGATACCACGGCGGAAACAGGGATCTCCCCGGAGGAGCCAGATGATGCACCCCCTGGATGAAAGTGCGAATCCAGCTATTAGTAGCCAACGGACATTGGAAGTTAATAGCCAAGGCCGACACCTGGCCCTTGATAGTACCCAACGGCAAGCGCTGGCTCAACCCCTTTTTGTAAAAAAGCCAAAACCCTAGCTACAGAAAACAAGCGAGGGTGCAGTTGCAGCGATTCACACCATGAAATGTACAATTGTCCTGCGATGATCGATCTTCCTGGAAGTTGACTTCCTGGCCTTCAAAAGGGTCGGAATCACCGAGTCAGAGAGCCCTTTAACACCTTGCTTTCAACAGCCAAGCCATTAAATCCAGCAACCGTAAAGCGGGATGGAAGATCTGTCCTTGAGAAAGTAGATTTCCCTGCAGAGGAAGACTACATTGGCTTCCGCCCAAATCAGAATCTCGGCCACCTACTTGGCCGCCAGAGCACTCCTGCTGCCCCCTTGATGATTGATGTAAGCCACGGCCGTGGCATTGTCCGACTGAATCCGAACCGGAGAGCCGCGTAGCCGACTCATCCAGTGAAGCAGGCAGAGCTTGATCGCTCTCAGCTCCAGAATATTGATCGGCAAGGAAGACTCCTCCGACGCCCAGATCCCCTGGGCACAGAGCTTCCCCAGCACTCCACCCCAGCCTGACAGGCTGGCATCCGTGGTGACCACCGTTCAAAACACTGACAGGAAGGACTTGCCCTGGCACAGGACAGGAGACTGGAGCCACCAAGAAAGAGCAGACTTTGCAAGATGGCTCAAGCAAATCTTCTGGTCCATTTTGCCAGAATCTCCTTTTGCAAGGATCTTGAGTGAGACTGAGCAAACGGGACTGCTTTGAAGATCGAAACCATCAGACCTAGGGCCCGCTCGCAAGCCTGCAAGGAGGACTGATCGGTCTCCATCAGCAACCTGACTGCTTTTTGCAGCTTCTGAAGTTTGTCCAGGGGGAGAAAGACCTTCACCAGAGCAGAATCGAGAGTCATCCCCAGATAGGTGACGCATACTGAAGACGTCGGAGCATATTTTTTTAAATTGATCGTCCACCCGAGTTCCTGAAGGGTCTGAATTGTGATCGAGACGTTGCCCAGCAGATCCGAGTGGGAGACTGCTCGCAACAGGAGATCGTCCAGATATCCCACAATTGAGATACCCCGCTGACGTACCAAGGCCAGCACAGGGGCCAGAACCTTGGTAAATACTCTGGGAGCCGAGGCGAGACCAAAGGGTAACACTACAAATTGAAAGTGCTAATGTGCCACCGTAAAGCGGAGAAATTGCTGGTGTCCTTCGAAAATGGGGATGTGGAGATACGCATCTTTGAGATCGATGGAGGCCAGAAAATCCCCGATTCAATGACACCACCACTGACCGAATGGACTCCTTGCAAAACTTCTGCAGCGGCACAAAGTGGTTCCGAGCCTTGAGGTCCAGAATTGGACGCGCCTTGCCCTCTTTTCTGGGCACCGTGAACAGGTTTGAATAGAAACCTTGAGAGCGTTCCTGCAAAGGAACCGGCACAATCACCCCTTGAGCCAGGAGATCTCACACAGCCACCCGCAGATCCTTCAAACACTCTGGAGACAGGTGACGATTTCACTGAAAAAACCTGTCCCCTGGCTGAGACCAGAATTAGATCTTGTACCCGAAACAAATCAGTTTGTGAACCCAATAGTCCTGAATCAAGGAAGTCAAGGGTTCCCGAAAGAAGCGCAGGTGTCCCCCCACCCCTGAGGCGGATGAGGGCGCCCCCTACATGTTGAAGAGGACTTGTCAGCAGCACCTGACTGACCGGCCTTGGGCTTGTCCCAATGCTTTTTAGCCTCTCCAGAAGCTTTGAACGGACTGAAGAGGACTCCCCCTGCAATCCTTGACGACATCCACGGTCCTGTCTTCCTCAGACCACCGAGACACAGGAGACCGAGCGGTCACCCCTATGCCAGTAAGTAGGGGTACCGCACTTGGGCAGGAGAAGATGCATCTTTTTCCCAGTTTTCAAAAGGGACAGTCCATGAGACCAGGAGTATTTCCAGGAACATGTTACCCCCTGTCCGGAGGAAACCCTAATACTGAAGGTGAGGACCAGAGGGCCGCCTTTTATATGATTGGATTTATTGTGTTTCCTGGTAGGAGAAGCCCTAGGTCTCATGGGCTGTCCTGGAAGACTACTTGAGAAAAAAAACGCTTGTGATCAGAAAAAGAAGGACCCTGCTTAGTACGGGTAGTCTTACCCTTGGAGGATTGAGGAAGAAGAGTACTCTTCCGGCCAGTCAAGCCCTTGATCAACTTATCCAATGAGTCGCCAAACAAACGCTCTCCCAGAAAGGGGAGGTCAGCTAGAGCCTTCTTAGAAGCTTGGTCAGCCAACCAGCTCTTCAGCCAAACCATGCGTCTCACGGCAATGCCCACGGCCGAAACCCTGGCTTCCAGGGGAGCCGCATCCATAGACGCATCACCCAGGAACACCAGAGCCTGGATCAACTGTCCCAACAGTTCCAGAGGGTCAAAAAAACTCCCGCAAACCCCTAATCCACTCTGTCACCATCTGTGAGATTAAAACATACACAAACACCTGTTTCAAAATGGTGGGAAAGATGGCGAGAAAGAGATTCCACCTGCCTGTCCACCGGGTGCATAAAGACCAGGGAATCTTCCACAGGAAGAAGTGTTGAATAGTTTAATCTGGAGACAGGGTGGTCCATTTTAGGTGGCACCAATGGTTGTAGACTATTTCAGCAAAAGGAGAACGGCATTTAAAGCGTTTTGGCACAACTAACACGTGCTTAACGCACCGCCATTGGTCATTCACAATATCGTGAAAAGTGTCGGGACAAGGGAAAATCTTGCCAGCTGAGTGTTCTGGGAGCCAAAAGCCAGCGGCGACCCTGCCGGCATGGGCTCATCAGCCAAATTAAATGTGTCCCTTACTGAAATAATTAGGGCTTCCACTAAAGCGCGTTCCCACGCTGCAGCTGAAGAATACAGGTCCTCTTCACCATCTGACTGCGAGCCCCCCTCAGGTAGGGGAGTCTCCTGGGCAACCTCTTCAGCCTCTGAATCGGACGACACCTCCAAAGATCCAAAGATGGAGAAGGCAGCGGCCATTTTCGGCTATCAACCTTTTTCATGACTAAATCAACGTTAGTCGCCAGGCTTTCCAGAGCTGCTAATATCATGGCCAACGACTGCGAACCAGAATGTCCGGGAGTCGCACAGAGTGGGTCTGAGGGTGATATCACAGTTTGGGACTCCATATTGCAATTTGCAAAAACCGGAGTAGTCGCTTTAAGAGCGCCGATTGCGCCACCCACCACCGAACACAGCGGTCTGCAGGGAACCCGCTAAACTAAACTGACAGTAGAATGTGCAAAGATACGTCCGCAGGGACCCACAAGTATTGTACAACCTCAGACAAACCGTCCTGATCGTTCCAGCAGCATGGAGAGAAAGACAGGAAGTGACCTCAGCCAGCAGCAGGAAACAAAGGCACAGGAAGTGATGTCGCTTGAGGAAAGGTCACACTGCTCAGCATAGCACAAGAGCTACACAAAAATGGTTGCCCATACAGATTAATAGGAAGCTCAGGGAAAATGGCTTTTCCATAAAAGTCTATGCGGAAAAATTCACATTGCCCACACTTAAGATGGCGGCGCCCACGGTGAGCCATGCAGCCAGGGACCGACACATGGAGGCCTCAGGAACCACAACAGGAACCAGCAAGCCCAAGGTACCATGTCCACTCGCAGGCTCCTCCCCCTCCGGAAAAGGGGGCATTGTCGTGGCTAGGCCTAGGTCGGGATTATAACCTGCTCATGCTCGCAGGCCAGGCTCGGGGGACCATAAGGATCTAGATTATCCAGTGCAAAGCCCCCAGCCGGCATCGTTGCTTGTAGATCACCAGGAAAATCTTCCCTGAACACTAGCTAGTGAGTAAAGAGAAATAAAAGAAAAAGAATAAAAAACGGAGACCGAAGTCCCAGCAGGAAACCTAGGTCCTACTCCTTCTCTAAGCAGAAACAAAACTGATGTGCTGGGCTGTGTCTGTGAGGGTTATGTCTGGAGGGACAGCCCCGTGGGCGTGTATATGCAAAAACTTTGTACTAACATACTGCCTAAACTACTTCTGCAGGTGGCAGCATAACCTACACAGCTCATGAAGATGAGGCTGTGTCTGTCAATGGATGATAGAGAAAAGAGAAGATATCCAGTGAGCGGCAGTGATGTGGACAAAAATGCCTTGTGATGTCAGAAGAGAATGGGCAGACTGGTTCAAGATGATAGAAAGGCAACAGTAACTCAAATAACCATTTGTTACAATGAAGGTCTGCAGAATACCATCTCTGAATGCACAACACATCGAACCTTGAAGCAGATGGGCTACAGCAGCAGAAGACCACACCGGGTGTCACTTCTGTCAGCTAAGAAAAGGAAACTGAGGCTACAATTTGCAGAAGCTCACCAAAATTGGACAATAGAAGATTGGAAAAATGTTGCCCGGTCTGATTAGTCTCGATTTACATTCAGATGGTAGGGTCAAAATTTGGTGTAAACAAACACCATGAAAAAATGGATCCATCCTGCCTTGCATCAACCGTTCAGGCTGGTGGTGGTGGCGTAATGGTGTGGGGGATATTTTCTTGGCATACTTTGGGCCCCTTAGTACCAATTGAGCATCATTTAAATGTCACGGTCTACCCGAGTATTGTTGCTGACCATGTCCATCTCTTTATGACTACAATGTACTCATCTTCTGATGGCTCCTTCCAGCAGGAAAATGCACCATGTCACAAAGCTCAAATCATGTCACCACTGGTTTCTTGTACATGACAATGAGGTCACTGTACTCCAATGATCTCCACAGTCACCAGATCTCAATCCAATAAAGCACTGTTGGGACATGGTGGAACGGGATATTTGCATTATGGATGTGCAGCTGGCAAATCTGCAGCAACTGCGTGATGCCATCATGGCAAAATGGACCAAAAAAGGAATGCTCCCAACACATTGTTGAATTTATGCCATGAAGAATTAAGGCAGTTCAGAAGGCAAAAGGAGGTTGTCCAAGGCAGTACTAGGAAGGCGTACCTAATAGAGGCCGGTGAGTATTATTTATATATATATATATATATATATATATATATATATATATATATATATATATATATACACACACACACACATACATATATATATATATATATATATATATATATATATATATATATATATATATATATATATATATATATATATATATATATATATATACACACACACACACATACATACATACATACACAGTATCTCACAAAAGTGAATACACCCCTCACATTTTTGTAAATATTTTATTATATCTTTCATGTGACAACACTTTGCAACAATGTAAAGTAGTGTACAACTTATATAACAGTGTAAATTTACTGTCCTCTCAAAATAACCCAACATACAGCCATTAATGTCTAAACCACTGGCAACAAAAGTGAGTACACCCATGCCCAAATTGAGCCCAATTAGCCATTTTCCCTCCCTGCTGTCATGTGACTTGTTAATGTTACAAGGTCTCGGGTGTGAATGGGGAGCAGGTGTGTTAAATTTGGTGTTATCGCACTCATACTGGTCACTGGAAG
Source organism: Pelophylax lessonae (assembly GCF_965119305.1). Taxonomy (NCBI): domain Eukaryota; kingdom Metazoa; phylum Chordata; class Amphibia; order Anura; family Ranidae; genus Pelophylax; species Pelophylax lessonae. The sequence goes on from NC_138768.1 coordinate 116,117,927, forward strand.
TTCAACATGGCACCTCATGGCAAAGAACACTCTGAGGATCTGAAAAAAAAAATTGTTGCTCTACATAAAGATGGCCTAGACTATAAGAAGATTGCCAAGACCCTGAAACTGAGTTGCAGCATGGTGGCCAAGACCATACAGCGGTTTAACAGGACAGGTTCCACTCAGAACAGGCCTCGCCATGGTCGACCAAAGAAGTTGATTGCACGTGCTCTGCGTCATATCCAGAGGTTGTCTTTGGGAAATAGATGTATGAGAGCTGCCTGCAATGCTGCAGAGGTTGAAGGGGTGGGGGGTCAGCCTATCAGTGCTCAGACCATACACCGCATCATATTGGACTGCATGGTTGTCGACACAGAAGGAAGCCTCTTCTAATGATGAAGCACAAAAAAGCCTGCAAACAGTTTGCTGAAGACAAGCAGACTAAGGATATGGATTACTGGAACCATGTCCTGTGGTCTGATGAGACCAAGAAAATGTATTTGGTTCAGATGGTGTCAAGCGTGTGTGGCGGCAACCAGGTGAGGAGTACAAAAACAAGTGTCTCTTGCCTACAGTCAAGCATGGTGGTGGGAGTGTCATGGTCTGGGGCTGTATGAGTGCTGCTGACACAGGGGAGCTACAGCTCATTGAGGGAACCACGAATGCCAACATGTACTGTGACATACTGAAGCAGAGCATGATCCCCTCCCTTCGGAGGGTGGCCCAGGGCAGTATTCCAACATAACGACCAAACACACCTCAACCACTGCCTTGCTAAATAAGCTGGGGGTAAAAGTGACGGACTGGTCAAGCATGTCTTCAGACCTAAACCCTATTGAGCTACTGTGCGGCATGCTCAAACAGAAGGTGGAGGAGAGCAAGGTCTCCAACATCCACCAGCTCTGTAATGCCATCATGGAGGAGTGGAAGAGGACTCCAGTGGCAAACTGTGAAGCTCTGGTGAACTTCATGCCCAAGAGGGTTAAGGCAGAGCTGGAAAATAATGGTGGCCACCCAAAAAATTGAAACTTTGGGCCCAATTTGGACATTTCCACTTAGGGGTGTACTCACTTTTGTTGCCAGCGGTTTAGACATTAATGGCTGTATGTTGAGTTATTTTGAGGCGACAGCAAATGTACACTGTTATACAAGCTGTACACTCACTACTTTACATTGTAGCAAAGTGTCATTTCTTCAGTGTTGTCACATGAAAAGGTATAATAAAATATTTACGAAAATGTGAGAGGTGTACTCACTTTTGTGAGATACTGTATATATTTTATTTTTAATAAAAAATAAAGTCTCTCTGAAGCTTTGATCTGTTAGATCAATTTAACAACAATGCAATACGAGGTCCTCCCCAAATAAAACCCATTCAGGAATAAATCTAATTTAAAATAAAATCTTTGTATGGCCAGCATTACTGTTGAATGGAGAAGTGCTAGGACTGCACTGAATGTGAGAACTTCCATGCAAGATTTGTTTATAGAAAACATATATAGCCTTTGCACAGAACATTTCGTAGTGGAAAACTACTTAGCCATTTAAAGGAAAGGTCTAGCTAACCAAGAAACTGCACACAAAAGCGATGCTACTAATATATTAACAGCACAAAAACATAAATCTATTAAAAAGGGACTGAAAGGATCATTAATACTAACCTTCTGCACAGGGTACTACTATGAGAGCTCTGTCAATAAATACTGTGTTTGTTAGATGCTGGGCCACACCAACGCTTGATGGCTCACGATACTTAACATAACATACTTTGGAGGAAAAGGCAAGCGGTGCATTGCTGCAAAATAAAGGGAAAAAAAATTAACACTACAGGCAATCATTTATTAAACAAACAGTTCAAAAGTGCAGGCATCAAAAAGGTAAACATCTAGTATTGCACTTACACAGGAACAGTTTAGGGCTGAAACAATTAATTTACATAATCGATTATGAAAAAAATTGTCAACTATTTTCATAATCGGGTAATTGGTCAGCTGATTAGTTAGCCTAAATGTATTTTTTTTACAACATATCAGAAAATACAGTGCAGTACACTGTTCATACATGCAAGTGCCTAAGAACTTGTGAATGTGAGAGGAGCAATGCCGCATCATTGGACATGTAGTCCACCAATGAAGGGCACAATTCCTCCCAGTAACACTAATGGTGGTGCACAATTCCTCCCAATGACACCAACAATTGGGTCCAATTCCTCCCAATGATGCTGGGACATTTTGTACTCCCGATGACTGCAGTCCGGCCCCCCTAAAGTCTGAAGGTCAGTAAACTGGCCCTTTGTTTAGAAAGTTTTAAAACCCCTGCAATATGGGCACTCAATGCTATAATTTGCAGCGTGTCTTAGGGGAATTTGATGGCGGGAGAAGTCAGTAGCCCCAGTGGGAGACCCCTAAAGAGGACAATAAGGGCTACCCTGTGCAAAACCAGGTAAGTATGACAAGTTTGTAATTTTTAAAAAAAAAAAAAAATCCAAAGTTTACAATCACTTTAAGGGCTCTGTGCAGGAAGAATCAGCATCTGAACCCAAAGGAGGCTGACAGACTGGAGGTAAATTATAAGGCATTATATTTACATTTAGGGCCAGTTCACACCACATGCAGTCCAGTGTGTTTTTTTTGTCAAAAACGCATGGAAAAGTAGGTTGTATGGTTTTCAATGGCTTCCAATGGTTCACACCACTGCTTGCAGTTCCAGAAAAACAAAGTAGAACATGTTGCATTTTTCCTGCACAGGACTGTACTGGAATGCTGTAAAATGCATCAAAAACACACTGCAACACACATTAAAAGTTAAGAAAAGAAGGGGGAATATGCACTGGACTGCATCAAAAACACACTGGTACACGTCAAAAAACACACATGCGGCAATGCATCTCGAACATATCCGGACTGCGTTTCTATGGCGTGAACTGGCCCTTGAATTAAACGTTTACCAATACTGTGTATTGTATAGAAAATTATTATATCTATGAAAAAAGTGTAAGCCTTTAGTTCGACTAATAAAAAGATTTATATCGCCCGACATCGCTTAACCACTTTTGCAATACGGCACTGTGTTACTTTAACTGACAATTGCGCAGTTGTGCATTGCTGTACCCTAAAAAAAAAAAAAAAAATTGATGTCCTTTTTTCCCCCACAAATAGAGCTTTCTTTTGGTTGTATTTGATCACCTGTGCGATTTTTATTTTTTTTTAAACAAAAAAAAGGGACGACAGTTCTGAAAAGAAAAAAAAAAAATCAATATTTTTAACTTTCTGCTATATAACATTTTCAATAAAAAAAAAAAAATGTAAAAACCAAATTTTTTCATCATTTTAGGCCAATTTGTTTTCTGCTACATATTTTTGATAAAAATAAATCCCAATAAGTATATTAATTGGTTAAAAAGTTATCGTGTCTACAAACCAGGGGAAAGATTTACCGTATTTTTCGCCGTATAAGACTCACTTTTTCTTGCCCAAAACTGGGGGGGGGAAGTTGGTGCGTCTTATACGGCAAATACACATTTTGCCTGCTGCCTGTGCTGAGTCCTGACGTCCAATGGGGTCGGTGCCGGTGCGTGCGTCAGTCACGCACCGTCACCGCCCGATCTCCTTCCCGCCGGACCGAGAGAGCCGCCGTCAAAGAAGACAGAAGAGGACGCAGCGCCGGGGATGGTTCCCGGAATCCCGCCGCCGTCAGAAGAAGAGGACGAGAGGAGCAGCGCCGTGGACATCTCGCAGGCAGCCCAGGAGAGCAGGTAAGTGAGCCGACCTGTGCCATGCCTAAAGCACCACCTGTGCCATGATTAAAGCACCACCTGTGCCATGCCTAAAGCACCACCTGTGCCATGCCTAAAGCACCACCTGTGCCATGCCTAAAGCACCACCTGTGCCATGCCTAAAGCACCACCTGTGCCTATACCCTCACCTGTGCCATGCGTGGACCCTCACCTGTGCCATGTCTGGACCCTCACCTGTGCCATGCCTGGACCCTCACCTGTGCCATGCCTGGACCCTCACCTGTGCCATGCCTGGACCCTCACCTGTGCCATGCCTATACCCTCACCTGTTGATATAAAATATTTTACTGCAGTATTTGGTTCAAAATCTTTTTTTTCTAGATTTTCCTCCTTTAAAATTGGGTGCGTCTTGTATGCCGGTGCCTCTTATACGGCGAAAAAACTGAATTTTTGTAAGATCTTACCTGTAAAATTCCTTTCTCTGAGTCCTCCGACAGTCGCCGCCACTTCATATTCATCACTAATGGGTTACTGACCTTTGCTCCGCAGGAGTAGCTAGGCAACAAAATAGTTAATATCAAAGCTTTTAACATATCCCACCCCTAGGGGGTGGTCCCCTCAGTCAATACCTCCCTGCTTCCTGCATTCCCAACTCAGTTTCAGTAGCATAGTAGTAGAGTACATAAACAAACCCCAAAAGAGGGGCGGGGGCGGCGACTGTCGGAAGACTCAGAGAAAGGAATTTTACAGGTAAGATCTTACAAAAATTCAGTTTTCTCTTACGTCCTCCGACAGTCGCCGCCACTTCATATTCATCACTTATGGGGACGTCCCATAGCAGTGCAGACATGAGGGGTGGGAAAAAGAGCAGCCGCGCCTAAAGCAACGCAGTACCCACATCAGAGAAAGGAACCTTATCAAAGTAAGAGAACCAACTGGGCAACAGGAAAAAAACGTGCTCAACAGGAGCAACAACCCAGGAAAACAAGTAACCTAGGGATAAAGACATCCCAACAGCCAAGGACCCAAAACAAGGGGCCCTAAGGCACTGCCGCACTAAGAACTTTGCGGCCAAAGGAAGCATCCGCCGATGCCTGAACATCCACCTTGTAGAATTTTGAGAAGGTGTGAACTGACGACCAAGTCGCCGCCTTACACACCTGGGCCACAGAAGCCTGATGACGATAGGCCCAAGACGTACTCAGAGACCTGGTAGAGTGCGCCTCCACAGGGAAAGGGGGAACATTCCCCTTCAAGGCATAGGCTTGCACAATGGTCCGTCTGATCCATTTGGCGATGGTCGCAGCCGACGCTGCCATGCCCTTCCGAGGACCCTCAGGAAGAACAAAAAGAGAATCCGACTTGCGAAAGGACTTCGTCGATGACAGGTAAACCCTGATCGCCCGAACCACATCCAAGGAATGCAAAGCCACCTCCCTTGGATGCTTAGGCTTCGCGCAAAGCGAAGGCAAGACAATGTCCTCATTGAGGTGAAATTCCGAGATCCTCTTCGGAAGAAAAGAAGGGTTAGGTCGCAAGACCACCTTATCCAGGTGAATCACCAAGTAGGGAGAGCTGCAGGACAAGGCCGCCAGCTCCGATACCCTGCGAGCCGAAGTGATCGCCACCAAAAAGGCAACCTTCTTAGACAAGAGAGGCAATGAGATCTCCCTGATCTTCTCAAAGGGAGCATGTTGCAACACGGACAGAACAAGGTTGAAATCCCATGGAGGTAAAGGATTCCTCCGAGGAGGAGCCAAGTGGCGCACCCCTTGAACAAAGGTGCCAACCAAAGAATTAGACGCCACAGGGCGTTGAAAAAGAACGGCCAGCGCAGAGATCTGACCCTTAATCGTGGCCAACGCCAAACGCTGGTCCACTCCAGTCTGGAGGAAAGCCAACACTCTCGATACCGAGTAGGAGCGAGGGGAATACCCCCTGGACTCACACCAGGCAAAATACGCCTACCAAGTACGGTAGTAAATCTTCCCCGAAGAGGCTTTTCTAGCCTTGATCAAAGTGGGAATGACCTCAGGAGAGAGACCCCTATCCTTCAGGACCTGACTTTCAACAGCCAGGCCGTTAAAGCCAGGGACTGTAAAGCAGGATGGAATATCGGTCCTTGAGACAGGAGATCTTCTCGAAGAGGAAGACGCCACGGAGCGTCGACCGCCAGATTCACGAGGTCTGCGTACCAAGACCGGCGAGGCCAGTCTGGCGCCACCAGAATCACTGTGCGCAGTTCCGAGGCCAACCTGCGAAGGAACCTGGACAGCAGCTGAATCAGTGGAAAGGCCTACATCAGACGATACTGACTCCAGGATGTCACTAACGCGTCTGAGGCGTCTGCCCGAGGATCATGCGTCCGTGCTACGAACCTTTCCACCTTGTTGTTTAGACGAGACGCGAACAGGTCCACATCTGGGGACCCCCACTTCGCGCACAGCATCCGAAAGACTTCCGGGTGAAGGGACTATTCTCGCTGGTCCAGGGTCTGGCGACTCAGATAATCCGCCTGCCAGTTCTCCACTCACGGAATGTGAACTGCCGTTATCGCCGGAACGTGCGTCTCGGCCCAAGACAGAATGTCGGCTACTTCCCGAGCCGCGCGGGCACTCCTGGTGCCCCCTTGGTGGTTGATGTAGGCCACCGCCGTGGCATTGTCCGTCTGCGCCCGAACCGGACAGCCTTGAAGCCTGTCCGTCCAACGCAGAAGGCAGAGATGAATTGCCCGCAATTCCAGAATGTTGATCGGAAGGGAGGATTCCTCCCCCGACCAAGTTCCCTGGGCGGACAGAACGCCCAAGACACCACCCCAGCCCGACAGGCTGGCATCCGTGGTGACCACCGTCCATGACAACGGACGAAAAGACTTGCCCCCCCGACACCGCCGGGGACTGGAGCCACCACAAAAGACCCCTTCGGGTGAGGCGGCTCAACGAAATCCGCAGATCCAGAGATTGCGGACGCCTGTCCCACTTGGTCAGGACCTCCGCCTGAAGATCCCGTGTGTGAAACTGGGCGAAGGGAATCGCCTCGAAGGCCGAGACCATCAATCCCAGACACCTCATACACGTCTGGAGGGACGAGCACTGATTGTCCCCGAGGGACCTGACTTCGTCCTGAAGTGTCCGGAGCTTGTCTTCCGGCAGGAAGACCTTCGCTTGAACAGAGTCCAGTATCATTCCCAGGTAGGGAAGACGAACGGACGGACACAACGTTGACTTCGGGAAATTTATCGTCCAACCGAACTCCTGCAGAGTCTGCATCGTGATGGACAGGTCGTTCACCAGGCCCTGACTGGTCGCAGACCGAATCAAGATATCGTCCAGATACCCCAAGACAGAGATGCCCTGGGCTCTCAGCAAAGCCAGGACCGGCGCAAGCAGAGCCGAAGCGAGACCGAAGGGTAACGCCACGAATTGGTAGTGATCCTCCGCAATGGCGAATCGAAGGTACCTCTGGTGACCCTCGAAAATTGGAATGTGAAGGTACGCATCCTTCAAATCGATGGAGGCCATGAATTCCCCCGGAACCAGGGCAGCCACCACCGAGCGCAGGGATTCCATGCGAAATTTGCGAACCCGCACAAAGTGGTTCAAATCTTTCAAGTCCAGAATCGGACGTATCTTGCCCTCCTTTCTGGGCACAGTGAACAGATTGGAATAGAACCCCCGAAATCTGTCCCGATGAGGCACCGGGACCACCACTCCCTGGGCCCGCAGGTCCCGCACCGCCAGGTGCAGATCCCGCAAGCGCTCCGGAGTCAGCTGAAGGTTTGAGGGGAAAAATCTGCCCGCCGGCCGAGAGAGAAACTCGATCTTGTAACCAGATCGAACGATTTCCTGAACCCACCTGTCCCGAATGCGGTCCAGCCAGGGTTGAAGAAAACTGAGCAAACGTCCCCCCACCCCAGAAGTGGGTGAGGGCGTCCCTTCAGGCCGTATTGTTATGGGCAGCGGACCCGGACTGGCCAGACTTCTGCTTACCCGTCCACGGCTTCTTCTGGGAGCCTTGGCCCTTGAAGGGCTTGCCCTTGTAGTGCGACCGAAAGGCACGAAAGGACCCCTGAGAGGGTCTATACGAGGTATTCTTCTTACCGCGAACAAACTTATTCTTGTGAGTTTGGGGCAAGAGAGTGCTCTTACCCCCAGAAATACCCTTTATCAGAGTATCCAAAGAATCGCCAAAAAGGCGAGATCCCGCGTAGGGCAAGTTAGCTAAAGTCTTGCGAGAAGATTGGTCAACAGACCAACATTTCAGCCATATCAGGCGACGGTTCAATACCGCCACACTTGAAAGACGCGCAGCCAAAAGGGACCAAATCTAAGTCCGCATCACACAAATACATGACACCCTGATGAATCTGATCCACCATAGCCAAAGTTGTCGGCGGGGCAGAGTCAGCCACCAGGGTGCGCCTGAGCACCTGCGTCCAATCCGCAATAGCCTGGGCTGCCATAATGGAAGCAAAAATAGGCTTCAGCATAGAGCCAGCAACCGTATAAGAATGACGGGCCAGAGATTCCAATCTCCTGTCCGTCGGGTCCCGGAACACCGGGGTATCCTCAGCAGGGATCGCAGTTGATTTATTCAAAATCACCACCGCGTGATCCACCTGAGGCGGCACACACCAACGCTCATCAGTGGCGGGTGTAAAGGGATAACGTAGCTTGAACCTACTCGGCACAGCAAAAGGCTTTTTTAAATTGCGCCATTGCTCATCAACCGCGCGCTGAAATTCCTGAGAGCAAGGAAAAACCTGCGATGTTTTGCGTTTCCTTTGCGTCCCATAAGAGGACATCAAAACAGGAGGACATGGTTCATCCTGCAAATGCAGCGTTTGCTTGATAGAAGCAACCAACTCATCCATGAGTGCAAGCTCTTCAGACGAGCCAGGGGGAGAATTATCAACCCCTTCCACCTCAGCCTCCCCCTCAGACCCCACAAGGTCAAGGGATGAGTGAGACCCTGAGAAGGGCACTCCAGCCATAGAAGCCCCATCGCCCTCTGAATCAGAGGAAATAGACACCCTGGGCCGTTTTGTGGATCGATCAGCCACCAGCATCTGCACCTGAGCAGCCAAATTTGCCACAATAGTAGCCAGATCAGCCCCCTTGGGGGAAGCAGCAGCCCCTTGGCCCCCCACCAAGGCGGGAGGAAACTTGCAATCCTGAGAATCCATGCCCCAGTAGTGTTAGGAAAAAAGGAGTACTGCCCCTTTAAGATCGCGGCGAGCGTAGCCCACCGCACCCACTGAATACACCGACCCCCACAGGGACAAGAAACTGGGCAAGGAATACAGGAAAAAAAGGGAAGATAAAAACCTGGAGAGATCACACAGGCTGCTGCCACCGATCGCTGTCCCAGAGCAAAAGGAAGTGATGCAAGACTGACCGCCCCTATGAAGCCTATGCAAGGCTACACAAACATGGCCGCTCGGCTGAGGATCCCTTGGGCAAATAGAAAATGGCGCCGACATGTGGCCTGATCGATCGCCGCCAAAATGGCGGCGTTTGGCGCCAAAACGCCGTGCATTACCACACAGGACCGGCCACCATGATTTTGCCGCAAAAAAATGGCGGGTCGCCGCAGCGATCGCCGCACAGCATGCCCAAAATCTGACTGCTTCATGCTTACACCCAGCAGAGCGGGAGAGCCCCCCCCTTCACAGCCCACACACAGGCAGCAAGTCCACACAGGAACTGACAGGGAGCACAGCAGCCGCACAGACATGCAGGGTCACACAGTCCCAGACTGACACCCAAATAGACAGGTCCCCACATAGAGTTACACTTACCAGTCCGGATGGCGTGGGGAGCCTGCTCCAGCGACCAAACCGCTGCACTGAGGACAGGGAGTGTCGCAAGCATGACGCAGTGGAACTGCGGTGCGAAACCGCAATGGCGTCCAGTGAGGTAGCCACCTCACCGATAGCATCCCTGCAGCGAACAGGGATGGGTCCTTCAATGTGCCAGGGTAAAACCTAAGCTGAACGCTCGATGGCAGGCTGGGAAGCCCCTGGCCCTGAGCCCTGGGATCCAGGGTGGCCAGACTGAGACCCAGCTCCGCACGATCATCTTCATCAGAAGAAGCTAAGTAACGCTGAAAATAAACAGCTAGGTAAAAGAAAGAGAAAAAAACTCCAAATAAAATCAAAAAGAGAAAAGAAGCTGAGACTAAGAGCCCCAGCACAGGAACAGCCTAACCTACTCCTGAGCTAGGCATTAGAAACTGAGTTGGGAATGCAGGAAGCAGGGAGGTATTGACTGAGGGGACCACCCCCTAGGGGTGGGATATGTTAAAAGCTTTGATATTAACTATTTTGTTGCCTAGCTACTCCTGCGGAGCAAAGGTCAATAACCCATTAGTGATGAATATGAAGTGGCGGCGACTGTCGGAGGACGTAAGAAATACGGTATGTAATTTATTTATTTTAAACTAGTAATGTCAGGGGAGCTGCGATTTTTAGCGGGATTGCGGCGGACAGAACGGACACCTGACATTTTTGACACGTTAAGGGGGACCAGTGACATTACTAAAGTAATGGAAGGTGTAGTGAGGCGCTACTACTATACCATGAGTATATAAGAGTACCAAACAAATGAAAAAGAACAAAATCAGCACTAACCACAATAGTAACTGCAAAATTCCACCCAATGTGAAGTGAGACAGTGAATGAATCAAAGTGAAATAAACAAAGACTGAAAATAAATATGAAATTATGATCAGTGTTGATGATCAAACATGTTGTGATGACAATACGTGCTGATAAAATTAGTGCACAAAAAATTTCCAAGTATAAATTAGTGTCAGACGTACAAATCTTAGCCGATGACAAATGAGTAGTAAATAGTGCTATTTGTGAAGTGTGTGTGTTGTGTGTGCAAAATGGCACTGTGACATAAAGTGCTCAGTGTAACATCAAGAGGAATATATTTAATACAAAACACCAGAAAGTAGGTGCCAAATAAATATTATGTCTGTTAGGGCAAATAAATCAATAAACAAATAGTGTCCATAATCTATCGGCAGGTGACATCAAATCTTGTGCTGTCCTTCTTCCCTTGGTGAGGTTCAGTGACACGTCAAACTATCTGATCCTCCACCCAGTAGGTAGTGGCCACTTACCAGAAGCACTCAGACCTCTGGGACCTACAGTGCTTGTAAAGCTCCTTTATCTTTATAGCGACCACCTCCTCCTAGGATGATACTCAGGGGTACATCTATCCAAAAGGACTCCTTTAGCCTTATAGCGACCACCTCCTCCTAGGTTGATACTCTGGGGTGCATCCATCCAATAGGACTCCTATGTATTTGGCTCAAGGGGACATCTATCCAGTAGATCTCAAAAAATGCAGGGGAAATATCTCATGGTGCAGTATATTTTTATTAGATAATTGCAGAAATAAAAAGGTAAACACTCCTTTAAAAGTGCCTCGAATGGCACTTGCTGAAAGCATAAAATTGGTGCAGGTATAGCAGGAACCGCTGAGCCGAGTTCTGCTTGCGTTCTACGCTCCGAACACCCGCAAACCGGAAGTGACGTACTGGACCCTCAATGCATTTTGCCCGGATATGGCGTCATCAGGAAGTGTCAACACTTTATAATGGAAGAAGGACAGCACAAGATTTTATGTCACCTACCGATAGATTAGACCGTTTACTGATTTATTTGCCCTAAACTACATATTTATTTGGCACCTTCTTTCTGGTGTTTTGTATTAAATATATTCCTCTTGATGTTACACTGAGCACTTTATGTCACAGTCCCAATTTGCATACCCAGCACACACACTTCACATATAGCACTATTACTACTGATTTGTCATAGGCTAAGACTGGTACGTCTGACACTAATACTTGGATATTTTTTTGTGCACTAATTTTATCAGCACGTATTGTCATCACAATGCATTTGATCAACACTGGTTATTTTTTATTTAATTTTCAGCCTTTGTTTACTTCGCTTTGATCCATATATCGTCTCACTTCACATTGGGTGGAATTTTGCAGTTACTATTGTGATTAGTGCTGATCTTGTTCTTTATTGCATTTGTTTGGTACTCATATACTCATGGTATAGTAGTAGCGCCTCATCACTACACCTTCCATTCCATATTTCATTTCTCACACTTAAATTGAAGGCAGTTCTACACCATACAATATTTTTAAGGGAGGCGACGTACTCCTTACACCAGGGATCCTCAAACTATGGCTCTCCAGCTGTTGTGGAACTACACATGCCATGAGGCATTGTAAAACTCTGACATTCCCAGACATGATGGGAATTGTAGTCCCTGAACAGTTGGAGGTCCATATAGTTTGAAGACCCCTGCCTTACACCATCATACATTACTACAGTAATCACTGCTACTGACACTGGCAGGGAAGGGTTTAACACCAGGGGCGATCAAAGAGTTAAATGTGTCCCTAGGGGGCACTTTCTAACAGCGGGGGGGGGGAGTTGGGCTTGTTGCATGAACACAGAGACGTGTGTTCCTAAATAAGAGGAACACAGGATCCCTGTGTTCATAACAGCAGTCTGCTGTGTTTACAATGGCAGACCACCATTCTGTCTCCACAGGGAGCGATCGCAGGTGCCCGGCAGCAAACGCGGCTGCCTGACCCGCTGATTAGCTTCCCCTGTGTCGGATGGGCGCACACGCCTCCCGCTAGCGGTCCCGCAAACCACAGGACAGAGCCGACCTGCCGCTGTAAAACTACGGTGGCTGGCCAGCAAGCAGTATTACTATATCCTACTTCTGGAAATGGTATACATATACATACACACACACACACACACACACACACACACACACGGTGGGTATAGGAAAAAACCTCCCCTCTTTCAAATAATCACATTTTGTTGCTTTGGAGCCTGAAGACAGACACAGCTTTTGTTTTATTCAGCTTTATTTACTCAGTGAAACTTATAACATCCAAGTGAAAGATATAACACCAATGTCATAAAAAAAAAAAAATCAAAAACCCGTTAGAAAAAGGATCACCCCCTTGTGTCATGTCGAACTACCTTTTGCTTCAATTACAGCCTTTAATCTGTTGGGGTATGTCTCTACTAACTTTGCACAAGCAGACTTTGCAATATTTGCCCACTTTTCTTTGCAGAACTGCTCAAGTTAAATTAAATGTGATGGTGGCTGTTTGTGGACTGCAGTCTTCAAGTCATTCCACAGATTTTCAATTAGGTTTTAAGCCTCGTACACACGCAACGAATTTCCGCCAACCGGTCGTCTGTCTTTTGACCAGAGTGCGTGTCTGTTGGTTGGAATGTGCTCTAGACTGCACACGAATTTTCCCGTACGACAGAATTCTACTTCAGAAGTGATGTCATGTGTTGGATTGCTTTCTATGTGTTCTTTCATCTCTGAGCATGCATAGTCTTGCTCATAAGATTTTTCCCCATCTAAATCTGTACTAATGAGACGAAAATCGGACGTGTTTTGACGGAGGACAAAAATTTTAATGCCTGCACACCAACTTTTCGGCCGAAAAAATCCTGGAGTCGGCTGTCGGAAACACCATACTAACAAGCCGAAAATCAGCAGATCGGTCGTCGGACGAAATTTCCCGGCCGAATTTCTTCTCGTGTGTAGGGGGCTTCAGTCTGGGCTCTGCCTTGGCCCTGCAAGGACTCTCACCCTTTTCTCCTTCAACCACTGTATGATCATTTTTGCTGTTTGCCTTGGGTCATTGTCATGTTGGAAGGTAAACCTTCCATTCACAACTATCTGGCAGAGGACAGCAGATTTTCCTCAAAAATTTGATGGTATTTTGCCTCATCCCTTTTTCCTTCTATCCTGACAAGTGCTCCAGTCCCTGCTGCAGAGAAACACTCCCATACCAGGATATTATTCATGTTTAACTTTAGGAATTATGTTATTTGGATGGTGAGCGGGTATTGGATTTCCACCTGAGGTATAGTTTGGTGTCGAGGCCAAATAATTACATTTTAGTCTCATCTGACCATTAACGCCTTTTTCCATGTGGCTTCAGAATCAAGGTGCGTTTTGGCAAAGCTCAGTAGTGACTGCATGTGACCTTTCTTGAGGAGTGGCTTTTTATCTTGCAACCCTCCAATCAAAGCCACATTTGTGGAGAATTTGTGATATTGTCACATGCACACAATTACCACTCTTTTGCATAAATTCCTGCAACTGCTTAAGGGCTCGTTCACACCATACACGCATGAAAACTGACAGGGAAAACCACACAGATTTCACTTGCAGAGACATCCATTTTCATGCGAGTCAATACCATGCCCTGTTCACACCAATGTTGTGGTAATGTCAGTTTTTCACGTGCAGAAAACTGCATACACGTTGCAGAGTCCAGCACAGAAAAAAAATCTGCAGGTTGTGGCGTGAACAAGGCACGTAGAGAACCCTTGTTTTTTTTTGAGCCCTTGCAGAATGGGTGCAGAAGAAAAAGGACATCTCTGCAGCATGGTGTGAACGAGGCCTCAAAGTTGTAGTAGACTTTCCTGTGCTTCTAGGCATTGATAAAGCCTTTAAAAATGCAATGTATCTATCTCCTGACATGTGCCCGTCCACAACCTAATCCCGGAGAGGTCGGTGACAGTGCCTTGACACCCATAGTTAATTGTTTGCTTCAGTTGCACTATCAGGGGCGGAAATGCTCCAGGAAAGCCCTTTTCCTGCTAAGCTAATTAAAATGATCACAGCTGATCACAGTTGAAAGTAAAATGGCTTTGTGTGCCACTGAGAAGGTGATTAACTACACCTGATTGAGTTTACAAGTCAATTTTAGGAGGGGGCTAATCCCTTTTCCAACTCAGTGATTCTGTTTTTGAAGTTTTTCTGACATGTTGGTGTTATGTGTTTCACGTAGGTGTTACAAGTTCCAATAGTAAATACAGCTGGAGAAAAAAAAAAAAAAAAACTATCTTCATTATAGGCTGCAAAGAAACAAAATGTGAATTTAAAAGGGGAGCGATTATGTTCTATACCCACTGTATATAACTTTCACCATCGCACTAAATTAACCCTTATAGTAGTGATTATCTGCTGTTTGTACTATAAGCCTCGATTCACACTAGCGCGACTTATCAGGCAAGGCGACTTGTCAGCCTGACAAGTCGCGCTCCCTCGCAGTCCATTGACTGCTACAGGACCCGTTCTAATAGGAGCGACACAAGTCACTCTGACTTAGAAAAAGGGTCCTGTACTACTTCGGGGTGACCTCGGAGCGACTTGCATAGATTTCCATTATGTGAAGTCCATGCAAGTCGCTCCGAAGTCGTGGTGCATGGGAATGCACAAGTCGCCCCCGAAGTAGTACAGAGTTGTGCCGCCCCAGTGTGAACCGACTCTTAAAGGACTAATTTTCGTTTTTTTTTTTAACCCCGTCATTACTGGGGATAAAAAAAAAAAAAAACCCATGTTGCTGCTACTAAGTGTCATACAGTGGGGATCGAAAGTTTGGGCACCCCAGGAAAAAATTTGTATTAATGTGCATAAAGAAGCCAAGGAAAGATGGAAAAATCTCCAAAAGGCATCAAATTACAGATTAGACATTATTATAATATGTCAAAAAAAGTTAGATTTTATTTCCATCATTGACACTCAAAATTACAGAAAACAAAAAAATGGCGTCTGCAAAAAGTTTGGGCACCCTGCAGAGTTAATATCTTGTACTGCCCCCTTTGGCAAGTATCTTTGAGATTTCTGGGCTGTCTGTCACGCACTGCTCTTTTAAGGTCTATCCATAGATTTTCAATTATTTTGAGGTCAGGAGATTGTGAAGGCCATGGCAAAACCTTCAGTTTTTACGCCTCTTGATGTAACCCCCCGTGGATTTTGAGGTGTGTTTAGGATCATTATCCATTTGTAGAAGCCATGCTCTCTTTAACTTCAGCTTTTTGATCCCCACTGTATATTAGCCATACATGATATTTGGACGAAAATCCTTTGTACATTAGATGAATGCACTTATGTCGTTCTAAATACTAAATTTGCTTTTGAAAATTAAGTGTAAATATTACACCAGAGCAGTTGCGCACAGGATAAAAATGATCAAGTGAAAATATACAATGTGAATAAAGATCAACGTGGTAGATAAAGTGCCGGTTCACACTAGGCTCCGACTTCGGGGGCGACCTGTGAAGTCCCGTGCACCGCGACTTCGGCGCGACTTGCACGGACTTCATATAATGAATGACTATGCAAGTCGCTCCAAGGTCGCCCCGAAGTAGTACAGGACCCTTTTTCTAAGTCGGAGCAACTTAAGCTGACCGTCCGAACAACAGTAAAGTTGATAACTACTAATTTTGGCAAGAGACCGCGCTCAAATCCAATGAGTAAATGTCAATCCAATATATAAAAGTAAATATCTAGCCAAAAGATCAAATATAAAAAAAAGATCAAATGTAAAAAAATCAATCCAATATAAAGTGAATCGTGAAAGTCCATGATTAATAGTGATAGAGATATATATTTTTTTTTTTTTTTTTTTTTTATTAGGGGTGCACTGAAATGAAAATTTTGGGCCGAAATCGAAAATGCAGGATGCCCTTGGCCGAAAACCGAAACCGAAAATGAGTTTTTCCCCCAAATAATTTTAAAATAGAAGAGGGGCATACACCAAAAACAGGCAGGGACGTACACCCTGTGCCACCCTGTCACAGTATATGTACTGTGATGGGTTGGCAAGTGGTTAATTTAATTACCAATGGTATTTCTATTATGCAGCATGAGGGGGTTAATGTATTGCCACTGCTGGTCACTCATCTATTAGTGACCGACCAGTGGCAGTTAATTAACCCCTTTGTGCTGCATTAGTGCAACCAGTATCAGTGTTAATTAACACTGGTTGCACTAATGCAGCACAAAGGGGTTAATTAACCACTTAAGCCCCGGAGGATTTGGCTGCTAAACGACCAGGGGGTATTTTGCGATTCGGCACTGCGTGACTTTGACAATTGCGCGGTCGTGCGACGCTGTATCTAAACGAATTTGGCGTCCTTTTTTTCCCACAAACAGAGCTTTCTTTTGGTGGTATTTGATCACCTGTGCGATTTTTTGATCATGCGCTATAAAACAAAAAAAGAGCGTCAATTTTGCAAAAATAACAATATTTTTTACATTTTTTTTTTATATGAAATTCCCCCCCAAAAAAATGTAAAAATCAAAATTTTTTAACATTTTCGGCCAATTTGTTTTATGCTACCTATGTTTGGTAAAAAAAAAAAAAAAAAAAATCGCAAAAAGCGTATTTTGATTGGTTTGCGCAAAAGTTATCGCGTTTACTAACAAAGGGAAAGATTTTTGTCATTTTTGTTGTTTTTTTTTTAACGCGTAATGGCGGCGATCTGCGATTTTTTTTACGGTACTGCGACATTGCGGCGGACAGATCAGACCCTTGACTGACATTTTTGACACTTTTGGGGTTACCAATGACATTTCTACAGTAATCAGTGCTATACATATGCACTGTTACTGTAAAAATACACTGGCAGTGAAGGGGTTAACTTTTTTTTAAAGGGAGGGGCTGTGTGTGTCCCTAGGGGCGTGCTTTCTACTGTGAATGGCTGTGGCTTCAGATGTATGAAGAGTGATCAACGGTTCTACATCGTAGAACCGTATGATCATCCTTCATACACAGGGGAGAATGACAGGCAGCTTGTTTACACAAGCCGCCTGACTTTCTCCCTCTCCCCCGCCGATCGCAGAGTGACCGGCGGACATCGGGTCCGCCGGTCACACGCGAGGGGGGGGGGGTCCGTGACCACGCGGGAGCGCGCCTCCGGGGACGCGCGCTCGCTCCCTAGACCCTCACAAGCTAGTGACGTAGCCCTACGTCACTTTGCCTGTGAGGAGCTGACTGCCGACGTAGATCGGCGTTATGCAGTCGGCAAGTGGTTAACTGCCACTTGTCAGTCACTAATGCATCAGTGACCAGCAGTGACAATACATTAACCCCCTCAAGCTGCATAATACTAATACCATTGGTAAGCTGCCTCAGCTAACCCCCCCCCCCACTGCCTCAGCGTCCCCCTCGGCAGTACACCCTCCCCCCCTCTGCCTCAGCGTCCCTCCCCATCCCACCGATTCAATCTCCTTACTGTAGTGTCACTCTGCTGAGTGCTCCTCCGGTGCCCTTCATTCAAAAGTCCCGCCTCTGGCTGGCCGCCCGCCTCCCGGTGATGTCACTACTACTACGATCTGTGTATGAATGAAGTGACATACCAGGCGGGAGGGCGGGCGAGAGGCCGCTAATACGGTAGCTGTAACTATGTGAGCTTCACTTCACTTCCCTGTCAGCGGGAGACTATGAGCATGAACGAACTGATCTGACACCGGGCGGGAGGGCGGGGGGAGCAGCCGCTAATAGCTACAACTATGTGAGCGCTTCACTTCCCTGTCAGAGGATACCCGCATGACAGGGAAGTGAAGGCTCACATAGTTATAGTTATTAGCGGCCGCTCCCCCCGCCCGATGTCAGGTCAGTTCAGTTCAATCATGCTCATCGTCCCCCACTGACAGGGAAGTGAAGTGCTCACATAGTTACAGCTACCGTATTAGCGGCCGCTCGCCCGCACTCCCGCCCAGTATGTCACTTTATTCATGAACAGATCGTAGTAGGGACATCATCGAGAGGCGGGCGGCCGGCCGGCCAGAGGCGGGCCTTTCTTAAAACCTGCTAATTTCGGCATTTTTAACCCATTATCGGCCGAAATGGGATAGGCCCGTTTTCGGCCGATAATTTCGGTGCATCCCTAATATATATATTAATTAATTAAATGTCCAATGTGGCAAAATCCAAGTAAAGTACTTTTAGTGCCTGTACCATTGATTATGGTGGGTAAAAATCATTCACCGACATCCATTTAGTGGGTATGTGCTATCCACTACACGAACAGCCCACTTACCAGATACCCCTTAGGGTTTGGCATTTCTGAAGTATCCCACTATGATACACTCAATATTAAGCGTGGTTCTAGGATCCAGATGACCTTTAGGATATGGCATTTTGTAAATATCCCACTATGGTCCACTCGATATTAGAGAGAGTATAGAGAGGCTTAGAGTGTAATTATTCCAAACACTATTAAAATTGTAACTTACATTACAAAATAAGAGAACCGGCTGGAGATAACATAATCCGGAATGCGGTTCCGCATTCCAATTGCGCTCCAAAGACCGGAAATTACGTAGTGTCCTTTACGGGACCCGACGAGTTTCATCAGTGTGCATCTGACGTCATCAGGAGTCACGTGATTCACTACGTTAGTTCCTTGTTTATATATGCATCATGCGGGTGGTTAACTAATCCTGTTCCCTTTTGTTTTAGACCAGGAACTACATATTAACTACCATGGATTTCAATTAGCTGGTACCAATGGCTGTTATCTACCTTAAAACACTACCATCTAGTGGGTGTTTTTGTGTACCATAATTGAATAATTGCTGTTTTTAACTTTTCTTTGCCTGTGCTTTACAGTTTTGCAGGTCTTGCAGACATACCCTGGCACCCAACCCAATATACCTGACCCGCAAAGGAAAAGTGTTACGTTCCTGAATCAAACAAGATTCTTTTATTGCCGAAGATGCAAGGCCTGCAAAACTGTAAAGAACAGGCCAAGAAAAGTAAATACTTTTCAATCCTACAGTATGGGAAAGGTGTATGAAATAAAGCTCATTACTTGCCGGTCAACTCACATCACCTACCTCATAATTTGCCCGTGTGGATTGCAATATATTGGAAGAACCACTAGAAAATGAAGTGTGAGAATAAATGAACATGTGAGCAATATACTGAAAGGCTTTCCCCAAACATAGCCTGTCCAATCACTTTCGGTTATACCACAATAAAGAGCCATCGGGGATGATCTTTCATGGAATTGACAGGGTAGAATCACACTGGAGGGGTGGCAACATGACCCAAAAAGCTTCAAGAAATGAAACCGAATGGATATATAAAATGAATACAGTACACTAGAGGCATGAATGTGTACATAGATCTAAACTGTTTTATTTTCAATTATTAATTCCTATTATTCATTTATTAAGATGCATCATTTAATTTTAATCACAATTTTTTACCCAGTTTTTACAATTTAGTACCTCTAGATAGCACCTAATATTAACAAAAATACATTACATATATTTATTTTTATTTTTTTCCCCAATTTTTATAAATCTTAACATACAAAAACCCATATTCAAAATAAATTTAATTTTTTTTACTAAAATTTTGCTAACATTACTGTATTGAATATATGCAATATCTAATATTTATATTCCAATCCTGTTCACCAGTAATTATTCCCCTAATCACCAGATGGCAATGACAAAAATATTTATTTCCTCAATTAATTCAATTATGGTACACAAAAACACCCACTAGATGGCAGTATTTTTAAGGTAGATAACACCTATTGGTACCAATTAATGGAAATCCATGGTAGTTATTGCGTAGTTCCTGGTCTAAAACAAAACAGGGAACAGGATTGGTTAACCGCCCGCATGATGCATATATAAACAAGGAACTGACGTAGTGAATCACGTGACTCCTGATGACGTCAGACGCACACTGACGAAACGCATCGGGTCGCATGATACGCCACTACGTCATTTCCGGTCCGTGAGACGCAGCTGGAACGCAGAACGGCGTTCAGAAACTCCAGCCGGCTTTTACAGTTTTTAAATGTAAGTTACTTATTATTTAATAAAGAGGTTTGGAAATGATACACTATGAGCCTCCCTACGTTTTATCTACCAATGCTGGAAATCTAAGTACCTGCTGATAAACGAGTGGACCATTGAGGAAACCTTTAAAGGCTATTTGAATCCCTGAACCATGCTCTCTACTGAGGGAATTACAGCAAGATAGCATAGCGGGAAGCCATAGTGGCGCCTGAAACAAAGGGGTTATGTGGTAATTGGGCTGTGCATGTGGTGGAGGTGAAGGAGTACATTCCCACTAAATGGATGTTGATTTTCTGCCATCTACTCACCATTTACATAAAGCACCAAGAGCACTTTGCAGCAAACTAGAATTCACTTTGGACTCTCACAATCACCAATATATCTCTCATTTGTAATTTATTTTTGGACACTTGAATTTCACATATTAGAGTTATATGTTATATTTTTCATTCTTGATGTACTGTATATATTTTTATATATATTTTTATGAACTTATATTTCACGTATTGGAGAATCATTGAGTCATATATATATTGATGTATTTATGAATATCACGTATATATCTAATCATTTGCGCGCGGTCCCCTACCAAATTTACTAGCTTTCAACTTCATTGTTGTTTGGACGAGCGCCTCACAAAGACACCTTTGACTTATTGTTAGATATTTACACCATTATTGTCATTTATAGATTGGTTTACACATATGACTCACACAGATATATACCCACATATTTTCTTTCTAATTTCACGTGGGCACCAATAATTTTATTATAGTTTCTACTCGATCAATTTTTATCCTGCGCGCATCCACTCAAGTGTACTTTACACGTATTTTCCATGATTGTGTGTTTTTATACCTTTTTCTTAAAAAAAAAAAAAAAAATTGGAATTACTACACTATGAGTTTCTCTCCCTCTATTGATCCGGGTGGAATTTGAGTAACGCCTACATTAAAAAGTCTAATGTTACAAGTTTGTGGCTACCTAGGAGGATAGAGAAGAGCTGCCCAGCACCCTTTTACCAAAATTGAGCACGTTAGACCTTTAGGCTGAAAAGCCAAGGGTCCATTTCTTCTGGGGAGTAGGGGCACAAGAGGGGGTGTGTGCAACTTTTCAGTGTTTGGTTTTCTGGAGCACTACAGCACTTTGTTAATTCTTAGTTGAGCACAGAGCACTTTAGGCCCTGTTCACACCTGAGCGATTTTCAGCTCGTAACGTGCTTATCTCTGAAGTCTCAAAAACGCCCAACAAGCAAAATCCCATTCATTTCAATGGCCCCTGTTCACATAGGAGCCCAAAAAAGTACACGAGCTTCTTTTTTGGCAGAGTTCAAGCGTTTTTGTTAGATGTCAATGCCTGCTTCCAAACGCCTGAAAAAACACATCCAAAAAAAAAATGCCCAATAAGACCCAACATTTCTCCTTTATCCTAAAAAGACAATAAAAAAAAAAAAAAAAAAAAAAAAACACAATGGGATTTTTGACTTATCGTAAAAAAACATTTCTCTGATGTTCATTGAAGGACAGCTCCTGTCCTTCACCACCTTATACTGCCGCCTACAGGAGAAGGAGACTAGGCAAAAAAAGAATTTTGGCTATGCCTATGGCCAATACGGGGGGGGGGGGTATACACCCTCTCCGTGCTATAGTCACTAGGTTTTTTAACAAGCAGGGTCAGGAGAATTATAACTCCACAGAGGGGTGGGTGCTGTGTCCTTCAATGAACATCAGAGAAAAGGATTTTACAGTAAGTAAAAAATCACAGTTTCTCTTTCGTTCACTTACAAACACAGCTCCGGTCATTCTTGACCATTGGGATGTCCCAAAGCTGTGTTAAACATGAGGGGTGGAAAACAGCAAAAAATTCCCAAGGCTAAACATTAGCCAACCAGGCAACAGGGGCTCAACCAAAACAACTGGAGCCCACCTGAAGAAAACAATACACCCACAAAGAGGATCAGGGCCTCTTAAATAGCAGCCTGAAAAACCTTGCAGCCAAAAAGGAAGCAGGAGGCCAACACATCCACTTTATAAAACTTTGTGGAAGTGTGCACCAATGACCAGGTGGCCGCCTTGCAAACAAACCTGCGTCACTGACGCTGGATGACGGAAGGCCCAGGAGGCATTAAGCGCCCTAGTAGAGTGCGCCTTGACAGGGAAAGGAGGAACCTGACCCCTGATGGAACCACCTAAACCGTCTGATACATCTGGAAATGGTCAGGGGACCTGAGGAAGGAGGCTCCGCCTCCGAAACGCGTTGTCCGTAGCAACAGCAGAGGCAGTGCACCCGTGTCTTGAATCCCCCACCTCGCAGCTCCGTACAACTTGTGGCTCCGGCTTTGTCTGAGGCTCTCCTGAGGTGCCGTAGATCACGTCGGTATAGTGCGCAGGCGCACCAGAACCGGCATCCGGTGACCAGGCAACACAGGAAGTGAAGGAGAGCGGGGATACAGCGGCGGCAG
This sequence comes from Pelophylax lessonae, assembly GCF_965119305.1. Taxonomy (NCBI): domain Eukaryota; kingdom Metazoa; phylum Chordata; class Amphibia; order Anura; family Ranidae; genus Pelophylax; species Pelophylax lessonae. Next base: position 116,140,797 of record NC_138768.1, read on the forward strand.
CCGCGGATGAGGAGACCGCAGAGTCACCATCTGGAGGGACGGGAGGAGCGAGTAGCTCCTGTTGGAATGCTGTAAAGCGATTGCCTTAAAGAAAAAGTGTGAGTGCAATTCCAATGTACTGTGTTATTGTCCTTTATTAAAGCTTTATTGCCCGAGGTTGCGTGCGCTTTTCTTTACAGATTTGAATTATCTGGAAATGGTCACAGAGGAAGTGGGCAACTCTTTGCAAGGTCCATTCGTCAGCACAAATATAGAGTGACTTCCTGAAAAGCAAATTCCTACGGATGTGTAGGCCTGGGACACAGGGAAGGCAACACAATGTATTCATTAAAATGAAAGTCAGAGACCGCCTTAGGAAGGAATAACAGACAGGGGCTAAGTACTACCTTATCCTTGTGAATCACCAGATAAAGTTATCGACAGGATAACGCCGCCAGATCCGGCACCCTGTGCACAGACATGATAGCCACCAAAAAGGCCACCTTCTGGGACAGCGTAAGCAGGGGAATCTCCTGAATACTTTCGAAGGGAGGCTTCTGTGAAAGCACAAAATTAAGATCCGAAGGTGGCAAAGGAGCCTGCAATGGCAGAATCAAATGTCGGACACCCTAAAGAAAAGTATGCACCAGGGAGTGTGTGACCAAAGGTCGTTGGAAAAAGACCACCAAGGCCGATACCTGGCCCTTTTGATGGTACTCAAGGCCAATTTCTGTTCAACCCCCCCCCATTGAAGGAAGGTTAAGATCCGAGTCACCGAGAAGGAGCAAGGATGAACCCCAAGAGACTCACATCAAGCAATGTACGTCTACTTCCACGTACAATGGTAGATCTTTCTAGAAGTAGATTTCCTAGCTTTAAAAAGTGTAGGAATCATGACTCAGATAAACCAATGACTGTAAAGCAGGATGGAATATCAGTCCTTGGAACAGAAGATCCTCCCTAAGAAGAAGCTTCCAAGGAATGCCGGCGACCAGCCGCATCATATCGGCATACTAAGCCCGGCGAGGCCAGTCCGGAGAAACCAAGATGACCAAAATTCCTTCTGCCTTGATCCTGCATAGACGTCTTGGAAAAAGCTTGAGAGGAGGGAAGGCATAAATCAGACGATACTGACCCCACGGGGCCACCAGCACATCTGTGGCATCCGCCAGAGGATCCCTTCAAATAGGCCGGGAAAGGAAACACCTTTGAGTGCCAAAAAGGTACCTGCGCCTCAGTTGCAGCTTCAGCCACGTCCTCAATGCATCTACCAGCTCTTTTTCGTGCACGGTAGCAGACGTGGAGGAATCATCCTCACTATCAGATGATTCCAGGTGTGTGGTCACAGACCCAGCAGGGTGACCGATGTCCGTGGTGGCCGAATCAGATTCAGGATCTGATGAGACAGATGAGGCAGGGTGCGCTTTTTGCTAGCCCGTCGCCCAAAAGCGGCTTCCAGCCGGGACACAAGGGACTCCAGGACTGTCAGTGCATGGATGGAGGGTTGGGACCCAGAGGGCCCCAGCAGTCTCAGAGAGGCTGCTCCAAGTCACCAGGGGGACCCCCATAAAAGGTTAACACACTGCTAAGGGACAACCACCACCGCGCTGGCAGCATCTCCTGGTCACCAAGCACAGGGCAATCCTCAGCAGAGAGGGAGAGGAACCCACCAGACTCGCCTTCCGTCAACACAGGCACCTGCAAGCACCCGGGAAATTCTGCACTACAGAAGTTTTTTTTGCCTAGTGTCCTACTCCTGTAGGGGTCAGTATAACCCAATGGTTAAGAAGATCAGGAACTGTGTCTGTCAATGAATGAAAGAGAAAATTGTTTAATTCCACCCTGGACCAGAAGTCACTCCAGTCCTTCAAGGTCATAGAGGTGATCAAAGATGGTCAAGTCTTTTATCGCCTCCGTGGCCAGCTGGCCTCACTCGGATCATTTCTTGGGCGAGTCAGTGGAAGCGATAAGCTCGAGAAACACCGGCGGGAGGTTCATCACCTCCCACCGCTCAGGAGTTGCTTGAAACACTTTCAAGAGAAAGCCAGCCGCAAAAAAAAAAAAAAAAAAGACATCTTCAGCCATAATCCCAGTAAACCACTTGCAAACCGTGGCGTATATATACGTATTGCAGTTGGCAAGTGATTGTAAAGTCATGTTTTTTTCTCTTTTCTAACACTGGAGACAGGCAGTAGAAAGGCTTTTTACAATAATGCAGAGTGCAATAAGGTTAAAAACCAAAACTAGCCATACGTTAATACAGGGGTTGACAAATTTTCTTTGAATCTAGGAGCCAGCTAAAAAAGTTAGGAGCCAGTTTTTTAAAAAAGCTGACCCGCGCCCAGAAAAAAAAAAGAGAGAAAAGGGAAAGAAATGGAAAGAAGAGAAAAGAAAAAAAGAGGAGAGGGAGGTACAGAAGGGGAGATGGGGGGGGGGGGGAGGTTAGGGGAAGGGGAGGGGGGTTGGGGTGAGAGAGAGAGAATGAAAGAGGGGGGGGAGAGAGGGAGGGTGGGAGAGAGTGAAAGTCTCAGGCAGATGTGTATATGTACAGTGAGATCCCCTCAGCTCTATGGTGTGTACAGAAGAATTTTACAGAAATGTGGCAATCCCCCACCTTCCTCCTATACACTCAGAAAATGGCCTGCTCTGCTCCCCCACACACGTGTCTATGGGGGGGGGGGCTCCCACACCTGGCCAATAAAAGGTAAACTGTGCCCCCCAACTAATTGTAGGTGGTTCCCTTCCCTTAGCCACGGCAGGATAGGCTCTGTCTGCATTCCCAACTCCCCCAGGGGCTGAGGAAGCAGTGATACACAGGCAGGCTTCATAGGTCCATAGATTAAAGTTGCCAAAAATGGACATTGTACCTGACTGGCTAACCAGTATACAGTCTACTTGCTGCCTGGATACCACACAGAGAGAACAGATATGTTAGCCATAATCCAGTATTTTTATGGACACATGCATGTGTACTAGTGACATTCCCCCCTATAGAGTCTTGTCACAGATCATAGGGGGGGTTTGGAGAGACTACCCAGTATTTGTTTCAGAGGAGAATCCAGTACCTTGTCTTAAGTCCCTGGCAGTTAGCAGATATTCATTGCCGTTTTCAGCGAGGGGGGCCACATCTGAGGGTGGATGCGGGGGTGCACGATAAGGAAGTCGGCGTGCTGTATGTTGATATCGGGTGGACGCACAATCTCGGAGGCAGGCGTGCGTTCCACCTCTCCTCCACATCGGCCAATTGCAGAGTGAAGACAGTCCCGGGCCCGCCCTCAAAGGCGGGGCCGAAGCTTGCTGTGCTGTGAAGTCGAGCAGTGCTCGGATGTGCTGAAAGTGAGAGAAGAGGCAGCCGGTTCTGATTGGTTAGCGCCGTCCATGTGACGGTGCTGACCAATTAAAATGCCTTGTCAGGGACATAGAGAATTGTGGACAGGAGCCGCGGGGATTTCAAATCTCTGCAAGTCTGCAGCACAGAGCGGCGTCCCGATGCCTGACAGGAGATGGCTCAAATCCTAGGCGCCCGGACTCAGTTTCTAGTCGCAAATGCGACCTGGCGCCCGGGAATTGTCGAGCCCTGCGTTAATAGTTTCTTTCGATTATCTGACTGGCTGCAGACGTTTGGTCTAGAATTTTCCACTCGCGTCCTTTGATTTTCAGAACAAAGTGTGTTGAGATGAATGATGCCTGCTTAGCCATTCACAACTCAAATGCCAGCAGGCAGCAGTGTATGGCCAAAGAAAAGTCACAAAGAGAGAAATGTATAACAGAGGTTGGGTAACACTGTCCACTCTACATTATATTTTGCCCCCATACTCAACCACAAAGCCTGCATTTTGCAGCCCATTCATAAAATGCAAAATGTGATTTAATTTTTCCATATAGAGGGAAAACTGATTAGAGAGCCAGCTAGGTGACTGACCATGCTCTCCCTCTCAGATTTTTTTTTTTCTCATCTCTCCTTCCATTTACTTTCACAGCGCTCAACTGCCTTTGGAGCCCTGAAGCCAGTGCAGCACTAAGCCTCTTTATTGAAGTGAATGGAGCTTCACTTGCATTAGACTCTCAAATCAGGCAAAGCTTAGTGCACATTATACCATGCTTTAAATGGATGTGAAGTCTAATTTTGTAATTGTACCTACAGGTAAGCCTATAATAAAGGCTTGCCTGTAGGGTCTGTGAATATCTCCTAAACCTGCCCAGTTTAGGAAATATTCAGAATGCATGCAGCTGATGACATAATCAGCGCATGCGCTCTGAAGGTCTGGCTTACCGTGCTGGACCTTCAGAGCCCATGCCAGGAGTGACGTCACCGCGGCTCCGGCCACTCACCGCGCCGGAGCCCACGAACCCGGAAGAAACCCCATGGAAGAGGTCAGCTGTCTCAGCGCTGTGCAGACGCCGCTGGAGGGCTTCGTTCTAAGGCAAGTTATTTTATAATGAGCTAGTATGCGATGCATACTAGGTCATTACGCCTTTGTAGCACAGTTTTTTTTTCCAGGGTTTACAACCACTTTAATACACGTTAGTGCAGAGCAGACAAAACCTTCAGACAATTGGAAGGGCCTGTTCTTGAAGATTTGGACTGCTGAATTTCCCAGTATCTTACCAGAAAGAGCATGACATTGTTCTTATTGTGGGCAGAAGATATGGACAGAGCTGGCATTAGAGGGTTTGAATCTCAGCCAGTTAAGCATCTCAGCCAACTTTAGAACCTTCTATAGGCAGGCTGACTGTACCCAAGACGATCCATTGATGGATTTTGGTACAACCAGCATGATGGATTTTACATGCGATTATTGCCAGCAGCTATAGCTGCTAGCAATAATCACTGTGTTCTCCTGGGAGGGACACCGCGGCCCCGCCCCCTATTTATATAATAACAGCTATAAAGTGGAGCTGTCAGTCAGCAGGAGCCAGTGTTGTGCGTTAAAGGCTTTTTTTTTTTTTTATGCGGGTTGGCGTTCATCATGATTGATGCCTTTGCCGTGCCTGCAAATGGGCAAGTGGATCCCATGATACATAGCGGGAGCGCGGGTGGTGTGGGGAGCATTTTGGCAGCAGCCCAGGTACCAGGACGAAACATATTGTTGCCATAGCAACCCAGGGTTTGTCGAGCCCTGCTGTACACAATCCTGAGGTCTCACCACTAATGAACTCACCACTGTACTTCCATGATCTATACACTCTATGCACATTCTGCTCTCAGCATTGATGCCGGCCATGCATGGATCGAAATTTCAGGGACTTGCAAAACTTTAATTCATGTATAGACAGGCTGATCTACCCAAGTTGGATACAACCAGCCTATCAGATTTTTTTTATCTACAATTACTGCCGATGGCTATAGCCGCTACTAGCAGTAATTGTATTCTTCTGGCCCAGAAGTCTTCCCGCACCCCACTTCTCCTGAATACAATAGCGATGCGAGAGGGATAATCAGAAAATTTTCTTTCCTGCAACCCAAGGTGAAAAGAAAGAAAATCAAGTCATCTACGGCCAGCCTAAAGCCCGTACACACGTACTGATCGTCGGCCGAACGATCGGCCGTCTTTTGTCCAGGGCTGTCGTGTCTGTTGAAAACTGCAAAAGACTGCACAAGAATTTTGTCAGCCAACAACAGCCGACTGCAGAAGTGATGTCATGTGATGGTTAACTTTCCTTGTCTTTTTTCTTTTCTGAGCATGCCCAGTCTTGCTAATCAGCTGTCTGTCGGCCGAAATCTGTACTGACTGGCGAACAATCGGCCGTTCTGGTGTTGGCCAACAAAAATTTGAAATGCCTGCACGACAGATTCTGTTCGGCCGAAAATGCGCTGTCGGCTGTCGGAAGCATCATACTAACAAGCCTACAATCGGCCGATCGGTCGTCGGCCGAATATTTACGGCCAACAATCGGTACGTGTGTACGGGGCTTAAGTTCCTTTCACACAAGTGGATTGATCAGGTCCTCCTGTCAGTTTTCCAGGTGAACCCAATCAGTGGACACAGACCAGCCATAGAGGCCTTAGACACGGGGCGGGCTCTGTTGGAGGCGGATGGTGGATCTGTCTTTACAGAAACCCCAAATGATAATCCTGGGAATGTATTGAAATGGTGCCCATACCCTATATATTAAAGAGGAAGTAAACCCTCCTCTGACACTTGTACCTATAGGTAAGCCTATGATAAGGCTTACCTATAGGTAGTGTAAATAGCTCCTAAACATGTACCGTTTAGGAGATATTTACCTTACATGCAGCCAGTGATGTCACTGGCGCATGCGCTCTGAAGGGACGGCCGCTGGTGCCGTTTGTTCAGAGCCCCGTGCCGTGACTGTCGGCGTGCGCGGGAGTGACGTCACCGCGGCCCCGGCCAATCCGATGTCCGGATGCCGCGATCCCGGAAGACGGGCGACTGGACATGTCGCCCATCATACAGGTGAGCGGGCGGCACGGCGGGGGCTCGTTCTAAGGTAAGTATTTCATAATGAGCTAGTATGCGATGCATACTAGCTCATTATGTGTTTATCTTACAGGTTCAAAAAAAAAAAAAAAAATGATATGGGTTTACAACCTCTTTAAGAAGAGGTGCTTCCAAAAATTGCATACATATAACAACCACGAATTGTAAGACACCTGCAAGGGCTACCAAACTCAAAAAAAGATATATTTTAAATTAACATGTGATCATAAAAAGCCATAAAGCAAAGGTGGGGAACCCCTCCCCACAGAAATCATCCAAGGACCCCCCATCCACCTCACCCTCACAGTTGGCCAATCGAGTTGCTACCTACAGACACACATTGACCAGGGGGGGGTTCACTTTAGTGAGTTCAGGGAGGGGCATTGAGCAAGGTTGGACAATTAGCTCACAACCGAGTGGGGTGGGAGAATTGGGAAGGGAGGGGTGGGATGGGTGAGGTGGATGGGGGGTCCCTTGGATGATTTCTGAGGGGAGGGGTTTCCCACCCTTGCTTATGGCTTTTTATGATCATATGTCCAATAAAATATTTATTTTTTGAATTTGGCAGCCCTTGCAGATGTTTTTTTTCCTTTGGTGGATTGTCATATGGATGGCGGATCTGTGTCTGCATATCAGACACAGACATTGCCTGCTGTCCTCTATAGGCAGGTGGATATCCACGGACCGTTTGTCTGTTTACACCTGAATGCCATTCGATCTGCCATATGGATAGGGAATGGATCACCATCTCTGTTTTTAGTGGACCGGATTGGATCATGGCGGGTGTAAATGGACACATATCCATTGAAAACCGCCGCTCCACAGAGGAGACTGGAGGGTCCCATCGGGTCTGCCTGAAAAACTGACAGGTGGAACCCATGGGTCCACCCCTGTTAAAAGGGCGTTCGGGATCAAGACAGCACTTTGCACCTCTCCAGCAAAAAAACAAAGCCATCTCAATACCCACCACTGATATACACAGCACTGCACCCACCCCCACTTATACACCTCTCATGTACAAAGTGACATGCATCCCCAACTGCTCTGTCCCTGATCTAAACCAAGCTGAACCCCCCCACACTGATATATGTACCATGACCCCCCCCCCCCTCTCCCAATGCTCCACTGATATATGCATCCCCCTTCCTGCTCTGTCATTGACGTATATGCAACCCCCCCCCCCCCCCTTTCCTGCACTGTCATTGATGTACACTCACAATACTCCATCACTTATATATGCACCCCCCTTCCTGCTCTGTCACTGATGTACACAGTGCCCCCCTCCCAATACAGCATCACTGATACATGCACCCCCACCCCTTACTGCTCTCATTGATTTATATGCAACCACCACCCCACCTGCTCTGCCATTGATGTACACAGTGCCCCCTCCGCTCCCAATACTCCATCACTGATAAATGCACCCCCCTTCCTGCTCTGTCATTTATGTACACAGTGCCCCCCCTCCAATACTCCATAACAGATTCAGGATCTCAAATGAGTACACCCCTCACATTTTTGTAAATATTTTATTATATCTTTTCATGTGACAAAACTGAAGAAATGACACTTTGCTACAATGCAAAGTAGTGAGTGTACAGCTTGTATAACAGTGTACATTTGCTCTCGCCTCAAAATAACTCAACACACAGCCATTAATGTCTAAACTGCTGGCAACAAAAGTGAGTACACCCCTAAGTGAAAATGTCCAAATTGGGCCCAATTGGCCACTTTCCCTCCCCATTGCCATATGACTCATTAGTGTTTCAAGTAGGCATGTGACGGTATCAGATTTCCATGCTGCCATTAACCACTTAAGCCCCGGAAGATTTTACCCCCATTCCGACCAGGGGGTATTTTGCGATTCGGCACTGCGTGACTTTAACGGACAATTGCGCGGTCGTGCGACGCTGTACCTAAACGAATTTGGCGTCCTTTTTTTCCCACAAACAGAGCTTTCTTTTGGTGGTATTTGATCACCTGTGCGATTTTTTGATCACGCGCTATAAACAAAAAAAGAGCGTCAATTTTGCAAAAATAGCAATATTTTTCACATTTTTTTATATGAAATTCCCCAAAAAAAAAATTTAAAAATCAAAATTTTTTTACTTTTTCGGCCAATTTGTTTTATGCTACCTATGTTTGGTAAAAAAAAAAAAATCGCAAAAAGCGTATTTTGATTGGTTTGCGCAAAAGTTATCGCGTTTACTAACAAAGGGAAAGATTTCTGTCATTTTTGTTGTTTTTTTTTTAACGTGTAATGGCGGCGATCTGCGATTTTTTTTGCGGTACTGCGACATTGGGGCGGACAGATCGGACCCTTGACTGACATTTGTGACACTTTTGGGGTTACCAGTGACATTTCTACAGTAATCAGTGCTATATATATGCACTGTTACTGTAAAAATACACTGGTAGTGAAGGGGTTAACTTTATTTGGAAGGGAGGGGCTGTGTGTATCCCTAGGGGCGTGCTTTCTACTGTGATTGGCTGGGGCTTGAGCTGTATGGACACTGATCAACGGATCTACATACTAGATCCGAGTGATCAGTATCCTAACAGCAAGGAGAATGACAGGTGGCTTGTTTACACTAGCTGCCTGACATTCTCCCTCTCCCCCGCCGATCGCCGAGTGACACACGCGCGGGGGGGGTCCGTGACCACGCGGGAGCGCGCCTCCGGGGGCGCGCGCTCGCTCCCTAGACCCTCACAAGCTAGTGACGTAGCCCTACGTCACTTTGCCTGTGAGGGGCTGACTGCCGACGTAGATCGGCGTTAGGCAGTCGGCAAGTGGTTAATTAAGGTTTTGCCACAGTATATGGTATTATCACGGTATTCAATTGTATATATGGTATATATGATTTCAAGTGGCCTTGATCCGATGGCCTGGTCATTAAGGGGGCAAATCCTTGTGGTCCAGAAGTGGTTAAACCTGAAGGAGGACCGGTGTTTTTATTCATAAATTACTTTACTATTGCTTTAGGCCTGGTTCACATGTATGCGGGTTAGCGGCCCACATTTTCACAGGCATAGCAGCCCATTGATTTTAATAGGCTGCTATGCCCTCATTTTCCGCAGAAAAAAGGTGCATGCAGCATTAAAAAAAAAAAAAGCAGTAGCCCCGAAATCCATCCTGCTTTTGCACCATGCGACTTACCTGCAGTTCCTGCTCTGGCAAGCTTTCTGCGTTTTTATATACGTGGGCCCAGCATTTAAAAACACTGTTTGCGTGTGCAGGAACTGCAGGTAAGTCGCATGGTGCAAAAGAAGGATGGATTTCAGGGGCCACTGCATTTTTTAAAATTCTGCATGCACCTTTTTCAGCCGAAAACGCAGGCATAGCAGCCCAAGCCCATTAGAATCAATGGGCTGCTATGCCTGTGCAAATGCGGGCCGCCAACCCGCATACATTTGAACCAGGCCTAAAGCAATAGTAAAGCAATTTGTAAATAAAAACACCGGTCCTCCTGCAGGTTTAACCACTTCTGGACTGCAAGGATTTGCCCCCTTAATGACCAGGCCATCGGAGCTGAGCGCCAGGACTAGTCATCACCAGGTAGGCCAGACACTGCTTGACGACTATATAATAATGTAATGTGGGCTGCTATGCCTGTGCATATAATATCTCATATATATATATATATATATATATATATATATATTTTATACATACATACATACAGTGACAGTATATGGTAATAGTAGGGGGTAGGTAGTGGTACTTGCACAGATTTGCTTGTAGTAGGCACTGTGTGTCTGTGGCTGAGCCCAGGAGGAAGCATGTGGCTGCAGTATAGAGCAAAGCCGCTGCTTCCTGTGTATGGCTCCTACTGTCACAGGCGGAGTGGATCTGATATCACTGCCTGTGAGCCGGACGTATACAGGAAGTAGGACAGCTGAGCCGGGAGCCCGGACACCGCAGGGGCAGCCCGGCAGTGTATGGAGACTTGGAGAGCAGGAAAATACGTAATTTTAAGAAAATGACCACAATAACAATACCGTGTGTATGCGATAATGCAATATATCGCATTACCGAAAACAAGCATATCTCTAGTTACAAGGTTTTAGGTGTGAATGGGGAGCAGGTGTGTTAAATTTGTGTAGAATTTGGTGTTATCGCTCTCACTCTCTCATACTTGTCACTGGAAGTTCAACATGGCACCTCATGGCAAAGAACTCAGAGGATCTGAAAAAAAGAATTGTTGCTCTACATAAAGATGGCCTAGGCTATAAGAAGATTGCCAAGACCCTGAAACAGAGCTTTAGCACAGTGACCAACACCATACAGCGATTTAACAGGACAGGTTGCACTCAGAGCAGGCCTCGCCATGATCGACTAAAGAAGCTGAGTGCACGTGCTCAGCGTCAAATCCAGAGGTTGTCTTTGGGATAAAGACGTATGAGTGCTGCAAGCATTGCTGCAGAGGTTGAAGGGGTGGGGGGGGGGGGGGTCAGCCTATCAGTGCTCAGACCATATGCTGCACACTGCATCATATTGGTCTGCGTGGCTGTCACCCCAGAAGGAAGCCTCTTCTAAAAGATGCACAAGAAAGCCCGCAAACAGTTTGCTGAATCGAAGCAGACTTAGGAGATGGATTACTGGAACCATGTCCTGTGGTCTGATGAGACCAAGATAAACCTATTTGGTTCAGATGGTGTCAAGTGTGTGTGGCGGCAACCAGGTGATGAGGAGTATGAAGACAAGTGTTTCTTGCCCACAGTCAAGCATGGTGGTGGGAGTGCCATGGTCTGGGCTGCATGAGTGCTGCCGGCACTGGGGAGCTACAGTTCACTGAGGGAATCATGAATGTCAACATGTACTGTGACATACTGAAGCAGAGCATGATCCCCTCCCTTCGGAGGCCACAGGGCAGTATTCTAACATGATAACGACCTCAAACACACCTCCAAGATGACCACTGCCTTGCTAAAGAATCTGAGGATAAAGGTGATGGACTGGCCAAGCATGTCTCCAGACCTAAACCCTATTAAGCATCTGTGTAGCATCCTCAAATGGAAGGTGGAGGAGTGCAAGGTCCCCAACATCCACCAGCCCTGTGATGTCGTCATGGAGGAGTGGAAGAGGACTCCATGACAACCTGTGAAGCCCTGGTGAACTCCATACCCAAGAGGGTTAAAGAGGTTGTAAACTCATTTAACATTTTTTTTTACAACCTAAAAGAGAAACACATAATGAGCTAGTATGCATCGCATACTAGCTCATTATGAAATACTTACCTTAGAACGAGCCCCCGCCATGCCGCCCGCTTACCTGTATGACGGGCGACATGTTCAGTCGCCCGTCTTCCAGGATCGCGGCACCCGGCCATCTGATTGGCCGAACCCGCGATTACATCACTCCCGCGAATGCGCGCGGGAGCCGACAGTCACGGCACGGGGCTCTGAAGGAACGGCACCAGCGGCCGTTCCTTTAGAGCGCATGCGCCAGTGACGTCACTGGCTGCATGTAAGGTAAATATCTCCTAAACGGTACATGTTTATTAGATATTTACAGTACCTATAGGTAAGCCTTATCATGGGCTTACCTATAGGTACAACTTGCAGAGGAGGGTTTACTTCCTCCTTAAAGCGGAGTTCCACCCTGGATTTGTTTTTTTTTTTTTTTAATACCCCCGGGACAGTCAGGGCTAGTGCATTCCACAATGGCTAGCCTCTGATCTGTCCCGGGTTGCACTTACCTGCAAGACGAAATACTTACCTTGCAAACGTCTTGTCCAGCGCTGCCATCTCAGATGTGGGCAGCTTGAAGCCAGCGCGTCCTCTTCGGCGTCTTCTTCCGCCTTCTGTGGTCCCACGATGCACTGCGCCGGCCCCGACGTCACTTCCGGGTCACGCGCGTCACCCCTCCACAGCTTCTGGGCATGCCCAGAAGCTGTTTAGAAGGGGATGACGCGCGCGACCCGGAACTGACGTCGGGGCCGGTGCAGGCGCAATGATTCCTGGGAGCTATGGCGTCCAGCTCCCAGGAATCATTGCAGAGCCAGGAAGTGACGACGGGCCGCGGCCGAGGAAGGAGGAAGAAGGAAGTAAGGTAAGTATATTTTCTTCGCTACGAGGTAAGTAAAAAAAAAAAAAATATGCGATTATCCATTTCTTTTTCAGGTGACCCGGAGCGAGAAGATGGAGGTAAGTATAAAAATAGGGTGGAACTCCACTTTAAGGCAGTGCTGGAAAATAATGGTGGCCACACAAAATATTGAAACTTTGGGCCCAATTTGGACATTGTCAGTTAGAGGTGTACTCACTTTTGTTGCCAGCGGTTTAGACATTAATGGCTTTGTGTTGAGTTATTTTGAGGGGACAGCAAATTTACACTGTTATACAAGCTGTGCACTCACTACTTTACATTGTAGCAAAGTGCCATTTCTTCAGTGTTGTCACATGAAAAGATTTACAAAAATGTGAGGGGTGTACTCACTTTTGTGAGATACTGTATATGCACCCCCCTCCTGCTCTTTCATTGATGTAAACAGTGCTCCCCCCTCCCAATACTCCATCACCGATATATGCACTCCCCCCCCCCCCCCTTCCTGCTCTGTCATTGTTGTACACAGTGCTCCCCCTCTGAATATTCCATCACTGATATATAAAACCCCCCCCCTTTCTGCTCTGTCACTGATATAGATGCAACCCCCCCCCCTTCCCACTCTGTCATTGATGTAAACAGTGCTCCCCCCTCCCAATACTCCATCACTGATATATGCACTCCCCCCCCCCCCCTTCCTGCTCTGTCATTGTTATACACAGTGCTCCCCCTCCGAATACTCCATCAATGATATATACACCCCCCCCCTTTCTGCTCTGTCACTGATGTATATGCAACCCCCCCTTCCCACTCTGTCATTGATATACACAGTGCCCCCCCCCCCCCCCTCCCAATACTCCATCACCGATATATACACCCCTCTCCCTGCTCTGTCATTGATGTACACAGTGCTCCCCCCATCACTGACAAGCACGGCACAGTGCTGGTCGCTCCCCACTGCTATACACAGCACAGTGCTCTATCACTGATCTCCCCACCCCCCATCCCTGACACAGAGAGCGGTGGGCGCACTCACTCTGGTGGGTAGAGCCTCAGCTCCTCCACGTCCCCCAGGAAGGAGAAGAGGGTCCGCATCTGCTCGCTGGTGACGGCGGCGGACAGGTTGGTGACCTGTATGACGGTGGTGGGTCCGGTGCTCATGGCGGAGGGGATGATAGCGGCGGCTGCCGGAGCCGGACGAACACTGGAGCGCTCCCGCCTCAACGCCTCCACCAGTAAGCTGAAACAAGCCCGAGTATAGAACATCCTCCCAACTAGCGCCCCGTCCGCTACATCCAACCAGCGCCCTCTACTGGCCGCAAGCTGAATGACAGCACGGGGCGGGGTCCTACCCTACCCCTGTCCTGACGGTCCGTTTCAGACGCTCTGTGCAGTTGGAGGACCACCCGTCTCTATGGTGCTTGATAAATCACATGCAGTGCTCGCTAACATTAACCACTTCCATACTGGACAAATTCTGGCACTTCGCTCCTACATGTAAATATCTTTTTTTTTGCTAGAAAATTACTCAGAACCCCCAAACATTTTATATATATATATATATATATATATATATATACAGTATATATATTTTTAGCAGAAATCCTAGGGAATAAAATGGCGGTCGTTGCAACTTTTTTATGTCAAACGGTATTTGCGCAGAAATTTTTCAAAAGCGTTTTTAAAAAAAATAAAATAAAACATTAAATTTAGCCCATTTTTTTTGTATAATGTGAAAGCTGTTATGCCAAGTAAATAGATACCTAACGCAGTGGTGGCTGGTGCATAGGGGGCGCCAGGGCGCCGCCCCCCCTTGAAAAGAAGAAAAAAAAATTACAAAAAGAACAAATAAAGTTTAAAAAAATAATTGCGTTCGCTGGCCTGTGGTGGCTATGGGGGGGGGGCGTGGGGTTTACGACCCAGAAGAGGCGCCGATTGGCTGCCTTCTGGGGGCGTAACCTGGGCGCAGGTCATTGCGCTTGGACACCCCCACTTTCGTGATATCCTGGCTGTGATTGGTCCAGTCTCCAGCCTGGACCAATCATCATCCAGGACATCCGATTGTGGCACCGCTGACGTCGCAATGGGGGTGGTGCCGGTGCATGCATCAGTCACTCACCGTCACCGCCCAGTCAGCTTCCCGCCGCCGAAGAGGAGTCCAGTCCGGAGAAGAAGCCGGCGCCGGTCACCTTCCCGCCGCCCTTCACCCGCCGCAGAAGAGGCCGAGAGGGAGAAGCGCCGCTCACCTTCCCGCCACCGAACGAAGAAGAGGAGAGGGAGAAGCCGCCGTGACTCACAGGTAAGTGCACTGCTCTCAGTCCGGCACGCACGCATAGCTCTGCATTGGGGAACATGTATACTGGCTGCACTGAAGGCACGCATGCATAGCTCTGCATTGGGGACATGTATACTGGCTGCACTGGAGGCACGCACGCATAGCTCTGCATTGGGGAGGGGACATGTATACTGGCTGCACTGGAGGCACGCACGCATAGCTCTGCATTGGGGACAGGTATACTGGCTGCACTGGAGGCACGCATGCATAGCTCTGCATTGGGGGACATGTATACTGGCTGCACTGGAGGCACGCACGCATAGCTCTGCATTGGGGACATGTATACTGGCTGCACTGGAGGCACGCACGCATAGCTCTACATTGGGGGACATGTATACTGGCTGCACTGGAGGCACGCACGCATAGCTCTGCATTGGGGGACATGTATACTGGCTGCACTGGAGGCACGCATGCATAGCTCTGCATTGGGGGACATGTATACTGGCTGCACTGGAGGCACGCACGCATAGCTCTACATTGGGGACATGTATACTGGCTGCACTGGAGGCACGCATGCATAGCTCTGCATTGGGGACATGTATACTGGCTGCACTGGAGGCACACATGCATAGCTCTGCATTGGGGACATGTATACTGGCTGCACTGGAGGCACGCATGCATAGCTCTGCATTGGGGAACATGTATACTGGCTGCACTGGAGGCACGCATGCATAGCTCTGCATTGGGGACATGTATACTGGCTGCACTGGAGGCACGCAAGCATAGCTCTGCATTGGGGGACATGTATACTGGCTGCACTGGAGGCACGCACGCATAGCTCTGCATTGGGGGACATGTATACTGGCTGCACTGGACGCACGCATAGCTCTGCATTGGGGACATGTATACTGGCTGCACTGGAGGCACGCACGCATAGCTCTGCATTGGGGGACATGTATGCTGGCTGCACTGGAGGCACGCACGCATAGCTCTGCATTGGGGGACATGTATACTGGCTGCACTGGAGGCACGCACGCATAGCTCTGCATTGGGGGACATGTATACTGGCTGCACTGGAGGCACGCACGCATAGCTCTGCATTGGTGGACATGTATACTGGCTGCACTGGAGGCACGCACGCATAGCTCTGCATTGGGGGACATGTATACTGGCTGCACTGGAGGCACGCACGCATAGCTCTGCATTGGGGACATGTATACTGGCTGCACTGGAGGCACGCACGCATAGCTCTGCATTGGGGGACATGTATGCTGGCTGCACTGGAGGCACGCACGCATAGCTCTGCATTGGGGGACATGTATCCTGGCTGCACTGGAGGCACGCACGCATAGCTCTGCATTGGGGGACATGTATACTGGCTGCACTGGAGGCACGCACGCATAGCTCTGCATTGGGGGACATGTATACTGGCTGCACTGGAGGCATGCACGCATAGCTCTGCATTGGGGGACATGTATACTGGCTGCACTGGAGGCACGCACGCATAGCTCTGCATTGGGGGACATGTATACTGGCTGCACTGGAGGCACGCACGCATAGCTCTGCATTGGGGACATGTATACTGGCTGCACTGGAGGCACGCACGCATAGCTCTGCATTGGGGGACATGTATGCTGGCTGCACTGGAGGCACGCACGCATAGCCCTGCATTGGGGGACATGTATGCTGGCTGCACTGGAGACACGCACGCATAGCTCTGCATTGGGGACATGTATACTGGCTGCACTGGAGGCACGCACGCATAGCTCTGCATTGGGGGACATGTATACTGGCTGCACTGGAGGCACGCACGCATAGCTCTGCATTGGGGACATGTATACTGGCTGCATTGGAGGCACGCACGCATAGCTCTACATTGGGGGACATGTATACTGGCTGCACTGGAGGCACTGGACGCATAGCTCTGCATTTGGGGACATGTATGCTGGCTGCACTGGAGGCACGCACGCATAGCTCTGCATTGGGGACATGTATACTGGCTGCACTAGAGGCACGCACGCATAGCTCTGCATTGGGGGACATGTATACTGGCTGCACTGGAGGCACGCACGCATAGCTCTGCATTGGGGACATGTATACTGGCTGCACTGGAGGCACGCACGCATAGCTCTACATTGGGGGACATGTATACTGGCTGCACTGGAGGCACGCACGCATAGCTCTGCATTGGGGGACATGTATACTGGCTGCACTGGAGGCACGCATGCATAGCTCTACATTGGGGGACATGTATACTGGCTGCACTGGAGGCACGCACGCATAGCTCTGCATTGGGGACATGTATACTGGCTGCACTGGAGGCACGCACGCATAGCTCTGCATTCGGGGACATGTATACTGGCTGCACTGGAGGCACGCATGCATAGCTCTGCATTGGGGAACATGTATACTGGCTGCACTGGAGGCACGCACGCATAGCTCTGCATTGGGGACATGTATACTGGCTGCACTGGAGGCATGCACGCATAGCTCTGCATTGGGGGACATGTATACTGGCTGCACTGGAGGCACGCATGCATAGCTCTGCATTGGGGAACATGTATACTGGCTGCACTGGAGGCACGCATGCATAGCTCTGCATTGGGGAACATGTATACTGGCTGCACTGGAGGCACGCATGCATAGCTCTGCATTGGGGGACATGTATACTGGCTGCACTGGAGGCACGCACGCATAGCTCTGCATTGGGGACATGTATACTGGTGGTCACTGGCTGCACTGGAGGCACGCATGCATAGCCCTGCATTGGGGACATGTACGCTGGTGGTCACTGCATTGGAGGCACGCACGCATATCTCTGCATTGGGGACATGTACACTGGTGGTCACTGCATTGGAGGCACGCACGCATAGCTCTGCATTGGGGACATGTATACTGGTCACTGCATTGGGGACATGTATGCTGGTCACAACATTGAGTGTTGGGGTTTATGCTAGAGGGCCTGTACTGTGGGGTTTGTGCTTGAGTTGTTTGTGCGGGGTTTGTGCTTGAGGGGTTTGTGCTGGGGGGGTCTGTACTGTGGGGTTTGTGCCACTCTCAGTCCATGTATCCCATAATAGGATGTCTCTCACAGTATATCCCATAATAGGGCCCCTGTTCCCTATTATGGGATATACTAGTACTGATGGACCCCTTAATATGTGATATATTGGGAGAATTGGTTCACGCAAGCAAAATACAGGGGACAAAATGGGTGGAGTCTATAAGGGGTGTGACTTCTGAGAAATGGGAGGGGTCAAAATGGAAGGGCGGGGTCTTGCGCCCCCCATCTTAAAACTTCCCCAGCCGCCACTGACCTAACGTGTCACGCTTTAAAATTGAGCACACTCGTACAATGATGCCAAACTTCAGTACACAAAAATCTCCATAGGCAACGCTTTAACATTTTTTACAGGTTACCAGTTTAGAATTACAGAGGAGGTTTTGAGCTAGAATTGTTGCTCTCAATCTAACGTTAGCGGCAATTCCTCACATGTATGGATTGTACGCTAGTTAGATATGTGGTCGCGACGTATGCTTCTGCGTGCAAGCACTCGGGGATGGGGGCACTTTCTAACTTTCTTTTTTTATTGTTTATTTTTATTTATTTTTACACTTTCCCTTTAATTTTTTTTCTTCTTTGATCACTTTTATTCCTATTACAAGGAATGTAAACTATAAGGAATGACACAGACATCCCAAGTCTCCTGCGACTTTTGGGAATCTCCCACCTTTGGCTGGCGGCTCACGGACATCCGCAAGTGACGTGCGATCTCCCGGCTGCCGCGGGAGACTAAAGCCTTGTACACACGCGTCGAAAATTGGCAGGGAATTTTCGGCCAACGTCCGATCTGCCGATTTTTGGCTTGTTAGTATGATGCTTCCGACAACCGACTCCGACTTTTCGGGCCGAAAAAAATCTGGTGTGCAGACTATAAAATTTTTGTCCGCCGTCAGAGCACGGCCAATTTTCGTGCAGTCAGTACAGATTTCGACAGGGAAAAATCTGATGAGCAAGACTGGGCATGCTCAGAGCGCTTTTTGTCTGAGTAATTTTAGTCGACTAAAACGTCTTACATTTTAGTCGACTAAAACGTCCTAAATTTTAGTCGACTAAAACTCATTTTAGTCATCTAAATGGTCATGGTCAGGTCAGAGAGGAGGCCTTTAATGCTGCTGCCTGCAGTCAGTGCAGCGAGTGTACACAGTGCTGCTCAGAGTGCTGGATGGGGGTCTCAGGTTTAAAGCGGAGTTCCTGCCACAAAATCGACATAATCGATTTTGTGGCCATCCGCTTCCTATTTGTCACCTGAAAAAGAAATGGATAGTTACGATTTTTTTTCTTTTTGTACTTACCTTGTTATTGTAGAAAAATATACTCATCTTTCTTCCACTTCCTCCTTCTGAGGCCGCGGCCCGTGCCGTCACTTCCGGTTTGCAATGATTCCTGGGAGCTGAACGTCATCGCTCCCGGCCCCGCTCATCACTTCCAGTGAGGCGCCGCATTCCCTGCTAAACAGCTTCTGGGCATGCCCAGAAGCTGTGGAGGAATGCGGGCGCCGCACCGGAAGTGACGAGCAGGGCTGGTGCAGGCACATTCTGGGAGAAGAGGACACGGAAGAAGATCGCGCTGGCTTCAGCTGCCCACATCCGAGATGGCAGTGCTGAAGAAGAAATTTTAAAGGTAAGTATTTCTTCTTGCAGGTAAGTGCGACCCGGGACAGTACAGAGGCTGTCCATTGTGGAATGTACTAGCCCTGACTGTCCTGGGGGTATTTTTATTGAAAAAAAATTTTCGTGGCCGGAACTCCGCTTTAAGGGTGGTCTCTGGTCTGACTCTGAACTGAAGTTGTTGAACAGGATGGGCCGGGCGGGCCTCAGCGGCCTATATGCACGCACACAGTCCTGGATGGATGGCGGAATCGGATGCCAGTGGTGACTGGTGAGTGGTGAGTGGTCTGAGGGGACTCAGGGAGGCAGTAATAGCTGGCCTGGCTGTTAACTCACAGTGGGTGCTCTGCTCTGGATGTGGTGGTGGCCGGGTGCCAGTGCCATGTGATGAGTCGGGCCTGGCGCGTCTGACTGTAGTGCTGCAGCTGCAGTGCTCTGGTGAGGTCAGGTGACTGGTCTCGAGTCGACTCTCTTGTAGTAGTCCACTCCTCACGTCGGACGTCATGGGGCACGCCACGCCAGACGCCACACAGGCGGAGCTCCGTGAAAACCAGAAGTTTTGGTAAACGTCCCTGCCTCACATTTTTGTTTAGTTTTCGTTCGTTAACTAAAACGGATTTGGTTTTCGTCATAGTTGTCGTCATTTGATGAAAATGTGCTATACTTTGCGTCTCGTTTTCATCAGTTGAAAAATGCCGGTGACGAAAGTGGTGACGAAAACGTTTTCGTTGACAAAATTAACACTGCTGTAAACTCCATTGGCTGTAATGTCATTGCACATATTACCTGAATATATTACCAACATTAAATATTAGGGAAAAATATAAGAAAAGCCTTTTTCTTAATTGTTTAGTTTTCAGCAGCTTAGTAGATGCTCTTTACTTATGCGTATGCGGTGGTGCAATACATGTTTAAACTGTAATGTGCTATTATTACAGGCTCTGGATGGAATTGTGTTGCAGATATAGAAATGGCCAGCAGAGGAGTGTTAATTTTGATGATGTCAATTTTTTATTTAGTTTTAGTTATAGTCTTATGACTAAAATGCCATTTTAGTTTTAGTCGTATTTTAGTCTTAAGACTAAAATGCCATTTTAGTTTTAGTCGTATTTTAGTCATCTGAATTGTTTTAGTTTTAGTCATATTTTAGTCGACTAAAATTGTCTTAATTTAGTCGACGAAAACGTTTTAGTCGGTTTTAGTCGACAAAATTAACACTGCTGTATAGTTCCAGTGTTCCGTGAAAAAACCATAGCCGTGAAAATTCCATACCCTCGTCACTTCCGGTGCACCTATGTCATTGAACAGCTGAGGAGCTTACTAGTGCGCATGCTCGGAGGGTATGGAATGTTCACGGTAGTGTGTGTAACGTTACACCGCATCAGCTGTTGCGGTGGTTACATTAAAGGTTACATTCAAACAGCTCGGCTGCAATATGAATCATCTCTGCTCCTACCCCTGTCACTTCCCTGATCACATGACACACACTACCGTGAAAATTCCATACCCTCCGAGCATGCGCACTTGTAAGCTCCTCAGCTGTTCAATGACGTATCCGGAGCTGTGAGCATGCGCACTTATACGTGGGTATGGAATTTTCACGAGGTAGGGTTTTCTAACGTTACACCGGCTCTGTCACAGGCGGAGTAATATGGAATGCACTCCGCCTGTGACAGGAGCCATACAGGAAGCAGCAGCTCTGCTCTCTACTGCAGCCGCTGCTTCCTCCAGGGAATGGTTGCTAGGTGGGGTGAAGCTGCATGTGAAGTAAAGTATGGCGCTTTTCTTTTGTCCCACAAGCTTCTGTTTCTCCTGGAAAGAAAATTAGTTGATCGTTTCTGTTCTTTTGCCATGAAGTTTTTCTGCTGTGTGTTTCCACAAAGTGACAAGTGCTGGGAAATGTGCCAGCTTACATGGCCCCCACAGAGACCTTGTCATATTATAATAACACATGACTCAGAGCATTTTCCATTTGCTGGGAACTATTGCATGCTGAAGTTCAGGTTACACTAACCAGCACCAGCAGTAAACAACCAGCATTACCCGACATCAGTACCCGCCAGCATTACCCACCAGCAGTAACCATACCAGCAGTACCCGCCAGCAGTAACCGCCAGCAGTAACCGTACCAGCAGTACCCGCCAGCAGTAACCGCGCCAGCAGTAACCGCCAGCAGTAACCGTACCAGCAGTACCCGCCAGCAGTAACCGCACCAGCAGTACCCATCAGCAGTAGCCGCCAGCAGTCTGCAAAATAAATAGGAAAGGTATGTGCATTAGCGTGTGTAAATTGTTGCAATATGTTTTTTAATAACTAGTTGTGTTTTGTCATAATATGTCATGTCCTTGTTCATACATGTATGAATAAGGACATGTCATTTTGTGGCTGCCTAAATCATATGTGCTAGGGGTGCAACTATCCCCCAGCACATAACTGTAAATATCCCAGCATGTGCAGTGTTTCTGACTCCTACCACCATGACCACTTCAGATCACTCTGTACCTCTGTATACTGATTCCATTTCATTTCATCATCCTCTAGTTGTGTTAAATTAGTGGGGGGGGGGGGGGGGCGCAGCGGCGGCGCGGAGTGCCACCTCCCTGAAATTAATTTTTGCAGGTTGGGATGCCTGATGGCAGGTCCTCTTTATGGAGAGATCGGGGGTCAATAGGGCCTCAGATCTCTCCTACAGGCGGGAAAGCCTGAAATACCAAAAAAAAAAAAAATCTTGGCTATCCAGCCGAGATCACGGCAGTATTGTCAACTACCATGCCAGGTGTGACGTCATAACAACGCATCCAGGCCCCCGAGAGTCATAGAGACTGCTGGGGACCATCTGGCCCTCGGCAGTCTCTATGGCATGGGTGTCCAACCTTTTGGCTTCTCTGGGACACATTGAGTGTAGAGAAATTTTCTCAGGCTGCGTATAAAATATAAACTATAGTTAAGGTATATAAGTAATAAAACGATGCCGTGCCCTTCCCGCGCCACCGCGCCACGTCCCCCAGCACTAATTTAACACAACTAGAGGATGATGAAATGAAATGGAAGCCAGAAAATGGCATGTCCTTATTCATACATGTATGAACAAGGACATGACATATTATGACAAAGCACAACTAGTTATTAAAAAACATATTGCAACAATTTACACACGCTAATGCACATACCTTTTCTACTTATTTTGCAGACTGCTGGTGGGCACTGCTGGTGCGGTTACTGCTGGCGGGTACTGCTGTCAGGTAATGCTGGTCATGCGGGTACTGCTGGAGGAAGCAGCAGCTGCAGTAGAGAGCAGAACCGTTGCTTCCTGTATGGCTCCTGTCACAGGCGGAGTGCATTTCATATCGCTCTGCCTGTGACAGAGCCGGAACTATACAGGAAGCAGCGGCTCTGTGACTGACTGTAGACATCCTAAGTCTACCGCGGCAGCCGGGAGATCACACGATGCGTGCCCATCCAATGCAGCCTAAACAGTGCCCATTCAATGCAGCTTCACCAGTGCGTGCTCATCCAATGCAGCCTGATCAGTGCCCATCCAATGCAGCCTCACCAGTGCAAGCCCATCCAATGCAGCCTCACCAGTGCGTGCCCATCCAATGCAGAATGCAATGAAGAGAGAGGAGAGCCGCAGAATTACACAGAGCGGGGAACTCCCGCTTACCCGGCGACCGCTGTCATACGAAGTCCTGCCTCCTGGACTGGCTCTTATGATAGACGTCACCAATGTGCTGTCTATCATAGGAGCCGGTCCAGGAGGCGGGGCTTCGTATGACAGTGGCCGCCGGGTAAGCAGGAGATCCCCGCTCTGTTTGTAATCTGGCTGCGCTCGTCCCCCCTCCTCCCCTCCCCTCCCCTCAAAGGCAGCCTCTGCCTACAGTTAGTTGAAAGGTGCTGTGGCCATGCCCCCTACTCGACTTCCTTCCTCCCCAGCAAAAAGAAAAAAAATTGTCAGGGCAGTAGGCCACATTGACTGCGGTTCCGGGCCGCAGGTTGGACATGCCTACTCTATGGTGTACTTCCGCCGCCAGCAGATTCCTTCTCCGGCTCGCCGATCAGACGGGCGAGCCAGTAGAAGCACCGGAGGGCTGCGGGGGGGGGGGGATGTCCCCTCCTGCCACCTGTGAGAATGATCAAGCGGCTGAACAGCCGCTATGAATGTTCTTACGGTGCAGGGAATCACCAGCTAAAAAAAAATAATATCTGAATGATGCCTGCTGCTGCAGGCATTATTCAGATATCCCCATTTAACCAGTTAAGCCCCGGAAGATTTTACCCCCTTCCTGACCAGGGCCTATTTTGCGATTTGGCACTGCGTGGCTTTAACGGACAATTGCGCGGTCGTGCGACGCTGTACGCAAATGAAATTTACGTCCTTTTTTTCCCACAAACAGAGCTTTCTTTTGGTGGTATTTGATTACCTGTGCGATTTTTTGATCATACGCTATAAACAAAAAAAGAGCGATAATTTTGCAAAAATAACAATATTTTTCACATTTTTTTTATATGAAATTCCCCCCAAAAAAATATAAAAATCTAAATTTTTTAACATTTTAGGCCAATTTGTTTTCTGCTACATATGTCTGGTAAAAAAAATTGCAAAAAGCATATTTTGATTGGTTTGCGCAAAAGTTATTGTGTTTACTAACTAAGAGAAAGATTTTTGTTTTTTTTTAACAAGTAATGGCGGCGATCTGCGATTTTTTTTTGCGGGACTGCGACATTGCGGCAGACAGATCGGACCCTTGACTGACATTTTTGACACTTTTGAGGGTACCAGTGACATTACTGCAGTAATCAGTGCTATACATATGCACTGTTACTGTAAAAATGACACTGGGTGGGAAGGGGTTAACTTTATTGGAGAGGGAGGGGTTAAGTGTGTCCCTAGGGGTGTGCTTCTAACTGTGATTGGATGTGGCTGTGTGTGTGTAACAGCAGAGATCAACGGTCCTACATAGCAGGACCGTATGATCTGTGCTTTTACACAGGGGAGAATGACAGGCGGCTTTGTTTACATTAGCCGCCTGCCTTTCTCCCTCTCCACCCGACGATCGCGAGTGACCGGCGGACATCGGGTCCGCCAGTCACACGCAGGCTGCATGGGAACGTGCGGGGGCGGGAGCGCGCCTCCGGCGGTGCGCGTTCGCCCCCTACTGGCTCCCAGGCTAGTGACATACCAGTACGTCACTTTGCCTGGGAGGGGCTGACCGCCGCCGTATATAGTCGGGTGGCGGTCGGCAAGTGGTTAAAGCCCAGGACTTAATATGACGTCCAGCAGTAAGGAAGCGGTTAAAGGCCCATTCACACCATACATCGAGTGGTTTTGCATGTGCAGTGATGTGCATTTGACACACTTTTTTTGAGCGTTGCATTACCTTTACATGCATTCATAAGTGATTCTGCATTTTTGGTGCTGAAAAATGCAGTTTGCTGAACCTTTCTTCACTGCTCTGCGATAGTGAGTCTATGCAGTTGGGATTAGACGTGCAGAATGAAAACATTTGTTTTGCTTTGATTCGTTATTTAAATCATTTTGTTTATTCGGTTTTGTTTTTGGAATTCGTTTAATTGTATTTATTCTATTCAAATTTGGTTTGCAATTTCCAAATTCGATCAAATTGAATTCAATACAACCCGGCTTTGGAAAATTTGAATCGGCATTTGAATTCCAATTTATTCTATTCAAATTTCACAAGACGGTTTTATTCTTTCGATTTTATTCTATTCTATTGTTTTTTTCTATGCTATTCTTTAATTTTCTATTGTATTTTATTCTATTCTTTTGGAGCGATACCCCCACAGGAGCCACTGGTGAATAAATGGATTTTTGTAAGATCTTACCGTAAAATCCTTTTCTCTTAAGCTCATTGACAGACGTAGTCCTCGTTGATTCAAAACACTTGGGTTATGCTGCCCTCTACAGGAGTAGGACTAGACAGGAAAGAAAACACTCTGGCCACACCTTAGGGGCAGTCCCAGAGGGTATATCCTCTCTCTCTCTGCTACAGCAAATCAGTTATGTCACAAAGCAGTGTTTAGAGAATTTAACCCAACCCAACTCAAAAACAGAGGAGCGGGTACTACGTCTGTCAATGAGCTTAAGAGAAAAGGATTTTACGGTAAGATCTTACAAAAATCCATTTTTCTCTGTCGCTCATTGACAGACGTTGATTCAACACACTCGGGACGTCCCAAAGCAGTACCACAAATGAGGGGTGGGAAAATGGAAATTAAATCCAATCTAGAAGGCCCAACCGGTGCCAACTAGAAGTCTTCATCAATCAAAGATGAGACTCAACAGAAAATTCCAACAGAAAAAAACCCTCGAGGTAGACCACCGGTCTCCTCAAATTGCGGCCTGCAAAACCTTGCGGCCAAATGAGGCATCCGCCGATGCCATCACATCAATCTTATAAAATTTTGTAAAGGTATGTACCGACGACCAGGTGGCCGCCTTACATACCTGGACCACTGACACCTGACACCTGATGGCGAAAGGCCCAGGAAGTACTGAGCGCTCGAGTGGAGTGCGCCCTAACAGGGAACGGAGGACTCCGACCCTTAATAGAATAAGCCTGTACCACCGTCTGTCTAATCCATTTGGAGATAGTCGCGGCAGATGCAGGCAACCCCTTTCTGGGGCCATCCGTGATCACAAAAAGTGAATCCGTCTTACGGAACGATTCCGTAGCTTTCAGGTATACCCTGATTGCCCGAACCACATCCAAGGAATGCAACGCATGTTCCCGATGATGATTGGGCTGAGGACACAAGGAAGGTAGTACAATATCTTCATTCAGATGAAAGTCTGAAACCACCTTTGGAAGAAAGGATGGCTTAGGATGAAGAACTACCTTATCCCTATGAATCACTAAGTATGGGGACTGGCATGACAATGCAGCCAGTTCTGACACCCTGCATGCAGAAGTGATAGCCACTAAGAAGGCTACCTTCTGGGATAAAGTCAGCAAGGGAATCTCCCTGATGTTTTCAAAGGGAGGTTTCTGCAGAACCGACAAAACCAAATTAAGATCCCAAGGCGGTAAGGGCGCGCGGACTGGTGGAGCCAGGTGCCGCACCCCCTGGATGAAATTCCGCACCAAGGATTTTGTAGCCAAAGGCTTCTGAAAGAAGATTGCTAATGCTGAAACCTGACCCTTGATGGTGCTCAAGGCTAGTTTCTGCATAACCCCCTTTTGCAGAAAGGCCAATATTCGGGTCACCGAATAGGTACGTGGAGGAATTCCTAACGATTCGCACCACGAGATATAAGTCTTCCATGTGCGATAATAGACCTTGCTGGAAGTCGCTTTCCTTGCCTTAATTAGAGTAGGAATAACTGAAGCTGACAAACCTCTGTCCTTCAGTACCTGGGTCTCAATGGCCAGGCCATTAAAACCAGCGACTGTAAAGCACGATGGAAGATCGGTCCTTGAGACCGCAGACACTCTCTGAGAAAAAGGTTCCCAAGGAACGTCCGCGACTAGCATGTCCAAGTCGGCCAGACCGGCTTGAAGAGGCCATCCTAGAATTTCCAGGACAACTGGCGCTGACTGGATCCGAACCAGGCTGCCCTAGAGCTATCTGGCCCCGGCCATCCGACAAAGTCTGATCGTTCTCTGTTCCCACACATTTATCAGACACCTGATTCCTATCAGGAGTGGTGATTTCTCCTGGTTGAACCACAGGGACCGAAGTCACCCGGCTAGAGGCTCCTTGGTCTGTCTGTTCAACCGGATCTGATTCTTGTGGGGAACTGAGGCTAATCTTTGGAAAAGGTAAAGAAAATGATCTGTTCAGGGAACGGTAACTACCGCTCCCTGTAGTACTTAGATGTTGGAAGGGAAGAATCGCACCGGTAGCAATGGTCGATGCTCGATCTAATGCCCTGAATACCGGTGAAGACGTCCCCCCACCCTCAAGCCGGGTGGGGGCGCACCTTCAGGCTGTGTAATCCTTTGCTTCAGGTTTGGCTGAGTCGGTCTTTTGTCTGTCCGACCAGCCCTTCTTGAACCCTCCTGGAGGAGTCTTGCCCTTCCCGCTTGCTCCAGCTGAGCGAACGAACCCTTTATGGGCGGTAAAGAAAGGTCCCCGCTTGTTACGAGGTCCTTTAGCTTTAGCAGCCTGTGGCAAAAAAATGCTTTTGCCCCCACTGGCATCCTTAATGATCTCATCTAGGGTGGCCCCAAATAGGCGATTCCCCTGAAAGGGGAGATTCGTCAAGGTCTTTTTGGAACCTAGGTCCGCTGACCAGCATTTTAACCACAGCACACGTCTGAGGATTACCGCTGACATAGATTCATGCCCTAATAGGGGGGTAGCATCCAAGGCTGCGTCACAGATAAACTGTAGTCCTTGTATAATCTGTTCCATCAAATCAGATGTTGCCTGGGGGATATCTTTCCCCTTCAGGTCCTGGCGCACCAATCTCGCCCATTCCGTTAATGTCTGAGACACTAAACCAATGACAATTACTGGTCTAAAGGCTGACCCTATCAGGGAAAAGATAGTGCGGGACTCCGCTTCTACTTTTTGATCCACCGGATCCTTAAAGGAAGAAGCGTCCTCCACCGGAATAACCGTGGCTTTATTCAGTCTGGAAATAGGTGGATCCACCACTGGTGGTACCGTCCATTTCTTACCTATGCCGGTAAAACCTCAAGTCTTAAGGTTTCCCGAACCGCCACAACTAGTGCGTCCACCAATGCTTCTTCCTGAATTATGGCGGAAGCATGAACGTCCTCCTCACTGTCTGAGGGAACTTTACCTAAGACAACAGCCCCTGCAGAGGGACCTGCAGCTGCAATGACCATCTCAGAATCTGAATCTGAAGTATCAGATGATATAGGGGTAGGCGGGGGTCGCTTTCTTGACCCCCGTTCCTGACAGGCTGTCTCCACCCGAGCCACCAAAGACTCCAAAACTGCTGTAAATGCATCCATACTCTGTGCACCGTCGGGTCCCGCGGCCCCCTCGAGGGAAACAGGTTGGGGTACTTGTGTGGCAGGGTCCATGATAATTCCAGATGCTACCCGGAAAAAATCAATTTGCCAAAAAAAATAAAACCACTTTTTTTTTTTTCAGACCCCCAGCGCCACAAAGCCCCTCAGTGTACCTGCTTAGGGACCCCTATAGAGCGAGAGAGAGAGATAGACCCCAGGGCTCACCACTTGATGCTCAGAGTTTCAACTGCAACTTGTCTCAGCACTGTCTAGAGCAGACAGGAAGTCTCTTGGCTGGCTTCCCGGGAAGAAAGGAGGCCGCTCCGCCCCTCTGCACGCCTTCCGGCGCCTCCCCTAGCTCCACGAGGTGTTTGAGTCACCTCAAACATAGCCGCCCCCATGCTGGAGACACGAGGCTACGCAAAAATGGCGGCCTCGTGCGATCTACCAGACAATGGCGGCGGCCTGCACAGAATAGCGGCATGTCTGCAGAAGGATCTCGGCCTCACAACCCTTCACCCTCATGGTGGTCAGCGTGGTCGGCGGTACCGGACCCTGGCGGGCCGTATGCGGTCCGTGGCCGTCGGGAGGCATCTGTTTAGCTGGAGGAATGATCTGGAATGCAGTATACATATATAGACATCGCCCTGTGGCTTCTGACAGGTAGGATACTTTATACTATCACAGTAAAGTTCTAGTACTGCCACTGACTTCATCATTTTAACATCTTTGCAATTAGATTGTCAGCTCCCAAACCAAGCCTCCTGGCTTTTTGTTCACAAAAATCACACTCAAACAGGGGGATCTGTGACATGTTATAGGATAGAGGGAAGACCCATCCTTACCATTACAGCGAGGGGCCCGCGTTCACCACAAGACTCGTCAGGGGGAAAGGGGGAACATGCTACTCACCATCCCGGAACCAGGCGGGCGCCAACTCCTGACAGTACCCCTCTCCACCGAGGTGGGAGGGCTGTCGACCAGTACGGACGCCGTGACTCATGGTCTTAGGCGTTTCGTCGAGACGTTTAACTTGCAGGGTCCGTCCAGTGGGACTATGTCGCGGCCGACCCAGCGCGGAGCTATGGCCTGCACGCGCTCGTAGGCTGAACTGGGGTGACCACTGGATCTCAACATCCAGCCAGTGGCCCAGTTCAGCTTTCTTGCTTGAAGATCTCACAGGAACACTGGAGAAAAAAAGCGGTCTAAAAAATCTTTTCTAAGAAAAAAATCCTGCCAGGACCGAAGATCCCAGCAAGGTATCTAGGTCCTTACTCCTAACTAGACAGAAAAAAACTGATTTGCTGTAGCAGAGAGAGAGAGGATATACCCTCTGGGACTGCCCCCTAAGGTGTGGCCAGAGTATTTTCTTTCCTGTCTAGTCCTACTCCTGTAGAGGGCAGCATAACCCGAGTGTGTTGAATCAACGAGGACTACGTCTGTCAATGAGCGACAGAGAAAAGGGATCCCCCACCCTACACAGTCAGGCACACTGTATTTTCTGCAGCACTCTTTAGTCAAGAAACAGTCCTTGCAGCTTTGTTTTTGTATTTTATTAGTGGTATTGAACTTGAATGGGGTAAAAGGTATTATGAGATGCCTACTTGAATTTAGCAGAACTTTCCCAGGATAGCTTCTTCTGTACAGTCTATTTACACTGCTCAGGTTCCTTCAGCACGACACCTGCTTGAGCACAAAATTCCCAGGACCAGCTAGCACACTGTTAGATGGTCTGAGAATAAAAGATCAGATTTCAGCAACTGCCTTTTACGG
Source organism: Pelophylax lessonae (assembly GCF_965119305.1). Lineage (NCBI taxonomy): Eukaryota > Metazoa > Chordata > Amphibia > Anura > Ranidae > Pelophylax > Pelophylax lessonae. Next base: position 116,170,929 of record NC_138768.1, read on the forward strand.
GCAGGGGCGGCAGGGTCCTTGTTTGTGTAGCAAAGTCCCAGTGTCCAGCTGTCCTTCTGTGGCTTCTGATCCCAGCACCACCTCTTCAGGCACTGCCAGCCCACCTGACTGCAGCGGCCTCTTTCACCAGCCCTCCTGACTAGGACTCCCAGACTGACTCTGCATCCATCCCAGACTTCTCTCTCCCTGTCCTCGTAGTCCTCCCCGACTGTAATGCTCATCGGCCCTCCTGGCTGTCTTCCTCCCTGGAGATTTGCCCGGCAGTGTTTTCCTCCTGGTGTCCTTCTCCTGTGCTGTCAGGACACCCCTGTGCTTCGTGAAGAGGGTCTCTTCCGCACCTGGGCTCCCCAACCTAAGGTCACCCCTCCCCCCCAACTAGGTGACTACCCTCAAGGATCTCGACAGCCTCCTAACACTCCATCTCCAGCTTCCACCCAGACTCCACTGCCCCAGCTGGTCTGACCCTGAGTATTTAAGGGGGGCCTGCCCCCTGCCAACCCATCTATTGGGGATTGGTCAGGGCTCTCAGAATACACCAGGCAGCACCTCTTTACTTCCACTCCCATTCTTCTGGAAGTTTCCAGCAAGTTCCACATGTGGAGGGAGGTCTCAGAAGTCCTGCCTGTGAGCCATCCAGTAAACAGAGGCTTTACTGCTGGAAAGTTCCAGAATGGGAGGGAAGTTTGGAGGAGCTGCCTGGCGTATTCATGGGGGCCCTGACCAATCCTCAACAGATAGGTTGGCAGGGGCAGGCCCCCTCAAATACTCAAGATCAGCCCAGCTGGGGGAGGAGAGTCCAGGGGAAGTTGGAGATGGAGTGCTAAGAGGCTGTCGGTGGGCCCTTGAGGCCGGTAACCTCCTTGTCTGGGGGGGGGGGGGTGACCTTAGGCCTTGGAGCTTGGATGCAGGAGGGATCCTCTTATATGCCAAGGAGGAATCCTGTCCAGTTGCACAGGAACAGGTGCGAGAACAGCAGGAGTCAGTGAGCACATCTTGGATATCTCCAAGGAGAAGACAGTCAGATTGACTGGTGAGTGAGTCAGGGAGGACTGAGGGGCAGCCTGACAGGACTGGGTGAGAGTAGTCTGAGATGGATGGAGAGTCAGTCTGGGAGGACTGTGGAAGTTTAGCCAATAGGGCTAGTGAAAGGGGCAGCTGCCGCTAGGTGGGCTGGCACTGCCTAAAGAGGTGGTGCTGGGATCAGTAGCCACAGAAGGACAGCTGGGCACTAGCACTTTGTTACACAAGCAAGGAGCCTGCAGTCCCTGACTGTAAAGGACATTTGCTACCTATCCAACAGTGCCAGCTGGTCCTGGGAGTTGCAGTGCTTTAAGCAAGTGTTGTGTGGGGAAGCTGTGGAGTGTAAATAGCAGTACAGTCCCTGAAAAGTTCTACTAAAGTTAAGTGGGCATCCCATATTACTGTTCTACCTATCCAAGTTTAACCCCCTAATAAAAATACAAAACAAAGCACTGTGCCTGGCTGTGCAGGGTGGGGGATCCATTTACACTTGCGGCTCCTTTGGGGGTAAGCTACAGATATGATGGAAAGATCTGTATTCTGTTTTTTTTTAGACAGCCGAATCAAATAGAACACTATATACTACTCTTTATGGCTTCATGTGGTGAGTGTCCCTCCTAGGCATAATAAAACAGTGGTGCTATTAAAGAGAAGAGGCATAACAAAAAATGTATTATCCACATGCTGCCTTTTCTGGTTTTCCAGCTTCCACTTTAGATCCCACTTACTGTACATGCCTAACAAGGCAGTGAATCTTCAGGAGAGAATTAATGAGCCAATCAATAGGCCGTTAGACTGTTATTTTGCCCCAAATATCCAAGCTATCGTGCCTGATCCTCTTTAAAAAGGCATCATAGATTTCAGTTTAGCGATGTGCCTTAATTTCCTTCATAACCTAGCCTTATTCCATCTCTTTGCGGTTGGCAGAAAGCTGCCCACACTATTTGTGAAAAAAATAGTACACATTCTGTGTTTGGAGTTCTATACATTCCAAGATCCAGTACAGACTGCTGTACTCGAACTGAAAACAAACCGTTGTGTTGTCCTCACTAATGAGGCTGAGCCAAGACATTTGATATTGACCACACAATACCCACTTGTATCAGTGAGCCCTTTCAGAAACCCATAAAAAGAATAGACTTTGGCCTAAAGAACCACAAAATGACCTTTATTTCATGTGAAGAAATTTCTGCCCCTCACTAACCAGTAGTTTTACAATCACAAGTGTCTACAGAATAAACGTACAAACAGAAAGTGTTGCTAATAAACTGCAAGGTCGACTTCACGGGACCTAGACCTTTCCTGCCCTGACTGCCCAAGAGTGTATGGATGTCAGGAACCATGAACCAGACTAGGACAGAAAATGCAGTAAAATCACACCTTTAATGTAATGGTAAAAAATGGTACAGAACAATACACATAGTCAAAACATAAGCAAGGGGTCGGGAGCCAAAACTGGAAGTTAGATGAGCCAGTGATCAGGAAACCAGAAATCAGTGCAGTCGGAGGCAGAGGAACAGGATCAGGAACCAGAAGGAACGTCAGTCGGGCAAAGTCTTTCACAGGAACACAGCAGAGAAACTCCAGATATGTTGACCAGGTGAAGGCAGGAAAGAAATGAACACGGCAGCTTAAATAGCCAGAAGGGGCTGACTGTAGGCGGGACTGATGAGCAGATGATGATAACCAGGTGAGCAACTGAGGAAACAATGAGTGCTGACAATTATCCGACAGCTGAACAGCCTGACCACAGAGAAGAGAGCTGTTGCGAGCCCAGCCCTGACAATGAAAGAACATAAGATATGGACATGGAGGAATATATTACTGCAATGCAGCATCTCCTATCTGGGCAGTCAATCGTCAAGCCCAACTGTTGTCATATGGGGGTGAGCGGGTATGCCTATCCACTTGCTCAGAAAGCTAAATGAGGAAAAACCGGTCAACGAATTGTTAGCAATTAATACACTTCTAGCTTTCTCAGATGCCTGGACCCGGCTGTTTGCTGTGGTTCCACCTGCCTGCCGCTATGTCACTACCGTGGCCTGTACAGATGTAGCAGCCAGGACCACAGTGCACAGCAGAGGGACCAAGCATCTGACATTTTCAGAAGTGTGTGCTAAGCACGTCCGCCTGGCAGCACTAGGGTTGTTGGTTCGAATCTCAACTACGGCACTACCTGCTTGGAGATGTTCTCCTTGGGCCT